>NC_059222.1:31605668-32205668 GCF_020615455.1 Coregonus clupeaformis | reverse complement strand
GGGTTTTAGGTGCCAAGCCACATTTCTTCAGCCTCCTGAGGTTGAAGAGGCTCTGTTGCGCCTTCTTCACCACACTGTTTGCGTGGGTGGACCATTTCAGTTTGTCAGTGATGTGTACGCCAAGGAACTTGAAGCTTTCCACCTTCTCCACTGCGGTCCCGTCGATGTGGATAGGGGGGTGCACCCTCTGCTGTTTCCTGAAGTCCACGATCGTCTCCGTTGTTTTGTTGACGTTGAGTGAGAGGTTATTTTCCTAGTAACACACTCCCAGAGCCCTCACCCCCTCCCTGTAGGCGGTCTCGTTATTGTTGGTAATCAAGCCTACTACTGTTGTGTCGTCTGCAAACTTGATGATTGAATTGGAGGTGTGCTTAGCCACGCAGTCATGGGTGAACAGGGAGTACAGGAGGGGTGTTGAGGATCAGCGAAGTGGAGATGTTGTTTCCTACCTTCACCACCTGGGGGCGGCCCGTCAGGAAGTCCAGGACCCAGTTGCACAGGGCGGGGTTCAGACCCAGGGCCTCGAGCTTAATGATGAGCTTGGAGGATACTATGGTGTTGAATGCTGAGCTATAGTCAATGAACAGCATTCTTACATAGGTATTCCTCTTGTCCAGATGGGACAGAGCAGTGTGAAGTGTGATGGCGTCAGTGGATCTATCGGGGCGGTAAGCAAAGTGAAGTGGGTCTAGGGTGACAGGTAAGGAAGAGGTGATATGATCCTTGACTAGTCTCTCAAAGCACTTCATGATGACAGAGGTGAGTGCTACGGGGCAATAGTCATTTAGTTCAGTTACCTTTGCTTTCTTGGCTACAGGAACAATGTTGGCCATCTTGAAGCATGTGGGAACAGCAGACTGGGAAAGGGAGAGATTGAATATGTCCGTAAACACACCAGCCAGCTGGTCTGCGCGTGCTCTGAGGACGCGGCTAGGGATGCCGTCTGGGCCGGCAGCCTTGCGGGGGTTAACATGCTTAAATATCTTACTCAAGTCGGCCACGGAGAAGGAGAGGCCACAGTCCTTGGTAGTGGGCCTCGTCGGTGGCACTGTGTTATCCTCAAAGCGGGCAAAGAAGATGTTTAGCTTGTCTGGAAGCAAGACGTCGGTGTCTGCGACGTGGCTGGTTTTCCTTTTGTAGTCCTGCCACATACGTCTCGTGTCTGAGCCATTGAATTGTGACTCCACTTTGTCTCTTTACTGATGTTTTGCCATTTAGTCTAATTGCCTTGCGGAGTGAGTAGCTACACTGTTTGTATTCTGCCATATTCCCAGTCACCTTGCCATGGTTAAATGCAGTGGTTCTGCCATATTCAGTTTTACGTGAATGCTGCCATCTATCCACGGTTTCTGGTTAGGGTAGGTTTTAATAGTCACAGTGGGCACAACATCACCTATACACTTTCTGATAAACTCAGTCACTGTTTTAGTGTATTCGTCAAAATTACTTTTGCAAGCTACCCGGAACATATCCCAGTCCGCGTGATCAAAACAATCTTCAAGCGTGGATTCCGATTGGTCAGACCAGTGTTGAATAGTCCTTAGCACGGGTACTTCCTGTTTGAATTTCTGCCTATAGGAAGGGATGAGCAAAATGGAGTCGTGGTCAGATTTGCTGACAGGAGGGCGGGGTAGGGCCTTATAACCATCCCGGAAGTTCGAATAGCAATAGTCGAGGATTTTAGCAGTACAACAGTCGATATGTTGATAGAACTTCAGCAGCCTAATCCTCAAATGTGCTTTGTTAAAATCCCCGGCTACAATAAATGCAGCCTCAGGATATGTGGTTTCCAGTTTGCATAAAGTCCAGTGAAGTTCTTTGAGGGCCATCGTGGTATCGGCTTGAGGGATTTGCATTTTAATGAGGGAAATAAGTATTTGACCCCTCTGCAAAACATGACTTAGTACCTTGTTGGCAGTCACAGAGGTCAGACGTTTCTTGTAGTTGGCCACCAGGTTTGCACACATCTCAGGAGGGATTTTGTCCCACTCCTCTTTGCAGATCTTCTCCAAGTCATTAAGGTTTCGAGGCTGACGTTTGGCAACTCAAACCTTCAGCTCCCTCCACAGATTTTCTATGGGATTATGGTCTGGAGACTGGCTAGGCCACTCCAGGACCTTAATGTGCTTCTTCTTGAGCCACTCCTTTGTTGCCTTGGCCGTGTGTTTTGGGTTATTGTCATGCTGGAATACCCATCTACGACCCATTTTCAATGCCCTGGCTGAGGGAAGGAGGTTCTCACCCAAGATTTGACGGTACATGGCCCCGTCCATCGTCCCTTTGATGCGGTGAAGTTGTCCTGTCCCCTTAGCAGAAAAACACCCCCAAAGCATAATGTTTCCCCCTCCATTTTTGACGGTGGGGATGGTGTTCTTGGGGTCATAGGCAGCATTCCTCCTCCTCCAAACACGGCGAGTTGAGTTGATGCCAAAGAGCTCCATTTTGGTCTCATCTGACCACAACACTTTCACCCAGTTCTCCTCTGAATCATTCAGATGTTCATTGGCAAACTTCAGACGGCCCTGTATATGTGCTTTCTTGAGCAGGGGGACCTTGCGGGCGCTGCAGGATTTCAGTCCTTCACGGCGTAGTGTGTTACCAATTGTTTTCTTGGTGACTATGGTCCCAGCTGCCTTGAGATCATTGACAAGATCCTCCCGTGTAGTTCTGGGCTGATTCCTCACCGTTCTCATGATCATTGCAACTCCATGAGGTGAGATCTTGCATGGAGCCTCAGGCCGAGGGAGATTGACAGTGCTTTTGTGTTTCTTCCATTTGCGAATAATCGCACCAACTGTTGTCACCTTCTCACCAAGCTGCTTGGCGATGGTCTTGTAGCCCATTCCAGCCTTGTGTAGGTCTACAATTGTGTCCCTGACATCCTTGGAGAGCTCTTTGGTCTTGGCCATGGTGGAGAGTTTGGAATCTGATTGATTGATTGCTTCTGTGGACAGGTGTCTTTTATACAGGTAACAAGCTGAGATTAGGAGCACTCCCTTTAAGAGTGTGCTCCTAATCTCAGCTCGTTACATGTATAAAAGACACCTGGGAGCCAGAAATCTTTCTGATTGAGAGGGGGTCAAATACTTATTTCCCTCATTAAGATGCAATCAATTTATAACATTTTTGACATGCGTTTTTCTGGATTTTGTTGTTGTTATTCTGTCTCTCACTGTTCAAATAAACCTACCATTAAAATTATAGACTGATCATTTCTTTGTCAGTGGGCAAAAGTACAAAATCAGCAGGGGATCAAATATTGTTTTTCCTCACTGTACGTACTTATAAGCTTGCATGCCTGCTTATGAGTGATATAAGAGATAGAGGGCTGTTGTATCATCTAAAGAGTCTGCTGTTCTCTTAGGTGTACCCTGTGTTGCCTGTTCAGAACTGAGATCTAGTTTCATTCCACATCACAAACTAATCTGGCCACAGATGGCTTGGGCTGGTGGCAATATTGTCTTTCTTTCCCTGCTTTTCAATTTTTACAGTTGGTCTTAATCCTTCTGAGCCTTCCCTCCATGGCGAGGGAAGATAATGAGGTAATTTATCAGAGGTATGGAGAAGAAGGACCTCTCTCTTTAAGGCATGTGTTTTCAACTTCCAGGAAAGAAGACATGTTTTCACACAGAAATTGCTTTCTGAGTCCTGATAGTGTTAATCCTCTGGAACAGTTATTTTAAAACACCAGACGCATCTGCCTCTTTTAACTCTCCTCTTCACTCGCCACTGAGTGCAAAATCCATTAAAAGTTGGAAATGTGCTTGTAATGGCATTCAAAGTGAATGTGTGGCCTCAGTCTGCCTCTGTCAATCCCTAAGGACTTCTCCTACTCTTAAACACAACAAAAATATGTTTCCTCTGGGGTTCTTTGGGAAGGGTGATGGTTCTATGTGGAACCATAATGACTCAAAGAACCCTTTGAGCCCTTCAATGGTCTTTGCAGTTCACCAAATTGCTTTCTGAGTCCTGATAGTGTTAATCCTCTGGAACAGTTATTTTAAAACACCAGACACTTCTGCCTCTTCTAACTCTCCTCTTCACTCACCACTGAGTGCAAAATCCATTTAAAGTTGAAAATATGCTTGTAATGGCATTCAAAGTGAATGTGTGGCCTCAGTCTGCCTCTGTCAATCCCTAAAGACTTATCCTACTGTTACACACAACAAAAATATGTTTCTTCAAGGGTTCTTTGGGAAGGGTGATGGTTCTATGTGGAACCATAATGACTCAAAGAACCCTTTGAGCCCTTTAATGGGTCTTTGCAGTTCACCAAAGGGTGCGTTGCTCTTTTAGTGATCATTTAAATGTAGGGACGGCGGCTCAATAGAATATGTTTGGGCGTAGTTTGCGCACAGCCTTTTTTGTGCAACCTTGAGTGAGAGTGTAATTCCAGTTAATCTATTCTGTTGTGTTATGCCTTTACATGTTATATATGACTATGGCCTGTGACAGTGTCTTGTAGTGATGTGGAAACAAAGCTTCCTGAAGCATTGAGGCTTAACAGCCAATTGTGTTAAAATAGTTTACTATTTTTCAAAAACTGAATCTATAGCAGTATTTAGAATGCTTAAGATGGGAAGCGTATACTATACTAAATAAAACAAATTAGTTGAACAACAGTGCAGAAAGTCTGGTTTCACAAAAAAATCTAAATAGTGTGCATCCAACGAGATTCAACTTCATACCCTCACATTCCTGAATGTTCCATAGTTTCCTACTCTACCTGCTAAGCTACTGGTCAGTTGAAACTTATTGTACAAAATCCTAATGATATTTGTAAGTATGGTGTCCAGTAGAGGTCGGTATTTGAAAGCAGTTTGGAATCAAAGAAAGCACCGGAACCACGTCGAAATCAGTGGTAATCTCACATTTTGCGACACACGGTTTGAAAAAGCACATGATCAAACCAAGCTTTGGACGTCATTGATGACATATTTCTGATATAGTGAAACACGCATCGGCACACTGCTTCGAAGTTAGCTGCTTAGCGATTTCCACCCATGCCTTTGGAGCTCCGGTATCAAACGTAACATCACTAGTGTCTTGTGAATGACTCACGTATGGCCTTGTGTCAATTGAGAACTGTCAGCAGTTCTCAATTCTCTCCTCAGGGACCCCCAGCTGTTCCAGAGCTACAGCACATCTGATTCAACTTGTTAATATACACAATAATAACACTTATGGAATTTTATCAATATGGCTAACCAGAATAAAAACCCTGTATGGTTCTACAAAATGATCTATAAAAAACATTTGAGAAAGGAGATTGAGAAATGGTATTTATCGAACCATTCTCCATAAAGGTTTATGTGAGAGACACAGAGAGGATGTGTGTGAGAGAAGATTTGTGTGTAAGAATTCTGGTTTGTTACAGAGGAAGTGTATGTGTGTGTGTGTGTGTGTGTGTGTGTGTGATGATACACACTAAAAATAAATGGTTATATATAGTATCAAATAAGGGTTATTTGGCTTGTAACCATAGCGGAACCCTTTTTGGTGTTATATAAATTATAACATTTTTTTTTTTTAATGGTTCTTTATATAACCTTAGGAAAGGATTCTTTATAGTACCATACAGGTTCTATTTAGAACCTTATGAGAATGGTTCTTTATAGAACCTTCAAAAAAAGGTTATATATTGCACCAAAAAGGGATCTGCTATGGTTACAAGCCAAAGAACCCTTATGCACACGTCCTCTTACACACATCCTCTCTGTCTCTCTCACATACACACGGACACACAGTAAGTTATGACAAATCTTCTCTACCTTATGCACACACATCGTCTGTAACACTATCACTGCCAGCTCTCTCTGGATGGCCAGCTCAGATCAACAAACGGGCGAGACACAAAGAGCTTCACAACTCACAGTAAAGCTGAGTGATGGGGAGTAGAGGAGAGATCAATACCAGGGAGGGTTAGAGGGAGGGGGGATCAACAGAGCTATGGATGGAGGGATGGAGCCTCGCCCAGCAGCACTTAATACACACATCTCTGACTCCTCTGGACAAAGGAAGGCATGGGAAGCCCTGTGTTATCAGTCTATATGCTATAGGTATTCAAGTGTACATAGATACTATCGTCTGTGTGAGGGTATATGGGGGTGTGTGTGTGTGTGTGTGGATGTGTGCGTGCGTGCCTGCATGCATGTGTGTGTGTGTGTGTGGGACAGCCTCATGTAATATTCAGCAGGACGAGGGCCTCTGTTGCAACAGTTGGAATAGAGGTGTCTGCCCTCATCACACAGGGTGACTGCCAGGGAAAGACTACTGCCATAACCACTTCAGTTTGCACACTCCTCTCCTGGCTCCTCTCCTGGCTCCTCTCCTCCCCTCTTTCTTCTATTCCTTTGTCTAATGTCCTACCTTCCCCTTTCCTTTCTGTTCTGCTGTCCTCCTCTCTTTCCTTCTTGCCCGCCCCCCCCCCGCCCTTCTTCTCCTCTACTCTCGTCTCGCTCAATTCTTTCACTTGATCCTGCGAGAAATGACAATGTTGCAGTCTGGTGCTATTATTCTACACATCAAAGCACTCTGATTGAACCTGGCTGAACTGCAACACTACCCAGCCATTACCATCAGAACCTACAATTTACCTTTGCATCATCTTCCTCACAGGTTCAGTTTAGAGGAAAAGAGGAAGTTAATCATTCTCAAAACTCCCCCTACTGGTGAGGAGTGGAAGGGCAGAATAAAACAGTTTAAATTGAAGTAGACAGAGTTAGGTGAAAAGTGTCAAGTAAGGCAGTGGGGTCAAGTAGTTAATGTTTCCCCCACAACCGTCACAGAGCTGAACCCTGCAGTGTGTGTGTGTCCATGTGTGTGTGTGTGTGCATCCACCGCAGCGCCAAACATCTGGGTGTCTTTTGAAGTACCCAGGTGTTTGTCAAATAACAGCTGCACTCCTTCCCTCTCTCATTCCCCCCTCTTCTCCACCATGGTGGGAAGATGGAGGGAGATGACAAGCAAAAATCCCCCTGTGCTATGCACCATGTTTCTCATTTTTTTCCCACATTCTGTTTTTCCCTCTAACGTGATTCCCTTATGCTTTATCACACCATACACAGATGCACGCGCATGCGCATGCATGTACACACACACCCATACACACACGTCTTATGAAGACAGGAGGTGAAGAGCAGACAGGCTAACTCAGTGGGTAGATAAATGCTAACATTCGCCCCAACCAGCTCTCCACGCTAAACAAAGGGTCACGTCTTCAGACACAATCAATGGGATGAGAGGAGAAGTGTGTGTGTTTATGCGTGTGTGTGTGTGTGTCTGTGTGTGTTTGTATACCTGCATGTGTATGTGCGTGCGTGTGTGTGTATGCACACACTGTATGTGCGCACGTGCCTGTGCGTGTAAACACTCATGCGTGTGTTTTCATGTGAGTTCTGTCATACAAACTGCCCTGTTAAAGTGATGGCGCAGTACTGGGTGACTGCTGTTTTGCCAGCTCCAACCCAACTTTGCTATTTTGTCATTTATTTGTACTTTTTCTTCACTAAATAAATCCCCTATCATTTCTTACAACTGACAAAAAGTTTTGAACATCAGATCGGCAGTTACTTACCTTAATTTCGGTTTCAACTTCAACTCATCTGCCCTGGGCTCTTTCTGTAATTCCGGCCCAATTTTCGGGCTACCCAAGACGAAACGCTGGCGCTACAGAATCAAGAGAGGGGGGATCCTGGTGAGATTAAGGCAAAGGGAAAACCGGCCACCTCTTCCCTCCATTCTACTGGCAAATGTACAGTCACTTGATAAAAAGATTGGTGACCTCCGATCGCGGATTTGCTACCAACGAGACTCTCTAAACTGCAATATTCTCTGCATTTCTGAAACATGGCTCTGGACAAGATACCCCCCATGGCTATCCAACTCGATGGATTCTTTATTCACCGTGTGGACAGGACAGTGAAGTCAGGGAAATACAGAGGGGGAGGGGTTTGCCTCTTCATCAACAACAACTGGTGTGCTGACTCGAGCGCGGTGGAAGTGTTGACCCATTGTTCACCCATCTTGGAATACCTGATGGTCAAATGCCGACCCTTCTATCTCCTGCAGTAGTTTTCAGCTATTATCGTGACTGTTGTATACATTCCACCTCAGGACCAGAAAAATAACAAGCTGGCACTTAACAAACTGTACGAAGCTATAAACAAGCAGGAAAACTTACATTCAGAGGCTGCTTTTCTGGTTGCCGGCGATTTTAATTCCGCGCCATTAAGAAACATGATGCCCAACTTCCAGCAACACGTCTCCTTCACCACTAGGGACAATAAAGTACTAGACAACTGTTATTCTACCCACAAGCAAGCATACAAGGCCCTCCCACGTACGCCATTTGGCAAATCAGATCATGACTCTGTACTCCTGTTTCCTGTTTACAAACAGCTCAAACAGGAAGTACCCGTGACTCGCACTGTTGAGAAAAGGTCACCAGAGTCGAACACGTTCACATTGAGGGGGCGAACACGTTCACATTGACGGGGCTGCAGTGGAGCGGGTCTAGAGCTCTTCGAAGTTCCTCGGTGTCCAAATCACTAAGGACTTAAGATGGCCCACACACACACACACAGTCAAATCAATAAGGACTTAAGATGGCCCACAAACACACACACACAGTCAAATCACTAAGGACTTAAGATGGCCCACACACACACACACAGTCGTGAAGAAGGTGCGACAGCCTCAGGAGGTTGAAAAGGTTTGGCATAGGCCCTCAAATCCTCAAAATGTTCTACAGCTGTACCATTGAGAGCATCTTGACTGGCTGCATCACTGCTTGGGATAGCAATAACACCGCCCCTCGATCGCATAGTGCTACAGAGGACAGCCCAGTACATTACTGGGGCGGAGCTCCCTGCCATCCAGGACCTCTACATCAGGCGGTGTGAAAGGTCCGGAAAATCGTTAGACTACAGCCACCCAAGCCATAGACTGTTCTCTCTGCTTTCCGCACGGCAAGCAGTACTGGTGCATCAAGTCTGACACCAACAGGCTTCTCAACAGCTTCCACCCCCAAGCCATACGACTGCTAAATAGCTAACAAAATGGCTACACAGACTTTCTGAGTTGACCCTTGTATTTTATTTTTGCACTGTCTCTATGCACACTCACAGGACCCGGCACACTGACACTCCAACGCACACACAAACACTCACTTCCTCATTTGCTCACACAAACACATAATATGTACATACATTTATACTGACTCTACACACACGCACACCCACTCACATACAATCATCATATACGCTGCTGCTGTTCTGTTTATCATATATCCTGATGCCTAGTCACCTTACCCCTATATATATCTACCTCTATAATTCCAGTATCCCTGCACATTGTAAATATGGTACTGGAACTGACTGACCCTGTACACTGGGTGTACAAAACATTAGGAACACCTTCCTGATATTGAGTTGTGCCAGCTTTTACCCTCAGTACAGCCTCAATTCGTCGGGTATGGACTACAAGGTGTTAAAAGCGTTCCACAGGGATGCTGGCCCATGTTGACTCCAAGGCTTCCACAGTTGTTTCAAGTTGGCTGGATGTCCTTTGGGTGGTGGACCATTCTTGATACACATGGGAAACTGTTGAAGTGGATTTAACAAGTGACATCTATAAGAGAAATTAGCTTTCACCTGGATTCACCTGGTCAGTCTATGTCATGTTCCTAATGTTTTTTACACTCAGTGTATATAGCATGCTAACTTACTTTCTTGTGTACTTCTTATTTCTTATTTTTATTTATCGTGTGTTTTTGCTCTACCTTATGTTATTTTTAGTATTACATTATTACGTTATTGATTACTGCAATGTTGGGTTTAGAGCTAGCAAGAAAGGCATTTCACTGTACTTGTGCACGTTACATTAAAACTTGAACATACATGTGTATGCATCTGCATACAACATATGTGTGTATGTGCCTGAGAGAGGGAAGGTGAAACACAACATCTGTCCCTCCAGCGTCCAGTGGGGAATAGTAAGGTGGTTTTTTTCCTCTATCCTCTCTCTATGCAGCACGATGCCGCAAGCTCAGCACAGCCATCGTCTAATTTGCCAATCAACGGCAGCGTAATTACGCTCTAAGATCTGCTCCGCTTGGCAAAATGGCTTCTGTCTTCTGCTCGAGTGGCGCAAATAAAACTATGACCCAGATGAAGAAAGAGAAAGAGAGAACAGAACGAGAGGCCAAAAATGAAGTGAGGTGCCTAGCTAACAAATGAAAGCCTTTCATGAGGAATCATGGAAGCCTCAGTTGTCTGGTTTTGGTAATGAAAGAGGAGATTAATGACAATGTTAAAACACTTGTGTCCCTTGTCAAGGCTTCTGATGACATCACTAATAGGGAGATATAGGAGATATATCAAGGGTTTTTTATTCAAATATAAATGTCTGACTACTACTTTATTATTTTAAGTAAAAACATAATACAATCAAGTAAGAACAACTTTGTTTGATTTACTTTAAACTATTAAATAATCATAACTTCCAAAAACTCAACTTTAGATTGCAGAACACAAATAAATGTAGTGATATTTACTCAATAACCTTATATTTGTTAACATTACTAAAACATTAAGTGATAAGACATTTTATGGACATTGAGTTAGTACCACTTACAGTGCATTCAGAAAGTATTCAGACCCCTTCAATTTCTATATATTTTGTTACGTTATAGCCTTATTCTAAAATGGATTAAATTAAATGTTTTCGTCATCAATCTGCACACAATATCCCATAATGACAAAGTGAAAACTGGTTTTTAGAAATTTTTGCAAATGTATTACAAATTAAAAACAGAAATAAGTATTCAGACCCTTTGCTATGAGACTCGGAATTGAGGTCAGGTGCATCCTGTTTCCATTGATCATCCTTGAGATGCTTCTACAACTTTATTGGTCCACCTGTGGTAAATTCAGTTGATTGGACATGATTTGGAAAGGCACACACCTGTCTATATATAGTCCCACAGTTGACAATACATGTCAGAGCAAAAACCAAGCAATGAGCTTGAAGGAATTGTCTGTAGAGTTCTGAGACAGGATTGTTTCGAGGCCAGATCTGGGGAAAGGTACCAAAACATTTCTACAGCATTGAAGGTCCCCAAGAACACAGTAGCCTCCATCATTCTTAAATGGAAGAAGTTTGGAACCACCAAGACTCTTCGTAGAGCTGGCCACCCGGCCAAACTGAGCAATCGGGGGAGAAGGGCCTTGGTCAGAGCGGTGACCAAGAACCCGATGCACTCTGGCAGAGCTTCAGAGTTCCTCTGTGGAGATGGGAGAACCTTCCAGAAGGACAACCATCTCTGCAGCACTCCACCAATCAGACCTTTATGGTAGAGTGGCCAGACGGAAGCCACTCCTCAGTAAAAGGCACATGACAGCCCGCTTGGAGTTTGCCAAAAGGCACCTAAAGGACTCAGACCATGAGAAACAAGATTCTCTGGTCTGATGAAACCAAGATTGACCTCTTTGTCCTGAATGCCAAGCGTCACGTCTGGAGGAAACTTGGCACCATCCCTACGGTGAAGCATGGTGGTGGCAGCGTCATGCTGTGGGGATGTTTTTCAGCGGCAGGGACTGGGAGACTAGTCAGGATTGAGGGAAAGATGAATGGAGCAAAGTACAGAGAGCTCCTTGATGAAAACCTGCTCCAGAGCGCTCAGACTCGGGCGACGGTTCACCTTCCAACAGGACAACGACCCTAAGCACACAGCCAATTGGCTTCGGGACAAGTCTCTGAATGTCCTTGAGTGGCCCAGCCAGAGCCCGGACTTGAACCCGATCGAACATCTCTGGAGAGACAAGAAAATAGCTGTGCAGCGACGCTCCTCATCCAACCTGACGGAGCTCGAGAAGATCTGCAGAGAAGAATGGGAGAAACTCCCCAAATACAGGTGTGCCAAGCTTGTAGTGTCATATCCAAGAACACGCGAGGCTGTAATCGCTTCTCAAGGTGCCTCAACAAAGTACTGAATAAAAGGGTCTGAATACTTTTGTAAATGTGATATTTCAGTTTATTTTTATTTTTAATAGATTTGCAAAAATTTCAAAAAACCTGTTTTTGCTTTGTCACTATGAGGTATTGTGTGTAGATTGAGGAGAAAAAAAACAATGTAGTCAATTTTAGAATAAGGCTGTAACGTAACAAAATGTGGAAAAGGTCAAGGGGTCTGAATACTTTCCGAATGCACTGTATATGATTTGAGTTCTACTGACCGTTGGAGTAGGGCTGGGCAATATATCAAATTAATTTGATTAATTCAAATTTATGTTTTTGCGCGATATTCCAAATACCTGTATCGCAGAATCAAGAATGTTTGTATTTTTCATTTTTATGAGCGTTTGTTCAAATGTTGTATTTTTTTGTCTCGTCTCGTTCGCTCCTTCTGTGCTGTGCACCTTCACATTTACACCAGAGATCTGTATATAATGACGAGATGCTCATTTCTTTGCACTAACAATGGGAGTCATTGTCCCAAAGGCGGGAAGGCAAGCGACAAGCTTAGGTTCAAAATAAGCACACTAAAACACATTGGGCTTATTTTGGACTGATTTTGGCGAGTGAAACCTTTTGCTTCGCCTCTTTCTCCCAAGCCCCTCCCCCTACCACCCACAACAGCAAAGATGAGAGATCACTTCTTCCTCTCTGACAAACGGTTTCAACTCGCTATTTGCATTTGAGGTTTGGTCCAACAGAATCGGTCATATGGACACCGAAACACATGGATACATTATTTTACTGTAATAGAGGAGAAGTTAACCTTTCGAACCATACCCTGTTTATGTTTAAACTCCTCAAATTTTGAGCAGAGCAGACACTACTAAAACGGATGTACCAATGAACATTAATTCTGGAAAATTAATGCTCAGTTTGTCTCGCGCGCATTACGTTACCATGTATCGCTAGCAGAATTTTTCTCAAATAAAGATTGTTATGCTAGCTGTTTAGTCTGTGTTTTATAAATGTGCAATTAGCATAAAACAATTATATAAGGAATTGGCAACTCATTCTCATCACTTGATTTCAACATCTGAACAAAGTTTTAAAATATCTAAATATGAGTTTTAGGCCATATCGCATAGCCCTACGTTGGAGATGTTTGAGTACCCACTACTCAATATCTTTAATGAGTTAGGCAGTTATGTTTTACAGTGTACCGACTATCAGAGCTGCTCAACCTTCTTTTGTACCAAGGTCCATCTCCACTTCCTACTCCTTTCTCTTCTCTATGCTCTCCCTTTCGTACCTTCTTTTGTAACATTATTTTTGTCTTCAGTCTGACAGTCCTTTTCCTTCCTCTCTCTCATTTCCTCCTCTTTCTGTTTACTTCTGTGGCCCTGATGTTCACATAACCGTATGGCGGCTGTAGGAAGGATAGGGAGGCCCTTGAAACTCACCTTTTCAGAAAAGTGACTCCTGGCTACAGTGATTATGTGTGCACTCAGACACTCTCAGAGAATTGGCTGAAGGTAAGTCTGGCCGTATGGACAAGGGGCAGAGAGGGCAAGGAGAGAGAAAGCAGAGAGAGCGCAGGGAGAGAGAGGGAACCGTGCCTAGGTCTCCAGACACAGTGTCTGAATTAAAAGCTTTGCCTCCCTGCTCACGCACACACACACAAGCATTTCGCTACACCCGCAATAACATCTGCTAAACACATGTATGTGACCAATACAATTTGATTTGATTTGACACACACGCACACACGACTCTGCACTCTATCTAGCAACATTGTCCTCTCAGTCAGTGTCTACTCCTTCTTGACACCATCCTTGCCCTGCCACTCTCCTCTGTATACAGAGCGAGGAGGATGACAGAGCCAGGGTGATGTCAGTCAGGTGTAGACACTGGTAAATGTCGGGAACAGACAGACAGACAGACAGACATATACAGTGGGGGAAAAAAGTATTTAGTCAGCCACCAATTGTGCAAGTTCTCCCACTTAAAAAGATGAGCGAGGCCTGTAATTTTCATCATAGGTACACGTCAACTATGACAGACAAATTGAGGAGAAAAAATCCAGAAAATCACATTGTAGGATTTTTAATTAATTAATTTGCAAATTATGGTGGAAAATAAGTATTTGGTCACCTACAAACAAGCAAGAATTATGGCTCTCACAGACCTGTAACTTCTTCTTTAAGAGGCTCCTCTGTCCTCCACTCGTTACCTGTATTAATGGCACCTGTTTGAACTTGTTATCAGTATAAAAGACACCTGTCCACAACCTCAAACAGTCACACTCCAAACTACACTATGGCCAAGACCAAAGAGCTGTCAAAGGACACCAGAAACAAAATTGTAGACCTGCACCAGGCTGGGAAGACTGACTCTGCAATAGGTAAGCAGCTTGGTTTGAAGAAATCAACTGTGGGAGCAATTATTAGGAAATGGAAGACATACAAGACCACTGATAATCTCCCTCGATCTGGGGCTCCACGCAAGATCTCACACCGTGGGGTCAAAATGATCACAAGAACGGTGAGCAAAAATCCCAGAACCACACTGGGGGACCTAGTGAATGACCTGCAGAGAGCTGGGACCAAAGTAACAAAGCCTACCATCAGTAACACACTACGCCGCCAGGGACTCAAATCCTGCAGTGCCAGACGTGTCCCCCTGCTTAAGCCAGTACATGTCCAGGCCCGTTTGAAGTTTGCTAGAGTGCATTTGGATGATCCAGAAGAGGATTGGGAGAATGTCATATGGTCAGATGAAACCAAAATAGAACTTTTTGGTAAAAACTCAACTCGTCGTGTTTGGAGGACAAAGAATGCTGAGTTGCATCCAAAGAACACCATACCTACTGTGAAGCATGGGGGTGGAAACATCATGCTTTGGGGCTGTTTTTCTGCAAAGGGACCAGGACGACTGATCCGTGTAAAGGAAAGAATGAATGGGGCCATGTATCGTGAGATTTTGAGTGAAAACCTCCTTCCATCAGCAAGGGCATTGAAGATGAAACATGGCTGGGTCTTTCAGCATGACAATGATCCCAAACACACCGCCCGGGCAACGAAGGAGTGGCTTCGTAAGAAGCATTTCAAGGTCCTGGAGTGACCTAGCCAGTCTCCAGATCTCAACCCCATAGAAAATCTTTGGAGGGAGTTGAAAGTCCGTGTTGCCCAGCGACAGCCCCAAAACATCACTGCTCTAGAGGAGATCTGCATGGAGGAATGGGCCAAAATACCAGCAACAGTGTGTGAAAACCTTGTGAAGACTTACAGAAAACGTTTGTCCTGTGTCATTGTTATATACCCTTTGTTGGCAAAGTATTGAGAAACTTTTGTTATTGACCAAATACTTATTTTCCACCATAATTTGCAAATAAATTCATTAAAAATCCTACAATGTGATTTTCTGGAGTTTTTTTCCTCATTTTGTCTGTCATAGTTGACATGTACCTATGATGAAAATTACAGGCCTCTCTCATCTTTTTAAGTGGGAGAACTTGCACAATTGGTGGCTGTCTAAATACTTTTTTTCTCCACTGTACTGTAGCTGCTGTAGAGAAGAGTGACACAGCACAGCTCATGTGCCAGTGTCTCATCCCTCTTTAGATAATCTTTGCTCTGGCATCTCTGTGACTGGACAGATGTCTCATCCTGTCTGCACCAGCTGTCCTCTCCTCTCCTCCTCTCATCCCCTTATCTCGCTAGTACTCACGGGGGCCTGGCTGGTTGACTGATGTTGCTGGCTGACTGACTGATGTTTCTGGCTGATGTTGCTGGCTGGCTGACTGACTGATATTGCTGGCTGGCTGACTGACTGATAGTGCTGGCTGGCTGGCTGGCTGACTGATGTTGATGGCTGCATGACTGGCTGATGTTGCTGGCTAAAGTTGCTGGTTGGCTGAATGATGTTGCTGGATGACTGATGTTGCTGGCATTTCTCTATGCTCTGAAGAAGATCAGCTTGTCCTCATCATGACTGGTTGAGAATGACAAAGCTGTAACACCCATACTGGGGTTGCTGGGTTGTATTTTGGTGCTTTGCTCGATTCAAATTTTCATAGGAGCCATCAGCACTGAGGTTGCAGTGTTGCTCTTCTTTTTTTTTTTTTTTTTTTTATTAATCTTTGTCTACTTTTAATCAGATGTTTATCAGGACACACTCAAAAAAAATGCTGGGTTGTTTGGTTGACCCAACTGCTGGGTTGCAGGCATTGATTCACTTAGTTGGGTTGATTTCTTTAAAAACTGCTGGGTTATTGGTACTGGGTTATTGAGAAATGACCCAGCGGTAGTGATGGGGAAATGAAGCTTCCTGAAGCATTGAGCATTTCCAGCCAATTGTGTCGAAAATAGGTTCATTACTCGAAGCTTTGATCAACACAGTGTACACTAGTGGCACCTGCTGGTCAAAAGCATTTAGTACAGCCACATTTTTATAGATGACGCCGCACGCGCTGTAGCTCATGTGCAGCGTAGCCTTTTTGTCTTCTACCAAAACCAATACCAAACCAATTAGATGGTTGGTCGACAAAACAAAGCTTTGGACGTCATTGATCACGTGTTTCTGATAAAGTGATACAAGCATTGGCTCACTGCTTTGAAGTAAACTGCTTAGCGATTTTGACACATACCTCAGAGCTCCGGTATCAAACGTAACATCACTACCCAGCGAGTCAGCTCAGAAGACTGTAGGTGTGGATTAGTAGGGGCGTGGCTTTCAGATAGTTATTTTTGGCCACCCATGAGAGTAAATGTCATTCAGGTTAATCTGTTCTGTTGTATTGTTATTACATGTTAAGGTTGAAAATGACACTTTCGAAGCTTTAATGAGGCTTATACAATTGTATGAGTTTGTCAAGAACCTATGCATATCTGAATGTTGGGATATGTAAACCATAATGTTCCGAATTCTATGTTAGAATGTAATGTGCAAAAATATATTTAAGGAAAACTAAAATGTTGATTGTACAAACTTAACATGATGAACAGAAATGACATTTACTCTTATGGTTGGACAAAAATTATTATCTGAAAGTCACGCCCCTAATAGGCCACAGCTCCTGAAAATAACCTATGGAAGTCAAAACTGTAACTTGGCCACTCAGGAACATTCACTGTCTTCTTGGTAAGCAACTCCAGTGTAGATTTGGCTTTATGTTGTAGGTTATCGACCTGCTGAAAGGTAAATTACTCTCACAGTGTCTCGTGTAAAGCAGACTTTAGCAGGTTTTCCTATAGGATTTTACCTGTGCTTCATCCAGTTTCTTTTCATCATGAAAAACTCCCCAGTCTTTGCCGATGTCAAGCATACCCATACCATGATCCAGCCACCACCATGCTTGAAAATAAGGAGGCAGTTACTCAGTGATGTGTTGTGTTGGATTTGCCCCAAACATAAGGCTTTGCAATTAGGTCTAAAAGTGCATTCCTTTGCTGTTTTGTTTTTTGCAGTATTACTTTAGTGCCTTGTTGCATACATATGCATTTTTTTGAATATTTTTATTCAGCATATTTGTATTCTTCTTTTCACTCTGTCATTTAGGTCATTATTGTAAAGTCGCTACAATGTTGCTGATCCATCTTCAGTTTTCTCCCATCACAGCCATTGAACTCTGTAGCTGTTTTAAAATCACCAATGGCCTCATGGTGACATCCCTGAGCATTTTCCTTCCTGTCCTGCAGCTCAGTTCAGAAGAACAACTGTGTCTTTGACGTGTCTGGGTGGTTTAATACATCATTCACAACATAATTATTAACTAGACTATGCTTAAAGATAAAGTGATTCAATGTTTGATTTGTTATTGTTACCCATCTACCAATCACTGCCCTTCTTTATGAGCCTTTCCCATGTCTGTGTAGTTGAATATGTGCTTGAAATACTTGACTGAGGGACCTTACAGATGTTGTATGTATGGGGGACAGAGAAAGGGGTAGTCATTCAAAATTAATGTCAACAGAGTGAGTCCGTATAACTTATTATGTGATTTGTTAAGCCACATTTTACTTCTGAACTAATTTAGGCAAAGTGGGTGAATACTTATGCTGCGACTATTTTAGTTATTTAATTTGTATTAATTTGTAAACATTTGTAGAATTTTCTTTTCACTTTGACATTATGGAGTATTTTGTGTAGATCAATGCCAAAATATTAAAATTAATTATATTTCAATCCCACTTTGTAACACAACAAGGATGTGTAGACTTTCTATAGGCACTGTACATGCTTCCTAGACTTTTCTATTCGGACGACAAAATTACATCATACAGTGAGTCTCTGCGAGACGGCTCCATGTTATAGTTTTACATTCCATTCCCATTTTCCCTAATCTCAGCGTGTAAATGTACTTGATGTGAGGATCACTAGCTTCCCCACTTAAAGCTGTCTCAAACATGTCCACATACACAGGCCAGACCAGGGGCAGCTTTTGAACATAGTGGAGTATGTTTGTCTGTCAGTTTACTAGCTAAATGACCAACTGAGTTATTCATGATCTGTCGGCCACACAGTAGGGGACGAGACGGCGAAACAAGGCAAAACAACAAAATCAATCTACACACATTATCCTCCTCTTCATGATATGATGACAGTTACTGAGTGTCATCAGAGAGAGAGAGAGGTGTTCTCTCTTTTGTGCTCTCCCGCATTATCTCTCTCTCTATCCCCCCCTCTATCTCCATCCTTATGAATAGGTGGCCTGTTTGGCAGGCAGATAGACGGATACAGGGCTGAAATGGATAGATGGATGTAACAGTAGCCGCCTTGCAGAGAAACCTAATCTGGTTGTGAGGCATTTGGGATCTTGTAATGCCCTTGAAATGATCAGATTAACACTGGTGCCTGGGGAGGGTTTCAGAAACGTGACAACAGACCAGAAACAAAACAGAAACTATCCCTGTCATCACAATGTCAAGCCTCTCTGTGGGTTTACCTGAGGCTACAGTACAATGGAGATAGTGTAGATAACTCAGGCAGGTGTTGGCTGTACGTTGGTAGTGGATTGGATGAGTTACCCCCATATAAAACTATGTAAAGTACATTGAAACCTAGTGAGAAGCTGTAAATGCAGTGTTGTTATCATTGTAAAATAAGATATGTTCAAGAGAGAATTACAGATGCAATTTTTGTAACGCCCTCTTACTCTCTCTATCTCCATATAGTCCTCCCTCTCTTTCCCTCCCCCCTCTCTTTCTCTTTCTCTCTCTCCCTCCCTCCCTCCCTACCTCCCTCTGTCTAGAAGGGTCCTTAAGAGATTTAAAAAGCAGAAATGTCAGAAGGAGAGGGAGGAGAGATTGTTCTCCAAATCCCTCACAATACTCCAGGCTCTTTCTTTAACTGTAATTATGTATCTGATGCAGGTGCCACAAAATAGTTACGTTCAACATCGCAAACACTTCAGAACAGCTCTGCTGCAAAACCCCTTTACGCAGTAATTTACCTGGTTGATGGGCTTACTTTCCGTACATCCGAGAACACAAACACTTGCATCTTTCATAGCGAGCTAGCAAGGGACTGAGAGAGAGGGAAGGCACACAGTATAGGCAGGTCGACCTCCAGGCAGACAGTAAGTCTGTCCAGTGGACAGATGAAACCAAATTAGGGCTTTTTGGTAAAGCACACCATCTCTATGTTTACAGAAAACAAAATGAAGCCTTCAAAGAAAATAACACCTTCCCTACAGTCAAACATGGAGGAGGTTCAGTGATGTTTTGGGGTTGCTTTGCTGACTCTGGCACTGGGTGCCTTGAACGTGTGCATGGCATCATGAAATTAGGAGAATACCAAGGCATTTTGGAGCGCAATGTCGGACCCTGTGTCAGAAAGCTGGTCATGGGTCTTCCAGCAGGACAATGACCCCAAACACACTTAAAAAAGCACCCAGGAATGGTTTAAGACAAAACGCTGGACTGTTCTGAAGTGGCCAGCAATGAGTCCAAATCTAAACCCATTAAAAACTTGTGGAGTTATCTGAAAACAGCAGTTGGGAGAAGGCACCCTTCAAATCTGGGAGAACTGGAGCAGTTTGCACAAGAGGAGTGGGCCAAACTATAGGAAGCGCTTGATTGCAGTTATTTTGACCAAAGGCTGTGCTACCAAATATGTCATAGGGTGTCAATAGTTTTCGTCAATGCCATTTCTGTTTATTTTCTGATTTTAAATTGATATATTAAAGTTATGAATCAAAAACAAAGGTTATGTAATATAAACAGTGAAATAAAGAATTGTGGAGACCAAACACTTTGTTCAATTTCAACGTATTTTTTGGGAAAATTGTGAGTTTCAATATATTTTTGGCTAAGACTGTACACTTGCATCATTAGCAAAGAGAAAGAGCAGGGCTGTAATCATGGTCCAAACAGTTGCAAACGAAAATGTTGCAACTAAAACAAAAGTTTCTGTTGGAGAAATTCAGGTAGGTCCCTCCCCGTTTTGTACATTTGCTTACATTTAAGAAATGTTTTGCAACATAATCGGCATAATGAATACGCCCCAGGCGAGCCAGCACGAGGGAGAGAGAGGAGGGGGCAGGCAGCCAGAAAGAAATGTGGTGTGGATATGTCTTGGTAATTAATATGTCTTGCATGCCTCACATATTCACCAAAGTAGCCTGAAGTTCACCTCTTCCTCCTTGGTTTTATTTAAATTACACAACTTTCCCCAGGCCTTTATAGCTTATTGTCTAGTTAGGCTATAACACTGATTTGTTTTTGATCTTAACTGCACTGCAATTTGTCATTTTGTGGGGGTATTTTATTTATTTTTTCTTAACGTTAAGGATCCCAATTTCATTTAAACGTTTAAACCTTCACACACCTAGTAGCGTTCAACATCATTGCACAGTGTTTCAAACAGTTCACACTGGAGATAGAGCTGAATCAAATGCTTGAGTATTGAACTCATCCCCTATGTGTAACATTATTGCTTCCGTCCCTCTCCTTGACCCAACCTGGGCTCGAACCAGGGACCCTCTGAACGCATCAACAACTGCCTCCCACGAAGCATCGTTACCTATCACTCCAAGGACAAGAGAAACAACTACTTCAAGGTCTCAGAGTGAGTGACGTCACCGATTGAAATGCTACTAGCGCAGACCGCTAACTAGCTAGCCATTTCACAACGGTTACATATGTTTGTGAAAAGCTGAGTTTTTGGATGGATAATACCCTGTTAAAGTGGGGACTACAACAGCAGCCAAACCTGTGATGTTGCAGAAGCCATATGTTCCCCTGTTTCTCTGCAGTACAGGCTGCTTTGGGACTGGCATTAGCACTGCAGTATCGAAGTATCGCAGAGATGAGTGTGTTTGTGTGTACCTGTATGTGTGTGCATGAATGTGTATGTGTGGTCATTACTGCAGTATACAGTATTTCACTCCTCTCCTTCAATCATCTTTGTCCACTGCTGCAAGGTCTCTAAATGTCATGAGCACTCACTGTGAAATTGCAATTAAGAATATAATAAATATGTGATAGAGCTACTCTCAGCCTCCAATACCATCATAGCCAGAGGGGTTTGCATACAGACCGAGGGACGCAAAAGTAATTAAGATTTTATATCCAACTAGTGTCTGTTATGAGGGCGAAAAGGGCAGAACAACAACAATAAATAGATAGTGGACAGGGAATATTGGTTTCTATACCCCTTACATAAACAAACATGGACATACAGGTAAAAGTCAGTAAATTAGAATATTTTGAAAAACTTGATTTATTTCAGTAATTGCATTCAAAAGGTGTAACTTGTACATTATATTTATTCATTGCACACAGACTGATGCATTCAAATGTTTATTTCATTTAATTTTGATGATTTGAAGTGGCAACAAATGAAAATCCAAAATTCCGTGTGTCTAAAATTAGAATATTACTTAAGGCTAATACAAAAAAGGGATTTTTTAGAAATGTTGGCCAACTGAAAAGTATGAAAATGAAAAATATGAGCATGTACAATACTCAATACTTGGTTGGAGCTCCTTTTGCCTCAATTACTGCATTAATGCGGCGTGGCATGGAGTCGATGAGTTTCTGGCACTGCTCAGGTGTTATGAGAGCCCAGGATGCTCTGATAGTGGCCTTCAACTCTTCTGCGTTGTTGGGTCTGGCATTCTGCATCTTCCTTTTCACAATACCCCACAGATTTTCTATGGGGCTAAGGTCAGGGAGTTGGCTGGCCAATTTAGAACAGAAATACCATGGTCCGTAAACCAGGCACGGGTAGATTTTGCGCTGTGTGCAGGCGCCAAAGTCCTGTTGGAACCTGAAATCTCCATCTCCATAGAGCAGGTCAGCAGCAGGAAGCATGAAGTGCTCTAAAACTTGCTGGTAGACGGCTGCGTTGACCCTGGATCTCAGGAAACAGAGTGGACCGACACCAGCAGATGACATGGCACCCCAAACCATCACTGATGGTGGAAACTTTACACTAGACTTCAGGCAACGTGGATCCTGTGGCTCTCCTGTCTTCCTCCAGACTCTGGGACCTCGATTTCCAAAGGAAATGCAAAATTTGCTTTCGTCAGAAAACATGACTTTAGACCACTCAGCAGCAGTCCAGCTCTTTTTTTCCCTTAGCCCAGGTGAGACGCTTTTCGCTGTTTCTTGGTCAACAGTGGCTTGACACGAGGTATGCGGCAGTTGAAACCCATGTCTTTCAAGCGTCTCTTGGTGGTGGATCTTGAAGCCCTGACTCCAGCAGCTGTCCACTCCTTGTGAATCTCCCCACATTTTTGAATGGGTTTTTTTCACAATCTTGACTAGGCGCGGTGATCCCTATCGCTGTACACTTTTTTCTGACCACAGTTTTTTCCCCTTCCCTTTGCCTCTCTATTAATGTGTTTGGACACAGAGCTCTGAGAACAGCCAGCCTCTTCTGCAATAACCTTTTGTGTCTTTCCCTCCTTGTGCAATGTGTCGATGGTCGCCTTTTGGACAGCTGTCAAATCTGAAGTCTTCCCCCATGTTTGTGTAGGCTTCAGAACTGGACTGAGAGACCATTTAAAGCCCTTTGCAGGTGTTTTGAGTTAATCAGCTGATTAGTTTGTGGCACCAGGTGTCTTCAAAATGTAACCCTTACACAATATTCTAATTTTGTGACACACGGAATTTTGGATTTTTCATTTGTTGCCACTTCAAATCATCAAAATTAAATGAAATAAACATTTGAATGCATCAGTCTGTGTGCAATGAATAAATATAATGTACAAGTTACACCTTTTGAATGCAATTACTGAAATAAATCAAGTTTTTCAAAATATTCTAATTTACTGACTTTTACCTGTATATGTTTATTTATGTTGTTTTGGGTTTCAGCCCACATCTCCCACACACTCTCCCAAGCCTCCACCTTATTGCTCTTGCCTCTCCTGGCCTCCCACTCCATCCCCTCTTCCACCAGCCTCCGGATCACGCTGTCTCCCTTCCTGTCTGAATCTTTAGACTTGGTGTGGGAATGGTCTAGGAAGTTCACCTGGCAGATTTGAAGTTGCTAAAATCTCTAACCCCCTCAACCCCTTGTGCTACTGAGATGTTAAACCAGCCGTGCCTGAGTGGAGAAGCAGAGGAGAGGAGATAAATGGTTTCCTGCAGGCAGAGGAGAGGAGAGGATGAGTCTCTAACCACTCAACCAGAGAGAGAGAGAGAGAGAGAGAGAGAGAGAGAGAGAGAGAGAGAGAGAGAGAGAGATAGATACAGTGTGTGTGAGAAAGAGAGAGCGAGAGAGAGAGAGAGAGAGAGATAGATAGAGAGAGAGAGAGAGAGAGAGAGATAGATAGAGAGAGAGAGAGAGACAGCGAGACAGCGAGACAGATGGACAGATGGAGACAGAGAGGCTCCGAGGGAGCCAAGTGTTCGCTCTGAGACCATGCAGCAGTTTAATGCATTTGGTCTTTGAAACGAGATCATAGATAATTACTGTGCAAATGGCTGACTGGGTAAACAGTGGTCCTCCATGGGCCCATCTCAAAATGGAGACTAATCTCACTCTCTGGGTCGGTAGAGGAAATGTTGTCTTTCTGTTTCATTAGCGGCTGGAGTTTGTGTCCATCTGAATTTGTTTGAATTTGTCCGCCAATGTCTGAGTCAGAGAGTATATCCAAATGTATCTCTCTCTTTCTTTCTCTTGCTTACGTCTTTCTACCTCTATCTCCCTTTCCCTCCATCCCTTCATCCCTCTCTCTCTCTCTTTCTGAATGTATCGGAATGTCTCCTGTTTTTCTCTATTTAAAATCTGGGGCTCTAGAATTAGACTAACGATGGCGTGGTGGTAGAAACAGAGAGAGACAGAGAGTAAAGATAGAGAGAAACAGAGGTAGCAACATAGCATGCAATATAATCACTGTGACTGGATGGGTTACAAGCAGCCTAATTATAATGAGGCCTATTCCTTTTTAAAAATAGATGAGGAGTAATGGAGCAAGAAGAGAGAGGACAGTAGGGAGGGTAATGGTGTGTGATGGCAGGATGATGATGCTTCTAGAACACAGAGGTACACGCTGACATCACAACATATGCAGTGACTAAACAGGCACTCAACCACCGTTTCCTTATTGAATGAGTCCTTGCCAAAGTTATGACAGCACAAAACTGATTAAGTATGAAAATAAATAGTATTAATATATACATGCTGTAGTTGATATCTTGACCAAGCCAAATATATATATATATATATTTAAGCCTAAATGCTATTTTCTTGGTGCTCTGCTAATATGAAATAGCAACACTGTTGGATTCTCTTCCATCATTATATATCATACTGTATGAACATGAATTGAATGATGCCCTCTATATAAGAAGTGTGAAGAATATAGGCTTAGAGATGATCTCTTTGGGTGCAGTGTGTGTCACAGCTGATGTGACACTGTGCCATTGTGTGTATGTCACCTACTGTACCTAGATAATTCCCTTCTCTCTGTATAGGTTGGGTTTTTTAGTCCTAAGGAAATGATTTATTTGGCATCCACACACACACATTGGTATATATTGCAATAGTCTGGAGCACCTTTTAGAGCTGTTATTGCCCTCCACACACACACACACACACTAACCAGTTAATAATCCCCCTTGATCAGAAGAGGAACTGACATTGGTGACAAATGGTGACCATTTCATTATCAACAAGTGACTGATGAACTATTAGAAACCAATGGTCCTTCTGTTCTGTTCAGCACCAGCAGATTAAACAATGTCTCTACTGAACTCACAATTAATCAATTTGTACAAACCGGTTCAAACTGGTGGCGGTGCCAGGACAAATTACCCCCACTACATCTAACTGTCTGATGAGCTCATTTAACTGAGTCAGCGGATTATGAAATCAATTAGCTATTATCACGATTGGGCAGAGGTCGAGAATGTTAACAATTTTATTTTATTTTTAGAGAGAGAGGGATGAAAGAGGAAGAGGGAGATGTTAGAATAGGGGGAAAAGAGAAAGAGAGAAATAGAAAGAAGGAGAAATTGTAAGATGGTAATTGAGCACGACCCCATCCACATCGACGGGGCTGCAGTGGAACAGGTAGACAGCTTCAATTTCCTCGGTGTCCAAATCACTAAAGACTTAAAATGGTCCAAACACACACTCACAGATGTGAAGAAGGCACAACAGTGCCGTTTTCCCCTCAGGAGGTTGAAAAAGTTTGGCATGGGCCCTCAAATACTCAAAAGGTTCTACAGCTATACCATTGAGAGCATATTGACTGGCTGCATCACTGCTTGGTATGGAAATAGCACTGCTCTCGATCGCATGGCGCTACAGAGGGTTGTGCGGACAGCCCAGTACATCACTGGGGCGGAGCTCCCTGCCATCCAAGACCTCTATATCAGGCGGTGTGAAAAGAAGGCCCTGAAAAACGTCAACGATTCCAACCACCCAAGCCATAGACTATTTTCTCTGCTGCCGCATGCAAGATGTACCCGTGCATAAAGTCTGACACCAACAGGCTCTTGAACAGCTTCTATCCTCAAGCAATATGACTGATAAATAGCTAACAAAATAGCTACACTGACTATCTGAGTTAACCTTGTATCCTCATTTACCTTTTATTTTTATTTTTGTCTCTATGCACACTCACAGGGCCCTACACACTCACACACACTGTCACTCCAACACACACAAAAACACTTACTCCATCATTTTCTCACTCACACATAATATGAACAAACATTTTATACTGACTCTACACACCCGCACACCCACTCACATAAAAGCTGCTGCTACTCTGTTTATATTATATCCTTCTGCCTAGTCCCCTTACCCCTATACATATCTACCTCCATCACTCCAGTATCCCTGCACATGTAAATTTGGTATTGGAACTGACTTTTTAAATATTTCATGTATATAGTATGCTTACTTACTTACTTTATTGTTTATTTCCTATTTCCTATTCTTATTTAATGTGTTTTTTTCTAGTAATACATTGTTATTGATTATTGCATCATTGGGTTTTGAGTTTGCAAGAAAGGAATGTCACTGTCCTTGTGCATGTGACATTAAAATTTGAACTTGAACATACACACACCTCTAATTTGAAGTAAGGCGCGAGAGGGCGGAGAGAGATGAAAGGAAAGGTAAAGATAGAGCGAGAGAAAAAGAGAAATGGCATTGAGTCTCATTGATTGTAACCAAAAGAATGAGACATTGAGACATTGCAATAAAACCTCCATAATGAATGAATCTCCCCTCAGTGAGAGTCTGAAGAGCAAGGTCACTTACAACCCCAGAAAATATATGCTGAACTAAAACAAAGGAAAGAGAGAGAGAAAAACACCTTTCTTATTCATAATCATTCAATATTTATCAGGAGCCAGAGGGAGTGGCAGTGGCCTCTTCTTGTCATGCCAACAGGGGCGGGGGGGTGCTACATGAGCGACCCAGTTCTTGTCCAGGTTTAATATCTGATTATTATTCTGTCCATTATTAATGCCATGACTGACTGGTTTTGTCCTTGTATCAATCTTTGGGTTTGTTTTGTTCATCTGAGTTGGAGCGAAATTAAAAAGCAGAATTAAACATGGGAGCTTAGGGGGGAGAGAGAGAGGGAGGGAGTGAGAGAGAGGGAGGGGGACAGAAAGAGGGAGGGGAAAGAGAGAGGGAGAGGGAGGGAGAGAGAGAGAGAGAGGGAGGGAGGGAGGGGGAGAGAGAGGGAGGGAGAGAGAGAGATAGAGAGGGAGGGGGAGAGAGAGAGAGGGAGGGAGGGGGAGAGAGAGAGGGAGGGAGAGAGAGATAGAGAGGGAGGGAGAGAGAGAGCGACGGCGAGAGAGAGAGAGAGAGAGAGAGAGAGAGAGAGAGAGAGGGAGGGACGGCAAGAGGGAGAGGTGGAACAGAGGCTGGAAATCACCAGATAGCTAATTAGCAAAAATAGCCTGCAGCAAAAATGGTGAGGGAGAGGGAATGAGATAGATCTTCACGCCAAACCGACTATCTCCAGTGTGCCCACGATGAACTGAGAGTTCAGGGATGGCAGCCATCTTAGACAAGGGAATCCCTGGCCATTAATATTGAAATACTGCAGCTCCCTGCCCTGTCATACGCACACACACACACACACACACACACACACACACTATCTACACATCCAACTCCCACCAGTCACCAACGTCAGTTTCAGTCTCTCTCACATTGAAGACTAGGGTGTGAGCAGAAATCAGATTGACTCTGAGCAAACTGAATCAATCAGACATGAGCCATGGCCTAAGCCTTGTAACACTAACACAGTCTAACACAGTCTAACACAGTCTAGCACATTCAGAGTCAGCTATGACTGGAGTATGTTATGCAAGGCCACAAATGTCTGGTGTCATATCTCACAAATCCTAACTTATGTTGACAGTAGCCAATCACAGGCTTGGGTGTAAACCATGGAAAGAAAGTTGATGATTATCCACAATGACCCAGAGTTTTTCCTGGTCAGATCACATAGTCAGGAAGAGCTCCTGTCCCTACTAGGGATGCACATTTCTGTCAATTTTTCTTCTGACTAACCTATCCCTCGTTAACCGTTCAACAAACGGTAAAATACAATTCCAAACAGTACAATGACTTGACCAACAGAAAATAAAATGCATGCATACACGGAACGGACATTTTTCATGAACCCCTTACACTCATGGGAATTGGCCTATATTGAAATGAAATGTTTCTTACAGAAGAAATATAGAAAGCATATGCATAATCATGATAGCAATCAAAAGGGAATAATTTGGGGATTATGTGAAAATTATTAAACTAAAGGTGAGGACTAAACCGTTAATCTGACACAAGACTGAATCCAATCATACACTTGATTTGATGTGCATTTTACATTTACTGTACTTTTCGCCGCATTTGTTGATAACAAAATCTGAAAATTCTCTGGATACATTCAGTAAGATGATAAGAATATTCATGAAAATGTTTTGGTAGGTGCAACATAAGACAACAAAAATGACAAGGGTTTTAGTGAGAGGTCTAGCTGGTGTCTCCAAGTGACAACATACCTCTTCAAAGTGTGCACAGTTTCTACGTAATTTCAAAGCACTTTTATGACTCAAATAAGAGTCTTCCACTATAAAGTGATATTTTGAGCTCTCCTAGCTGTGCTGTTGAGGAACTAAAGCAAGCAGACTTATAAATGTTTTCTTTGGAACACAGCCCTGCATCCCTACCATCACACAATTACTGTTGTTGTTTACACATTCCAAAAACAGTCCATTATAAGTCGCAATCTGGTCAGGTGGGCATGATTTGAAAGTGCGTTCTATTTCCAACATAGCTAGGTAAGTTACAAAATAAAATCTGACAGTGTTAGGCTTTCACAAGGCAATTCAGAGAAGCAGATCGTAATGTTGGTGTGAATAGAATAGAGTCAGATGTGTGTTCCTCTCCAAATGTCTTCACAATATGACAAACATATGCTCATTCTGTTCAGAACAACCCAGGGTATGACGCCATGTCATCTTGTAACTGTACATCAAGCATACTGATCATAAACGTTGACACTGTATATGACATGAGTTTTATGAAATGGAAATGTGAAGTGCACATTTGGACTAACAGGTTTTTGGCTTGCTTGTATGACATCAAAACTGTATTTATTATAATCCTCAATGTCTCATCTTTCAAAATTCATAGAGTCCTCTTTATTTACAGCATTTCCCTCACTTAGACAACAAACAATTTGCAAAAGTTGCCCAATTAGCGGAGGCGATGGGGGCAACTTCTTGTCAATCGCTGTGATCAAGTTCAGAACCTCTGTCAGTCAAAACCAATACTGCGCTGTGAAGCGGAGACCTTCAACTCTGACATCATGTATACCATGTTACTATACAACCCTGCGTTCCAATTTAGGCGCTTATCAGTGTCCAAGTCTGCTATTTTGAACCCGTATACCGGTACGAGTGTAAAGAGCTACAAGCTTAATGAAAACATGTAACAATAGCAAGCTTATCGTCTTACAGTCAAAAGGCTATTGGCTATTATTGAACATGCAACTGTTGTAATGAAGCAGCTAATAAAACATCATTTTCAAACATTTACCAAAATGCAATTTGTGGGAAAACACTGTTCTAAACAGCGCACCTAATGCGAACGGTTCCATATGTGACAGAGATGAAAATCTCAGTTAGAAACGTAGAAAGAGGGGGGAATCTAATAGCAACAACTAGGATGGGTTGCTAATGTGACTAGGATTATGCATTTGGCTTCAGGACAATTAAAGAAAGTTGATATGAAAACAAATAGAACAAGAGAGAAATGCTGGTAAATAGCATGAGGAAGTCTTTATAAAAGAATTGCCTTCACATTTATATGGTTGAATTTTGGCTAGGCTTCTTTGAAGCAAGGTAAAACATTCCTCATTATTTGAAGTCAAGTAAAACGTTCAGGTTTCACGCTCACATTGTAAAATGGTTAACCGTTAACATCCCTCTTCCCTACCCATATCTTATTTCCATCACAATCCTAAACCTCCATCTCAGTGACACCTCTGCTCCACACTGGTTAAGACTCCCCGTTGGAATCCATCCTATCACACCGGCGATGGTCGGCAATGACTCATTTTATTTATTTATTTATTTGTTTATTTATTGGTCACCTTTTTATTTCCCGGCTCTATCATTGGTGATGCATGAGGTGTGAGGAACATCCAGAGCCAATCATACCCATTACCCTAGGGAGACGGAAACAAACCATGTAGAGGAAAGCAATACTAGGATTATCACCATGTACAACAGAATGGAGGGAGGGGGGGTGCGTGATGTCATATCTCCCCTTTCTAAAATCAATCTTGTGGGAAACCTAGGCACAGAATACAGATGAGGTGAGGTTTTATACACACATACACACACACACAGAGACACACAGGGTGACAACTGGAGAAACACACCTATAGATACACAAACACACAGACACACACACATACACTTGCAGGCAGACACCGGTACAACTGCACACACACACACTTTATGTTTTATGTTGTGGAGAATATGACTGTTACGTGCTACAATGATGCTGTGGAGCTCAATCCCAGGTGAATATGCTGATGTGTTTATGAGTATGTACTTCTCTTGAGATGTCCCATGTGTTTTAGTGATACTTGTAGCATAATCTATATTTGCACATAGAGACACCCACTTTGGCTAACCCCCAGATGCATGCATAGAATAAGTGATGTTTTAATGCCACAATTTTTAAGACGCTATGCTAGACTATTAGTGGATGTCTAACATTCTTCTTAGCTAACACAACACAGTCCTCATTTACCCACTTGCTATAATGTCTGAGGTGGTACTGTAACTGTCTCAGAATTTCACACTATTGCACTTAACGCCCCAAAATGGCCTTGCACCAGGCGGATGCCGCATTGCTACAACAGCCGTTACTGCAGCACTACAGAGAAACTAGATACCATCATGGCTCAAAGAGTCTCTCACAGTCAGAGATGGGCAAAAGATGAATCAAAATGTATCTTGTTACAAATACAAGATACTGTAAAGACCAATGTCTCAAACGAAAATGCAAAATACTTTTGTAGAGTTGTATTTAGATCAAATACAAATACATAAAAGTATTTAACATTTGCAAGTACACGCCTTCACTACAACAACATTCTCAGTAACGGTAACAAAAAAATAACAACTTTTTACTTGTTATGACTGTGATATGTGGTTGTTTATACAACGGGTGGGTCTAATCCTGAATGCTGAATGATGGTTAAAAGTGCATTCCAGCCGGTGTCTATTCCACAAGTTACCACTGGCTAAATCTATGACATTAAAATGCCTATTTACTCTGTTCCATCTGACTGCCAAATCCACTGTCTCATCAGCCCAGCCAGGCAAGTTATAAACTTTATCTCCACTATAAAAGCATCAAGAGATTATCTCACATTTCTTTTAGACTAACATTTAGTTTGTATGCTGTGTGCGTGTGATAAGATAAATGACGACTAACGAAAATACACACGCTGCAATTTAATTCCACTAAATTATACTGCCCATCTCTGCTCACAGGACCTCAAGCAGGCCCCCGCATCCCTCCATAATTCACACTATTACCTTCATCACAAGATGGAAGAAGAGAGAGAGAGACTCAACAATGAATGTTCTCTCTTTCTTCAAGTCCCAGAGTATACAGTGGGGAGAACAACTATTTGATACACTGCCGATTTTGCAGGTTTTCCTACTTACAAAGCATGTAGAGGTCTGTAATTTTTATCATAGGTACACTTCAACTGTGAGAGACGGAATCTAAAACAAAAATCCAGAAAATCACATTGTATGATTTTTAAATAATTAATTTGCATTTTATTGCATGACATAAGTATTTGATCACCTACCAACCAGTAAGAATTCCTGTATTAACTGCACCTGTTTGAACTCATTACCTGTATAAAAGACACCTGTCCACACACTCAATCAAACAGACTCCAACCTCTCCACAATGGCCAAGACCAGAGAGCTGTGTAAGGACATCAGGGATAAAATTGTAGACCTGCACAAGGCTGGGATGGGCTTCAGGACAATAGGCAAGCAGCTTGGTGAGAAGGCAACAACTGTTGGCGCAATTATTAGAAAATGGAAGAAGTTCAAGATGACGGTCAATCACCCTCGGTCTGGGGCTCCATGCAAGATCTCACCTCGTGGGGCATCAATGATCATGAGGAAGGTGAGGGATCAGCCCAGAACTACATGACAGGACCTGGTCAATGACCTGAAGAGAGCTGGGACCACAGTCTCAAAGAAAACCATTAGTAACACACTACGCCGTCATGGATTAAAATCCTGCAGCGCACGCAAGGTCCCCCTGCTCAAGCCAGCGCATGTCCAGGCCCGTCTGAAGTTTGCCAATGACCATCTGGATGATCCAGAGGAGGAATGGGAGAAGGTCATGTGGTCTGATGAGACAAAAAGAGGCCAAAATCCCTGCTGCAGTGTGTGCAAACCTGGTCAAGAACTACAGGAAACGTATGATCTCTTTAATTGCAAACAAAGGTTTCTGTACCAAATATTAAGTTCTGCTTTCCTGATGTATCAAATACTTATGTCATGCAATAAAATGCAAATTATTATTTAAAAATCATACAATGTGATTTTCTGGATGTTTGTTTTAGATTCCGTCTCTCACAGTTGAAGTGTACCTATAATAAAAATTATAGACCTCTACATGCTTTGTAAGTAGGAAAACCTGCAAAATCGGCAGTGTATCAAATACTTGTTCTCCCACTGTATATGAAATGGATTTGTTGTTGTTTTGGTTGAAGCTTGAAGCAGGGGTCAGTGATATAATGGTATGAATTTGGCCTGTTATTGAAATATCTCTGGAGGTCTCTCTCTCCCTCTTTCTCTCTCACTCTCGCTCTCTCTCTCCCCTCCCATCTCTCTCTCTGAAGTCTTTAATCATCTTTACTGCCCACTCTGTAATCCGACACTCAAAGACTAATCTTCCACAATGAAGAACAGCCCCACAGAATGACCAAAAGAAAGAGAGGAAGAAAGAAATAAATAAATACATTTTCTCTCTCTAGCAGAAATCCCTTGGACTGAGTGATTACTTTGGAGGATTTTAGAGGCTGGTGTGGGATGCTATCTGTTGTTATTGTCAAAGAGAAACTAATCACTGTGTAAGGATGACCCACATGAAAAAATACTACAGTTTAATATAGATTACTATAATACTTACTATAGAATTATGTTGTAAACTGTTGTATACTGTAGAATACTATACTACACACTGTAGTAACCCTTGAGCATGTGTAGTACTTACTTTAGAATGTTGTAGTATACTGTAGAATACTATAGTAAATACTATTATCAGTGTTATCAACAAAAAAACACTGTAGTAAATACCACAGTAATGTCCTCAAAAACACGACACTTTTTAAAAACTATATTCAGATTCAGAGATTCAGAGTGTTTAATAGTCACATGTACACTACCAGTCAAAAGTTTTAGAACACCTACTCATTCAAGGGTTTTTCTTTCTAGTGAAGACATCAAAACTATGAAATAACACATATGAAATCATGTAGTAACCAAAAAAGTGTTAAACAAATCAAAATATATTTTATATTTGAGATTCTTCAAAGTAGCCACCCTTTGCCTTGATGACAGCTTTGTGCACTCTTGGCATTCTCTCAACCAGCTTCATGAGGAATGCTTTTCCAACAGTCTTGAAGGAGTTCCCACATATGCTGAGCACTTGTTGGCTGCTTTTCCTTCAGTCTTGAAAAACCCTTGAATGAGTAGGTGTGTCCAAACTTTTGACTGGTACTGTATATATATATATATATATATATATATATATACATACACATATACAGTGGGGAGAACAAGTATTTGATACACTGCCGATTTTGCAGGTTTTCCTACTTACAAAGCATGTAGAGGTCTGTAATTTTTATCATAGGTACACTTCAACTGTGAGAGACGGAATCTAAAACAAAAATCCAGAAAATCACATTGTATGATTTTTAAGTAATTAATTTGCATTTTATTGCATGACATAAGTATTTGATACATCAGAAAAGCAGAACTTAATATTTGGTACAGAAACCTTTGTTTGCAATTACAGACATCATACGTTTCCTGTAGGTCTTGACTAGGTTTGCACACACTGCAGCAGGGATTTTTGCCCACTCCTCCATACAGACCTTCTCCAGATCCTTCAGGTTTCGGGGCTGTCACTGGGCAATACGGACTTTCAGCTCCCTCCAAAGATTTTCTATTGGGTTCAGGTCTGGAGACTGGCTAGGCCACTCCAGGACCTTGAGATGCTTCTTACGGAGCCACTCCTTAGTTGCCCTGGCTGTGTGTTTCGGGTCGTTGTCATGCTGGAAGACCCAGCCACGACCCATCTTCAATGCTCTTATTGAGGGAAGTGGATGTTGGCCAAGATCTCATGATACATGGCCCCATCCATCCTCCCCTCAATACGGTGCAGTCGTCCTGTCCCCTTTGCAGAAAAGCATCCCCAAAGAATGATGTTTCCACCTCCATGCTTCACGGTTGGGATGGTGTTCTTGGGGTTGTACTCATCTTTCTTCTTCCTCCAAACACGGCGAGTGGAGTTTAGACCAAAAAGCTCTATTTTTGTCTCATCAGACCACATGACCTTCTCCCATTCCTCCTCTGGATCATCCAGATGGTCATTGGCAAACTTCAGACGGGCCTGGACATGTGCTGACTTGAGCAGGGGGACCTTGCGTGCGCTGCAGGATTTTAATCCATGACGGCGTAGTGTGTTACTAATGGTTTTCTTTGAGACTGTGGTCCCAGCTCTCTTCAGGTCTTTGACCAGGTCCTGCCGTGTAGTTCTGTGCTGATCCCTCACCTTCCTCATGATCATTGATGCCCCACGAGGTGAGATCTTGCATGGAGCCCCAGACCGAGGGTGATTGACCGTCATCTTGAACTTCTTCCATTTTCTAATAATTGTGCCAACAGTTGTTGCCTTCTCACCAAGCTGCTTGCCTATTGTCCTGTAGCCCATCCCAGCCTTGTGCAGGTCTACAATTTTATCCCTGATGTCCTTACACAGCTCTCTGGTCTTGGCCATTGTGGAGAGGTTGGAGTCTGTTTGATTGAGTGTGTGGACAGGTGTCTTTTATACAGGTAACGAGTTCAAACAGGTGCAGTTAATACAGGTAATGAGTGGAGAACAGGAGGGCTTCTTAAAAAAAAACTAACAGGTCTGTGAGAGCCGGAATTCTTACTGGTTGGTAGGTGATCAAATACTTATGTCATGCAATAAAATGCAAATTAATTACTTAAAAATCATACAATGTGATGTTCTGGATGTTTGTTTTAGATTCCGTCTCTCACAGTTGAAGTGTACCTATGATAAAAATTACAGACCTCTACATGCTTTGTAAGTAGGAAAACCTGCAAAATCGGCAGTGTATCAAATACTTGTTCTCCCCACTGTACATATGCTCTTTTAGTATTTCTCCAGTAGGTTTTCTCAAGGAGAAAGCCTTTATTTCTACGTCAAAGATAACTAAACAAAAACACTATAGTAAACTAGTTTTGTGATCCATGCCCCTACCTTTTTTTAAAGGTATCTGTGACCAACAGATGCATATCTGTATTCCCAGTCATGTGAAATCCATAGATTAAGGTCTAATGAATTTATTTCACTTGACTGATGTCCTTATATAAAGTGTAACTCAGTAAAATCTTTGAAATTGTTGCATGTTGTGTTTATATTTTTGTTCAGTGTATAATTCTGAAGGCAATTCAGTTCTTAAAATGACAAAGCAATGCATTCTTGGAGACAAATATGAAGATTTATTTAACATTGCCTGGGTAAAGCAATGAATGTACAGGTCAAATGAATAATGGAGATTGTAATGGCAAAATTATGTACTAATGTGATAGGCTACAGAATCAGTCACAAACGGGGAATGGGGATTGGAGGGCCTAAGATCAAACAAACAGTTATTCTTGATATTTCAGAACGAAACATGGCAGGAATTATAGAAGAAATATATATAATAATAATAAAAGTAACAGATAACCTGCACGCTCACATTGAAATCAAGGAAAAGTTTGGTGAGATCGAGCTGAATACTCTTATGTATATCCTGTCAGCAAGAAACTATAAAATAGTTACAATTATAACTACGGTTAACTTATAATTCTTAAGGCAATTAAGTTCTTAAAATGACAAGGCAATGCAATCTTGGAGACAGTAGATATTTTTCAAAAACAAATCAGATTTGTTTAAAAATAACAAAATGTATAGACAAATCAAAATAAGAAAAGTAAATGGAAAGGGATAAGGCAGTTTGTCTAATCTATTTCTAGCATGTGATTAAAAGGACAAAAGCAAGACACTTTTTAAAAACATAGAATAAAAAGAGACAAGTATTTCTATAGGAGAAAAATATCCAATAATAATCAAGTAACAGATAGCCTACAGATTACACGCTCACATCAAATCTTGGAAAAGGAGGCGAGGTTGAGCTGGAAAACTTTTAGGTATCCTGTCTGGTACCAACGGTCTTCAGGGAATTCTCCATGGTGTAGAGTCCAAAACCAAGCATTTCAGTAGTCCAGAGTGTAATTCCACAAGGTCCCCGCGTGGGGCGTCCTTGGAATGTGTTGTAGTTCATAAATAATAGCAACCATATGGCTGGTCACCGTCCGAACACAAGGAGTGGTGTTCACACATTCAGTTTATATTCCTGGACAGGAAGAGGTGAGGCCTTCCGTCAGGAGAGCTGTGATTGGCTCAGGTGAGGGAATAGTTCCTGGGGCTGTGTCATCCCCAATTCATCGCCTGCATTGTTCTATGACTTATGGCAGGAGTTAATCAATTGTTCACATAAATGGAGGGTACTTTATACCCTCACATAACATCTTCCACCGCCTGTGTGAAGACTGTGTGATCACACAGATATCAAACAATATACTTTTTGTGGACGAATAAGAATAATTAATACCTGTTAATTGTCAGAAAAGTATGTCACACACATTCTAAAATGTCATCTTATCACACACACACACATCTCAACACATTTAACCATGTCATTTTCAGTCTGTTTACGCTGTTTGCTTGAGGAAATAAGGGAGTTTGAGGCAGTTTTGCGTGCAGTTTATTGTTCTCCAATGGAGAAGTTCCTTGGCTGAGTTGTCGTCATCGTCACTCTTCGTCAGAACCCTGCTGTGTCCATGTCTCCGGTGAAAGTCTGAGGGCCCTTTGGTTCAAACCTGCCACCCTTGTTGCTGATAGGTGAAGCTTTAATGTAGACTAGAGGTGTGACATGAGCAAAAGAGGGGAAGTACGACTCCTGCTGGGAGCTTGCTGTGAGTTGCCCCCCTCTTTTCCTTTGTTCTCTGTCCAGTGAAAAGTCCTTGTGTATTTTTTAGTGTGGTTGACGTCTGGCGTGGATGTGTTAATTTGACGCTCCTCTACTTCTCTACCTCAAATATCATCTGTTTCCCTGGAGACCTGCCTGTCAGCTGCAGCAGCTGTACACACCTGGTAGGATAGAGGGGACCTCTGTTTGTGCGTGTGTGTGTGTCTGTGTGTGTGTGTGTGTTGAGGGAACAGCTGGCTGGTGCTTGACAGAGGAAGCTGACGAGCACCGCAGAGAGGAGTGCCTCGAGAGTGATACACACACATAAAGACAAACACACACACACACAAACACACACACACACACATACACTCAGTACTCAAATGCAATCTGCTACTGAGGCTCAAAGCCACTGAGATAGTGGTGTATATCTAGGGTGTGAAAACGTGTCCATCCAATAATGTGTCCATACACATGCACTGCCTAAAAGTCTCTACAGCACAGATCTATAGGTCCCCACACAGAGTCACTAAGGTGTCAACAATAGTGTGTTCAAAACAACCACCATAAGGTAATACCCGGAGGCAGTGTGTAGGCAGCTGCCCTACCACTGTATAGGTAGGCCAACCGGACGGCAGATGGCGCTATTATTCATTTTACGTCCTTTGTCATCTGCTTCCAACTGGAACGTATTTCAGTAGTCCAGAGTATAATTCCACAAGGTCCCCGCGTGGGGCGTCCTTGGAATGTGTTGTAGTTCATAAATAATAGCAAAAATAATGGCTGAACATCAGGAGGTCTCATTAGCCGCTCTAGCATGGCGGTGGAAAATTGTGTTTTATTGACAATACGCATATTTTCCCTTTTTTTTTTTTTGACAGCTTGCCATTAAAGCTAGTTAAGGAGGAAATCAACACCCTTGCAGCCTGAATGGAGGATGTTTTATGTACGAGCCGGTCGCCGGGGGTCACAAGTGTATAGACGACTGCATACATTCCAGTTGAACGTAAATGTAATAATAGCTCTATCTGCCGGCCAGTTGGGCTACTGTATAGGCTGGTGGGGAGGGGTGGGTCTGTACTGGTGTAAGGCTTAGTTAGGTAGCTGTAGAGAGTGTAAAAATCAGGGGCCCAGACAACCACAGTAGTGAAAGAAGGAACACAGATTTCCCATCGGCCTGTGTGACATTCACTCCCTCCCTGCCTCCTATCAGGTCCTTCACTCTCTCCCTCGTTCCCCTCTGAAGGATATATTGGAACAAAATGAAGGGTGTGGTAACAGTTTCCTTGTTTCCAGCACTGTGTGCGTGTGTCTGTTCTGCCTGAGTGTGTGTAATTTTTTACATTTTAGTCATTTAGCAGAGGCTCTTATCCAGAGCGACTTACAGTTAGTGAGTGCATACATTTTTCATACTGGCCCCCCGTGGGAAACGAACACACAACCCTGGCATTGCAAGCGCCAAGCTCTACAAACTGAGCTATAGGGGACTAATAATTACACTAATGAGTGTAATGATTTCTCTTGATCCTTATGTGGCAATCACGACTGGCATGGTTTAGCATCATCCTAGCTACAGTGTCCCAGGAGAGAGAGAGTGAGTGAGTGAGTGTGTGGGTGGGTGGGTCGGTGGGTTTTATGCAGATTGATTTTAGAGTAATTCACCAGACGGTTTAAAGGTTGCCTTTAGTCCGTCTGTGCATTCCCCAAAACATGGCATTGATGTTTTATTTTACGAAGTGCATTAAACTGACTGAGAGTGGCCAATGTGGAAAAGAAAGGACTGAGGGATGGTGAGTGTTGGTGGGAGGGGTTAGGCAGGTAGTGAAAGCTAATTGAATCAAAGCAAATTGATGAATTCTCAATAGGTAAATGTATCAAGCCTCCCTTATTCTTAGTTATTAATGTATAATTCTCCTATTACTAAAGTGTCCTCTACACTCTTAGAATTAGTGGTGACTCAAGGAAACCTGTAGATCCTCAATGAACCCCTTGGAGTTCCTCAAGGAACCATTGCTAGTCAGTGGTTAATATTTGCACCTTTGGTTAGTTGAGGGGTTCTTGGAGGAACCTTTAACGTTTCAATATAGCAAAGGGTTCTTGTAGGAAGAGAGAAACATTAGGGAGGAAAAACATATAACAAGTACGTTTCTAGAATCAGCCGTGTTTTCATTTCAGATTTAATAAAAACATTTCATAGTTGTTTTGATGAGATATAAATAGGTTTTTGGGTATGTCCCAAACGCCACCCTATTCCCTATATAGTGAACACCACTACTTTTGACCAGAGCCCTATGGTGAATAGGGTGCTATTTGTTTTTGTTGTTGTTTTTTTACAACCCATTAGAATAAATGTCATTCCTGTTCTGTTGTATTGTCATCACATGTTAAGGTTGAACACTGACAGTTTTGTAGCTACAATGAAGCTTATAGAAGTGTATGAGTTCCTTAAGCACCTATGCAAGTCCCAAAATTGGAATAGGTACCACTTTATTACTACAGTTGAAGTCGGAAGTTTACATACACCTTAGCCAAATACATTTAAACTCAGTTTTTCACAATTCCTGACATTTAATCCTAGTAAAAATTCCCTGTCTTAGGTCAGTTAGGATCACCACTTTATTTTAAGAATGTGAAATGTCAGAATAATAGTAGAGAGAATGATTTCTTTCAGCTTTTATTTCTTTCATCACATTCACAGTGGGTCAGACGTTTACATACACTCAATTAGTATTTGGTAGCATTGCCTTTAAATTGTTTAACTTGGGTCAAACATTTCAGGTAGCCTTCCACAAGCTTCCCACAATAAGTTGGGTGAATTCTGGCCCATTCCTCCTGACAGAGCTGGTGTAACTGAGTCAGGTTCGTAGGCCTCCTTGCTCGCACACGCTTTTTCAGTTCTGCCCACAAATGTTCTATAGGATTGAGGTCAGGGCTTTGTGATGGCCACTCCAATACCTTGACTTTGTTGTCCTTAAGCCATTTTTCCACAACTTTGGAAGTATGCTTGGGGTCATTGTCCATTTGGAAGACCCATTTGCGACTAAGCTTTAACTTCCTGACTGATGTCTTGAGATGTTGCTTCAATATATCAACATAATTTTCCTTCCTCATGATGCCATCTATTTTGTGAAGTGCACCAGTCCCTCCTGCAGCAAAGCACCCCCACAGCATGATGCTGCCACCCCCATGCTTCACGGTTGGGATGGTGTTCTTCGGCTTGCAAGAGCACCCCCTTTTTCCTCCAAACATAACGATGGTCATTAAGGCCAAACAGTTCTATTTTTGTTTCATCAGACCAGAGGATATTTCTCCAAAAAGTACGATATTTGTCCCCATGTGCAGTTGCAAACCGTAGTCTGTCTTTTTTATGGCGGTTTTGGAGCAGTGGCTTCTTCCTTGCTGAGCGTCCTTTCAGGTTATGTCGATATAGGACTTGTTTTACTGTGGATATAGATACTTTTGTACCTGTTTCCTCCAGCATCTTCACAAGGTCCTTTGCTGTTGTTCTGGGATTGATTTGGACTTTTCGCACCAAAGTACGTTCATCTCTAGGAGACAGAACGCGTCTCCTTCCTGAGCGGTATGACGGTTGCGTGGTCCCAAGGTGTTTATACTTGCGTACTATTGTTTGTACAGATGAACGTGGTACCTTCAGGCATTTGGAAATTGCTCCCAAGGATGAACCAGACTTGTGGAGGTCTACCATTTTTTTTCTGAGGCTATCAGAAGCTTCTAAAGCCATGACAACATTTTCTGTAATTTTCCAAGCTGTTTAAAGGCACAGTCAACTTAGTGTATGTAAACTTCTGACCCACTGGAATCTGTCTGTAAACAATTGTTGGAAAAATTACTTGTCATGCACAAAGTAGATGTCCTAACCGACTTGCCAAAACTATAGTTTGTTAACAAGAAATCTGTGGAGTGGTTGAAAAATAAGTTTTAATGACTCCAATCTAAGTGTGTGTAAACTTCCGACTTCAACTGTATATGTAATCAGAAATGTTAATAGTATAATATTTAATCTGCATAAATATTCAAGGAAATTTGGAATTTGCAGTGCACAATCTTCTGATAGGCTGCCACCCCTACAATATATTATTAAAAAGGTTCAAAATTGAACCCCTCCCATCACAAAACGTTCCACAGGGGTTCCTCAAATACCTTTTTCAGAAGAGTTCCTCATAGAACCTTTTTGAACTGGAAAGGTTCACCGTGTGGCAATTTATAGAACCACAAAAGGTTCTTCCAGGTTCCTTTTCTTCTAAGAGTGTCACATGATGTTAGCCATGCTAATTACAATAACCCCTGTAGTCCAGAATCAAGGGTTAGGTACAGCAGCTGACCCTGCGGTCAATGCTAGCTATCGCTTATCAATGAGAGAAACACTCAGCCATCCAACACCATACACCAGACAGCCGATAACAAGGGCCATCACATCCACGCTATCAGACATCCTGAAGTGTTTACTCCACTAGCAGAGCCATTTGACCAGCTATTGATCCACATTAACAATGACTGTCAACTCCATTCAATCCCTATCGATTCTCGCTTATATCGATTGACCGTTAACTTTGCCATTAGTGACCGTCTGTGAGGTATTGACCACATCCTGCTCAGAGCTTACTGCACGTCTGTCTGTGTGTCTCAGTGGTCAGTCACTAAACCTTGCCCTGGAGAGTTACAGGTTGGTGCAGGGTTTTGTTCCCACCCAGCACTAACATGCTAGCCTGTATGTACCTAACTGTTTTATTTAGTTTGCCATGACAACAATGAAGTAATTGGCTGAAACAGAACTAGATCTGGCAACCAGGATTCAATTAATCAAAGCCTTGATGGGCAGTAGACCAGAATAAAAGGAAGTGTGTTAGTGCTGGGCTGGAACAAAAGCCTGGGTGAGTCACACAACATATCAGGTAACAGAAGCTCCATTTATCACTGGTTCTAATGGTGCTTTCAAGACAACTGGGAACTCTGAAAAAAATGAGGTCAAATCATGACGTCAGTCATCTTCAGGTCGGAAAGTCAGAGCTTTAGATAGAGGCCCAAGTTCCCGACATGGAATTCCTAGTTGGACGATTTTTCCCAGTTGGAGCTAGTTTATTTCCAAGTTCCCAGTTTTACCTTTTAGTCATTTAGCAGACGCTCTTATCCAGAGCGACTTACAGTTAGTGAGTGCATAATTTTTTTTGTCTTTTTAGACAGTTGTAGACGATTAAAATATGCATTGTGATCTGATTGTGATCAGATGTTCCTGACCACCTCCGGATGCAGTCAGGCACGCATTGTGTCTGGATATCTTAGGCTATGTTTACACAGGCAGCCCAATTCTGATCTTTTTTCCACTAATTGGTCTTTTGACCAATCACATCAGATGTGTTCACATCAAATCTTTGTCAGATCTGATGTGATTGGTCAAAAGACCAATTAGTGAAAAAAATATCAGAATTGGGCTGCCTGTATGTAGACGGATCTGGACAGTGAAACCATTTAAATGAGCATTATCCCGTCCTCTAAAATCATTAACAGGTGGCACCATTGACTTGTGCCATCAATATGTGTCTTAAAATAAATAAATAAATACAATTTTGAAAGAATAGCTGTGAAATAATTTGCATACAGGGAGGGACCAGGAAATCTAGTCACAATGTGGACACAGTGGACAGATAAGAGACACCTTTTAACACCATGTGTATAGACACATTTATGAAAATGTGGGCACAATCAGAATGTGGAAAAGATCAGGACTCAGGGCCCTTGCTAGCACCAGGTATAAACAGGGCTAAAATGTGTTGCTACACCAGAGACTGTGTTGAAAAGGAATTGTTAATCAGAGGCCGAGCACGATGCTGTGTGTCCAGAGACAGAGGGACCGAGTGTCCGGAGACAGAGGGAATTATAGATGTCTGTTTGGTCATCTCTGTTTGATCCTGAGCCAAACAAAGCCTGTGTCTGCTGGTCATGGGTGTTACTAATGAATTACAGAGGGAAGTGTGTGTGTCAGGGGTTCCGTGAGACGGTAATTGACAGCTTTTGGCCGATAAAATAAATGAAATGCAGACAAATTGTCCCGGCTGCCCTGCTGCTGAGAGAGAGAGAGAGAGTGAGAGAGGAGCCTGGGCCTAGGCTACTGTTGATTGTGAAAATGGAGGCCTTTTTCATTGAAGTACTTAGAGAGTAGTATGCCTATAGTGAAAAGCATACAAGGCAGGGCTCCAAACTGCGACCATTTGGTCGCATTTTGCGACCAGTTGACTTGCCTGTGCGTGTACAAAAAAATGTATTGGCTGCATTGGAGCGGGCTGCACATTCATTCACCTCATTCAAAACATCCTATTGTTTAGGAGGCTAAAACCATGATTTGTTCAAACAGTAAAATACACTGAACAAAAATATAAACGCAACGTGTAAAGTGTTGGTTCCATGTTTCATGAGTTGAAATAAAAGATCCCAAATATTTTCCATACACACAAAAAGCTTATTACTTCCGTGTTAGTTAGCATTTCTCCTTTGCCAAGATAATCCATCCACCTGACAGGTATGGCATATCAAGAAGCTGATTAAACATTATGATCATTACACAGGTGCACCTTTTGCTGGGGACAATAAAAGGCCACTCTGAAATGTGCAGTTTTGTCACACAACACAATGCCACAGATTTGAGGGAGCATGCAATTGGCATGCTGACTGCAGGAATGTCCACCAGAGCTGTTGCCAGATAATTTAATTTATATTTCTCTACCATAAGCCGGCCTCACAACCGCAGACCACATGTAACCACGCCAGCCCAGGACCTCCATATCCGGCTTCTTCACCTGCGGGATCGTCTGAGACCAGCCACCGTCTCAGGGAAGCTCATCTGCGTGCTCGTCGTCCTCACCAGAGTCTTGACCTGACTGCAGTTCAGCGTCGTAACCGACTTCAGTGGGCAAATGCTCACCTTTGATGACCACTGGCACGCTGGAGAAGTGTGCTCTTCACGGATGAATCCCGGTTTCAACTGTACTGGGCACATGGCAGACAGCGTGTATGGCGTTGTGTGGGCGAGCGGTTTGCTGATGTCAACGTTCTGAACAGAGTTCCCCATGAAGGATGTGGGGTTATGGTATGGACAAAGCATAAGCTACGGACAAGGAACACAATTGCATTTTATTGATGGCGATTTGAATACGCAGAGATACCGTGACGAGATCCTGAGGCATATTCTCATGCCATTCATCCGCCACGATCACCTCATGTTTCAGCATGATAATGCAATGCCCCATGTCACAAGGATATTTACACAATTCCTGGAAGCTGAAAATGTCCCAGTTCTTCCATGGCTTGCATACTCACCAGACACGTCACCAATTGAGCATGTTTGGGACTCTCTGGATCGACAGCGTGTTCATGTTCCCACCAATATCAAGCAACTTCGCACAGCCATTGAAGAGGAGTGGGAAAACATTCCGCAGGCCACAGTCAACAGCCTGATCCATTCAATGCAAAGAAGATGTGTCGCGCTGCATGAGGCAAATGGTGGTCACACCAGATACTGACTGGTTTTCTGATCCACGCCCCTACCTTTTATCTGTGGTATCTGTGACCAACAGACTGTATTCACAGTCATGTGAAATCAATAGATTAGGGCCTAATTAATTTATTTCAATTTAGTGATTCCCTTATATGAACTGTAACTCAGTAAAATCTTTGAAATAGTTGCATTTTGCTTTTATATTTTTGTTCAGTGTACATTATCCTGAATATTCCTGTAATGAAAGTGTCTGCCTGCCTGCCCCTGTACCTGTTTCACTGGGGCCTGCTGCTGTACCAAGCTAGCCACTCTCTCTCCTTTCCTGGTGGGGGAGAAAAGTGTTCTGATTGTATAACATTTTAAACTCAAATTGCTAGGAAAACACAGCTATCCTGTTGTCACAAATGGAGAGAGGATGTTCTCAGCTTTCTGAAGGTATACTTTTTATTTTTCTAGCTCAATAGTAACTATTTTACAAACAAGATATTTGATATGGCTTTGAGATGTGGTGCGCACGAAATGCGCATTGCCTATTGCGAATGCATAGGCCTAATTGGGTGGTAGGCTACAACTGCAACGTTTTTTGGGACATTACAAGTACTGTTAGATTAATAATACATACAGTTGAAGTCGGAAGTTTACACACACTTAGGTTGGAGTCATTAAAAGTCGTTTTTCAACCACTCCACAAATTTCTTGTTAACAAACTATAGTTTTGGCAAGTCGGTTAGGACATCTACTTTGTGCATGACACAAGTAATTTTTCCAACAATTGTTTACAGACAGATTATTTCACTTATCATTCACTGTATCACAATTCCAGTGGGTCAGAAGTTTACATACACTAAGTTGACTGTGCCTTTAAACAGCTTGGAAAATTCCAGAAAATGATGTCATGGCTTTAGAAGCTTCTGATAGGCTAAATGACATCATTTGAATCAATTAGAGGTGTACCTGTGGATGTATTTCAAGGCCTACCTTCAAACTCAGTGCCTCTTTGCTTGACGTCATGGGAAAATCTAAAGAAATCAGCCAAGACCTCAGAAAAAAAATTTGTAGACCGCCAAAAGTCTGGTTCATCCTTAGGAGCAATTTCCAAATGCCTGAAGGTACCACGTTCATCTGTACAAACAATAGTATGCAAGTATAAACACCATGGGACTACGCAGCCGTCATACCGCTCAGGAAGGAGACGCGTTCTGTCTCCTAGAGATGAACGTACTTTGGTGCGAAAAGTGCAAATCAATCCCAGAACAACAGCAAAGGACCTTGTGAAGATGCTGGAGGAAACAGGTACAAAAGTATCTATATCCACAGTAAAACAAGTCCTATATCGACATAATCTGAAAGGACGCTCAGCAAGGAAGAAGCCACTGCTCCAAAACCGCCATAAAAAAGCCAGACTACGGTTTGCAACTGCACATGGGGACAAATATCGTACTATTTGGAGAAAGGTCCTCTGGTCTGATGACAAAAAAATAGAACTGTTTGGCCTTAATGACCATCATTATGTTTGGAGGAAAAAGGGGGTGCTCTTGCAAGCCGAAGAACACCATCCCAACCGTGAAGCAAGGGGGTGGCAGCATCATGCTGTGGGGGTGCTTTGCTGCAGGAGGGACTGGTGCACTTCACAAAATTGATGGCATCATGAGGAAGGAAAATTATGTGGATATATTGAAGCAACATCTCAAGACATCAGTCAGGAAGTTAAGGTTTGGTCGCAAATGGGCTTCCAAATGGACAATGACCCCAAGCATACTTCCAAAGTTGTGGCAAAATGGCCGAAGGACAACAAAGTCAAGGTATTTGAGTGGCCATCACAAAGCCCTGATCTCAATCCTATAGAACATTTGTGGGCAGAACTGAAAAAGCATGTGCGAGCAAGGAGGCCTACGAACCTGACTCAGTTACACCAGCTCTGTCAGGAGGAATGGGCCAGAATTCACCCAACATATTGTGGGAAGCTTGTGGAAGGCTACCTGAAATGTTTGACCCAAGTTAAACAATTTAAAGGCAATGCTACCAAATACTAATTGAGTGTACGTAAACTTCTGACCCACTGGGAATGTGATGAAAGAAATAAAAGCTGAAATAAATCATTCTCTCTACTATTATTCTGACATTTCACATTCTTAAAATAAAGTGGTGATCCTAATTGACCTAAGACAGGGAATTTTTACTAGGATTAAATGTCAGGAATTGTGAAAAACTGAGTTTAAATGTATTTGGCTAAGGTGTATGTAAGCTTCCGACTTCAACTGTAGCTACTATGAGTGGGTACTGAGTTTCCACTTACTCAGGTGGTGAATTAGTCCCAAATAAATTAGCCTATGATATTAGAGCACATAGTGTATATGCAGGCAAATTCGTGTCTATTGAAAAAATATATATATCTGGAGCCCAAGTTTAACATTAAAATATAACAAATATAGCATAATTGTCTACCCAAAATGCATGACAATCACTGGATTAGTTTGCACATTTTGCACATCAAAATATTTTGAACCACAACATGAAAAGATGATGAAACAGTGTATTTCTTCAAAACCAGCTCATTAGTCTATTACACTTTTAAATAAATAAAGCACTGTGAATGACTTTATAAGTTGCTATGCCTACACATTTTTCTGTTGCGTAATGCTGAAAAAAAAAATGGTGCGACCAAATCATGGGCTGGTGCCACCAAATGGAAATCTTAGTGGCACCAGTGCCACCAAGGGAAACTGTTAATCTGGAGCCCTACTACAAGGGGAATATCCTCCATATGGACAAGTTTTAATATTGTGGTGGACAAAGATGAGAAGAATGCTAGCGTGGCCAAATGTTGGCTGCTGTGCAACTCACTATTCAGGTAGGATGCAATTTTAGAACTTTATTTATTTATTCATATTTTTGTTATCATTATTGTTATTATTGTAGGCCTATTTATGAATCTAAACCAGTTCTTTAAATATTGTTTCATTCTGTTGAGACTTTTCAATTGTGTGTTCCGTATTTAGTTTAAGATTTTCTGTGATTCTATACATTTTGCCACGTCTAAAGTATATTTATGTGTTATTTGAGTGACAGAAAATTACAACAATTTCGATGGGCTAAAAAACCTAAATAGAAAAGCGTTAGCTGACATGGGCTAGTTGATCTGGACATTTCTGACAAGTTATAAATAGCTCTCTAAGGTATGCAATGACTAACATGACAAGAGGAACTGATGATGCACTACCCAATTTTGAAATTGTACCTTGTGCATTCTACTATTACAACTTTCAAGAGTAAGTTTAAAGCCAGACAGAGTTCCTTTTTTTTTTGAGGGAGTTTGGGAACCACTACTAAAACCATTAATAAAAGTTTCTATATAGCACCAAAAAAGGGTTCCGCTACACATTTTTCAGTCTTAAATCAACACTTAAAGAGTTAATTTTAACACTACCTCAGATAACATATGGTCCCACTCTACAGAGTGTAAAAGTACTTTGATTATAGTGTTACATTTAGAGTGATTTTTTTTTTATTGGGGGGGATGGATCAGCTTAAAATTGCAGATAGATTGTATCTTCTATCAATGTAATTGTCTGCATCACTTCCAATCCCCCATGTTTTTTTTTATATTTATACTCCCCTTTATTACTTTTCAACCCCGCCATCCTTTCCCTACTTGGAGTAAATTAGTGAACAACAATGCCCAGGCCTCTACTTCCGGTCTATACTTACTATCTACACCTTATGGACAAAGTTAATTTTACAATAATTCTATTATATATATATATATATATATATATATATATATATATATATATATATATATATATATATATATATTATTATTATTATTATTATTATTATTTTATTTATTTATTTTTGCTCCTGAACTTCTTCTACTCTCAACCTCTCCGATCATTTTCATGATGTCCATCCGGTTTGCTTCTATATGCCATATCTTTCTAACTGTGCTCTTTCCCAAAAAGCTCCCAACATACAACCTATATACTTATTATGGACACAGTATGCTTACATTATTAGCTATCTTTGTTATTATTTGTTATTAGTCCCATCCTTCAACTCTATTCAATACCTCCCATCTATCTCTTAACACCATCCATATAGGATTTCTATTTGCCATATATATTTCAACCGTACTGTGATGTTTTACAAAAGTTCTGAACCTTTCTATTCTCATTGCATCTACAGATTATGAATTAAAAATAAACATTTTTGCTAAAAGTATTATTATATTATTGATTGATTGACTATGACTTTTCAGATTCCCCAGTAATGCTATCTGCAAGGTTAGCTCCAGGTAAATATTGCAATCCTTTAGCCATTCCTGGACCTGTGTCCAAAAACAAGCTACAAATGGACAGAACCAAAACAAATGATCTAATGATTCTGTCTCTTCACAGCAAAATCTGCAGAGCTGGGAAGATTGTATCCCCCATATAAATAACATTCTATTGGTAGCAAGAATTTTATATAATAATTTAAATTGAAAGATTCTAATTTTTGAATCCAGTGTCGTTTTTGCGTGTCAGTTCATAAACACTATGCCATGTGATCGGTACGTCAAAGATCTCTTCCCAACTATTTTGCAATCTATATGGGACGGCTGTCAATCCTTTGGTCCTTAAGTGAAACTGATATACTTTTTTTATTTATCACAGTTTTCCTTAACCAATTATGTTCTTTAATGCAAGGCCGACAGACAAGTTCCTTACTTTCTCCCCCTTCCACTTTCCTCTTCCACTTTTGCGGTAAGGCTGCAATTATTTGGTTGTAATTTTGGATAGAGCAGACATTTCCATATGTTTTTGTTAGCTGCATGTGCGACATAACTCCACCAGTCCTACCGATGATATCATTTACGAAGATTATACCTTTTTTAAACATTCTGTCAAAAAATAAAGTTTTTTTGTCAATTAGTATATTTGAATTTAACCACAATATTTGTTGCATTATTTGTTCTGTCGTTTCTGGAGGATTAAATTGAAATTGCAACCAACTTTCTATGGCTTTTAGAAATAGTGATATTTGGGAGATGATTTCCTTTTCAAATAACTGCAAATGAGTTGTTGTAATCTGAATAAAGGGAAAAAGGCCTTTCTTGAACATTGGGTGAGACAATCTTACTAATTTGCTTGAGAACCAGTTCGGATTTAAGTACAACTTTTGTATGACTGAAGCTTTTAGTGATAGGTCTAATGCTTTAATATTTAATAATTTCTGTCCTCCGAATTCATATTCATTACATAAATATGCCCTTTTAATTTTGTCTGGCTTGCCGTTCCAAATAAAATTGAATATTTTTTTCTCATATAATTTAAAAAACTGTTCGCTAGGAGTAGGCAATACCATAAGCAAATAGGTAAACTGGGATAATACTAAAGAGTTAATCAGGGTGATTTTTCCATTGACATTTTGAGTGTTAATGTAACACTTCATAGAGTCGCTCTGGATAAGAGCGTCTGCTAAATGACTAAAATGTAAATGTAAAAAATTAACACTGCATTACACTTGCCAGTCTTACAAAAATGTAACACTAAGGGATAATTAACACTCACAGTGTTATTTATTTTCAACACTAGTGTTAATCTAGAGTTAGATCCTATTAGTGTTATGCAAAAACACTGTTACAGTAAATGAATGTGGGTCTTGTTTTAACACTATATGGTCTAAAGCTGAATTTGCATATTTCACATGGTGACTTTTCTTTTCGAGTGAATTGTAGAGTTACCACCCATGACTGTATTTGTTAGTGACAGAGACATGGTTGTTGAATTATTTACTTTTAAAGGCCTGTGGCTTTTACCAAATGAGTGCCTAGGTGAATGTTATCATTAAAAACTGTAATTTATGACAACACGTTACATATAGCGTAAGGCCTTACGTTGATGGCCTAGTTTTACCCTAACACATTGGTTTTAGGAAAATCCTATTTAACAAATTACAGGCCGCATCAGGCCTGCAGGCAACATTATGCTGGCTGGTAAAGTGATGTGTAATTCCTTTTGGAATTCAGCCAGAGTTAGAATATCAAACAGTTTGATTTTTTATTCACCCACAACCTGCATTCAGAATGACCACCATGGTTAGGAGCTCTGGTAAAGGAGACTACCTAAACCAATTAAACCGGAAGAACATTTTCAGTACCAAGTGCAATAAATGTAACTAACAGATTGGATTTGTTGTATGTTATTTATCTTTGTGTAGCATAAGATTAATCAATCAATCAATGCCATTGCAAAAACACAGATATTAAAAATAATCCCCCCCAAAAAATATCTACCTGCATAGCATGCTAGGAAATATGATAATGATGGGTGTGGTTTTGATGGGACTGTTTCACTCTCCTTCATCTCAAAGGTTCTTTGTAGATCCTTTTGTCGAACCATGCAGGGTTTTTTTTTCTGGTTAGTAATATTATATTTTTAAAATTCCTTAGGCATTATTATTCAATTCTATTAGTCTAGCTCTGGAATAGTTGGAGGTCACAGGAGAGAATTGAGAACTACTAATTTAGTCAACACAATTGACACAAGGCCATACATGAGTCTTTCACAAAACACTGTCAATGGCCATAGTCATAGTTAACGTATATTCGGGCTCATAGGGTTCTTTGAGTCATTATAATTCTACATAGAACCTTCACCCTTCCCAAAGAACTCTCTTGAGGAACTCTATTTTGTTTCTGTGTCTCAATCCTATAAGCTTCTACTGCACAGAACCCTCACACAACTTAGATCACACATTTCTGCAATGGCACACACAGAGAGAGAAAACGAGAGAGAGAGAGAGAGAGAGAGAGAGAGAGAGAGGGAGAGCAGGGAGAGAGAAATAAATAAAGAGAGTCCTATGTGCCTGCCTGGATGCTGTTAGGGCCAGGGCTTTGGCTTTCCCCTTCATCCCCTGGGGTCTCTCCTCCCCTCACCACCCACCAGATAAATAAACCAAACTCCAGGACCCATGAGGATGGGCGTCCTCTTCTCCTATCTACTATTTTAAGACACAATGTTTCTTTTCCCTCTATTCCTTCTTCTCATCTTGTACTGAAGTTAGTCAGACTCAGGCAACAAGAGGAGAGGCAGCACAACAAATAGCTGTTTTTGTTATTCATTGTGTACAATAATGATTACATGTTGACTGAGCTCTCACGATAAAAGCTCTAATGAGTTTGCTGACTTCAACAAGGTGTTAACAGAATATCTTAGCTGTGTTTTTCAGTCACACACCTACACAAACTGTCTGTCTGGAGTCTTGTCTTTTCATGAAGTACACAGAAGTGTTTTTTTAATGGGTTACTTTGTAATGCCACTTAGACTGTGGTTACTTTAGGATTTGTTTTGTTAGCTGTTAAGATGTTCTGAAGTAGACTTACACACACGCACTTTCACAAATACTCTCTCACACACACACACGCACCTCTTTGCCAGCAAGACTTGAGGAATACAAATTTGGGGTATTTTCTCTGCGGTAGATTTGTAGTACAGATGGAGCCTTGTTTCTGACAGACAGGTTATGTACAATACTGCATCCCTGTGCTGGGTTGTGTCTCTCACACACTGTCTCCTACATCTGCCCCTGCTGCTCCCGTCTCACAATGATGAGTAGTCCGACACCACTCCCACAGCCCCACACTCCTACTGAATCTTAATAGAATTGTCAAAACTATCGGAATGGCTTCCAGTGTGTGTGTGTGTGTCACACAGCAGGAACAGATGGTATTTGGGAAGTGGTTCCAGAGAGCTAGACTCAATGCTGCCCCGGTGGCAATGCCATCTCCATGACACACACAAACCCTTGCACTGTGGCACTGCCATCTCCCTGGCACATCCTGGTCCTAATAAGGCAATAATGGATGCAACCTGTCACTCAGCCAACACACACACACCTGTACTTACGTTCTAGTTTCTGTAACACTGTTTTTAGAGGGTAATGTATTCAGAATCATGTCTAAGCTAGCTGCTGTCCATCACTCTGTCATATCTCATCTCGCCCATTATAGATTAAATTCATCAGGAAAAGGCTGGAAAAGCATACCACTTAGAATGCATAGCCGGTAACGTTAGCTTCATTGTTTCAGAATAAGCAGTATGCTAGATAGTAAGTGGGTATATTGAAACAGCTCCAAAATGCTAAAATTATGAAAAATATCAGTCTATTCTATGCACTGGCTTTAGGTAATTATACACTGCTCAAAAAAATAAAGGGAACACTTAAACAACACAATGTAACTCCAAGTCCTCTGTAGCTCAACTGGTAGAGCACGGCGCTTGTAACGCCAAGGTAGTGGGGTCGATCCCCGGGACCACCCATACACAAAAATGTATGCACGCATGACTGTAAGTTGCTTTGGATAAAAGCGTCTGCTAAATGGCTTATTATTATTATAAGTCAATCACACTTCTGTGAAATCAAACTGTCCACTTAGGAAGCAATACTGATTTACAATAAATGTCACATGCTGTTGTGCAAATGGAATAGACAACAGGTGGAAATTATAGGCAATTAGCAAGACACCCCCAATAAAGGACTGGTTTTGCTGGTGGTGACCACAGACCACTTCTCAGTTCCTATGCTTCCTGGCTGATGTTTTGGTCACTTTTGAATGCTGGCAGTGCTTTCACTCTAGTGGTAGCATGAGATGGAGTCTACAACCCACACAAGTGGCTCAGGTAGTGCAGCTCATCCAGGATGGCACATCAATGCGAGCTGTGGCAAGAAGATTTGCTGTGTCTGTCAGCGTAGTGTCCAGAGCATGGAGGCGCTACCAGGAGACAGGCCAGTACATCAGGAGACGTGGAGGAGGCCGTAGGAGGGCAACAACCCAGCAGCAGGACTGCTACCTCCGCCTTTGTGCAAGGAGGAGCAGGAGGAGCACTGCCAGAGCCCTGCAAAATGACCTCCAGCAGGCCACAAATGTGCATGTGTCTGCTCAAACGGTCAGAAACAGACTCCATGAGGGTGGTATGAGGGCCCGACGTCCACAGGTGGGGGTTGTGCTTACAGCCCAACACCGTGCAGAACGTTTGGCATTTGCCAGAGAACACCAAGATTGGCAAAGTCGCCACTGGCGCCCTGTGCTCTTCACAGATGAAAGCAGGTTCACACTGAGCACATGTGACAGACGTGACAGAGTCTGGAGACGCCCGTGGAGAACGTTCTGCTGCCTGCAACATCCTCCAGCATGACCGGGTTTGGCGGTGGGTCAGTCATGGTGTGGGGTGGCATTTCTTTGGGGGCCGCACAGCCCTCCATGTGCTCGCCAGAGGTAGCCTGACTGCCATTAGGTACCGAGATGAGATCCTCAGACCCCTTGTGAGACCATATGCTGGTGCGGTTGGCCCTGGGTTCCTCCTAATGCAAGACAATGCTAGACCTCATGTGGCTGGAGTGTGTCAGCAGTTCCTGCAAGAGGAAGGCATTGATGCTATGGACTGGCCCGCCCGTTCCCCAGTCCTGAATCCAATTGAGAACATCTGGGACATCATGTCTCGCTCCATCCACCAACGCCACGTTGCACCACAGACTGTCCAGGAGTTGGCGAATGCTTTAGTCCAGGTCTGGGAGGAGATCCCTCAGGAGACCATCAGCCACTTCATCAGGAGCATGCCCAGGCGTTGTAGGGAGGTCATACAGGCACGTGGAGGCCACACACACTAATGAGCCTCATTTTGACTTGTTTTAAGGACATTACATCAAAGTTGGATCAGCCTGTAGTGTGGTTTTACACTTTAATTTTGAGGGTGACTCCAAATCCAGACCTCCATGGGTGGATAAATTTGATTTCCATTGATAATTTTTGTGTGATTTTGTTGTCAGCACATTCAACTATGTAAAGAAAAAAGTATTTAATAAGATTATTTCATTCATTCAAATCTAGGATGTGTTATTTTAGTGTTCCCTTTATATTTTTGAGCAGTGTATTTTATATGACCACATTAATCACAGACTCAGGTGTGTATAATATACAGTATTGTGTGTATAATATATTCTCTATTATGATATATAATCAATATCTGCTTTCTGATTCACATCGAATGCGTTGGTTGATGTCAGTCCAACGTTCAAAGACCCAAAATAGCTCTCTGTCTTTGTGCTTGAAGCCAGGGCATTATAGCTTTATCCACTACTCTCATTCTGAACACACTAGCCCATCTCCATAAATAGCATAAAATATTTATCCTACATGGTAACTGCATGGTACCTGCTATATCAAAGCTATTTGCTTCCTTTGTCTTTTCGTGCACCCGATGTAAGCAAGAGTTAGGAAGAAAATCTCAGCACTTCTTTTAAAGTGCATCATTCTACACTGTATAAAGTGGGACGGCACTGTTGTTCATCTGAAGTGCTTTTTCTGATTGCTATGATCCCAAATTACGCATTGGTTAATTCAACCTATTCTATAAAAAAATTCTGAAATCAAATAATGACAGATCAAAGTGATTTTTTTAATGAAAGCTTCTAAATTGCTTTCAACACCTCATGTGCATTCGCATTGCAGAGCGGTGGGTGTAATGTAGCGGCGGCAGCCTATCAAAAGAGTTGGAGGCATGGCCTATTGGGGGGGCGTGGCTTTCAGTTTGATATTTTTGGCCAACCTTGAGAATTAATGTCAGTCCAGGTAATGTGTTCTGTTTTTTGTTATTTTTAAGAGTTTATGTTCACTGCTAGCATTGAATCTTAAATGATATAGGCATAAGTGCTGTGATACTAATGAGCCTGGAGACATTGCCATGGAAGAGATGGTCACCATTTGGGTAAAATATTGTACCCAATTAATGTGAAAGTTTATGTAAAAAAAAAGTGTTTTGAGTCATTATTCAATGATATGGACCAACTTACTACCTTGATTAACCTTGGAAATTGATTGAATTGCTTCTAACCCAATTGAAGAAATGTGGATAGGTAATTCCAAAGTGAAAATCAACTTGGTACAACATGAAGAAATGGGTTGTATATGTATTTGTTTGTATTTGTTTAGGTTTAACCAAAGTGGTTGAAAGTTGAAAGTGTCACGCCCTTGCCTTGAGAGCCCGGTTTTCTGTAGTTGGTTTGGTCAGGGTGTGAATTTCTATGTGTAAGATCTAGATATTGTAGATCTATGTTGGCCGGGTGTGGTTCCCAATCAGAGGCAGCTGTCGATCGTTGTCTCTGATTGGGGATCATACTTAGGCAGCCATGTTGCCTACCTATGTTGTGGGATCTTGTTTTTGGTTTGGCTTGTTGAATGTTTAGCCTTTTTAACTTCACGGTCAGTTGTGTTTGTTGTTTTGTTGGTGTTTCTATAATAAACGACTATGTACGCATACCACGCTGCACCTTGGTCCAATCCTTTACATGATGAACGTGACAGAAATAGGTTGGAACTTCAAATATAGGTTTGTTAATAATAAAATATAACAGTTGGCATTGAATCATATATTTGGTTTCACAAAAATGTTTATTTATTTATTTATTTTTTATGAGAAAAACTAACTAATTTACTTACCAGTTGACACAAATGTTTTAGGTTGATCCAGAGTCATTTTTTACAGTGAACAAGGGTCTTTATATATTTCTCTCCATAACCTTCCCCCTTAACTTAGAAGAACTTGACTCTGACTCTCTGTAGTTTGGAATAGAAATAAACTCTGCTGTTCTGATTCTAAAAGGGAACTGTCCAGTACATGATGATAACCCACTGTTTCGAAGTGAGACTATAGTATTATCCTCAACCTCCCTCTCTCGTTCGTATGTCGCTGGGTTCCATATTTGATTTTAAACAGTGGTAGAGACAGCTAATATACCATGCTGGTTGTCTGAGTGCTGTATGCCGTCTCTTATCAGGCTGACAAAGACAGTGATGACAAAGGCAGGAGGAGGGTCTGAATCACTACCTGGAGCCTCAAGAGGCTCAGGTGAGATGATGGTGGCATCTAATCAGACCGCCATTAGGTAGTGAAGAGGTGGAAGGGGGAGGAGAGGAGACACTGAGTCAGACACTGATCATGAGTCAACCACTCTGAGATGTCTGTGTATGAGAGAGAGAGATAGAGAGAGTGGAGGGGATGAGAGAGAGTAGAAAGAGAGGGGCGAACAGAGGGGAGGAGGCTGAAAGAGAGAGAGTAGATGCAGAGAGAAGTGATGGGAGAGAGTATATAGCGAGAGGGGATGGGAGGGAAAAAGAGAGTAGATGAGGAGAAAGGGAATGGGAGTAGCGGAGAGAGAGAGGTGGTTAGAGTGAGAGAGATACAAAATGGCACAGAATGAGAGCTGCTACCATCTTCCCTGTCCCTCATTACAAGTGGTGTGTCATCTCTCTTTCAGCCTGTATTCTAACAGGTGAGGCGCTCATCATATCAAAGAGTAGGCTGTTTATCCAGACGTTTTAGAAGATACAGTATCTAGTGGCATAGGGTGGTCCAGTGATCTCTGGAACACATATTCCGCTGCAGCATTGGTTTAAATCTGGCTCACTGGTAGTTATCATTAAAATTGTGACATGATTTTAAAAAAGATCTGGCCACTGTTTGAGCATTACTTTTTATCACATTAAAGTATAGTGAAGCCCTTTGGAGCTGCGTTTACAAGCCCTTTTTTTAGGCAGCCAACAATTTAGAGAATTACTCTATGAAGGGCATGCGTGCTATCAACTCTGGTTTTTGGAAAGCTTTCAGGCTCTGTAGCTGTGATTCAAATCAAAATCCAATCAAAGTTTATTGGTCACATACACAGATTTCCAGATGTTACCGATGGTGCAGTGAAATGCTTATGTTTCTAACTCCAACAGTGCAGTAATATCTAGCAATACAATAACAATGCACACATAATCCAAACATTGTTGTTTTTTTACAAGAAATTGAGACATATCAGAACGAGCAATATCAGAACGAGCAATATCAGAGTCCGGAATATAAATAAACTGTATATGTATATAAATGGTTTGTATAGACAGTATGGACAATATACACGTGAGTGTACGAAACATTAGGAACACCTTCCTAATATTGAGTTGCACCACATTTTGCCCTCAGAACAGCCACAATTCGTCATGGCAAGGACTCTACAAGGTGTCGAAAGCATTCTACAGGGATGCTGGCCCATATTGATTCCAATGCCTCCCACAGTTGTGTCAAGTTGGCTGGATGTGCTTTGGGTGTTGGACCATTCTAGATACACACAGGAAACTGTTGAGTCTGAAAAACCCAGCAGCGTTGCAGTTCTTGACACAATTAAACCGGTACGACTAGCACCTACTACCATACCCCGTTCAAAGACACTTCAATCTTTTGTCATGCCCATTCACCCTCCTGAATGGCACACATACACAATCCATGTCTCAATTGTCTCAAGGATTAAAAATCCTTCTTTAACCTGTCTCCTCCCCTACATCTACACTGATTGAAGTGGATTTATGAAGAAAAAAAAATGTATGCACTCACTAACTGTAAGTCGCTCTGGATAAGAGCGTCAGCTAAATTACTGAAATGTCAAATTTAAAGGTGCACTATGCAGAAATCGATCCGCCATTTCCTTGTTGCTAAAATTCTAATAGTTCGCCTAATCTCAGTTTATGTGACAAAATAAGCAAGTGTAGTGTAAAGAACCATTGTACCATCTAAACTGCTAAATATATGTTATGTTCAACTGTTTGAAGCTGGTGTACAAAACCGAAAGTAAAAGACACAAAAACTAAACTTAAGACCAGTAAGCATAGAAATAGTGCACATAGAACAGATCTACCGCTTCTTAGACTTACTTTCAATAAAATAAGAATGACTGATCTATAACTCACATTTCTATGTGAATTTGGTTGGGTCGCCCAAAAAGTTACATATTGCAGCTTTAACAAGTGACATCACTAAGGGATCATAGCTTTGTCCTGGATTCACCTGGTCAGTCTATGTCATGGAAAGAGAAGGTGTTCTTAATGTTTTGTACACTCAGTGTATGAATAGAAAAGGTGTGTACAGTACTAGTTATGACTAGAATACAGTATATACATATAAAGTGGCTAAAACAGTATGTAAACATTATTAAAGGGACTATGTACTTAGGGCAGCAGTCTCTAAGGTGCAGGGTAGAGTACCAGGTGGTAGCTGGCTAGTGACAGTGTTTAAGGTTCAGGGCAGGGTACCGGGCGGAGGCCGGCTGGTGATGACTGTTTAACAGTTTGATGGACTGGCTTTGATGCACCTGTACTGTTTCTGCCTTCTAGATGGTAGTAAAGTGTTAGGCGGATTAGGCTTGCCACTGAGCATTAGCTACTACATTGTGTGATGGTGGTTAAACCTTATTGAAATCCTAATGCAAAATCAATGCTGTATCTAATTATTGCTTTTCGGTTCTATCATTGGTTTTAACAGTTGTTGTTATGGTTAAGACAAATGAAAGCAGTTATTATTGGAAGTAGAACTGTATCGATGTCTACTATAGTTTATCACACATACAGTAATATGGCTTGGTAAATTACCCTACACCATAGCATTGGTCTTTAAAGACATGTTTATCCTGTCATAGCTTACTCTTCCTGGCTTGTTATTTGGGTTTTATTGCTTTTCATTTAGCCACATTTCATTTTGACATGTTGTAACAGGGTTGTAAAGGGTTCAGTGGCTTTGTGTCACCATTCTGTGTCGTCCCCAGTCCCCAACCCTGTGGTTCTGAGGGACAGGAATATTTTGGTTGTTGTTCGAAACTAATTTGACAATTCAGAGGATTCATCCCTGTCTTTTCTACGACCCACAATGTTGCATGATATTTCATTTGCCTCTCTCTCTCTCTCTCTCTCTCTCTCTCTCTCTCTCTCTCTCTCTCTCTCTCTCTCTCTCTCTCTCTCTCTCTCTCTCTCTCTCTCTCTCTCTCTCTCTCTCTCTCTCTCTCTCTCTCTCTCTCTCTCTCTCTCTCTCTCTCTCCCACCCCCCCTTTGGTCCTTAAATTAAACTGGTATACTTTTTTAATTCATCACAATTTTCTTATTTTCTTTAACCAATTACAGTTGAAGTCGGAAGTTTACATACACTTAGGTTGGAGTCATTAAAACTTGTTTTTCAACCACTCCACACATTTCTTGTTAACAAACTATAGTTTTGGCAAGTCGTTTAGGACATCTACTTTGTGGATGACACAAGTAATTTTTCCAACAATTGTTTACATACAGATTATTTCACTTATAATTAACTGTATCACAATTCCAGTGGGTCAGAAGTTTACATACATTAAGTTGACTGTGCCTTTAAACAGCTTGGAAAATTCCAGAAAATGATCATTTGAGTCAATTGGAGGTGTACCTGTGGATGTATTTCAAGGTCTACCTTCAAACTCAGTGCCTCTTTGCTGGACATCATGGGAAAATCCAAAGAAATCAGCCAAGACCTCAGACAAAAAATTGTAGACCTCCACAAGTCTGGTTCATCCTTGGGAGCAATTTCCAAATTTTTTTATTTTATTTTTTTTTATTTCACCTTTATTTAACCAGGTAAACCAGTTGAGAACAAGTTCTCATTTACAACTGCGACCTGGCCAAGATAAAGCATAGCAGTGCGATAAAAACAACAACACAGAGTTACATATGGGGTAAAACAAAACAAAAAATCAAAAAAAAAAAATACAACAGAAATACAATTAATATACAGTGTGCAAATTTAGCAAGTTATGGAGGTAAGGCAATAAAATAGGCTATAGTGCAAAATAATTACAATTTAGTATTAACACTGGAATGATGTGCAAGAGATGATGTGCAAATAGAGATACTGGGGTACAGATGAGCAAAATAAATAACAATATAGGGATGAGGTAGTTGGGCGGGCTAATTTCAGATGGGCTGTGTACAGGTGCAGTGATCGGTAAGGTGCTCTGACAACTGATGCCTAAAGTTAGTGAGGGAGATAAGCGTCTCCAGCTTCAGAGATTTTTGCAGTTTGCCTGAAGCAAATGCCTGAAGGTACCACATTCATCTGTACAAACAATAGTACACAAGTATCAACACCATGGGACCATATCATAATTTGGTTGTAATCCAGAGAGGTTAGAAAATGTATCTAGATCCTCTATGAGGCTGTGGAGGGATTCAAGTTGTGGATTTAAAAGAAAACATGAATCATCAGCTGTGACGAGGTGTGAATGAAGGAGTCAGGCACAGGAGGTAAAATACCGAAGTCCAGAGTTTATCCGTTTACATAAATCAAACGCCCCAAGTGTCAAACGAAACTATTACAAGGGAAAACATCCACCTTGGCATAAACACAGTGAATAGTAGCTCCACCGAGCTACACGCTCTCACAACAAACAATCACTCACAAAGACTCGGTGGAAGTAGTGACATCACACCTTTGTTTTTAAGCCCAGGATTTCTAATCCCTTGATATTATTGTTGGATCTGATTTAATAGCTAACATTTCAATGGCCATAATAAATAGATATGCCAGTAGTGGACAACCTTGTTTTACTCCTCTTGACAGTTTAAAACTTTCTGAGAAATAGCCATTATTTACTATTTTACACCTAGGGTTACTATACATGATTTTAACCCATTTTATAAGAGATTCTCCAAAATGGAAATGTTCCAGGCATTTATATATAATCTCTAGTCGTACTTTATCAAATGCCTTTTCAAAGTCTGCTATGAATAGTGTTCTATTGTTTCCAGTACTTGCCTTATATTATCTCCAATGTATCATCCATGTAAAAAATCTGTCTGATTAGCATGAATAATGTCCGACAATACGTTTTTAATTCTATGTGCTATACATTTTTTCCAGAATTTTTGCATCACAACACTGAAGTGTAAGGGGCCTCCAATTGTTTTACGGACTGGATCTTTATATTTCCCACTTGCATCCTGTTTCAGTAATAATGAAATCAGATCTTCTTCTTGAGTGTCTGATAATCTACCATTTACATAGGAGTGGTTAAAACATGCTAATAACGGTCCTCTGAGTATATCAAAAAAGGTTTGGTATATCTCTACTGGTATGCCATCCAACCCTGGATTTGTCCCGGACTTAAAGTTTTTAATTGCATCCAGAAGTTCCTCCTCTGTAATTTCACCTTCACATGAGTCTTTCTGTATGGCTGTTAATTTTACATTACTACAATTAGCTTCAGTTAGAGGAGATGGAGGCGACTGAATTGAAAACATATGCTTAAAGTACTTTGCTTCCTCCTTCAAAATATCATTTGGTGAATCATGGGTGACTCCATCATTTGTAACCAGTTTCAGTATATTATTTTTGGTAGCATTTCTATGTTGAAGATTTAAAAATAATTTGGTGCATTTTTCCCCATATTCCATCCAGTTTGCTTTATTTTTATATTATATTACACTTGATCTTTCTTGAATAAGTTTCTCCATTTATTTTTGTTTTTCCTCTAATTTATTCTGAGCCTCTATTTTACAGTTTTTATTGCTATCTATCTGTTCTGTTAGACCTTCTATTTCCTTTGTTAGTACGGACTCTTTTGACCTAAATTGCTTTTGTTTTCGAGATGAGTACTGAATTGCATGGCCTCTAAAGGCACATTTAAAAGTGTCCCATACAATAAGGGGATTTGCTGTACCTATATTAGGTCGGAAAAAAAATCAGTTATAAACAAGTTATCATCCAATAGGCTGTGATTAAATTTCCAATATCCTCGCCCACGTGGAAATTCAGTAAGAGTAATGTATATGCCAATTATATGATGGTCAGACCGCATTCTGTCCCCTATCAACACTTTTTAAACTTTTGGTGCCAACGAGAATGACATAAGAAAGAAGTTAAGACGACTAGCTTGATTGAGTCTCCGCCATGTATATCTCATTAGGTCAGGATATTTAAGTCTCCATATATCTACTAGTTCGAATGTATCCATGACATTCATGATTTCCTTAAGAGCATGAGGGCGATAGTTTGTAGTGTGATTTACTTTACGGTCCATTGAGCTATTTAAAACTCCCACCATAATAATAGAGTCTTGTATTGCTTGCAGGGATGGTAATTTGAAAGCTCTCTCTCACAACCCCTGCTCACAGACACACGTTGGTTCTGGGATATGCAACCATTTCCTTTCTCACTTAACGCCACACTTTTCCAAACACAAAAACGCACACCACACCTTCCATCACAATACATCCACACATACCCACATACTGTGCCTTCTACGTCTTTATAAAATACAAAAATGTGTTTTATTATTACAATCCCTACCATGGCTAGTATTGGGTGTTCCATTATTCGACTCTTCTATTAGAACTTTCAGAATAGCCATGGAGTAGTCTTTGTGTCGCAGAACATTTGGTTGTCAATATACAGTTTATCGACTACGAGAGCAACACACTTCCCTTTTAATGTATTTTCCTTGAAGATTGGGTACAGAACCTTGCGCCGTTATGCAATCTCCCTTGGGAACTGATCATTCATGCTTATTTTCGTGCCAGCAAGTATTTTACCTTGGTTTTTAACCATTACTTTATCCTTAAAGAAAGCAAATTTGGCAACGATTGGACGCTCGTATCTCTGTCCTCTTTGTCCGAAACGGTGTACATGTTTGAGTTGGATTTTATCGACAGCATCGAGTGGGATTTGAAGCGCTGTAAGAAAGAAGTCCTTCACAATTTTTTCAGTAACCGCTCCTTCTTTTTCTTGGATACCCGTAAGTACTAGATTGTCTCTCATCGATCTAGTCTGTATGTCTAGTAAGGCTTCTCTCAGAAAGTTGTTCTCCTTTTTAAGTTCCTTAAAGTCTGTTTCTATCTTAGTGACTGTCCCTTTTAGCTTTTTCTATCTTTCTCCTTTATCGCAGCTTTTTCGTCACTCATGTGAAGACTCGCCTTCAACTCCTTTACATCCTTACTGAGCAACTCTAGTATGCCCAGTTTGTATTTTATCGACTTCAACAGATCGCTTTCCACACTTACCAGTCCCAGTGGTGAAAAGCATAAATAATCTGTATCCGTTGAGGAGTCGTGTTTTCTCTTGGAGATTGATTCTCATCGTTTATCCTCCGTCATGTTTGAGTGTTGCTTGTTGTTGTAATATTTGTCGATAAATTTCTCTAGCCTTATGATTGGTTTTGTGTTATTATCCAGATTGAATGTTATTACCCAAGAGTATATGATGTGCTAATATTTAGTCTAACTTACTGATATTGAATATTACGTTTTTATCTTGAGGTGATTCGCACCGCTGTGTGTTCAATACGCCATCTTGTCACGCGACTCAATAGGCCCAATCTCCAATCTTGTCATTTAATCAGATGTGTTATGGTTTTACCTTGATGCATCGCTTACCGCGGGATGCCAGAAACAATATTAAAGCCTCCTCATGATTGCTGGAATACTGCAAGGTGTACTAATCACTAGCTGAAACTTTTTTTTTTGTACATGCGTTAACCTAATGATGCATTTTACATGTGTTGTACATGAAAACTATATGAATAGTGTGATATAAATGTAGGATTTCATCTCTTTAACACTCAGAACGCTGGAATTCCATAACTACTGGAATGGCCAGACGGTCATTCTGACCGTAATATTTCAATTGTATAAATATTCCATAATAAATAATACATTGCTAAATGAATGCATTTATTATGTTAAAATAGGTCATAAGAAACCTCAGGACACCAAATGCTAATTGTAATCAGTCATAAAATGTATTGGTTGATCCAGAAGTGCATAGACTGTAAATACAAAAATAAGATTATAGTGTATTTTCTGACTGGAAGACAACAGTTGCCTGCCCAGCTGGCCCATCCAAACTACACTTAAACTATATTGAAACTAATTTCACATATAATAATAATAATAATAATAATAATAATAGATGTGGCCTAAAGACAAGATTAAATTGACAATAGTCTGATGGGTGACAATATTATACATTGTCAAAAAGAGAATGAAGAGACTGATGACCAGTGCACCAGCTCAGTGTGCATTGACAAAGAAGGGAACAGAGCTTACCAAATAGCACTTCTTCCATATCATCCTAGAGAGGTCCATGCAGGGCAGTTGTTTTGATTACTATACCCTATCAGAGCAGATTCTAAGGTTTCTAATTAATCTCTTTTTGCCAAACAACTGTACAGATTGCATGGATGGTCTCTGTTTCAAAATATAACTTTTTCCTAGAATAACCTTGGCTCCATGCATTCCTCATGTGAGTAGGCTACTGGTGACAGTCACTCAAAACATGTGATTCTGTTCTTTTGAAATAAATTGCCTTCCTTTTTATGGCCTTCCTAAAATCATTATTTGTGATTGTGTATATTAACACTAGAACGGCAGAGAGCATCACAATTAATCAAAACAAATTTAAATGTTTAACTACTCTGACATTTTTTAAGTAATGTCCCTCTCGTCATTGACTTTTCCTAAATATGTCTATATAAAAGAGACTGTCGTTGTTAGAATCTTAATATTACAAACAGAACTGGAGTTAACCAGTTTTAGGAGGGCATGTCATTTTTTAAATGGGTTTCCCTGGCCTACTCTGCACATACAGCATAACACGTATAACACATATAACAACAGGTGAAATAAATGAAGTATAGTATGATGGGGGAGAAAAGGGGAGAATGGGTGAGTTGATGAGTGAGGGGAAGCGAACAATGCATAATTATGTAATCACCAATTGTGAATAAAGAACAGGGCGGGCCATTCTATTGTATTAATCTATTCTAAATGTAATCTCAAAACGGTGTACCCTATATCAGTCCACAGAATCCAAGCAGTTTTATTAGTCTAATCTAGGCCTACTTGGAGTAGGCAACACAGTGAGAGCGTGCGTAACATTTTCAATGGCAAGACCAAGACGAATGGATGCACATGCTGCGTTAGCGTTGCTACAAGAGCTGAATGAAAACGACTCAGATGGCGGGGAAGAAATGGATCATGACATCTCTGATGATTATTATTCTGATTCATGCTGAACGGCTTTCCATATCTGGGAAAGGATCCATATCAGGCAGCAGGTAAGCAAGTGTTGGATAATGTTTCGGATCAGATGGCACTGCTGTACTAGGTGAAAGGAGGAACTCGCCACTGGCCTGTTGCTGTGTTCTACACAGTGGCGTAAACTCATGGATGCCAAGGGAAGCCAGGCTTCCCCAATTTATTTTACAAAGCATAACAAAACAAAAACATATCAAATAATTTATCTTTTGTCTCTCTGTGTTTCATAATTTTCCTTCAATTCGCAAGAGGCTGAATGTATCTCACTGGAGAAAGCATCCGAGCGAGCGAAACAGACACTCTTTCTCAGTATGTGTAGTCTATCTATCTGATGCTGTCTGGTCAAAATAATATTACATTGTTGCCGCCCGTAGCATTGAATGCAAGGGAAGCCAGCGAGCATTTGGCCTCCCTTGATAATTTCTTGTATAAAATAATAGCCAATCAGCGTTGAGCTAAACTGAGTGAGCTCAACTGTGAATGGTCCTGGCGCACCAAAAGAAAAGGTTAATGGGCCTCCATACTGGCCAATGATTATAACGGCGATTCTGATCCAACCATCAATTCATACATTGTGTCCCTGGCCTGAGAGGATGGAAATTCAATATGTAGCAAGATGTAGTAGGCTAATGTTAACTAGCTGGCCTGGCGTATCGTTGCCCATAAAGGAAGTTAGGCTAGCGAGCAAGCATTTTAGCCAGGTAGCCTAGGACAGCAAAAACTAAAAGCGTGTACTGTATGTCAGAGTCATACACCGTTTCTGTCACGATCGTCAAAAGGAGGAGACCAAAGCGCAGCGTGTTGAGCGAACATCGTAGACTTTATTATAAAGAAACCACGATCAAAACAACAAACCAAATATGACGAAAGTGAAGTTCAATACTGATAATGACTAACAGCAACAAGGAAACAAAAACCCACAAAACCAAGGTGAAACCACACAGTATAAATATGGCTCCCAATCAGAGATAACGAGCCGACAGCTGACACTCGTTACCTCCGATTGGGAGTCATATGACTAAATCAACATCAAAACCAAACATAGAAATGAAACAACTAGATCCCACATAGAACTACACCCAAATGAAAATGACAACCCTGGCTCACTACTAAGAGTCCCGGAGCCAGAACGTCACAGTTTCAGGAGTATGATAGAGAGGAGGATGTCATTGGCATTTCTCTACAAGTAGGGTAGGTCAACATGTGTTTTCTACTTGCACGCACACACACACACATAAATCAGTCCCATGGACAGCCACATCATATTTAGCTTACATTGATTGGACTAAATAGTTTTTGGTATCTTTTAGTTGTCACTGTATTAAACCAAGCATTGGTGATTTAATGATATTGAAATGTTGAAGTGGAAATGGTGCTGGAATAGTGGAAGCAGCTCCTGTATTCTTTTCGACTTGCGGTAATGGTTGTAAATCAATGGTTGCTTAGTAATCTGAAAATGTTGGAAACATTAACTTGCTTGACCATGCTGTAACAAATGTTTTTTGCTTTCCGGTTTTGTGATGAAACAAAGGTGTGGTTGAATTTATTCTGTCACTGTGTCTTCTTATTGTATCGGCCTTAGGCCTATATATCACGGTCGCAAGGCATATGCACTAACAGGTTATAGAGCAAACAACGCAATTATCACAACACAGATTGTAATATGGCTTTATTTTCAGGCATCCCCAGTGATTTTAACCATGCTCCGCTACTGGTTCTACAACACGCTTGACTTGGCTGTTATCAACGCACACCAGTGGAGGCTCCTCAGAAGAGGAAAGGGAGGACCATCCTCGGGGAATTTCATAAAAATAAAAATAGTGAAACATTAAAGAAGTTAACATTTTTAGATAAAACTATACTAAATATATTCTCATGTCACCAAATAATTGATTAAAACACACTGTGTTGCGATGAAGGTCTACAGTAGCCTCAGAAGCACTCTGTATGGTAGCACCTTGGTGTAGCTGGAGGACAGCTACTTTCTGTCCTCCTCTGGGTACATTGATTTCAATACAAACCCTAGGAGGCTCATGGTTCTCACCCTCTTCCATAGACTTACACAGTAATTATGACAACTTCCGGAGGACATCCTCCAACCTATCAGAGCTCTTGCAGCATAACTGACATGTTGTCTACCCAATCAAAGGATCAGATAAATAATCCAGTACTGAAAGCATAAGCTACAGCTAGCTAGCACCGCAGTGAATAAAATGTGTTGAGTAATTTACTCAAATAGAGAGACAATAGTTGAGCAGTTGTGAACAAATCAATTTCTTCCAAAATTAAGGAGACGCGAGAGAGCAAGAGAGAGAGAGAGAGAGAGAGCGGGAGAGCTAGCTATATTTCGTAGTATATCTTTTTTTCATGTTCACTTACTTAGCTATTGTCAAATGCAGCTAGCTAGTTTAGCCTACTTAAACACACTTTCCAAGTCAGGGTAAGCTTTTGGTTTGATTAATATATTGCCACCGGGGCCAGCCGGTGTATTGATTTTAGCAGTAAACGCGTTAGTTCTAGTAGCTATGTTGACTATGACGTGGCAGTTAGTGGTCATGATATGAAGGTTTGGCTTGGAGAGGTTTTTTCGCCTGCTCATACACAGCTGATGTATTGTGCACTGAAGTCCAAGGAGGAATTCGCTAAGATTTCAGATTGTTTCAGAAAGATGCTCGATGCCAACGATGACTACAGGATTGGACTGGAGGCTCACATGACTGAGGATAAGGAACCAGGTCTTAATGAACAGCAAGAGGCTGACATTGATAGATCTGTAAATGAAGGTGAAACAAAGTTGGCGGAGATAAGAGACATTGTTCAAACAAACCTGTGGTCGAGGTGTGGAAGGAGTGAACTTCTTGTGGCAATCCTGGAAGCAGAAAAAGCCAATGATAAAGTGGCTGATGTACCTGTGGAAAGTGCCAATTTGGAGGGCTATGAAGTGCACCCCGCTCTCTTGGACAAGAGAATAAAAGAGGCCGTCTCAGCAATGTCAACATGGGAGCGATGGATCCCTGTAGAATTAAAGGACGAATTAGATGGAAGAGTCAAGGACGTAAGAGCATTCTACTACAGGCTTGAGTTAAGGAGACCTGAATTTGCCACTGCACGGACGATCAATGAGCAAGGCACAGGAGTGAAACTACTACCCCAACCGGCAACATCCACACCAATAGTGAGAATCAAGCCAATCTCTCTACCTATCTTCAATGGAAGCAAGAGAGAATATCACAGATGGAGGAAAGACTGGGAAAGGCTGCAAAAGCAGGGAGAGCCATCCAGATCAACTGAAGTTAAGAAAATTCAACTCCTGGAGAGTGTGGATGACAAAATCTCAAAAGACCTCAGACTTTCAACCTACACCACTGCCGATGACATGTTCAGAGTCCTGGAGAACAGGTATGGCAACAAGTCAACCATCATAGTGGAAATCCTGGAAGAGCTGGAGAAGATGCCGCATGTGAAAGGGAACCAACCAAGAAAGGTCATTGATCTCATACAGTCAGTGGAGAAGGCTCTAGCAGATCTCACAGAGTTAGGAAACTCTGGGGCCATAAATAACCCACTGGTAATTAGATCCATTGAAAGCAAGTTGCCTGACTTCATTAAAAGAGACTGGGTGATGTTCATGGTTGAACCCAGAAACAATGTCACATCAGACAACCACTTTGTCATGCTCTTGGAGTTCCTGAAAAGTCAAGAAGAAATACTAGAGAGACTCGAACAGCTCAGAACTGTGGAGAAGGTGGAAAAATCAGATCGTTTGGACAAGAAGTATGACAGAAAGATTGCCTCAACAAAAACCACAAAGAAAGAAGAGCTTGATGAGGTATGTGGTGTATGTGGTGATAGTGGGCACAACAACAAAATCTTCTTCTGTAGAAAGTTCAAAAGACTTAAGCTACTTGAAAAGAAAACTGTATGGAGAAAGCTGGGAGCATGCAGAAAATGTCTCGGATGCCATGATGAAGATAGATACTGCAGAGACCCTTTCCTATGCAGAAACAAAGACTGTAAAAGGGAAGGTGGTGCCCCAGACCACCATGTTTTCCTCTGCCCAAAAGGAGAAGTCAAAAGAGGGGAAGAGAGAAAGAGTGGAAAAGACGGCAAAGGTGAAAGCAAGCTAACGGAGGAACAAGAGGAGATCTTGTCTGAACTTTCCCAGGAAATGGCAGATCGATGCAGAAAGGCTTTCACCAACACCAACAAAACCACAGTGACACTCGATGCTTCAGGCCAGTCTGAGCTACCGCAGAGAAATGGGCTTTCTGAACTTCCTGTCATCATGATGTTGATGCAAGTCACGGCAAACGCAGGGCAGAAGATTGGGACTTTAATTGACCTTGCTTCAGACACAAACTACATTACCCATAAGGCTGCTGAAAGACTGAGGTTAAGACATGAGAAGATAACTTGAGTTGTGCATGGGGTTGGTGGTATGACCATGGAGGTGAACACACAAAGGTATCTCCCTCAAAGTCAGAGTCAATACACCTAAAGGGACAGAGAGAGCTCATGAAATGGTCTGCTACGGCTTGGATGAAATCGCCAGAGTGCATCAAGTAATTGAACCTGAGAAGTTGAAAGAATTCTTCCCAGAAGTCAAACTTACAGAATTGGAAAGGCCAGAAGAGGTTGAACTTCTCATTAGCCACCGAGAGGGAAGACTCGCTCCCCAGAGGGTAAAAATCATCGGAGACCTCGTCTTGTGGGAGGGTCCATTGGGGAAAACAGTGGGTGGAGCACATCCCGACTTATTTGAAGAAGTGGGGGTTGCAGCATATGAGTCCAAAACACACTTCGCTCGCTCCATGAGGACAGCAGCTGTCAAATATCAAGAAATCACAAGTCCAACAACTGACACAGCCCAGCTACAGCAGGAGGATGTGACTCAAACCAAATTTACAGCTGCCAGTAACCGTGAGTTCCTTGTGTGGTGGCACTGGGACAGCATCGGAGCTGCATGTGAGCCAAGATGTGGAGGATGCCGATGTGGAAACTGTCCACCGGGAGGAAAGGAAATGACCCTGGCAGAGGAGAGGGAACTGGATATCATTAAAGAAGGCCTCACCTACAAGAAGGGGGATGCTCACACACCGGCTCCACATTGGGATGCAAAGTATCCTTGGATGGTAGATCCAGCCTCTCTCCCGAACAACAAAAGTGCCGTCCAGGCTTGTTTCTTAAGGATGGAAAAGCAACTAAGCAGAGAGCCAGACTGGAAAGTCGCATATGCTACCCAGATCCATGAAATGGTCGAGCGAGGCGCAGCCATAAAACTCACCAACAAAGTCATGGACGAGTGGAACGGACCAGTGTGGTACGTAAGCCACCTGGTGGCACCGAACCCTCATTCGGTGACAACACCGGTTCGTATTGTATGGAATAGTAGCCAGAAATACAAAGGCGTGGGTATGAATGATCTTCTTCTGAAGGGACCAGACGTTCTCAACCCTATAAGAGCTGTCTTGCTGAGGTTCAGAGAAGGGACGTATGCATCTCTAGGAGACATCAAAAAGATGTACAACTCTGTATGGCTGGAGGAGCGTGAGATGCATCTTCACAGGTTCCTCTGGAGGGACAGCTCAGATGAAGAGATAAGTGAATATGCAATAACCAGAGTCAACATTGGGGACAGACCTGCTGGTTGCATTGCTCAGTTGGCTATGAGGGAAACAGCACGCCTGCCCAACTTTCTTCACTTGGAGGATGAGCGCAGAGTCATTGAAGAGGACAGTTATGTAGATGACCTCTTAACCTCCCAAAATGACCTGAATAAACTTGACAAGATCACAGCAAATGTCGAAGAGATCTTGAAAGCTGGAGGGTTCGTCCTCAAACCATGGGTCTGGTCAGGGCAAAGTGGGAGGCAAGGAATGGAGATGGAGGTTCTAACAAAGACACAAAGTAAAACCTTAATTATTCCAAATCAAATGAGGGACGAAGACAACAAAGCCTTGGGTATCGGCTACCAAATGGATGAAGACAAGCTCTACATGGTAACCTCAGTTAACTTTTCCAAAAGGAAAAAGAAGATGAGAGTTGGAAAAAATATTCTCAAGGAGGAGGTGAGAACTGAGACACCTAACCCACTGACTAGGAGGGCTCTCTTAAGCCAAGTGGCTGGACTGTACGACCCAATTGGCTTAGTTACACCTGCCAAACAGAAGGGAGCAATTCTTGTTCGAAAAGCATTCCAAGAGGGAGGGGTGTGAAACTAACCCAAGAAACCTGTGACCAACCTCTCTCAGAAAGCCTCAGAGAAGAAGCCATCCAGCTTTTTGAAGAATATGTGCAGCTTGGAGAGGTGAAATTCCACAGGGGCATCACATTCTCTGATGGAAGTGACAAAACCTATGGAGCTGTGATGTACTTAACCCTCCCGTTGTCCTAGGTCAAAATGACCCATGTGTTGAACCAACTTTATTTAATTTTTATATTTTTTGGATCATTTGTGAGAAGGAGGCAGTGATACTTTCTTTAAAGTCTCACTGCCTCCTTCTCACAAATGATCCCAAAAATATAAAAATTAAATAGTTGGTTCAACACAGTGGCGGGTCATTTGACCCTAGGACAACGGGAGGGTTAAGATGGGAGACAAGTCAAGGCACTAAAGTTCGATTCGTTGAATCAAAAGCCAAGCTGACACCCCTGGATCAGAAGGGAGAAGCTGTAAAAGCTGAGATCTGTGGTGCTGTCTTCGCAGCCAGGATCAGGAAGTATGTGGAAAAGCATGCTCGAATGAAGATCGAGAGATGGTTCCATCTACTTGACAGTCAAACGGTCTTGGGAGCCATTCAAAGAGTCAGTTATGGGTACAAAACCTTATTTGCAAATAGAGTGGGTGAAATCCAGAAGGCTAGACAAGTGCAAGACTGGTGGTGGATCCGTGGGGATCTAAACATAGCTGACATCATAACAATAATATGCATAACAAGAGGGGGTGCTCCTGAAGATTTGAAGGAGAATTCCACATGGCAAAATGGACCAGAGTTCCTAAAGTGGCCAGTGGAGGAGTGGCCTATAAAATCAGCTGGAGAGGTTGCAGCTCATGCCAGGGAGAGTGTAAACAAGCTCCAGAGGAAGGCATTCTCAGGTGCATTAACAAAAGCTCAAGCAAGAAGTAGTCAGCAGAAAGAAGACCTACAAGGCACTCAAGAAAGTCCAAAGAGTGAAACTCAAGAGGGAATACCTGTGGTAAACCCAACTCTTATTAGAAGGAAGCCCACTGGCTGGGTTAAAGATCTTGTGGAAGTAAGAAGATTCAGTAGCCTGTCCAAACTGGTGAGAGTCGTTGCCTGGGTTTGTCTAGCAGCCAAGCAGTGGCTGAAGAGGAAGGGCCGGCCCCTAAACAGGCAAAGAGGGAGGTAAGATCACCCAAGCAAGCTGTGCTGACTGTCAAAGAACATGAAGACTGTCAAAGATGCACTCAAAGACCTTTTCCTCGCAGCTCAAGAAGGTACAGATTTTTCATACACAACTCTAAGCAGACTGACAGTGTACAAAGATGTGAACTCTGGGCTGCTAGTTTGTGGAGGCAGAATTCAGACATTCAACGAAGATAAGACAGCAGTGCCAGTTTTACCCTTTGAAGCATGGGTGTCTACACTGCTGGCACAAGAATCCCACAAAGCAAACCCACGAGGGGAGTGACGGGAACCCTTCTCCGGATGAGGAAGAAAGCCTGGGTAATAAAAGGCTGTAGACTTGCCAAGAAAATGGTTGACAGCTGTGTGGTCTGCAGGAAAAACAAGAAAAAACAGTGTCAACAAATTATGGCTGACCTGCCTCTAGAGCGAACAGGCCCAGCTGCACCTTTTGAATTCACCACCATGGACCTGTTCGGCCCTTATGAAGTGAAAGATGAGGTCAAGAAGAGAACTAGACTCAAAGTATGGGGAATAGTATTCTGCTGCATGGCTTCCCCGAGCCATACACACTGAAGTGGTGAGTGACATGTCATATGAAGGATTCCTGCTAGCCTATCAAATGTTCACTTCACTGAGAGGACACCCCAGGAAACTCTGGTCAGACCCTGGCACTAACTTTGTGGGAGCCAAACCCGCACTTAAAAAATTCCTTAACCAACTAAACAAGTCTGAACTTGAAGACACAGCTGCCAAGCATGGTACAGAATGGTCATGGAAGATCCACCCTGCAGACTCTCCCCATAGGAATGGTGCCGCAGAGGCAGCTGTCAAAGTAGTGAAGCGGGCGTTGAGCAACCTTGGTGGAGATGGTGTTTTCACGTGGGGAGAATTCCAAACTTTTCTCTTCATGGCAGCCAATCTTGCTAATGAGAGACCCATCGATGCAAGAACTCAAAGCAGAGAAGACTGTGTAGAGTACATCACCCCGAATTCTCTGCTTTTAGGACGTACCAATCCAAAGGGAGACCCTGGAGATTTCCAGTTTGATGGCTACCCTTACAAAATACTTAAACATATTCAAGCAGAGTTAAGCCATTTCTGGAAGAAGTGGAGCCAATTGGCTGGACCTAATCTGTTCATAAGGAACAAATGGCACACCAAAGAGCGAAATGTTGCTGTTGGAGATGTGGTCTGGTTGGCTGACCAAAACGCCCTAAGAGGACAGTACAAGCTGGCTAGAGTGGTCGGGTGTCAATGCTGACAGTAAAGGCATCGTAAGAGATGTGCTTGTGAAGACTTTTCCCAGCTATCCTGTTCACATCACAAAGTCAAACAGCAAAAAAGGGCCCACAAGAGCAAACGGTGAAAGAGCGAAGAGGCCTCAAACCAAAATCCCAGCCACAATTCTTCATAGAGATGTCAGACGCCTTGTCATTCTACTTCCCATTGATGAACAAACAGAGGTGGGAAGGGCTTGTGTGACCTCTCTGGATTTGAAAAAACCAGGAGCTCAAGTGGGAGGTGTTGAGCTGAATCTCAGGAGTGAGTCAAAGAACTACACTTCCCAGAGTGCACCAGCAGCAGCAAACCGGCTGCTTGTCACCTGATCAGTCATTTTCACTGATTTGGAGCACCTGTGAAGGCATGGAGGGGCTCAGTCATTCAGAAGAGCAAACTTCAGAGAGAAGACTCCAAGTTCACTCACAGGTTCAGTCCAAAGACGCCAATGGTAAATGGTTAATTCATTTAAGTTAATTAAAATGTTTAATTAAAATGATAACTTTTTGTTCTGTCTTTAAAGGTTTACAACCTAATTTACTGGCTAATTTACTGGACAGACCAATCAACTGAAAGCAAACTAAAAATAAAAAAGATTGAGTCAGAAATTTGAGTTGTCCCTGTGTCCTTTGGATGGTGAACAAGTGGAGGACTTGACATCGATGTTACATTGAGCTGGGTAAATGGAATATGAATGACAGTCATCCAATATGCTGTCATTTTTTTATCCTCCCTCATCTTAAACAGCACCAAACGCCACTGATGCAGACGTGTTGTTCAAGCAGTGCATGAACAACACTATGAGCAGGAAAGACTTCATCATGAGTCTGGCACACAGGCTACGTAAAAAGACATACGAGGACCAAGACAGCAGTAGCAGCAGCAAAGATTCCACGTGAGCCATTGCACGAGCCAAATTGCGCACAGCTCCTGGGGAGGACAAACTGTAAGGTGGGCAGATGTACACCGAACAGAACCCACTACACCTGTTTCAGCTACACGCGACTTGTTTGTGGGAAGTGTTGCAATCAAGTGAAAGTGACGAAGATTTGTGGGAACTGTTATGACAAGGGATAACAGCTAAATGAGATCCAACTGTTGCGTGAAGACGCACACCATACTGTAAGCACGAGCGAGGCCACAAATAATGTGTCCAATAACTGACAATAATATACTATTTGTGACTGCTGTCATATTGACATTGATATTAATTATAATGCCATTTGATTTTGTGCTGATTTTCACTATTCACAAGCACTCTTGGTGCTTATACTGATGTTTAAGCTACTGATATTTTTGTATATTTTCTTCATTGACTGCGTGTCTTGCGGTTTGGGTGTTTTGTTTTCGTTATAAAAATAAGCGGTTACTTTGTTTCAACACACATGCTTTTTGTTTCATAGTTGTAAGACCGTCATAAACATAACCAAATGGCATTGGCACAAAGCGGGGGTCCAACGAGGACAGGCTTTTCTAGTTAAATGGATTTATTAGACTGGTGGCTATTGGTAAATATGTATACAGCCATTTTGACCGTGATGGCGCTTTGAGAATTAAATGCTTAGAAAGTTTTTGTCTTTTATGATATTTATCAGAATGTACTGCTAGTGTAAAACACATATTTAAGAAAAGTCAGGGACAGGTGGGTTCAAGGTTTTTATTGAAATGAAGTTATTGAAATTACAAAATGTAAAACGGTTAACATCTTTTTTCGCAGTCACCTTCATATATGCACCAGCTACAATAGCCATTATGTTAATAAGGATACAACATATGGAATTCTGGTAATCATAATAGTAGAACATATTGGATCATCTTGTATCAATATCACCATATTCATCTGTGTTTTTAGTAGACATGATTGTTCTGTTTATCTTATTCAAATCAAATCAAATGTTTTTGGTCACATACGCCGAATACAACAGGTGTAGACTTTACAGTGAGATGCTTACTTATGAGCCCATTCCCAAAAATGCAGAGATAAAAGTAAGACAAATATTTGCTGAAGAACAAAGGCAATAGTAACACAATAAAAAAAATTACGAGGCTATTGTTTTTTGCCTTCAGAAAGTATTCATACCCCTTGACTTATTCCACACCTGGATTGTGCAACATTTGCCCATTATTCTTTTCAAAATTATTAAAGCTGTGTCAAATTGGTTGTTGATCATTGCTAGACAACCACTTTCAGGTCTTGCCATAGATTTTCAAGTAGATTTAAGTAAAAACTGTAACTCGGCGACTCAGGAACATTCACTGTGTTCTTGGTAAGCAACTCCAGTGTAGATTTGGCCTTGTGTTTTAGGTTATTGTCCAGCTGAAAGGGGAAATGATCTCCCAGTGTCTGATGGACAGCAGACTGAACCAGATTGTCCTCTAGGATTTTGCCTGTGCTTAGCTCCATTCTGTTTCTTTTTTATCCTGGAAAAACTCCCCAGTCCTTAACAATTATAAGCATACCCATAACATGATGCAGCCACCACTACATAAACCTTTGTATTCAGAACAAAAAGTGAATTGCTTTGCCACATTATTTGCAGTATTACTTGTTGCCTTGTTGCAAACAGGATGCATGTTTTGGACTATTTTTTATTTTGTACAGGCTTCCTTATTTTCATTCTGTCAATTAGGTTAGTATTGTGGAGTAACTACAGTGTTGTTGATCCATCCTCAGTTTTCTCCTATCACAGCCATTAAACTCTGTAACTGTTTTAAAGTCACCATTGGCCTCATGGTGAAATCCCTGAGTGGTTTCCCCTTCCTCTCCGGCAACTTAGTTAGGAAGGACGCCTGTATCTTTGTAGTGACTGGGTGTATTGATACAACATCCAACGTGTAATTCATAACTTTACCATGCTCAAAGGAATATTCAATGTCAAATTTTTTTTTTTACCCATCTACCAATAGGTGCCCTTCTTTCCGAGGCGCTGGAAAACCTCTCTGGTCTTTGTGGTTGGATCTGTGTTTGAAATTCACTGCTCGGCTGAGGGACCTTACAGATAATTGTATGTGTGGGGGTACAGAGATGAGGTAGTCATTCACAATCATTTAAATACTATTATTGCACACAGATTGAGTCCATGCAACTTATTATGTGACTTGTTAAGCACATATTTACTCCTGAACGTATTTAGGCTTGCCATAACAAAAGGGTTGAATACTTATTGACTCAAGACATTTCAGCTTTTCATTTTAATTCATGTGTAAAAAAACAACATGATTCCACTTTGACAATATGGGGTACAAATCTCAATTTAATCCATTTTAAATTCAGGTTGTAACACAACAACATTTGGAAATATCAAGGGGAGTGAATACTTTCTGAAGGCACTGTACAAGGAGTACCCAGTACAGAGTCAATGTGCAGGGGCACGAGGTAGTTGGGATAATTGAGGTAGTACAGTACGTACAGTACATGTGGGTAGGGGTAAAAGTGACTAGGCAATCAGCATATATAATAAACAGAGTAGCAGCAGCTTGTGTGAAGTGTGAAAGTGTGTCTTTGTGTGAGTGTATGTGTGTGGCGTCAATATGCAGGTGTGTGTGTGTTGGAGTGTCAGTGTAGTATATGTGAGTGTGTGGGTAGAGTCTAGTGAGTGTGCATAGAGTCAGTGGAAAACAATTAAAACAAATAATAAAGGGGGTCAATGTAAATTGTTCGGGTAGCGTTTCGATTAACTGTTCAGCAGTCTTATGGCTTGGGGGTAGAAGCTGTTCAGGTGCCTTTTGGTCCGAGACTTGGCGCGCCCGGGTACCGCTTGCCGTAGCAGAGTGAACAGTCTAAATCTTGGGTGGCTGGAGTCTTTAACTATTTTTAGGGGCCTTACTCTGACACCGCCTGGTATAAAGGTCCTGAATGCAGGGAGTTCGGCACCAGTGATGTATTGGGCCGTAGGCACTACCCTCTGTAGCGCCTTGCTGTTGGATACTGAGCAGTTGCCATACCAAGCGGTGATGCAGCCAGTCAAGATGCTCTCAATGGTGCAGCTGTATAACTTTTTGAGGATCTGAGGGCCCATGCCAAATCTTTTCAGCCTCCTGAGGGGGAAGAGGCGTTGTCGTGCTCTCTTACATTTACATTTACATCATTTAGCAGACACTCTTATCCAGAGCGACTTACAAATTGGTGCATTCAACTTATGATAGCCAGTGGAACAACCACCTTCTTTTTTTTATATGGAGGGTGGGGGAAGAAAGATTACTTTATACTATTCCAGGTATTCCTTAAAGAGGTAGGGTTTCAAGTGTCTCCAGAAGGTGGTCAGTTACTCCGCTGTCCTGGCGTCGTGGGGCAGCTTGTTCCACCATTGGGGTGCCAGAGCAGCGAATAACTTTGACTGGGCTGAGCGGGAACTGTGCTTCCGTAGAGGTAGGGGAGCTAGCAGGCCAGAGGTGGATGAACGTAGTGCCCTCATTTGAGTGTAGGGTCTGGTCAGAGCCTGAAGGTAAGGAGGTGCCGTTCCCCTCACAGCTCTGTAGGCAAGCACCATGGTCTTGTAGTACATGCGAGCCTCAACTGGAAGCCAGTGGAGTGTGCGGAGGAGCGGGGTGACATGAGAGAACTTGGGAAGGTTGAACACCAGACAGGCTGCAGCGTTCTGGTTAAGTTGTAGGGGTTTAATAACACAGGCAGGGAGCCCAGCCAACAGTGAGTTTCAGTAATCCAGACGGGAGATGACAAGTGCCTGGATTAGGACCTGTGCCGCTTTCTGTGTAAGGTGGGGTCGTACTCTAAGAATGTTGTAGAGCATGAACCTGTAGGATCGGGTCACCGCTTTGATGTTAGCGGAGAACGACAGGGTGTTGTCCAGGGTCACGCCAAGGTTCTTTGCACTCTGGGAGGAGGACACAATGGAGTTGTCAACCGTGATGGCGAGATCATGGAGCGGGCAGTCCTTCCCCGGGAGGAAGAGCAGCTCCGTCTTGCCGAGGTTCAGCTTGAGGTGGTGATCCAACATCCACACTGATATTTCTGCCAGACATGCAGAGATGCGATTCGCCACCTGGTTATCAGAAAGGGGAATGGAGAAAATGAATTGTGTGTCATCTGTGTAGCAATGATAGGAGAGACCATGTGAGGATATGACAGAGCCAAGTGACTTGGTGTATGGAGAGAATAGGAGAGGACCTAGAACTGAGCCCTGGGGACACCAGTGGTGAGAGCATGTGGTGCGGAGACAGATTCTCGCCACGCCACCTGGTAGGAGCAACCTGTCAGGTAGGATGCAATCCAAGAGCGAGCAGCGCCGGAGATGCCCAACTCGAAGAGGGTGGAGAGGAGGATCTGATGGTTCACAGTATCGAAGGCAGCAGATAGGTCTAGAAGGATAAGAGCAGAGGAGAGAGAGTTAGCTTTAGCAGTGTGGAGAGCCTCCGTGACACAGAGAAGAGCAGTCTCAGTTGAATGACCAGTCTTGAAACCTGACTGGTTTGGATCAAGAAGGTCATTCTGAGATAGATAGCAGGAGAGTTGGCTAGAGACGGCACGCTCAAGAGTTTTGGAGAGAAAAGAAAGAAGGGATACTGGTCTGTAGTTGTTGACATCGGAGGGATCCAGTGTAGATTTTTGAGGAGGGGTGCAACTCTCGCTCTCTTGAAGACGGAAGGGACATGGCCAGCAGTCAAGGATGAGTTGATGAGCGAGGTGAGGTAAGGGAGAAGGTCTCCGGAAATGGTCTGGAGAAGAGAGGAGGGGATAGGGTCAAGCAGGCAGGTTGTTGGGCGGCCGGCCGTCACAAGTCGCAAGATTTCTTCTGGAGAGAGAGGGGAGAAAGAAGTCAAAGCATAGGGTAGGGCAGTGTGAGCAGGACCAGCGGTGTCATTTGACTTAATAAATGAGGATCAGATGTCGTCAACCTTCTTTTCAAAATGGTTGACGAAGTCATCCACAGAGAGGGAGGAGGGAGGAGGAGGAGGATTCAGCAGGGAGGAGAAGGTGGCAAAGAGCTTCCTAGGGTTAGAGGCAGAGGCTTGACATTTAGAGTGGTAGAAAGTGGCTTCAGCAGCGGAAAAAAAGGAAGAGAATGTAGAGAGAAGGGAGTGAAAAGATGACAGGTCCGCAGGGAGTGTAGTTTTTCTCAATTTCCGCTCCGCTACCCGGAGCCCTCTTCTGCGAACTTGCAATGAGTCGTCAAGCCACGGAGCAGGAGGGGAGGACCGAGCCGGCCGGGAGGATAGGGGACATAGAGAGTCAAAAGATGCAGAAAGGGAGGAGAGGAGGGTTGAGGAGGCAGAATCAGGAGATTGGAGGGAGAAGGATTTAGCAGAGGGAAGAGATGATAGGATGGAAGAGGAGAGAGTAGTGGGAGAGAGAGCGAAGGTTGCGACGGCACATTACCATCTGAGTAGGGGCAGAGTGAGTAGTGTTGGAGGAGAGCGAGAGAGAGAAAAGGATACAAAGTAGTGGTCAGAGACTTGGAGGGTAGTTGCAGTGAGATTAGTAGAAGAACAGCATCTAGTAAAGATGAGGTCAAGCGTATTGCCTGCCTTGTGAGTAGGGGGGTACAGTGAGAGGGTGAGGTCAAAAGAGGAAAGGAGTGGAAAGAAGGAGGCAGAGAGAAATGAGTCAAAGGCAGATGTAGGGAGGTTAAAGTCACCCAGAACTGTGAGGGGTGAGCCATCCTCCGGAAAGGAACTTATCAAGGCGTCAAGCTCATTGATGAACTCTCCAAGGGAACCTGGAGGGCGATAAATGACAAGGATGTTAACTTGAATGGGCTAGTGACTGTGACAGCATGGAATTCAAATGAGGAGATAGACAGATGGGTCAGGGGAAAAAGACAGAATGTCCACTTGGGAGAGATGAGGATTCCTGTGCCACCGCCGCGCTGACCAGATGCTTTCGGGGTATGCTAGAACACATGGTCAGACAAGGAAAGAGCAGTAGGAGTAGCAGTGTTTTCTGTGGTAATCCATGTTTCCGTCAGCGCCAAGAAGTCGGGGGACTGGAGGGTAGCATAGGCTGGGATTAACTCTGCCTTGTTGGCCGCAGAACAGCAGTTCCAGAGGCTGCCGGAGACCTGGAACTCCACGTGGGTCGTGCGTGCAGGGACCACCAGATTAGAGTGGCAGCAGCCACGCAGTGTGAAGCATTTGTATGGCCTGTGTAGAGAGGAGAGAACAGGGATAGACAGACACATAGTTTACATTTTTTACATTTTAGTCATTTAGCAGACGCTCTTATCCAGAGCGATTTACAGGAGCATTTAGGGTTAAGTGCCTTGCTTAAGGGCACATCGACATATTTTTCACCTAGTCGGCCCGGGGATTAGAACCAGCGACCTTTCGGTTACTGGCACAACGCTCTTACCCACTAAGCTACTTGCCACCCTTGTTGACAGGCTACAGAAAAAGGCTACAATAATGCAAAGGAGATCAGAATGAAATTAACTAAACATCTGGGAAAGCGAGAGAGCGGGGCCTCCCTCACTTACATTTCACTGAAACACTCAAATATAACTCTCCCAACTTCCACTTTAGAAATTATAATTGTTGTAAACTACAGCGGTTCAATGTTTTCTAGGAATAGACTCTAACTTAGTTTATTCAGCTAGCTAACTTGGTACAGTATTCTTCCGTGAAAACCGTCCAGGGCACCGAATCCTATGACGCCATGGCCAACTAGCATGCCAGCCTCCAATAACACGGTTTAGCACCAATAATCGGTTACAACAAACCACCAGTGTGTTAACACGCCAAACAGATCATTCGTGTCTGTGTCTAACGTTGTGTAAAGTTTTGGGTTAGTTTTGACTGTGTTAGTGTGTTTGGACCATAATAGGTCCTTAGTGATGTGGACACCAAAGAACTTGAAGCTCTTGACCCACTCCGCTAGAGCCCCGTCGATGTGAATGGGGCGTGTTCGGCCCCTCTGGTTCCTGTAGTCCACAATAAGCTCCTTTGTCTTGCCCACATTGAGGGAGGGGTTGTTGTCTTGGCACCACACTGCCAGGTCTCTGACTTCCTCCCTATAGGCTGTCGATCGCCGTCTGTGATCAGGCCTACCACAGTCGCGTCGTCGGCAAACTTAATGATGGTGTTGGAGTCGTGCGCTGTCACGCAGTCGTGGGTGAACAGGGAGTACAGGAGGGGACTGAGCACGCACACCTGAGGGGCCCCCGTGTTGAGGGTCAGCATGGCGGATGTGTGGTTGCCTACCCTCACCACCTGGGGGCGTCCCGTCAGGAAGTCCAGGATCCAGTTACAGAGGGAGGTGTTCAGTCCCAGGGTCCTTAGCTTAGTGATGAGCTTGGATAGCTCTATGGTGCTCTATGGTGTGGTTGCCTACCCTCACCACCTGGGGGCGTCCCGTCAGGAAGTCCAGGATCCAGTTACAGAGGGAGGTGTTCAGTCCCAGGGTCCTTAGCTTAGTGATGAGCTTGGATAGCTCTATGGTGGATAGCTCTATGGTGTTGAACTCCTTGCTGTCCCCAGTCCGCCTGGCCTTGCTGCTATTCCAGTTTCAACTGTTCTGCCTGCGGTTATGGAACCCCTACCTGTCCCAGACCTGCTGTTTTCAACTCTTAATGATCGGCTATGAAAAGCCAACTGAGATTTATTCCTGATTATTATTTGACCATGCTTGTCACTTATGAACATTTTTGAACATCTTGGCATGGTTCTGTTATAATCTTCACCCGGCACAGCCAGAAGAGGACTGGCCACCCCTCATAGCCTGGTTCCTCTCTAGGTTTCTTCCTAGGTTTTGGCCTTTCTAGGGAGTTTTTCCTAGCCACCGTGCTTCTACACCTGCATTACTAGCTGTTTGGGGTTTTAGGCTGGGTTTCTGTACAGCACTTCGAGATATTAGCTGATGTACGAAGGGCTATATAAAATAAAATTGATTGATTGATTGATTGATTGAATGCTGAGCTGTAATCAATGAACAGCATTCTCACGTAGGTGTTCCTTTTGTCCAAATGGGAAAGGGCAGTGTGGAGTGCAATAGAGATTGCGTTATCTATGGATCTGTTGGGGCGGTATGCAAATTGGAGTGGGTCCAGGATTTCTGGGATGATGGTGTTAATGTGAGCCATAACCAGCCTTTCAAAGCATTTCATGGCTTCAGATGTGAGTGCTATGGGGCGGTAGTCATTTAGATAGGTTATCTTGGCGTTCTTAGGCACAGGGACTATGGTGGTTTGCTTGAAACCTGTAGATATTACAGACTGGATCAGAGAGAGGTTGAAAATGTCAGTGAAGTGTCTTGCCAGGTGTTCAGCGCATGAGGGATTTCTTATAATTGTCCGGATTAGTGTCCTGCTCCTTGAAAGCGACAGCTCTAGCATTTAGCTCAGTGTGGATGTTGCCTGTAATCCATGGCTTCTGGAGTAATGGTTATGGTCCAGTTCATACATTTACCAGCAACATTAGCTGTGTGCCATTATGTTCATAATGATACAACATATGGAATGCTGGAAATCATAATAATAGAACATATAGGATCATCTTGTATCAATATCACCATATTGATCTGTGTGTTTAGTAGACATGATTGTTCTTTTTTTCTCATTACTGTGATGTTGCCGTTTCATATTATTGATATTGTATCTGAGCTGGTAATACAGTATCAGGCCCCCTAGACACACACACAGCAATCTCCTTTATAACCTGTTTACCTTGTCGGAATGATTACCTTGAATACATTATTGCCTTGTCGTGATCATCATTACAGCTTAATTGGCTTTAGAGTCTCCTGTCATCTGTAGAAAACATCAATGAACAAATTAAAAACATGTTAGGTTTTCTGATTGAACAAATCCAGCGAGTTAGAGAAGGAGAGATGAAGCTTGGGGAAAATAATAGTTTGACCATTTTAATGAACTTTTCAATTTTCAGTTGTCGAGAGGATCCTTTTAAAAATGCTCAGTCAAAGACTCCCATTCCCAATTTCTCTCTCTCATTCTCTCTCTCTCATCCCTCCTCCCCTATCTCCTGTGAGGATGATCTTCCTTCCCTTTCTCCTCTTCTCCCTCCCTCCCTCCCTGGAGTGGTACTATAGAATAAAGCTATTTGATCAAATGCACACAAGCAATTGGGTACAAACACTCCCCTCCCCTAACACACACTGCTGATTGTTGTTCTCTCCTGTTGGCTAGTATACACCTGTGGTATTGAAACCAACTTCCTTGTCTAAGAGAGAACAGAAATGTCAGCTGTCAGGAAACCACAGTAGAGATGTTGTTTACTGGAGATGTTAGTATGATTGTGGTTTGATATGGAAGATGGATGCTTTGGTTTGGATGACACGCTGTGTTGGTATTCTCAATCCAGATTGTCATTCTCTTTCTTGTGCCTCGTGAGAAGAACTTGTCTGAAGTCACAAAACATACTTTTGATGAGTCTAATAGTCAGTAGTTTACTATCAATGTGTTTGTGTTTTTGTGTGAGTCAACATATCAACACACACACACCACACACAAATACACACAAAATGAAATAAAAACGAAAATGTTCCCTCTTTAAAGCTGAGCAGTCATAAACAGGCTGGTTCCCATGGCTATTAGACCTGTCAAGGCAACACGGGACATCGTATATAAAACTGTGAAGTTAAGATATTAAAGTGCATTAAAGCATTTACTCATATGATTTTGAATTCATTAATACAAATTATGGCGTGAGATGTGGAGTGAAATAGCTCAGTGGATTCTGTTGACGATGCCTGGGCCGTGTTACATGATAGCATAATTCATACACAACACATTGCTGTATAGATGTTGGATGGCTGTGGAAGTTAGCAACTGTATTTTCAAGTGATATAATAGCCTCTGTCTTTTAATGGTAGAAGAGTTGGTTTGGCTATCTATAGCTGAACTTCAATTCCATATCACTGCACTTTGGCTACAATTGACCATTAGGCACAGATCAAGGATCAGTTTCCTTGTCAAATCATAACCATTACCATTAGAGGGATAAATGCAACCTTAGACCAGTGTCTAGAGGGTTTCTCTACTCCTATCAGCACATCACTATGAGACAGATACCCATACACAATCACTTCTCTCTCCTTGCCCAGCTCAATACACACTCCACTAGCCTCGCTTTTTACCCTGTTGCCTTTAGCCATTTACCCTGGGATGTGCACTCGACCACAGGAACAGATATTGGATGGAAAGACTTGTTATTCCAGACCGTGTGTGTGTATGCAGCATACTGCATAGAAGTGTAACATTGGATACGATGTGGGGAGAAAAGCCTTCAGGCTATTCAGTATTCAATCTCCTCCTGCCATACAACGTCGTAAATTACATAATTATATTTGAGGTGTATAATCTTGTTTCTTTGAATTGCTGCATAACTTCATCCTATTATCCCCCCACGTCGCTCATTACCCAGCCACAGTGATTCTATATGAATTGAAAAAGCCACACAATGACACATTCACCTCAGCCTTGGCCTTATGCATAATGGTGAGCTGAGTAGGTGAGTTGTCTTTAGGGGGGTTGAGGTATTCCAGCGTTTTCAGGGGCAGTTCCGACACCGCTGAGGTAACCGGCCAGATCAGCAGAGCTGCAAAGTGCTGCTTCACATTCTTTGCTCTACCTTTTTTGCCGTCGGCACTTGATCCAACGCCCCCCTCCTCCTTTCCCTCGTTCTCTCTCCCTGACACTCTCTCTATCCCCTTTCAAATCATAGATTTTTCAGAGGTTCTATAGAATATTTATGATGTGTGAGCAGAGTTCTTTCTCAGGGGGGATATTTTTGAAGGCTAGTGGTAAAAGGGAAGGGAGAGAGGGAATAGAGGGAGTAAGAGAGAGAGGGAGAGAGCAGTCGAGAGAGAGAAAAAAGAAAGCACGAGATAAGAGCTATGGAAGCTCTCGTAGAATCGTGCCTGCAATACCAACGGTTCACTTTGAAACTACTGAATATAAATAAATAAACACATCCACTGATCGGTATTCACTGCTGTTGTATGGCTGTATTTCCCCTTAAAGCCTCTGATCCAATCGATTCCGAGCTGATTCCGACGGCCTCGGTCTTTGAACCCGTACTCCTCGTGTTGTGTGTTTTTATCTTCCTCCTCCCCTCTAATTCCACATCTCGTTTGTATTTTGAAGGGTTGTCTCTCGTACTTAGACGCTGTAACACTTTAAGGCTTGAGACTGTTACTCACACAACTAATTCTCCAGTGTTAAATCAACACTGACAGTGTTACATTTAATACTGGTCCAGTGTCTATATGGGTCCAAACTTCTCAGTGTTAAATTAACACACTTAGTGAAAAGCCTTATTTGCATATTTCCCAGAGTGCCTTATCTTTCGAGTGAATTGTAGAGTTACCACCAATGACTGTATTTGTTAGTGACAGAGACATGGTTGTTGGTGCATTCATCTATTTTCAGTCCTATGAAGTGATGGGGGAAACAAAGCTTCCTGAAGCATTGAGCATTTCCAGCCAATTGTGTCAAAAATAGGTTCATTACTTGAGGCTTTGATCAACACAGTGTACACTAGTGGTTCCTGCTGGTCAAAATAATTTAGAACAGCCAAATTATTATAGATGATGTCTATAATACCAAACCAATCAGGTGGTTGTTCGACGAATCGGCGCTTCGGACGTCATTGATCACGTGCTTCTAATAAAGCGATACAAGCATCGGCACACTGCTTCAAACTAAACAGCTTAACGAATTCTACGCATGCCTTGGAGCTCCGGTATCAAATGTAACATCACTAGTCCTTCACCAAGTGAAATAGTAAGGGAATATGTTACCGATTAAATTAAACACATTACAACAAGTATTTAACCCTTGTGTTGTCCTCCCAAATGCCTTACGCCTTTTTGTCCTCTGGGGTCAAAAATGACCCCGCCTGGTTTGACTGTTTATAAAGCATACAGTATACATTTTCAATCAATTCTGTGTTACATCTTTATTCTTACTTCTGTTCAACCCATTACTATAATTTTTTTCATTTGTTTTGGAATTTAGAGCCAATAGACCTTGTTTACATAAAAGTATACCCTGTTTTTAAGTAAAAATACAATGAAACTATGAATTATTTTGACCTATTATTATTTTGACTATTTCACTTATCACTGAGTGGTATTTGTAAAAGTTTAGTGAGGATGCTGTTTTTGAATCATTTTATTTTTATTAATGACAGCCCATAATCACACCTTTTTGTCCTGCCTGGTTTGACTGTTTATAAAGCATACAGTATACATTTTCAATCAATTCTGTGTTACATATTTAGTCTGAAAATAACGGTAGTTGTTTAATACTATGCTCTTTATGATTCAAACAAATTTGAAGTAATTTGATTGAATTATGGGTGTTTTACTAAATGTAATAACTTCTGTTGTCCTCTGGGATCAAAAAGACCCCGCAGCACAAAGTTTACATACTGCTTGGCAAAACATCTTTGATCATGTTTCTTTGATGTGTGGGGTCAAAACATCTTTGATCATGTTTCTTTGATGTGTGGGGTCAAGCAATGGTTATGACAACAACAACAACAAAAAAGTATTTTCTCACAGGTGTTTGGGCATTTCACATTTTAGTCTGAGAGAGACAGGCAGCACAATGAGGAGGCAGAAGTTTTATAATGCACAGGAGGCTTGCAAGATAATTTTTGAAATAAAAGAAAATAATGACCAGGAGGACAATGCTGCACATAATGAGGATGAATCAACTGATGAAGAGGGTTCAGGGTCAGCTGGGTCCTCTTCCTCAGATTCTACCTCATCTGTTGATTCTTCGTCTTCATCATAATAGATGATGTCCTCCACTTCTGACACTTCTTCCATTTCAACTTCAGATTCTACCTCATCTGTTGATTCTTTATCATAATAGGTGCAGTGCTCCACTTCTGACACTTCTTCCATACCAGCTTCAGATTCTACGTCATCATCACGTTCATCCATTTCCTTATATTCATAATCATCTTCCATTTCTGCAGCAGGAGATGTGGGGGAATCTTCGGAGGAAGAAGTAGCATGCTGTCTGTATGTTGGATCTATCACCTCATCATTATGTTCCTCCTCTTCTGACCCTGAACCCTCTTCATCAGTTGATTCATCCTCATTATGTGCAGCATTGTCCTCCTGGTCATTATTTTCTTTTATTTCAAAAAATTATCTTGCAAGCCTCCTGTGCATTATAAAACTTCTGCCTCCTCATTGTGCTGCCTGTCTCTCTCAGACTAAAATGTGAAATGCCCAAACACCTGTGAGAAAATACTTTTTTTTTTTTGTTGTTGTCATAACCATTGCTTGACCCCACACATCAAAGAAACATGATCAAAGATGTTTTGCCAAGCAGTATGTAAACTTTGTGCTGCGGGGTCTTTTTGACCCCAGAGGACAACAGAAGTTATTACATTTAGTAAAACACCCATAATTCAATCAAATTACTTCAAATTTGTTTGAATCATAAAGAGCATAGTATTAAACAACTACCGTTATTTTCAGACCAATTGATGAATAAAAAACATATTTTGTCGGCAAAAGATTTAATTTGGGGTCAGAATGACCCCAGGACAACAGGAGGGTTAATAAGGCCTTACTTTGAGGGCCTAGTTTTTACCCTAATACGATTACCTGAAATTCATAGTTTTCAGGCCTGCAAGTCACATAACGACGGCTTGCAAAGCGATATAATTAGTGTTGGAAACCAGCCAGAGTAGGGATAACCAACATTCAGAACTTTTATTCATCCACAACCTGCATTCAGAATGACTGCCGGGTTGGAAAAACTAGGATATGAGACTACCTAAAGCATCTAAACTGGAACAACCATTTCAGTAACGGGTGCAATAAGTCAAAGTAGCAGATTGGATTAGTCTAGAAAAAATATTATTCATATTTGAGTAGCATAAGATTAATTAATCAATCAACGTACATGCAAAACATAGATATTGAAACAAACAATTTTAAAAAATCTACCTGCAATAGAGCATGCTGGGAAATATGATAATGAGGGGCGTGGTTTTGATTTTACACTGGTTATAAACATCAACACTGGGGATATTTTACACCACTGAGTGTTAATTAAAAATTTACGAAGTTAATTTAACACCTGAATCAAAACTAGAAATGTTACACTGAAAAATTAACATTAGGTAACACTGGTCAATTTGCTCTGTAGTGAATCACAGAAGTGCCTGTGAATGCTGTAGATTCTAATGCGTTTTTTTGTGTTATGCAAACAATAAAAAGACAGGGGAGAGAAACAGGCATGTCACTGAGACAGCAGTATAGTATGTAGGTTCAAGTATTTGGGGGCATACCACTGTTAAACCTCTGAACAGGGGTGATCGGTTAGCAGTGAAATTGTCAAACACCTCCCCCTACTGACTTCTAATGTGGGTATTTTACACTGTGATGTTAAAATGTGGTTTATTAATTGAAAACTAAATCTGATCGTTCTTCCTTCTTTCTGTCCTCAGGTGGGCGGGACCATGTACAACACTGGTCGCCACGTCTCACTGCGAATGGACAAGGAGCACCTGGTGAATATCTCTGGTGGACCAATGACGTACAGCCATCGCCTGGAGGAGATCCGGCTACACTTCGGCAGCGAGGACGGACAGGGCTCTGAACACCTTCTCAACGGACAGGCCTTCTCAGGAGAGGTATGAGGGCAAGTGACTTAGAATCAGAACTAGGTGCCTAGTCTGGTCTAGTGGTAACGCTTCCGACTCCGGATCACACATGCCCCCTCGGCGGCAGGGGTTTAAGCCAGTGAAATGTAATCCTTTAAAAGTTTGTATTCTGTTAACTCATACCCAAATAATGTTGTTGACGTGTCCTATACTCGTATTTGTGACCAAAGCATAAAGAGATAAAACACTTCAAAACCCAACCTCAAACTTCTGTCTCAAACAGACTGTTTAAAAAATGCTTGCTATTTCCTCATAGAACATGATGCCATGTTGGCTCATTGGCTGATATGGCCAATCAGCAGTCTACTTGCATTCATATTTTTTTATGACCGGTATATGCCCACACCATTCTGTTGTTTGGGTAGGCTAACACCATTCCAACACAGAAAAACACAGCTGCTTTTTAACATACTGAATTACCATTTTTGGAAGGAAAAATAATGAACCAGTATCAGTAGAATTAGAAAAACTTTATTGTCATCCAGCATCATGGATAGGATTCAGACGAGATCCAGCAGACAAAAGCTATCTTAATTAGCAGGGTGTTTTGAAGAGGCTTCCAATCAGCTCCTGTATACTTGATAATTGTATTTTAAGTTCTGAGTCACTCACCACGCACCACACACACCAGCCATAATAACAATAACCAATTTGTGGGCTAACAGAATAATTGTGGGCATGACAGACAAATTCATTCTAATTAATGATTATCATTTATTTTCCCACAGTGGCTGGCGAGCCGATATTCAAATCCTAATAAAACAAGTGTTTAGCATCCACTGGAGCTCGGAGGGATGTGACCCATGTAGGGGGGAGGTTGGCCTCTCGCTCTGCTCGCTGTTTACCGTGTTGTTGTTGCCTCATCGCGGCGCCGGTGTTTTCACACCTTCAAGGGTTTGTTTTGATTTCATCTGTTGCTACAGAACAGAAGAGAAGAAAAGAGAAGAGTAGTTGCTGGCTGCTCTTTGTTTGGTCAGCGTTGTGTTATGATGTTTGGAGTGCAGGCGAGAGAGAGGGCCCTGGAGAGATCTGGAGAGGAGCGTAGGATAGCTGGGCTGTGTGATCTGAAACAGCTATGTTCTCTAACCGAAGTGTTGTAGCTACACCTGCAGCAAGTGGAGGAAGGGTAGGTCTACATAGTCAGTGTGGTAAAGAAAGGGAGATGGTGTGTGGTTTAATTGTAACTGGCTTCAGTGTTATCGTGTCAATTTAAACTATACTTAGCATACTGTAGGTTTGAGTTAGTGGATAAATTAAACCTCAAAGCCAGAGAGAGAGAGAGAGAGAGGAGGGAGGCGAGGAGAGGAAAGGTAGGTTGCACACAGATTCCCAAATCTTGGTCTTTCTGACATGTGTTCCTCGCTTGCTTAAATAATTGCCATCCAAAAAGACACCAGCTACACCACCACCCACCACCTACCCCACTACTCCCCACCCACCTATCCCTCCTGGAACCAAAGCCATGACTTAAAGCTCCAGCAGTAGGCTTCAAAATGGAAATTGAGAAAATGTTATTTAGCCTACAAATGAGCAGTGGCTGTGCATGCGTCCTTGAAATGAGAACAAAGAGGGAAAATAATCAAACTTGAAAAGCAAAACATCCATCTGAAAAACCCGCCCGTGGGAGAGAGGTGGAAAGGGGGATACAGGGTGGGCTTATAATAATAATATGCCATTTAGCAGACGCTTTTATCCAAAGCGACTTACAGTGTGTGCATACATTTTTACGTATGGGGATCGAACCCACTACCCTGGCGTTACAAGCGACATGCTCTACCAATTGAGCTACAGAGGACCACAGGGCTTCATTGTATTTAAAGGCATTAACCCTCCAAAGTTATGGTTTTACAACTCCATCTGTATCGTATAACCTTGCTTTCTTCCTCACATTTGTTCCGGCTTGCAGAAATGGTGTGCGTTTGACTGGTGTTGAATGTTGGGGTTCTATCATTCTCAGCTCCTATCTGTAAAAAGCACCCCAACACCTCTGGGCTAGGCTAACATTATGTACAGTATGTGCTGTAGGGCTGAGAATTGCCAGGGACCTCACAATATTATCACGATACTTAGGTGCCGATAAGATATGTATTGCGATTCGATACTGCAATTTTTTTTAGCGATTTGATGTTCCAAACATATTGCTCACTATATGTCTGCTGCAGAGAGACAAGAGAGTTGGCTCACTATTTAAAAAGAAGATGGAGAACAAGCTATCGGTACACTTTTTATTTTTACAAATCGATACTTCGAGTCAAAGTATCAATATAATATCGTCCAAAATAATATTGCGATATGTAACTGTATCAATTTTTTCCCCACATCACTAATGTGCTGTGCTGTTCTGCTTTGTTCCCCTACCTAGAGCGCCTTCACTGTCAATCCAAAAATGAAACACCTTGGACTTAATACGTGCTAAGATATTCCAGATATTATTCTAAGACAAATCTGATTTCTTGCGTTTCGCTATAAGCCCTCACCCTTTGGTTTCCACCTTACATGCAAGGTGTTGGTTTGGAGACCTATAATTTGTAAGGTGATATGGAACAGCCTGACACTAAGTATGGACAGTGTAAAACTAGCGGACAGGCTAAAGCTGTATATGGGTGGATCTATTTTCATGTAGTCTGAGTGAAAAAGTATATATTTTTAGGAGAATGAGCAAGCAAAATGTAGGTCATTCTTAACACTCAAAACTCAATGTTGAGTCAATTTTGATGGCAATTTAGGAGACATAATGAGACTGTTTTGATAGAAAAATTTACCACTTTTGGTGTTGATTTGAGTGTTGTTATTTAAATACTTTTTCTTCTTTTGCTAATTATCATTGATCACAGAATAGCACATTTGCTGCTGCAGTGCAGCTCACTGGTTTAGCACCCAGGTACATTTCCTCATTAAAATCACAGTAACCATTTTGAGTAACACAGAAAGCAAAACTTGTAAAACGTGAATAAAAACAAAATCTGTAAAATTTAAAACCGAGTGCATTCCTTTCCGTCATGTGCATTCTAACTGTTCCAGATGTTGAGAATTGTCACTTTCCTTTCCCCTCAATTTGAATCTCAGAGTTCCTTTTCAGTTGGAGAATGTTTGTTGGTTTATTTTCTAACAGAACGATCAACTGCACATTCATGGAGTGTGTGTGGGTCACACCTCCACTAAGAGAGAGAGAGAGAGAGAGAGCGAGAGAGAGAGAGAGCGAGAGAGAGAGAGAGAGAGAGAGAGAGAGAGAGAGAGAGAGAGAGAGAGAGAGAGAGAGAGAGAGAGAGAGAGAGAGAGAGATGAGAAGCATCAACAAGAAATAGAAAGTATTGTTGGTGGTTATGTTAAATTCCCCCAGCCTGGCAGTCCTGTCCTGTCCTCCCCAGCTCTGTGGCTGTAATCAGGGGCTGATCTCCCTGTAGTGTGCTGTGCCACACTGTGCTTGTCTGTGTGTTAGCTTTATGAGACTACGGCCCAATTCATCCAGAGGAGGAGGGAGAATAATTTTCAGACCAGCGCCTTTCACTCTCCCTGTTAGCACTGTCCACCTCTCTTCTGCTATCGACTTACTGTCTTCATATTTCCCCAAACCCAGGCCTAGCCCAGTCATCACGCCATAAAGAGCCTGCCAGAGCCCCACTCCAGAGCAATGCTGTCTGGGCACGCAACCCTGACACCTCTTTCTCTCTCTTTTTCTCTTGTCCCTCTCTTTCACATACAAACACTCTTTCTTTCTTTCTCTCTCTCTTAGTCTCTATCTCTTGTTCTCTGTCTACACAAATTATCTTTCTTTCTCTCCACTCACTCTCTCTTTCTCTCTCTCTCGGCCCAGACAGAGTCTCTCTGGCTCTCAGGATAACAGTCAAAAGGCAGAACACCTGGGGGTTAGAGTGGGAAAACTAATGGCTGATGACAGGAAATTCCCCATTTGCTGTTTCTGTGTGGCCATGCATGCGTGTTTGTGTGTGTAAGATCATGGTTGTTATTTTACTCCTTTACCCCATCCTTTGTATGTTTCTCTCCCCTTTCACTCTTTCTCTCTCATTCCCTGTCATTACTACTTTTCCAGCCCTCCAGTCTGTCTGTGTGTTGCTCTTGGCAGTGTCTGTGATGTACCTCCTCTACAGTTCACCCAGGCCTTCGCCTCTCGCAAACTAAACTTTCTACCAATCTCCTGCTGGGGGAGTTGGGGAGCCTGGCTCTCTCTCTCACCTCAAATATCATCTAATCACTTCCCATCACCTTGATTATTTTTATAGACGAGCTGTTAGAGTTCTGCTTAACTACTATCCTCCGACAATTTCTTTATCGATATTGCTGCCTGCCACCATGCCAGGGAACGGGGAAATGGGAGGAAGAGGGAGAAAGTTCTGGAAGATCTGGAAAAATGTCAACTTCTTAGTTATTTGTAATCAGATCAGGATTGATTAATTTGTAGTTGACATAATATATAATATTACATTCAAATAGAGATTATGATGTCCTCTTATCCAATTCTGTATTCAAACATGTATTGTACTACCCCATAAGTAGCCTACTCTGTATGGTGTGATGGAAGATGGAAGGGATCTGAAACATTTGAGAAATTATTAAATTAAAAAAGGGTATTATTGTCATTTTTAGCATATCATTCAAACTGAATCCTTCCTGAGTCATAGACATATATGTGGTAAAAGAAACAACCACTAAACTTTTTATAGGTTAGAAATGCAGCGCGACTAGAGACTCAGACAACAACCAAATACGGACTCAAGGTCCAGCAACAATACCGCTAACTCAAGAAAGACTGAGGAGAGGTCAGGAAGAATGTATGGAGTAGAATCAACTTCTGAATATTTGTTTATCTGCAAACACACAGCATCTTTCCACTTAGTGCAAAATTCAAGCGAAGAAGAAAATATGTGAAATAATAGTCTTGTGTGAGAACTTTTTCCACAGTTTCTTTGGGTTTCAGAGAAATCATAAGTGCTTGGTGAAAGACAGTGTGGGCTTCTCTTTGAATAGTTGTTATTGTATAAGTCACAATTTGAGCTAACTGTGCATAGACAAAGCCCACATAAACACATCATTAAGAACCTGTAGAACCATAAAAGTGTGGGTAGAACATTACTGATGCCTTCCTGAACACGACTTCAAAAGGCTGACAAAACAGAAGATATGAACAGTGGAGGCCAACCATCCCTGGTTTCAGAAGAGTTTGTAGGTGTGAAGGCGTTTGTTTAAGATGTACCTGATTCATCTTTGCTCAGCAGAACGTTATTATGTGCAAAAAGCTTTGTTAGTGCTGGGCTTGAACAGAAGCCTGCACACAGGAGCTCCTCAAGACCAGACCTGATGACCATTAATACAGTCTATACAGTGCCTTCGGAAAGTATTCAGACCCCTTGAATTTTTCCACATTTTGTTACGTTAAAGCCTTCTTCTAAAATTGATTAAATTGTTTTTTTCCGTCATCAATCTACACGGAATACCCCATAATGACAAAGCAAAAAACGGTTTTTAGACATTTTAGCAAATGTATTTAAAATAAATAAAAAATCAATATGACATTTACATAAGTATTCAGACACTTTACTCAGTGCATTGTTGAAGCACCTTTGGCAGCGATTACAGTCTTCTTGGGTATGACGCTACACGCTTGGCACACCTGTATTTGGGGAGTTCATCCCATTCTTCTATGCAGATCCTCTCACGCTCTGTCAGGTTGGATGGGGAGCGTCGCTGCACAGCTATTTTCAGGTCTCTCCAGAGATATTATATCAGGTTCAAATCCAGGCTCTGGCTGGGCAACTCAAGGACATTCAGAGACTTGTTCAAAAGCCACTCCTGCGTTGTCTTTGCTGTGTGCTTAGGGTCGTTGTCCTGTTGGAAGGTGAACCTTCGCCCCAGCCTGAGGTTCTGAGCGCTCTGGAGCAGGTTTTCATCAAGGATCTCTCTGTACTTTGCTCCGTTCATCTTTGCCTCGATCCTGACTAGTCTCCCAGTCCCTGCCGCTGAAAACATCCCCACAGCATGATGCTGCCACTACCATGCTTCACCATAGGGATGGTGCCAAGTTTCTTCCAGATGTGACGCTTGGCATTCAGGCCAAAGAGTTCAATCTTCGTTTCATCAGACCAGAGAATCTTGTTTCTCATGGTCTGAGAGTCTCCAAGCGGGCTGTCGTGGCCTTTACTGAGGAGTGGCTTCCGTCTGGCCACTCTACCATAAAGGCCTGATTGGTGGAGTGCTGCAGAGATGGTTGTCCTTCTGGGAGTTTATCTCATCTCCACAGAGGAACTCTGGAGCTCTGTCAGAGTGACCATCGGGTTCTTGGTCACCTCCCGACCAAGGCCCTTCTCCCCGATTGCTCAGTTTGGCCAGGTGGCCAGCTCTAGTCTTGGTGGTTCCAAACATCTTCCATTTAAGAATGATGGGGCCAGTTTGTTCTTGGGACTGCTCTACAGACAATTCCTTTGACCTCATGGCTTGGTTTTTGCTCTGACGTGCACTGTCATCTGTGGGACCTTATATAGACAGTTGTGTGCCTTTCTAAATCTTGTCCAATGAATTGAATTTACCATAGGTGGACTCAAATCAAGTTGTAGAAACATGTCAAGGATGATCAGTGGAAACAGGATGCACATGAGCTCAATTTCAAGTCTCATAGCAAAGGGTCTGAATACTTATGTAAATAAGGTATTTCTGTTTTTATTTTTATAAATTGGCAAACATTTCTAAAAACCTGTTTTCGTTTTGTCATTATGGTGTAAAAATAAATAATTTAATCAATTTTAGAATAAGGCTGTAACGTAACAAATTAAGGAAAAAGTCAAGGGGTCTGAATAATTTCCGAATGCACTGTATGTGTGAGGTCACTTGAGAGAGATGTGTTCCTGACATTTGTTTTTTCATCTCCAGGTTCAACTTATACACTACAACCACGAGCTGTATACAAACTACACAGAGGCAGCCAAGAGCCCCAACGGACTGGTCATAGTGTCTATATTTATGAAGGTGAGTATGACATTCTCACTTTGACCCCACAATGGGCCTCAATGTATCAATTGTGAGAAGCTTGAATTTGTATGTAAAGTCTTCATATGAACGTGTGAAAAGACAAATAGAGACTATTATGCAGCAAAGATCATTATTTTCCAAGAAACCACAGTGTGATATAACCGAGGACATCCATCCGAGTTGTGAATAGGCTCCTGTGGATTTACCTGCGGGCTAATTAACTTGGCATAGTGTCACGTTGCATCAGTTCCAGATTCACTGTGTAATTATCCTTCATATACAGTGGGGGGGAAAAGTATTTAGTCAGCCACCAATTGTGCAAGTTCTCCCACTTAAAAAAGATGAGAGAAGCCGGTAATTTTCATCATAGGTACACGTCAACTATGACAGACAAAATGAGAAAAAAATTCCAGAAAATCACATTGTAGGATTTTTATGAATTTATTTGCAAATTATGGTGGAAAATAAGTATTTGGTCAATAACAAAAGTTTCTCAATACTTTGTTATATACCCTTTGTTGGCAATGACACAGGTCAAACGTATTCTGTGAGTCTTCACAAGGTTTTCACACACTGTTGCTGGTATTTTGGCCCATTCCTCCATGCAGATCTCCTCTAGAGCAGTGATGTTTTGGGGGCTGTCGCTGGGCAACACGGACTTTCAACTCCCTCCAAAGATTTTCTATGGGGTTGAGATCTGGAGACTGGCTAGGCCACTCCAGGACCTTGAAATGCTTCTTACGAAGCCACTCCTTCGTTGCCCGGCGGTGTGTTTGGGATCATTGTCATGCTGAAAGACCCCAGCCACGTTTCATCTTCAATGCCCTTGCTGATGGAAGGGAGGTTTTCACTCAAAATCTCACGATACATGGCCCCCATTCATTTCTTTCCTTTACACGGATCAGTCGTCCTGGTCCCTTTGCAGAAAAAACAGCCCCAAAGCATGATGTTTCCACCCCCTTGCTTCACAGTAGGTATGGTGTTCTTTGGATGCAACTCAGCATTCTTTGTCCTCCCAAACACTGACGAGTTGAGTTTTTACCAAAAAGTTATATTTTTGGTTTCATCTGACCATATGACATTCTCCCAATCCTCTTCTGGATCATCCAAATGCACTCTAGCAAACTTCAGACGGGCCTGGACATGTACTGGCTTAAGCAGGGGACACGTCTGGCACTGCAGGATTTGAGAGTCCTGGCGGCGTAGTGTGTTACTGATGGTAGGCTTTGTTATTTTGGTCCCAGCTCTCTGCAGGTCATTCACTAGGTCCCCCGTGTGGTTCTGGGATTTTTGCTCACCGTTCTTGTGATCATTTTGACCCCACGGGGTGAGATCTCCCCAGATCGAGGGAGATTATCAGTGGTCTTGTATGTCTTCCATTTCCTAATAATTGCTCCCACAGTTGATTTCTTCAAACCAAGCTGCTTACCTATTGCAGAATCTGTCTTTCCCAACCTGGTGCAGGTCTACAATTTTGTTTCTGGTGTCCTTTGACAGCTCTTTGGTCTTGGCCATAGTGGAGTTTGGAGTGTGACTGTTTGAGGTTGTGGACAGGTGTCTTTTGTACTGATAACAAGTTCAAACAGGTGCCATTAATACAGGTAACGAGTGGAGGACAGAGGAGCCTCTTAAAGAAGAAGTTACAGGTCTGTGAGAGCCAGAAATCTTGCTTGTTTGTAGGTGACCAAATACTTATTTTCCACCATAATTTGCAAATAAATTCATAAAAAAATCCTACAATGTGATTTTCTGGATTTTCTTTCCTCAATTTTGTCTGTCATAGTTGACGTGTGTACATGATGAAAATTACAGGCCTCTCATATTTTTAAGTGAGAACTTGCACAATTGGTGGCTGACTAAATACTTTTTTCCCCACTGTATGGACAAAGATAGATCTTGTTACAAATACAAAAATACCAAACAGACCAATGTATGACTGTGAAGTGTTTTTTAAAATCTAACTTAGTTGAATGCACTGGCTGTAAGTCACTCTGGATAAGAGCTTCTGCTAAATGACCAAAATGTAAATGTTAATGTAAAAATGAATTGCAAAGCACAATGGGTATTATTATTGGCCTTTTTTCGGGGGTGGAGATTATTAGAATAATACCCACGTCCTTTGCAAGTGTTAATTTTCACATTTACGTTTTTGTCATTTAGATGATGCTCTCATCACACCATAGTGCCATTAGACTTCTGATACCAATGCGGGGTGTAAGGGGGCCTCAAAATTGTCAACTGCTATAAAAAAAAATCTAGATAAGTATTTTGTATTTTAAAAATACAAATTACAACTCTCTAAAGTATTTTGTTACAAAATACATTGGATTATAGTTCAGGCCAGTGGTGTAACACAAATTACAAAATACTCCAAATTAATTACATACATATTTCAAATACATGTAATTGCCCATCTCTATTATCACTGTATGTGCTACAACGTAGATAGCGCTACATTACTACTTCGTTAATCCTTTGTGCCAGAATCCAAATGATCCGTTAAGAAGGTCGCCCCTGCTCTCAACCCCCATAAAAATATAATGAAAGAAAGAAACTCCAGAACAATTAGCCAGCCACTTATTCTGGGAGCTAAACATTGTTTTCCCTGTTTCTGTGTCAGTGTCAGTGCAGGAGTGTGAGGTTGTGAAATAGCTTTGTCTCTCTCTCGCTTAGCTTTGTTGTGGGCTTCTTTAGCTCAGTTCTAAAAGTCTGTGGGAGTCTCTGATACACAACGTTCTACAGAAGTATAGTTCAGACGCTATGCAAGCAGCTAGCTAGCTACAGTTATTAGCTCCCTCATGTCAATGGCTCTATCTGTCAGTCCCACAGGAGGACATGGTGACCCAGGTCAAGGCTATTCCTTTCTGTTAACTACTTACAGTGATGGAAGGAGAGCTACAATTCTGAAACAACTTCTATGCTTGCCTTCTGCTATCTAAAAGTTTTTTAGTGGTCATAGTACACACTAAAAACAAATGGTTCTATATAGTGCCAAATAAGTGTTCTTTGGCTTGTAACCATAGCTGGAACAAAGGTTCTAAGTGGAACCTGTCTGGTGCTATAAAGAACCCTTTCCTAAGGTTCTAAAATAACCATTTAAAAAGGTTCTATATAGCACCAAAAAGACTGCTTTTTCGGGCTATACAGTTCATTTGGAAAGTATTCAGACCCCTTCCCTTTTTCCACATTTTGTTACATTACAGCCTTATTCTAAAATTGATTAAATTAAATTTTTTTCCCTAATCAATCTACACACAATACCCAATGATGACAAAGCGTAAACAGGTTTTTAGACATTTTTGCAAATGTATTAAAAATAAAAAAACAGATCCCTTATTTACATGAGTATTGAGAGCCATTTACAGTGAGGGAAAAAAGTATTTGATCCCCTTGCTGATTTTGTACGTTGCCCACTGACAAAGAAATGATCAGTCTATAATTTTAATGGTAGGTTTATTTGAACAGTGAGAGACAGAATAACAACAAAAAAATCCAGAAAAACGCATGTCAAAAATGTTATCAATTGATTTGCATTTTAATGAGGAAATAAGTATTTGACCCCCTCTCAATCAGAAAGATTTCTGGCTCCCAGGGTGTCTTTTTAACAGGTAACGAGCTGAGATTAGGAACCCACTCTTAAAGGGAGTGCTCCTAATCTCAGTTTGTTACCTGTATAAAAGACACCTGTCCACAGAAGCAATCAATCAGATTCCAAACTCTCCACCATGGCCAAGACCAAAGAGCTCTCCAAGGATGTCAGGGACAAGATTGTAGACCTACACAAGGCTGGAATGGGCTACAAGACCATCGCCAAGCAGCTTGGTGAGAAGGTGACAACAGTTGACAGATTATTCGCAAATGGAAGAAACACAAAAGAACTGTCAATCTCCCTCGGCCTGGGGCTCCATGCAAAATCTCACCTCGTGGAGTTGCAATGATCATGAGAACGGTGAGGAATCAGCCCAGAACTACACGGGAGGATGTTGTCAATGATCTCAAGGCAGCTGGGACCATAGTCACCAAGAAAACAATTGGTAACACACTACGCCGTGAAGGACTGAAATCCTGCAGCGCCCGCAGAACATTCTGGGCACGCTATTTTGAGAATTGTTTTATGTGAAACCACACTTTCTGCACTGTTGTTCAAATAATTCATTTTATTTAGTATAGTGTAAGCTTCTGTCTTAAGCATCCTAAATAATGTCATAGATTCCATTTTTTGAAGAATTGTAAACTTGAAAGCAAAAAAGGGAAGCATGATGTAAGATGGAAACCTGGTATTCCAAATGATTATAGGCTACTAAAGCCACGACTTACTGCTGCCCCATGGGAGTTTTACATCATGCTTCCCTTTTTTGCTTTCAAGTTTACAATTCTTCAAAAAATGGAATCTATGACATTATTTAGGATGCTTAAGACAGAAGCTTACACTATACTAAATAAAGAAGAACAGCGCCGGAAGAAGATGGCTGCCGTTTTACAGCCCTCTAACCAATTGTACTATTATGTGTGTTTTTCCGCGTTATTTGTAATTTATTTTGTACATAATGTTTCTGCCATCGTCTCTTATAACCAAAGAGAGCTTCTGGATATCAGGACAGCGATTACTCACCTCGCATTGGACGAATATTTTTTCTTCAACGAGGCGTTCGCGAAGGATATCATACAGACACCCGACAAGGCCCAGATCCCCGTCATTCGCGTGAGGAAGAGACGGAGATATCGCGGACGCAGATCCGGAGTGCCTCGTAAGGATCCGACGCGAGCGAGTAAACTGCCTCTCCCATCAATCCTATTAGCCAACGTTCAATCTTTTGAGAATAAAATTGACGATTTAAGATTACGGGTTATCCTACCAACGGACATTAAAAACTGTAATATCTTATGTTTCGCGGAGTCGTGGCTGAACGACAACAATGATAACATTCAGCTAGCAGGCTATACGCTACATCGACAGGACAGAACTGCAGACTCTGGTAAGACAAGGGGTGGCGGTCTCTGTATATTTGTAAACAACAGCTGGTGCACAAAATCAAATACCAAGGAAGTCTCGAGGTTTTGCTCGCCTTGAGGTAGAGTATCTTATGATAAGCTGTAGACCACACTATTTACCAAGAGAGTTTTCATCTATATTTTCATAGCTGTCTATTTACCACCACAAACCAATGCTGGCATTAAGATTGAACTGAATGAGTTGTACAAGGCCATTAATCAACAGGAAAACGCTCATCCAGATGCAGCGCTCCTAGTAGCCGGGACTTTAATGCAGGGAAACTTAAATCCGTTCTACCTAATTTCTACCAGCATGTTAAATGTGCAACCAGAGGGAAAAACCTCTAGACCACCTTTACTCCACACACAGAGACGCATACAAAGCTCTCCCTCGCCCTCCATTTGGCAAATCTGACCATAACTCTATCCTCCTGATTCCTGCTTATAAGCAAAAACTGAAGCAGGAAGCACCAGTGATTTGGTTAATAAAAAAGTGGTCAGATGACGCAGATGCTAAGCTACAGGACTGTTTTTGCTAGCACAGACTGGAACATGTTCCGGATTCTTCAGACAGCATTGAGAGTACACCACATCAGTCACTGGCTTCATCAATAAGTGCATCGATGATGTCGCCCCACAGTGACCGGACGTACATACCCCAACCAGAAGCCATGGATTACAGGAAACATCCGCACTGAGCTAAAGGGTAGAGCTGCCGCTTTCAAGGAACGGGACTCTAACCCGGACGCTATAAGAAATCCCGCTATGACCTCCGACGAACCATCAAACAGGCAAAGAGTCAATACAGGTCTAAGATTGAATCATACTACACTGGCTCTGACGCTCGTCGGATGTGGCAGGGCTTGAAAACTATTACAGACTACAAAGGGAAGCACAGCCGCGAGCTGCCCAGTGACACAAGCCTACCAGACGAGCTAAACCACTTCTATGCTCGCTTGAGGCAAGCAACACTGAAGCATGCATGAGAGCACCAGATGTTCCGGACGACTATGTGATCACGCTCTCCGTGAGCCGATGTGAGTAAGACTTTTAAGCAGGTCAACATTCACAAGGCCGCAGGGGCCAGACGGATTACCAGGACGTGTACTCCGAGCATGTGCTGACCAACTGGCAAGTGTCTTCACCGACATTTTCAACATGTCCCTGACTGAGTCTGTAATACCAACATGTTTCAAGCAGACCACCATAGTCCCCGTGCCCAAGGACTCTAAGATAACCTGCCTAAATGACTACCGACCCGTAGCACTGACGTCTGTAGCCATGAAGTGCTTTGAAAGACTGGTCATGGCTCACATCAACAGCATAATCCCAGAAACCCTAGACCCACTCCAATTTGCATACCGCCCCAACAGATCCACAGATGATGCAATCTCTACTCGCACTCCACACTGCCCTTTCCCACCTGGACAAGAGGAACACCTACGTGAGAATGCTATTCATTGACTACAGCTCAGCATTCAACACCATAGTGCCCTCTAAGCTCATCACTAAGCTAAGGATCCTGGGACTAAACACCTCCCTCTGCAACTGGATCCTGGATTTCCTGGACGGGCCGCCCCAGGTGGTAAGGGTAGGTAACAACACATCTGCCACACTGATCCTCAACACGGGGGCCCTCAGGGGTGCGTGCTCAGTCCCCCTCCTGTACTCTCTGTTCACCCATGACTGCATGGCCAGGCACGACTCCAACACCATCATTAAGTTTGCCGACGACACAACAGTGGTAGGCCTGATCACCGACAACGATGAGACAGCCTAGGGAGGAGGTCAGAGATCTGGCCGTGTGGTGCCAGGACAACAACCTCTCCCTCAACGTGACCAAGACAAAGGAGATGATTGTGGACTACAGGAAAAAAAAGAGGACTGGAGCACGCCCCATTCTCATCGACGGGGCTGTAGTGGAACAGGTTGAGAGCTTCAAGTTCCTTGGTGTCCACATCACCAACGAACTATCATGGTCCAAACACACCAAGACAGTCGTGAAGAGGGCACGACAAAGCCTATTCCCCCTCAGGAGACTAAAAAGATTTGGCATGGGTCCTCAGATCCTCAAAAAATTCTACAGCTGCACCATCGAGAGCATCCTGACTGGTTGCATCACCGCCTGGTATGGCAACTGCTTGGCCTCTGACCGCAAGGCACTACAGAGGGTAGTGCGTACGGCCCAGTACATCACTGGGGCAAAGCTCCCTGCCATCCAGGACCTCTTATACCAGGCGGTGTCAGAGGAAGGCCCTCAAAATTGTCAAAGACTCCAGCCACCCTAGTCATAGACTGTTCTCTCTGCTACCGCACGGCAAGCGGTACCGGAGTGCCAAGTCTAGGTCCAAAAGACTTCTCAACAGCTTCTACCCCCAAGCCATAAGACTCCTGAACAGCTAATCATGGCTACCCGGACTATTTGCACTACCCCCCACCCCATCCTTTTTACGCTGCTGCTACTCTGTTAAGTATTTATGCATAGTCACTTTAACTCTACCCACATGTACATATTACCTCAACTACCTCAACTAGTCGGTGCCCCTCGCACATTGACTCTGCAACGGTACCCCCCTGTATATATAGCCTCCCTACTGTCACTTTATTTTACTGTATATATAGCCTCCCTACTGTCACTTTATTTTACTTCTGCTCTTTTTTTCTCAACACTTTTTTGTTGTTGTTGTTTTATTCTTACTTTTTTTGTTTAAAATAAATGCACTGTTGGTTAAGGGCTGTAAGTAAGCATTTCACTGCAATGTCTGCACCTGTTGTATTCGGCGCATGTGACCAATAAAATTTGATTTGATTTGATTTGATAAAAACACAAAGAAAAAAACTTATATCTGATAATCACATGCTGCTATTTATTGCTGACCAGCAGATGTCACTAATGTGCAGATGTCACTAATGTGCATTGTGAAACGATAATGAAGCTCTGAAAAATGAACCGTTTTCTTTCTGCACAATTTGGTGAAAGCCTCAGTTTCCCATCACTAGTGTTTATTAGTTAAATTGAACCAGGTGTCCTAGCTCTGGAACGACTGGAGGTCCCAGAGAAGAGAATTGATAACTACTGACCTAATCAACCGTTCTCAATTAATGTGATTCTTTCACGAAACACAGTCACTGGCCATAGTGATATATAACATGCATAGCACAACAAATTGGATAAACTGGAATGGCAGTCTCACTCACAGTTGCACAAAAAGAGCTGTGACCAAACCACTCTCCAAAATATTAGAATGAGCCACCATGAGTGGCGCAGTGGTCTAAGGCACTGCTTCGCAGTGCTAACTGTGCCACTAGAGATCCTGGTTCGAATCCAGGCTCTGTCGCAGCCGGCCGCGACCGGGAGACTCATGGGTGGCGCACAATTGGCCCAGCGTCATCCAGGGTAGGGGAGGGAATGGCCGGCAGGGATGTAGCTCAGTTGATAGAGCATGGCGTTTGTAACACCAGGGTTGTGGGTTCGATTCCCACGGGGGGCCAGTATAAAAAATAAATAAATGTATTCACTAACTGTAAGTCGCTCTGGATAAGAGCGTCTGCTAAATGACTAAAATGTAAATGTAATGTGTAGTGGTAGAAGTTGCAAAGTTACAGTTTGAGCACTCACCAAATGTAATTACACTTTTTATTGTACACACCCACACACACTCCCACCACTATAACAGACAGAGAGGTACATCATCCTGAAATCAATCAACACTTCACCCCCTCATCCACTCCTTCTCAGCATGGCCCACCCTGGTAATGACGCCAAACTCCAGCCATCTTGAAGTAGCTTGTTTAACTAAGGCTCTCAGACGAGTCCTGTCTCATTGTTATAGCTGCTGAAGAGATGGGAAGTGAGGGTGTCCTTCAATATCGCACGAACCAATTTCTTGTTTCCAGGGGACCATTCACACCTGTGCACATTGTGTTACCCTTTCAGTGACTCAGACTGCCAGTAAGGGCTTCCTTCGGTCGTCAGTGTCCTGAGCCGCCATTATAAATGACAATGGGGGACTGTAATTGTGTGGGATCACCTGTGGAACAGACTCACAATGGAGAAGGACATAGTGAGACTGTGGAGATAGACACTAAATTGAGTTTGAGTCACCTTCAGCATGGGCCATATATACCTGACAAAGTTTTGTCAATTGTAATTGGTTGTCTTGGTTGTGACAGTGTTGAGTTGACGTAAAGCCATATTGTTTTACTTTTACTTCACACATTAGAGAGCACTCCCTAGTTACATCCTGCAGAATCCCCCCTAGGTGCTTTCTCCAATAAATATGTTCAGAGAGAGAGAGAAAGAGGCTGCATGCAAATTTGTTCAGAGAGAGAAAGAGGCTGCATGTCTCCAGAGCAGGTCAAAAAATGAAGCAATTTACAATGTAGCGGACGAGGGACATCCATTTCTTTTTAATCACTTTGCCACCAAGACATCTTGACAATTAGCATTGTGAGGAGGAGTGCATATGGAGGACAGGCTAGGAGGCTGGGGTTGGAGACAAAGAGGGCTCATCTTTAACTGAGAAGTGTGTTCCAAGCTGACTGTGGACTCCTGGGTCTTTAGACAACCGCTAGGGCACTACAGGACAGCAAAAAAGCAGCTCAGACCCAGCTAGCACATAACGTTCTGAGAACCATATTTTTCTTAGAGCTTGGTGAGAGCGTGGTTGTCCTATGGTAGTTTTGCATACAACCTTCCCACAACGTTCTGGGAATGGTGCAGGATAATTGCTTGGCTTTAGAACATCTCAGCTCATTTAAGGATCTTGACAAAATAACATTATTTTCTTGGTGTTACATTACTTTAACAGAACATTTCCTAAAAGTTCAAACATGATTACGTTTAATTAAAAAAAAAGTAGTAATGTTCTTGGAACGTTCACCAACTGGCTTGACATAGGATATGTTCTCAAACAGTTCAGAGAATGTTTAGAAACAATGTTCTTCTGTGGGAATTTCAGTGCTTCAGCATAACGTTTTCTGCAGGTTTCTTCATGGTTCTATTTAAAGCCATGTTCTCAGAACATTAGGCAATTCTCCTTAAAAAAAACACAAGAAGACATCAGTAACTAGGGCTGTAACGGTACATGTATTCATACCGAACCGTTCGGTACGGGGACCTCGGTTCGGTCTGCACTGTGAACCAGAATGAATACATCATAGAAAATAATTTTTTTATGAAAACACTAAGCAGTCTACGCTACGCTGTATGCCATTGCCTCTTGAGTAGATCTGAGCTGAGAAAACACTAGGCTATTCCATTAAAACTACTACAGCCTATGCGCATGTCGTAATCGAAAGTAGAATCTTAACTGTCAGATTTCAAAATATCCTTTTGTGAGGTTCAGCAGGGAACAGTAGATGGGAAGTGGTGGGATCAATAAACCAGATTTGGAGGATCCTCCATCATCGTTTAAATCTCCGGTTTGGGTACATTTTGGCTTCACAGTCGATTACAACGGCGGTGGACAGAGAGTTGTGTATAAAAAGTTAATAGTATGTTCTCCACTCCTCAATGAAAATAGCCTATGCAGAGTGGTGCATGTAGCTTGTTGTTGTTGTCGGCCAATCACAAGTCATCAAAGCGCCACTACAGTTATAGAGCCTCCGTGTGTAGCAAAGCAAGTTAGGAGATGATCTAATCAATGGAAGATGGAATTAAAATGATGGAATTAAAAGTTAAATGAGAAGTATATGCTACAACTAACAAGAGCCAACAGGTAGGCTGCTATTTAATAATCTGAATGGAGGTGTTGTTATTTGTAACTGCAGACTCAATTAGCCTAGCTAGCTATCTTAGCCAACTAGCTTCTCTCGGTTTGATGCAGTCAAGACAGGTACTATGTAATCATATTGGTTGATAAATAACCTAGCTATGACAAGCTATAAGTTAGTCTACTAGAGCAAGTCGGCTCGGTTGGTTGCTGCCTCTCCCTCATGCCTCCTTGCTCCCGTTTCACTCGCTCACAGTACACACACCGCAAGGCCCATCCTCCACCTGCTCTCCCTCATGCTGTATCAGCTCTGGTTAATAAAGTAGCTTACAAATGGAATTTTCTGCTGATTCCCTTACTCGGATCCGACCACATCTATACGGAACTGGTCGTCCTCGGGTCTGTTCGGAACGTGTCTCTATATTGAAAATGTATTTATGCATATTTGTCTGGGTGGGAAAGCCCCAGGTCCATTTCAGAATGGGTCCAACTTTTTAGACCTCTACTTGAGGCCCAACATAACAATCCCTGTCACAACAGACAATGCCAGGAACATTGTAAATGATGTCACAGAAACTGGACTTGGGCCACAAATAGGGTGTGTTGCACGTGCCATGCTCTACCAACTGAGCCACATGGGACCCGTCCGCTGGCAAACATAACAGGATTTACAGTAAGATACGACATCCTGTTTCAGACCAGGCCAGAAGAAGTTATGCAAAATACGGTCATACGTCTTGTTGACCCCAAGATGGCCTGCCAAACTACCATCGCGAGCCAACCTCAGTATCTCTTGTCGAAGCGTAACTGGAATGACAATTTGAGATAAACTGGGAAAATCGTCTTGCCCAGAAGTGGCGCGAGAATGCCATTTCCTCGTTAGAACACCATCTCTATCAAAGTAACCCACACAAACTTCATCAAACTCCTCCTCTGGACGTCTCTCAGCAAAAAGAGGGGCGAGGGAAACATCTTTACTCTGTTCCGCAATCAGCTGCTTCCTATACATCAAAGTGTCAACTGTAGGGACCAGTGGAGGCTCATAATAATGTCTGGAACGGAGCAAATGGAATTACATTTTAGTCATTTAGCAGACGCTCTTATCCAGAGCGACTTACAGTTAGTGAGTGCATACATTTTTCATACTGGCCCCCCGTGGGAAATGGCATCAAACACATGGAAACCATGTGTTTAATGTATTTGATACCATTCCACCTATTTCGCTCCAGCCATTACCACGAGCCCGTCCTCCCCAATTAAGATACCACCAACCTCCTGTGGTAGGGACCCTCTCTTCCTTCAGCGGTCCTACAAACTCGCTTACCTTTGGGGTTTTCAAAGGAGAGGTCAACTCAGGAGGTTTACCGAAATCAGGATCACCCATAAACGTCTCAGACAGATCAACCATGGTGGGATTGCTGACATCCTCCTCAACATTTGACATAGCACGTGTAACGGCACAGGCTGGGAACACTCTATGGTACTTTTCTGATAACCCATCATGTTCCTTTACTCTGGGGTCCTTACAAATGATAGGATTTGGCATGTCCTTCCCTCCATTCAAATCATTTCCCAAAATGAATGAGACACCGTTCACCGGTAGGCTAGGCCTCACTCCAATGACAATGGAACCAGAAATGAGATCAGACTCGAGTTCCACATTATACAAAGGAACTTCCATGCAACCCATCTCCACACCTTGTATGAACACACTGTAACCAGTTGCTGAAGTGTCACACAAAGGCAAAATACCCTCCAGAATGAAGGATTGGGCTGCCCCAGTGTCTCACAGTATCTTCACCGGCTGATTAAAAGCATTGCCACTGCAGAGACACGAACCCGTCTGAAACAAAGGGTTCATACACATCTAATCCAAAATTCTGTTTGGAGATACACTAATCCCAACCAGAGACTTAATGGGCTGGAGTGCTCCCACAAGAAGAAACTGATTTTTCTCTCTCTTATTTTTCTGTTTCAACTTGGGACTCTGAGAGACAATGTGTCCTTTCTCACGACGGATACGAAAAACCAGTTTTCTGCCGGTCTTTATCTTTGGGCACTGTAGGAAAATACTTAAACCTCGTAATAGGAGATGACTTCTCTGGATTGCTTTTTGCACAGGGATAACTAGTGGGTGCTTTATTTGTGAAGGTAGTTTTATGTGTCAACACAAACTCATATGCAAGAACTGCAGTTTTCTCAACAGTGAGATCCTTGTGCTCATTAATGTAGGTAGCAACATTTTCATGAAGGCAATTCTTGAACTGTTCGAGATAGTATGAGTGTCTTTAAACCCTCAAGATCCTTGAACTCTTGAGAACCACACCACCGATCAAAAAGACATGCTTGTTCCCTTGCAAACTCAACATGGCTTTGTGATTCTGTCTTTCGTAATTTAAGGAACTGTTGCCTGTATGCCTCTGGGACCAACTCGTAAGCCCAAAGGATAGCAGCTTTAACAGTGTCATAATCTGAACTCTGGTACACTTTCTGAGCCTTTCCCACAAGAACACTTCGGAGGAGCATTGACCAAATATCTTGCGGCCATTTTAGGGATGTGGCAATCCGCTCAAACAGAGACAAATATACATCCACCTCCTTTTCGTTGAAAGGCAGTACAAGTTGGCTGTTCCAACCAAGATCTAAATCTGTTGAGGGTGCAGAATGGCCTGACTGGATTCTGAGTGCTTCCAGGTCTATCTCCCTTTGTCGCGCTTCCAGCTCCATCTCTTTTAATCGAATGGCATGCACATGTTGTTATAGTCTGGCTACACATTCTTGTTGTTTGGCTGCACGCTCATCTTGTCTTTCCCTGTGCTCCAACTCTAATTTATGTTGCTCCAATCTCTCCTCACGTTCTCTTTCCTTGCGCTCAAGCTCTTTCAATTTTCCTTGCTCAAACTTTGCCTTTAGTTCTAACTCCCTTAGTCGCATGTCTACGGGATGTACTCTACTGCCTGCAGCGCCCTTTCCATCATCCTCCCTCTCTGGAAGGATTTCCTCCTCCACCAAATCAGTACCGATCAACTCTTTGACTACTGCTTTTGGATCACCAGATGCCACATTGATGTCATAATGCTTTGAAATGACGAGCAGATTCGCCTTTGTGGATTTATCTAGCATCTACCATGTAGGGTTTTCCACAAATGCTTTCAACTTAAAATCCATGACTTTATTTTAATTTTATTAACCTGTGTTTTTATGCAACTTTCAAAATGATTTCACCAATCTTATAACGCCTCAAGGTAGATGTCAGTTACAGATACTCTACCCAAAAGTGTATTTTGAGCACTCAAATATCTGGGCACAGCAGAGCTTCAGAGTAGATGATTAGAGCGACTACCATACTCATGGGAAACAAGATCCCGGACGGGCCACCATTCTGTTACATTCCCCAGCTAGAAAACCAAATAACATCACTCAAACAGAAGGGGAAACTAACAAAGAGTCACTGACAACACCAAAACAAAACAGGTGAGGTTTTAGGAGGGGTTCTGAAAGACACTCATGGGGGTGTCCACTGAAAGTTGGCTAGCAACAACAACTGGAACCTAAAAGACACCCACAATGAGTGCCCACTAAATCTGCCCAAGAAGAGGCAAACAAAAGAAGAAAAAAAACACCAAATTGTTAGACATTTTATTTATTTTTATTTTAGCGTACGCTCTTATCCAGAGCGACTTACAGTTAGTGAGTGCATACATTTTCATACTGGCCCCCCGTGGGAATCAAACCCACAACCCTGGCGTTGCAAATGCCATGCTCTACCAACTGAGCTACACGGGACTACTACGAAATAAAATCAAATTGTATTTGTCACATGCGCCAAATACAACAGGTGTAGACCTTACAGTGAAATGCTTACTTACAAGCCCTTAAACAACAATGCAGTTTTAAGAAAGAATACCAAAAAAAAAATCACTGAAAAATACTATATTATATAATACGAAATAAAAGTAACAAATAATTAAAAAGCAGCAGTAAAAATAACAATAGCGAGGCTATATACAGGGGGTACCGGTACCGAGTCAATGTGCGGGGGCACTGGTTAGTCGAGGTAATTGGGGTAATATGTACATTATTGTGGCTTTTGACATTATTGATCATAGTCTGATCATAGTCTGCAGATGGAAAAACATATGTGTTACTACTATATTGTGGATAAAGAGTTACCTGTCTAACAGAACACAGAGGGTGTTCTTTAATGGAAGCCTCTCCAACATAATCCAGGTAGAATCAGGAATTCCCCACGGCAGCTGTCCCCTTACTTTTTTCAATCTTTACTAATGACATGCCACTGGCCTTGAGTAAAGCCAGTGTGTCTACGTATGAGGATGACTCAACACTATACACGTCAGCTACTACAGCAAGTGAAATCACTGCAACACTTAACAAAGAGCTGCAGTTAGTTTCAGAGTGGCAAGGAATAAGTTATTCCTAAATATTTCAAAAACGAAAAGCATTGTATTTCGGACAAATCATTCACTAAACCCTAAACCTCAACTAAATCTTGCAATAAATAATGTGGAAATTGAGTAAGTTGATGTGACTAAACTGCTTGGAGTAACCCTAGTTTGTAAACTGTCATGGTCAAAACATGTTGATACAACAGTAGCTAAGATGGGGAGAAGTCTGTCCATAATAAAGCATTGCTCTGCCTTTTTAAAAACACTATCAACAAGGCAGGTCCTACAGGCTCTAGTTTTGTCGCACCTGGACTACTGTTCAGTCGTGTGGTCAGTTGCCACAAAGAGGCACCTCGGAAAATTACAATTGGCTCAGAACAGGGTAGCACAGCTGGCCCTTAAATTTACACGGAGAGCTAACATGAATATGTAAATCATTCATGGCTCAAAGTGGAGGAGAGATTGACTTCATCACTACTTGTTTTTGTAAGAAGTGTTGACATGCTGAGTGCACCATGGTGTCTGTTTAAACTACTAGCACACAACTCCGACACCTTGCATACCCCACAAGACATTCCACCAAAGGTCTCTTCACAATCCCCAAGTCAAGAACAGACTATGGGAGGCGCACAGTACTACATAGAGCTATGGCTTCATGGAACTCTATTCCACATCAGGTAACTGATGCAAGCAGTAGAATCAGATTTAAAAAACAGGATAAAAAATAGCGGGGACTGTGAAGAGACACACACACAGGCACAGACACACATACACATAATAAGACACGCACTCTACACACACGTACACATGGATTTTGTATTGTAGATATGTAATAGTAGAGTAGTGGCCTGAGAGGATACACGTAATGTGTTGTGAAAAGTGTTATGAAATGTAATGTCATGTAATATTTTAAATTGTATAGAACTGCCTTAATGTTGCTGGACCCCAGGAAGAGTAGCTGCTGTCTTGGCATCAGCTAATGGGGCTCCTTAATAAATACAAATACAAATACAAAGACAGGAAGCAAACCAAAAAGGTGGAGCATACGAAATCAGGCAAATCAGATAAAGGATTGTTTGTCTAGAAATCAACATGTATCTGAGCTCCATCAGCGAGGACTTGACATTGGTTAAGCAAATCTCCCCATTCTTGCTCAATTTTGCATGCCTTCTCAAACAGCTACAACTGTATATGCATTCGCACATCAAGTCTTCTCTTGAGTTGGGTGATGGAACAACTGTTGAACATCTGAGCTTGTGGTTGTTTGTGGGGGAAAGGTGGGGAGAGTGTGTGTATGTATCCCACAGATGTTGCTAAGGGGTAATGATGTTCGGGACAGTATAGGATGAATCTCAATAATTGTTTCCCAAAGTAATAATTGCTTGCCCCAATAACATTTTTGTTATAATGCCAGTCCTTCGTATGAAGTGCATTCAGTATTACGCATATTATGAAAGTGTATGCACTCACTAACTGTAAGTTGCTCTAGATAAGAGCGTCTGCTAAATGACTAAAATGTAAATGTAATTATTTGTTAATTGTGGAAATAAATTAAGAAATGCAATATTTTTTATACATATGTGCCTTCGGAAAGTATTCAGACCCCTTGACTTTTTCCACATTTTGTTACTTTACAGCCTTATTCTAAAATTAATTACATAATTTTTTCTCCTCATCAATCTACAATAAAGGCCTGATTGGTGGAGTGCTGCAGAGATGGTTGTCCTTCTGGAAGGTTCTTCCATCTCCACAAAAGAACTCTGGAGCTCTGTCAGAGTGACCATTGGGTTCTTGGTCACCTCCCTGACCAAGGCCCTTCTCCCACGATTGCTCAGTTTGGCTGGGCGGCCAGCTCTAGGAATAGTCTTGGTGGTCCCAAACTTCTTCCATTTAAGATTGATGGAGGCCACTGTGTTCTTGTGGACCTTCAATGCTGCAGAAATGTTTTGGCATCCTTCCCCAGATCTGTGCCTCGACACAATCCTGTCTCGGAGCTCTACGGACAATTCCTTCAACCTCATGGCTTGGTTATTGCTCTGATATGCATTTTCAACTGTGGGACCTCATATAGACAGGTGTGTGCCTTTCGAAATCATGTCCAATCAATTGAATTTACCACAGGTGGACTCCAATCAAGTTTTAGAAACATCTCAAGGATGATCAATGGAAACAGAATGCAACTGAGCTCAATTTCAAGTCTCATAGCAAAGGGTCTAAATACTTATGTAAATGTATTTCATTTGTTAGTTTTGAATACATTTGTAAAAATAAAAAAATAAAAATGTTTAATGAGTTGGAACGCAGAGTGAAGGAAAGGCAGCCAATAAGTGCTCAGCATATGTGGGAACTCCTTCAAGACTGTTGGAAAAGCATTCCAGGTGAAGCCGGTTGAGAGAATGCCAAGATTGTGCCAAGCTGTCATCAAGGCAAAGGGTGGCTATTTGAATAATCTCAAATATAATATATATTTTGATTTGTTTAACACTTGTTTGGTTACTACATGATTCCATATGTGTTATTTCATAGTTTTGATGTCTTCATTATTATTGTACAATGTAGAAAATAGTAAAAAATAAATAAAGAAAAACCCTGGAATGAGTAGGTGTGTCCAAACCTTTGACTTGTTCTGTATATACAATGAGGGGAAAAAAAGTATTTGATCCCCTGCTGATTTTGTGCGTTTGACCACTGACAAAGACAATATCAGTCTTTAATGGTAGGTTTAGTTGAACAGTGAGAGACAGAATAACAAGAGAAAAATCCAGAAAAATGCATGTCAAAATGTTATTAATTGATTTGCATTTAAATGAGGGAAATAAGTATTTGACCCCTCTGCAAAACATGACTTAGTACTTAGTGGCAAAACCCTTGTTGGTAATCACAGAGGTCAGACGTTTCTTGTAGTTGGCCACCAGGTTTGCACACATCTCAGGAGGGATTTTGTTCCACTCCTCTTGCAGATCTTCCCAAGTCATTAAGGTTTCGAGGCTGACCTTTGGCAACCCGAACCTTCAACTCCCTCCACAGATTTTCTATGGGACTAAGGTCTGGAGACTAGCTAGGCCACCCAGGACCTTAATGTGCTTCTTCTGAGCCACTCCTTTGTTGCTTGGCCGTGTGTTTTGGGTCATTGTCATGCTGGAATACCCATCCACGACCCATTTTCAATGCCCCTGGGGGAAGGAGGTTCTCACCCAAGATTTGACGCACATGGCCCCGGCCCATCGCCCCTTTGATGCGGTGAAGTTGTCCTGTCCCCTTAGCAGAAAAACACCCCCAAAGCATAATGTTTCCACCTCCATGTTTGACGGTGGGGATGGTGTTCTTGGGGTCATAGGCAGCATTCCTCCTCCTCCAAACACGGCGAGTTGAGTTAATGCCAAAGAGCTCGATTTTGGTCTCATCTGATCACAACACTTTCACCCAGTTCTCCTCTGAATCATTCAGATGTTCATTTGCAAACTTCAGACGGGCATGTATATGTGCTTTCTTGAGCAGGGGGACCTTGCGGGCGCTGCAGGATTTCAGTCCTTCACGGCGTAGTGTGTTACCAATTGTTTTCTTGGTGACTATGGTCCCAGCTGCCTTGAGATCATTCACAAGATCCTCCCGTGTAGTTCTGGGCTGATTCCTCACTGTTCTCATGATCATTGCAACTCCACGAGGTGAGATCTTGCATGGAGCCCCAGGCCGAGGGAGATTGACAGTTCTTTTGTGTTTCTTCCATTTGCGAACAATCGCACCAACTGTTGTCACCTTCTCACTAAGCTGCTTGGCGATGGTCTTGTAGCCCATTCCAGCCTTGTGTAGTTCCACAATCTTGTCCCTGACATCCTTGGAGAGCCTCTATGGTCTTGGCCATGGTGGAGAGTTTGGAATCATAATTGATTGGATTGCTTTGTGTGGATAGGTGTCTTTATACAGGTAACAACTGAGATTAGGAGCACTCCCTTTAAGAGTGTGCTCCTAATCTCAGCTCGCTACCTGTATAAAAGACACCTGGGAGCCAGAAATCTTTCTGATTGAGAGGGGGGTCAACTACTTATTTCCCTCATTAAAATGCAAATTAATTTATAACATTTTTGACATGCGTTTTTCTGGATTTTTTTGTTGTTATTCTGTCTCTCACTGTTCAAATAAACCTACCATTAAAATTATAGACTGATCATTTCTTTGTCAGTGGGCAAACGTACAAAATCAGCAGGGGATCAAATACTTTTTTCCCTCACTGTATATGGGGGTTGGAAATGATGCAGACAATTACATTGAAAGAAGACACAATCTATTTGCAATATTAAAGCTGATCCACTCCCTACATTTTTTTAAATAAATAGTGCGAGCCAACTAATGGTGTTGACACTCCTCATCTATCAAGTCAACTGGAGCACTGGGCCACTCTTAAATATCACATGGGCAAGCACAGGTGAAACACCTTCCGACTAACGAGATGGACAAGCCAGCACTGGTGTAACACACACTGACTAACGAGGTGACACCAATCGGTGCGCCCAACCTGCTAAAGAGATATACTTGCTAAAGTCCAACCTTAAAACATAAATTTGAAAAACCAAAGCCTGTAACTCTGACTCTTTCTCTTCTCTTGTATTCCAGATTGCGGAGACTTCAAATGCGTTCCTGAATCGAATGTTGAACAGGGACACCATCACAAGAATAACATATAAAAGTAAGTAGAAATGCACATATATACTATAACGGAAAACACAGTGGAAAGTCAAAGAGTAGCTAGAGAGTCTGCAGTAGACAGTTCCTTCCTCCAGAGGGTTACCAGGCAGAGACAACTAGGGCTGCTAGATAGCCATATTGGAATGGCTGCTGAGATCGCCCGGGGCAATGGTTAAGAAGAGAGGTCCATAATTGGATTAATGGGATTGAGAAGAGGCTGAATAATCACAGGGACCCCCAGTGGATTGGAGGTCTCAGAGGCATCAGCGAGCTGTCATAAACTCACACATACATACACACACACACACACACACACTGCCCCCTCAACCCCAGGAGTCCTCCGGCATACCCTTCTCTCAGCCTGCAGCTCTACTTGCCCAGGCCATGTATTTTTCAAAACCCTCTCCACGCACCCACACACATGCACACCCACACACACAGCATCCGAATGGAATTATTAATGCCTACGCGGCTATCAGAGATGTGTGATAGTGGAGCGGGAGTAACAGGACTGCAGGGGCAGGTTTAGTGAGGTGGTAATGGAATAGAACATGATTGATGTTCACAGATTAAGGATAGGCTTTTTTGTTTTTCTTTACCTTTCAGGCTGTCTATATCTTACCTGTAGGGTAGAGAATGGTGAGCATGCTGATGTTTATGTTGTTCTAGTCTAGATAAATACGCTGTGTGAATGTGAATAGCATCTAAAGTCCCAGTGCCAGTCTACATTAGCCAAGAGGTAGCAGCTACTGTGACATCGTCACAACAAACAAAGTGCAGTTGGCTCCCATTTATTATAAACTGAAACCACAACAGATGACAACATATTGAGAGTGTGTTAGCGGAGTGTGGAGAGAGAAAGAGAGAGAGAGAGAGAGAGAGAGAGAGAGAGGGAGAGATGGAGAGAGATGGAAAGAGAGAGAGAATGATGGAGAGAGGGATGGACAGACAGAGAGGGAGAGAGAGAGAGAGAGAGAGATGCAGTAATTCTAATTACATTCCTGATGAGGGAAGTACTTTGCATAAAAGGGGTTTGTGATGCAGTCTGCTATACCAACTGACTGTCAAGCAGTTGTAGGGAACCTAGCTCAATTTGAAATGAGCGATCTGCAAAACTTGTACATGCAAATGACGAACATACTGGTTAGAGTGGATGTAATGTAATACGTTTTGAAACTGGATGACAAACATGTAATGTAAATTCAAAACAAAATGTAGCTTGAGAGGACATGAAATGTGATTGATCCAAGTCTACAATACAGTGTTCTACAATGCTGGAACTAGGGACCCACGGGAGGTGCAGGTTTTCTCCAGCCTAGCACAAACACATCTAATTCAACTAAGAAGTGCTTGGGTTGGACCTGAGCTAGGACACAAGCATGCTCACCCCTGTAGCTCTCCAGGCCCAGGACTGAAGAAATCTGCTATAATGACATATTAAGATGTTTTATTGAATTCTAACCTGTTATCTTGCCCATCTTCCAAGATGATGCGTATCTACTGACGGGGCCTGAACATCGAGGAGATTTACCCAGAAACCTCTAGTTTTATCACGCACGATGGGTCCATGACCATCCCGCCGTGCTTTGAGACGGCCACGTGATCCTGATGAAAAGCCAGTGTACATCACAAGGATGCAGGTCCGTCTCTAAAGTAGCTCCTTACTGCTTAGATACACTCTTAGAAAAAAAGGTTCCAAAAGTGTTATTTGGCGGAGGCATAGGATTCTACCAATATCTGTTTTCATCTGAATAACCCTTTTTGGAAGACAAGGGTTCTTTATAAGGCAAAGGGTTCTACCTAGAACCTATTTCATCCTAAGAACCATTTTTCAAATAAAGGGTTCTTTTGATACTTCTTTTGTAAGGAAAAAAATGATTATTTGAAGGCAAGAAGGGGTTCTACATAAAACCCTTCTGAATCTGAATAAGCTGTTATTGTATTTTTCTTTCTCTGCCTTGGCATTAGTGTTTACCTCAGTGTTTAAACTTTTACATCAGGAGTTTGAGTAATCTGATAAATTTAAAAAGATAGATGTGAGAATGTTTTAAACTGTACCTATGGGAATATTTCACAAAATCTGGTTTTCCCATTTTACATATACAGTACTGACAGTTGATATCTTTGCCATCATTTCTTTCTTTCAAATAAGTATTTTCTGTGATTTTATTGAGCAGAGAGTACGAGAATAGAAGGGAGTCTGAGTGAACCAGCAGTGTATTGTATTGTGCACAGCAAATTAGCCCCCTTGGCCAGTGTTACCTAGTGTTGATTTGTCAGTCTAACATTTCTAGTATTTATTCAGGAGTTGAATTAACTCTGTAAGGTGGTGTAAAATAACCCCAGTGTTGGTGTTAATAACCAGAGTTGAGTGTAATTGTGTCATTTTTACTCTGTAGAGCAAAACACTCAAAACCACGCCCATCATTATCATTTTCTCCCAGCATGCTTTATTGCAGGTTGGTTTTCAGAATTGTTTGTTTCAATATAAGTTTTTGCATGTACATTGATTGGTTGATTAATCTTATGCTACACAAAGATAAATAACATAGATTTTTTAAACTAATCCAATCTGTTAGTAGTTGGACTTACTGCACCCCTACTGAGATGGTTGTTCCCGCTTAGATGATTTAGGTAGTCTCCGTTAGCAATCTTCTACCCTAGCAGTCATTCTGAATGGAGGTTGTGGGTAATTAAACGCTTAAATTGTTGGATATCCTCACTCCGGTTGGATTCCAACAGAATTACACAACACTTTGCAAGCCAGCATAATGTGACTTGTAGGGCCTGATGTGGCCTGTAAACCAGGAGTTTCCAACCACTGTGTTAGGGTATAACAGGCCTTGGAAAGAAAGACCTTATGATATATGTAATGTATTGTCACAAAAACTATGCAAATGCGGTTCAAGTTTTAATGTCACACACAAACAAGTACTGTGAAATGCCAATTTCTTACAAGCTCAACAATGCAGAAATCAATATCAACGTAGTACTACAAATAACATAAGGTAGAACAAAAACACAAATAAAATAACAAATAAGAAGAACACGACAAAGTAAGAAGTTATATACAGGGTCAGTTTCAATACCATATTTACAATGTGGAGGGATACTGGAGTGATAGAGGTAGATATGTATAGGGGTAAGGTTACTAGGCATCAGGATGTATGATAAACAGAGGAGCAACAGCGTAAATGTAGATTCTATATGAGTGTGTGTGTAGAGTCAGTATAAATGTGTGTGCATGTTATGTGTGTGTTGGAGTGTCAGTGTTCATGAGTGTGTAGAGTGCTGTGAGTGTGCATAGAGACTTTTAAATAAATACAAGGGTCAACTCAGATAGTCTTGTAGCCACTTTGTTAACTATTTAGCAGTCTTATGGCTTGGGGATAGAAGCATGTTCAGCAGCCTGTTGGTGTCTTCTGTTACACCGGTACCGCTTGCCATGTGAAAGCAGAGAGAATAGTCTATGGCTTGGGTGGTTGGAGTCTTTAACGATTTTCCGGCCTTCCTTTCACACCACCTGATATAGAGGTCCTGGATGGCAGGGAGCTCAGCCCCAGTGATGAGGGTACACGTGGTGGAGGAGATGTCTACCCTCACTACCTGGGTTCGGCCAGTCATGAAGTCCAGGATCCAGTTGCAGAGGGAGGTGTTCAGTCCCATGATCCTAAGCTTGGTGACGAGCTTGGAGGAGACAATGGTGCTGAACGCTGAGCTGCAGTCAATGAACAGCCTTCTCACATAGGTGTTCCTCTGATCTAGGTGGGTGAGGGCAGTGGGGAGTGCAATTGAGATTGCGCTGCCTATGGATCTGTTTGGGCGGTATGCAAATTGGAGTGGGTCTGGGGATGATGGAGTTGATGTGCCATAACCAGCCTGATTACAGATAAGAGTGCTACAGGGGCGGTAGTCATTGTGGCATGTAGCCTTAGAGTTCTTGGGAACAGGAATGATGGTAGTCATCTTAAAACATGTGGGAATTACAGACTGGGGACAAGGACAGGCTGATCTCCGCATGCTCTGAGAACGCGCCCGGAATACCGTCCAGCCCCGCCTTGCGAGTGTTGATCTGATTAAAGACCTTACTCACGCCAGCCTCTGGGAGCGAGATCACCCAGTACTCTGCTTTCTGGGGGCCCTACGCATGGTATGGTGGTGGTGGTGTTGTTGTCGCTGCATAAAATGCGCTGAGTTCGCCTGTTAGAGAGGCATCATTGGGCTGGGCTTCCTTTGTAATCCGTAATGGGACTGTCGCCCCTGCCACATGCGACGGGCATCGGAGCCTGTGTAATATGATTCCACTTTATTCTTATATTGTCCTTTGCTCGCTTGATGACTCAGCAGAGGTCAAGTGGGACTTCTTGTACTTGTTCCTGTCCTCAGCCGTTGTCTGCGATGGTCTGTGTGTGGTAGCCCTGCGCTTTAGGTTAACGCCAACCTCGCCATTAATCCAGGGCTTTTGATTGGAGAAGAAGCGAACCTTCACTGTGGGGTCAACATCGCCAATGCATTTCCTTATGAAGCCGGGTTAGAGGTGGTTAGCTCGCCGATGTTAACGGGCGGAGTCTCTGAGCATATTCCAATCAGCATGAGCAAAGCAGTCCTGTAGTATAATCTCTGATCTGATGACCATTTCCAAGGGAACGAGTCATGGGTACTCCCTGTTTGAGCTACTGCTTGTAAACAGGAAGCAGAAGTACGAGTCATGACCTGATTTTCTGATTGGCGACAAGGGAGGGCCTTGTGTGCTTGCTTGTGGGTAGAGTAACAGTGGTCTAGGACTCCATTGCCAATAGTGGCGAAGGAGACGTGCTGATGGAAGTTGGGCATCACGTGTCTTAATGACACAGAATTAAAATCGCTTGGCGATAAGGAAGGCAGCCTCCGGATGTAAGTTTTCCTGCTTGTTATAGCCTCTTACAGTTCGTTAAGTGCCAGCTTGTTATATTTTTATCCTGAGGTGGGAATGTATAGTCAGGAATAAGACTAGTAGAACCGCTCATGGAGGGTTCTAGGATGGAACCTTTCAAAGATAAAAGGGCTCCTGGTAGAATCCTTCATGGAGAGTTCTAAGAACCCTTCATAGAGGATTCTAGGTAGAACCCTCTGCAAAGGGTTCTACCTAGCACTAAAAAGGGTTCCACTATATGGTTCTACTTAGCAACTTTTTTTTCTAAGAGTGTACATAAGCCTTTCCCCACAGCAATTCTGTTCCTCCACATAGATTTTTCTCCCATTCATACTAAATAATGTGCCTTTTTCTTCACTTCTGTTCTCCTCTCATCTCATCTTTTTATTTCTCCTCTGCTCTGCCTCTACTCTGCTTTGCTCTCCTCTCCTCTTGTTCCTTCCATTACTTTACATACTCTTCCTTTCCGCCTCTTTTTGTTAATGAATCCCCCTTCACTTTCTTCTCCAGATGCACTCCTACGGCTGTTGAGTCAGAACCAGCCGCCCCAGATCTTCCTGAGTATGAGCGACAACGCCGCCCCGGGTTCAACCGCTGAACAACCGCTGCATCCGACTAACATCAACTTCAGCATGCAGGGCAAAGACTGTCCCAACAACAGGGCCCAGAAGCTCCAGTCCGAGGTGAACACAGCTCCAATCCACCCACCACCGCCATTTGTTAGCAAAGTGTTTAGGTCTGACTAGCAGATATATACAAAATGGCGTGAAGGAGTCATGGACATTTACCTTGGTCGCTTTGTTTATGTCGTGCTTGTGGCCCCTCATAAAGGTATTAAATACCAAAAAGCATAGTCTTAAGCCTTAACTTTTATAGATTTTAAAGAGTGGAATGTATATTACTTATAGTGATATTATAGCAATATTTCCAACACCAAGTGTTGGAATGGCTGAGTGTGTGAGCCCTACTTCATAACACAAACCAGCTCAGCATCTGTGTTATTCAGGGACTCTGCATGCAGTCTGTTTACCATCTCCTCTCCTCTGTTTCAGCCAATATATCTGGGCAACTGCTGCACAAAATGTGAATTTTACCCCTGAAGCGTAAATACAGTGAGGGCAAGAGGTAACCCCCATTATTCATTGTATTATTTTTTTCAGGATTTACTGTACTGTAGCCAGACTGTTCTTTTCTCTTATCCTCTCGCTCTCAGATGAAATTCTTATTCTGTGCAGCAGTTGTTGAGAGATTGAAACACACACACACACAAATGTGAGTACACACACACACTTTTACTCACACACATTTACCCACATACACCCCCAGAGAGTAAACAGAAGCAGTACAATAGCAGCAGGGCTGTCTTTAATTACACTAGTTGTATCTCCAAGGTGAGGCAGAGGGGGAATAAAGTATAATTTAAAGGGGAAATGGATCTAATATGTTATTCATCTAAGGTTAAACCTTGAAGGCAGAGGGAATCTCAGCCCCCCCTCACAGCTAGGGTCAGTGGGCTAATTGAATGGGAAATGTGTATTGGGATGCTAGCAGAATGCTAACATATACTGCATAATTGCTGTTATTTAGCATACATTGCTAATTTGAACACAAGATAATAAGAATTTGGTTTGTTTATATTTGTTCTAATTCACACAGGTTATTTTTTATATTTTTTTGCATATTCCAACTCTCCCTGAGACCAGAGTCACATGGACACCACTAAACTGGATCTCTGTGGTGCTGGGAATAAATAAATAAAACACTACTTCACCATTTAATAATAGAAATGACACTTTTACCTAGATGCACGACATGTTCAGCTGCCAATGTTTCATGGTCAAGGTTACTTCATTTACTTTAAATGCATAATTGTGTCTTCCGGTAGAGTATACTATTTAACTGATAATAATCTATTCATGTTAATGTATTCTGGTCTCAATCCTAACAATGTATTGTCATGTTATGATTATAGAAGCTGCTGGGGTTTTTAACCAGGATAGGAAAGGTTTCCGGCTAGATGTGAATGTTGTGTAAAGTGCATATAGCAGTGTTCTTCTCACACGTCCCTCTTCTTCCAGTGAATGAGTGGCTGCTAAAGTAGCCTCCCTTGGATGAGCACAGAAACAAGAGTCAAAGACAGACAGAAAGAGAGCGGGGGGATGAGAGAGAGAAGAAAACAACTGGAGCCTGACCAAGGCTGCATCTTAGCTAAGATTATTTCATGGAATTGTAAAAATAGAAAAAATAATCTCAACATTACCAAAAAATACTTTGCGTAGCTTTGCAAAGAGACTACTTTTCATACGTACATCGACAACTATTTGAAATCCAACACATTAACTAACACGCCCAGTACAAATATCTATTACGAAAACCGCTTTTGATACTGATACTTTTTTGGGGGATAAAATATAATGTTGAAAAACGTACAAAACACGGAAGCATTCTTCTTCAAATGGACTAAGTGGGACTTTTAGCCTTTGTACAAGAACCTTGCTACCAATGGGATTTAAGGACAACACTGCCCTATGGTGCAGACAGAGAAGGCATGCAAGGCCTATAGCTGCATCGGCCATCACAGTCACGCATAAGGCATGCCGACTGCAACAACCCAAGAGAGCGAGACCTTACATTCTTGCCTTTGTAACAGTAGGTCATTACAAAAGGAAAATGGGAAAGGAGCTTCTGTCCAAGTGATGAACCGATGAGTGTCTTGGCCTTTGTTGTACATAGTATAATTATCAGTATTGCTGAAAAACTGAATATGTAAAGAAAATACAAATAAACATGTAAAAATATATTAAGAAAAAAAAAAGACAAAACTTGAGTATTTTAAACGCTTGGCTTTGAATTCTGGAAGCAGTTCTGAGCTGAAGCCTTTTCTTTCAGTTTTATTGTTTACAATGGTCATACACTGTGTTTGAGTAACGCTATCAGCCCAATAAATGTGTCTGGAAAGTTCACTTTGGAAAATATGCTTAACTTTACACTGTTGTTTCTATGTGCTTATTACACTGTTGTTTCTATGTATCGGCTTTGTGCCAAGTTATTCAATGACGTTAACGTGATATGCTTGCACATTGGTGAGCAAGCAGACCGTGTCAACTAGCAGCAAGAAGCTATATGTCCTCCTCCCTCTTGTTGATGCTGTGCGTGCAGTGAGTACTAATTTCTGTCTGTCACACAAGGTACCAGTCACCTAAAAATCAAGCTAGTACACAGGAAATGATATAGTGATATGAAAACAGATTGACCATGCCTTAGAAAGGGTGATGCTGAAAGGTTTTATTCAAAGAGATAGACATGGAAGCATTGAGGGATAATCAGATGCAACAATTCCACCAATTCTTTCAATATTCCCTCAGGGCTGAGTCACTGGCCTGCTGGTGCTTTTCATGCCGTCCCCTGGGGGAAAGCGCTACTTGAGTGGGGTTAGTTACTGACGTGATCTTCCTGTCAGGGCTGGCGCCCCCTTGTTTGTGTGTGTGGAGACCCTGTGGGCTATACCGGTTGTTCAGGATTGTAAGTTGGTGGTTGGGGATATCCCTCTAGTGGTGCGGGGGCTGTGCTTTGGCGGAGTGGGTGGGGTTATATCCTTCCTGTTTGGCCCTGTCCGGGGGTTTCTTCGGATGGGGCCACAGTGTCTCCGGACCGCCTCCTGTCTCAGCCTCCAGTATTTATGCTGCAGTAGCTTTATGTGTCGGGGGCTGGGGTTAGTTGGTTATACCTGGAGTACTTCTCCTGTCTTATCCAGTGTCCTGTGTGAATTTAAGCATGCTTCTCTAATTCTCTCGCTCTCTTTCTCTCTGAGAACCTGAGCCCCCAGGACCATACGCAGACTACCGGGCATGATGACACCTTGCTGTCCCCTAGTCCGCCTGGCCTTGCTGCTATTCCAGTTTCAACTGTTCTGCCTGCGGCTGCGAAACCCCTACCTGTCCCAGACCTGCTGTTTTCAATCTAAATGATCGGCTATGAAAAGCCAACTGAGACTGAGCCCTGACCATACGCCGGGACGACCGGCCGTGGTGACTCCTTGCGTCCCCAGTCCGCCTGGCCTTGCTGCTATTCCAGTTTAAACTGTTCTGCCTGCGGTTATGGAACCCCTACCTGTCCCAGACCTGCTGTTTTAAACCCCAATGATCGGCCATGAAAACAACTGAGATTTATTTGATTATTATTTGACCATGCTTGTACTTATGAACATTTTTGAACATCTTGGCATGGTTCTGTTATAATCTCCACCGCCGCACAGCCAGAAGAGGACTGGCCACCCCTCATAGCCTGGTTCCTCTCTAGGTTTCTTTAGGTTTTGCCTTTCTAGGGAGTTTTTCCTAGCCACCGTGCTTCTACACCTGCATTACTAGCTGTTTGGGGTTTTAGGCTGGGTTTCTGTACAGCACTTCGAGATATTAGCTGATGTAAGAAGGGCTATATAAAATAAAATTGATTGATTGATTGATTGAGTATTGAGACTAATTTTACCTGTACATGCAACACTATCCTGTCTGTGTTCTTAGATAAACAGTCGGTTGTGAGTTAGTAACGGGATTGAACTGTTTGTTTGTGGATAAACCTTTAGTGGGTGCCTCAATGGTTAGTAGCTTAAGACTAGTTACATACAGAAAACAATAGTGAAAATGCAATTGTAGAATCAACCTGACAATAACTTTGTTACAATTGAAAATGGCAACCAAAGATAATGTCATTCCATTATATCACTTTTTAATCCTCAAACAACTCAAAGGAGTTTAGGCGGGCGATAATAGAAAATAAAATCAGAGTATGTTGGCAAAATCCCTTTGCGCTCTCACTCTGTGTGGATAGTGTTGGACTCCTCTGTCATCTTAGGCTACTCCACCCGTAGCAAATCACACGGAGACAAAGGTACAGCCACTCACACTGATGTCATCGAAGCCCTCAGCCCCTGTAGAGGACAAATGTCCTAGAGTCTCAGTGGAAGACAACAGAATAATAACTACAGCACTTCACTGAATGAGACAGATAGGAAAAGTACAGAAACCAATATGTTACTGTGAAGTTTGACGGTTTACACACTCACTGCTTATTATGTATTTGTCAGTCCTTAATACAGGGTCCCTATGCTTTAGGCCAGGATTCAACTGAACTGCTTTGTAGCACGCTTGACGATTAAAGGTGATTTACAATTGCACAGACAGCTGCAGCGCTTTACCTTGAATGCAATCTCTGTGAATGCTGGAACATTGCCTTTAATTAAAATACGCATTTGTTCACACCCGCCCAAGGATAGAATCCGCCTAAGTGTCACCATGCAAGAACAAGTTTGCAATACTGACCTACCTGAGAGTTCAGTGTCCTCACAGTCTTCTCCACTGCTGAGCGCTGGCACTTTTGGACCAGAACCATTCCACAGATTATCCATCAGTCCACAAAATGTCCCTTCTGTCAGGAAGAACAGTTCAAAGTATCAACTTCTTCTTGGAGGGCAGTAGTAACGTATCTAATGTCCAAACAAGAGATAAGAAACAAGACATATCTGAGGAAGTGCTATTTGAGTGTGAAGGTTTGTTTTACCTGTGCCAGATTATTCAGTCCTAGCCAGGCATAAACAGAGATGCTCTGGGTCTGCTTTACCATGGAAAGGAGAAGCTGGTATTCTTCAATTCTGTGGACAGGCCAGGGTACCGCCATCTCACTTCAGAATTCAAATAAAGAAACATCCATATTTTCATAGATTTTGTACAAGCTTTGACTATATAGAAATGTGATTAGTAGTGGTAATAAAAAGTAGGTATTCTAAATGGAAGACCAACTTTGTTATTTTCAATTGTTGATTTGATGCACTGCAAGTGAGACACTTACCAATGCTTGCTGCCATCCCATTTGCTTCCGCACCAAATCGGTAGCAATGGGGTATCTTGCTATCATGTCCAGTATACATTTTTTAGTCATTTAAGACGCTCTTATCCAGAGCGACTCACAGTTAGTGAGAGTATACATTTTCATACTGACCCCCATGGGAATCAAACCCACAACCCTGCCGTTGCAAATGCCATGCACTACCAACTGAGCTACACGGACTCACCCACTTGGACAGATATCTGGAGAGAAAAAAAACACATATTTTAAAATCCCTAGCTCGACACAACTAACAGATTAGAACAGAGTTGAAAATACTGTCTGACAACTCAAAATAAACTGGATTCAAAATGGGATTGACCATTAGGGTGTCACAACGATGATCGTGGGGGGATTTTGGTGGACTCCGTTCCCAGAAGGGTGAGAAGGACAGGCAAGAACAGACACAGTCATGACTCCCATGATGGATAGAAGATGGTGGTGGTCCTTTGACTTCTCTTGCAGTTCTCCATAAACACAATTACACCAAAAAGTGTATTACTCGGAAAAATGCACCAGCTACATGGGTCCCAATATGCCTGGCGAAAAACTAAACACTGCATTCCACTGTAAGAACCTTATACCAATGGTCAATAATGGTGGTGGATAGTGTGATGGTTTGGGATACTTTGTTGCCTCAGACCTGAAGGCCTTGCTTAATAGAAGGAACCATGAATTCTGCTCTGTATCAGAGGTTTCTACAGGAGAATGTCAGGCCATCCATCTGTGAGCTGAAGCTGAAGCGCAGGCTGGGTCATGCAGCAAGACAATGATCCAAAACAAACACCAAGTCTACATGAAATTGGTTAAAAAGCAACACATTTGAAGTTTTGGAATGGCCTAGTCAAAGTTCAGGCCTAATCCCAATTGAGATGTGGCAGGACATGAAATGAGCAGTTCATGCTTGAAAACCAACAAATGTCGCTGTGTTAAAGCAGTTCTGCCTGGAAGAGTGGGCCAAAATTCCTCGCCAGCGACATAAGACTGATCAACAACTACAGGAAGCGCTTGGTTGGAGCCATTGCAGCTAAAGGTGGCACAACCAGTTGCTGAGTGTAAGGGTGCAATTACTTTTTCACACAAGGGCATTTGGTGTTGCATAACTTTGTTTATGAAATAAGTATGTAATTGTGTTATTTGGTCACACAGGTTCTTTATTTAATATTACGTTTTGCTTGAAGATCTGATAACATCCAGTATAAAAAATAAGCAAAAGAGGAGAACATTTGAAAGGGGCAAAAATACTTTTTCACAGCACTGTATCTGCAAAATGTCAAAGAACAAAATTACATGCATGGTGCATTTTTAAATTCTACAATGTTTTGGTAATACCAAATTCAATCCGAACACGCTTTGTCGGCAATGCAATTCTTAAAAAAAGGCACGTATCCATCGCTCGCGGAGACCACATTCACGGTAACGCTGCATTGGTCGTGTCAAATTACCTTTAAATGGCGCATTGTCCTAATCTGCAAATCAGATAAAATTATGGCCGGGAAAACTTTTTTGTGGCATAGCTCTGTTGAGGTCTCACAATTTTGAAAAATACAATACTTATCAATTCTTATAAAATCATAAAGACCCTCACAAAGTCAGAAGAGAGAAACTGAAGTGTGTCTTCAACCTGAAGTGTGTATCCAAGATGGCTAGCAAAGTGCGGTCTGTATTGTGTTGTGTCCTCGTAAATAGCCTGTTTTTTTGTTTTGTTTTTTTTGTCTTTTATTCGTATATATTTCTCCTCACTTTCCATCCTTTAACTAAATATACTTTCCTGCAACCCGCCTCACCCAATGTGGAACGGATTCTATTATTTTATAATAATAATAATATAATTATTTTTATCAATAACCTACGGCTGAAACTAGCCAGCTAGCCAGCTAACTAGCTACTTGCTATTAGCCACCGTTAGCTGTCTTCACCACTGTCCGCGGCCTGCACGACCTACCATCCAGCTCTAGCCTGGACAATTATCTGCATTTCTGCCGGAATCACTGAATCACGGGACCTTAACACCGACCATCGCAGACCAGCTAGCAGCAACCGAATGGCTGTTGCTGGCTAATATCCACTTCCCGACGCACCAGCTAGCCTTGAGCTAGCCTCGAGCCAGGCCCATCTCCCGGCATTTACCACTTGTCAACTGGACGGGACCTCCTAGTGTCGACACGAGCTCCCGCCGATCATCACGACTGGTCTGCCGACGTAATCGCCTGATGTGGTTTCAACAGGCTTCCCGCTGCACACCATGATGATCCATCTGCTAGCCCCGCCGAGCACGCGCAAGCAACAGCTGTGCCTCTGCTCGCCTGTGCTTTAGTAGCATACGATCTGCTCCCTGACACTTAGTACTGTTCACTGGACCTTATGATCACTCACCTACACAGCTAATGCCTGCTGGACTGTTCCTTACACGGCACCCCATCCTGTTTATCTGTTTAGCCTCAGCCCAAACTTTCGTCGCCATTACCAGTTGTTGTCTTAGCCCTCTTGAATAACACCTGTGATTGCGTTATGCCTCTCTCCCATGTCAATATGCCTAACCTATTGCTGTTTGGGTTAGTTCTTATTGGCGCTATCATTTGTTGACTTCTGTAACCGTAAAAGCCTTGGTTTCTTGCATGTTAACATCAGAAGTCTCCCCTGTTTGAGTTATTCACTGCATTAGGCACACTCTGCCAACCCTGATGTTCTAGCAGTGTCTGAATCTTGGCTTAGGAAGGCCATTCCAAACTACAACATTTTCCGTCTAGATAAAACTGCCAAAGGAGGCGGAGTTGCAATCTACTGTAGAGATAGCCTACAGAGCTCACCATACTATCCAGGTCCAAACAGTTTGAGTTTTACTTCTAAAAAATCCACCTTTCCAGAAATAAGTCTCTCACTGTTGCCGCTTGCACAGACCAAACTGGGATATGCTTAACAACCCGGCCGCCCCACAACCAAACTAGATGCCCTCAATCTCACACAAATTATCAAGGAATTTACCAGGTACAACCCTAAATCCGTAAACATGGGCACCCTCATAGATATCATCCTGACTAATTTACCCCTAAATACACTCTCCGATGTCTTCAACCAGGATCTCAGTGATCACTGCCTCATTGCTCGCGCCCGTAATGTGTCCGCGGTCAAACGACTCACCCTCATCACTGTCAAACGCCTCCTAAAACACTTCAGCGAGCAGGCCTTTCTAAGTGACTGGCCCGGGTATCCTGGAGGGATATTGACCTCATTCCGCCAGTAGAGGATGCCTGGATGCTCTTCAAAAGTGCTTTCCTCTCCATCTTAAATATGCATGCCCCATTCAAAAATGCAGAACTAAGAACAGATATAGCCCCTGGTTCACCCAGACTTGACTGCCCTTGACCAGCACAAAAACATCCTGTGGCGACTGCACTAGCACAGAACAGCCCCCCACGATATGCAACTTTTCAGGGAAGCCAGGAACCAATATACACAATCAGTTAGGAAACAAAGGCTAGCTTTCAAACAGAAATGTCCATCCTGTAGCACAACTCCAAAAAAGTTTTGGGACACTGTAAAGTCCATGGAGAATAAGAGCACCTCCTCCCAGCTACCCACTGCACTGAGGCTAGGAAACACTGTCACCACCGATAAATCTACGATAATCGAGAATTTCAATAACCATTTTGATACGGCTGGCCATGCTTTCCACCTGGCTACCCCTACCCCGGCCACCAGCTCTGCACCCTCTGCTGCAACTTGTTCTGGTTTCCGAGCTGGTCAGGGTGCACCCCAGCCACGCCAAGGTCCAAAACAATATAATAACAGCGATCGATAAAATACAGTACTGTGCAGCAGTCTTCATCGACTGGCCAAGGCTTTTGACTCTGTTAATCACTGCATTCTTATTGGCAGACTAAATAGCCTTGGTATCTCAAAATGACTGCCTGCCTGGATCACCAACTACTTCTCAGATAGAGTTCAATGTGAAAATCGGGAGGGCCTGTTGTCTGGACCTCTGGCAGTCTCTATGGGGGTGCCACAGGGTTCAATGCTGTGCTGACTCTATTCTCTATGTATATCAATGATGTCGCTCTTGCTGCTGGTGACTCTCAGATCCACCTCTATGCAGACGACACCATTTGTATACATCTGGTCCTTCATTGGACACTGTGTTAACAAACCTCCAAATGAGCTTCAATGCCATACAACACTCCTCCGTGGCCTCCAACTGCTCTTAAACGCTAGTAAAACTAAATGCATGCTCTTCAATCGAACGCTGCTTGCACCCGCCTCGCCAGACTAGAATCACTGCTCTCAAGCGGGTCTGACTTAGAATATGTGGACAACTACAAATATCTAGGTGTCTGGTTAGACAGTAAACTCTCCTTCCAGACTCACATTAAGCATCTCCAATCCAAAGTTAAATCTAGAATCGGCTTCCTATTTCGCGAACAAAGCCTCCTTCACTCATGCTGCTAAACATGCCCTCGTAGAAAACTGACTATCCTACCGATCCTTGACTTTGGCGATGTAATTTACAAAATAGCTTCCAACACTCTACTCAGCAAATTGGATGTAGTCTATCACAGTGCCATCCGCTTTTGTCACCAAAGCCCCATATACTACCCACCATTGTGACCTATACGCCCCGGGCTGGCCCTCACTACATATTCGCCGCCAAACCCACTGGCTCCAGGTCATCTATAAATCACTTCAAGGCAAATCCCCGCACTTATCTTAGATCATTGGTCACCATAGCAACACCCACCCGTAGTATGCGCTCCAGCAGGTATATCTCACTGGTCATCCCCAAAGCCAACACCTCCTTTGGCCGCCATTCCTTCCAGTTCTCTGCTGCAAATAACTGGAACAAACTGTAAAAATCCCTGAAACGGGAGACTCTTATCTCCCTCACTAACTTTAAGCATCAGTTGTCAGAGCAGCTTACCGATCACTGCACCTGTACACAGCCCATCTGTAATTAGCCCACCGAACTACCTCATCCTCATATTGTTATTATACATTGTTATTTATTTTGCTCATTTGCACCCCAGTATCTCTATATGCACATCATTTTCTGCACATATATCACTCCAGTGTTAATACTAAATTGTAATTATTTTGCACTATGGCCTATTTATTGCCTTACCTCCATAACTTACTACATTTGCACACACTGTATATAGATTTTCTATTGTGTTATTGACTGTATGTTTTGTTTTTGTTTATGTAACTGTGTAATTGTTGTTTTTAATCGCACTGCTTTGCTTTATCTTGGCCAGGTCGCAGTTGTAAATGAGAACTTGTTCTCAACTGGCTTACCTGTTTAAATAAAGGTGAAATAAAAAATATATAAAAAAACAAGAAAGTTAATGTCTTTTTCACTCAAAATGTAAGGCCTCATAAACAGACATTTTGGGAAGTACCACTAGAGATATCTGCAAGTCATATTACCATTGCAGAAAGTAATGATTGTGATCTGTAATGTTATTTGTATTTGTATTTATTAACGATCCCCATTAGCTGCTGTCAAGGCAGCAGCTACTCTTCCTGGGGTCCAGCAACATTAAGGCAGTTCTATACAATTTAAAATATTACATGACATTACATTTCATAACACTTTTCACAACACATTAAGTGTGTTCCCTCGGGCCACTACTCTACTACCACATATCTACAATGCAAAATTCAGGTGTACGTGTGTGTAGAGTGCGTGTCTTATCATGTGTATGTGTAAGCGTGTGTCTGTGCGTAACTTCACAGTCCCTGCTGTCCCATAAGGTGTATTTTTTTTCCTGTTTTTTGAATCTGATTATACTGCTTGCATCAGTTACCTGATGTGGAATAGAGTTCCATGAAGCTATGGCTCTATGTAGTGCTGTGCGCCTCCCATAGTCTGTTTTTGATTGGAGATTGTGAAGAACCTTAGGGTGGCATGTCTTGTGGGTAGCATGGGTGTCAGAGTTGTGTGCTAGTAGTTTAAACAGACACCTTGGGTGCAGCCAGCATGTCAACACTTCCTGCCCTGTTCTGAGCCACAGTGTGACTCGAGGTGCCTCTTTGTGGCACTCTGACCACGACTGAACAGTAGTCCAGGGGCGACAAAAATTAGGGCCTGTAGGACCTGCTTTGTTGATAGTATTGTTAAAAAGCCATAGTAGCACTTTTATTATGGGACAGACTTCTCCCCATCTTAGCTACTGTTGTATCAACATGTTTTGACCATGACAGTGTACAATCCAGGGTTACTCCAAGCAGTTTAGTTACCGCAACTTGCTAAATTTCCACATTATTTATTACAAGATTTAGTTGAGGTTTAGGGTTTAGTGAATGATTTGTCCCAAACACAATGGGACTAACTTATTCCTTGCCACCCATTCTGAAACTAACCGCAGCTCTTTGTTAAGTCTTGCAGTGATTTCACTCGCTGTAGTAGCTGACCTGTATAGTGTTGAGTCATCTGCATACATAGACATACTGGCTTTACTCAAAGTCAGTGGCATGTCATTAGTAAAGATTTAAAAAGTTAGGGGCCTGGACAGCTGCCCCTGGGGAATTCCTGATTCTACCTGTATTATGTTGGAGAGGCTTCCATTAAAGAACACCCTCTGTGTTCTGTTAGACAGGTAACTCTTTATCCACAAAATAGCAGGAGGTGTAAAGCAATAACAGATACGTTTTTCCATCAGCAGACCATGATCGATAATGTAAAAAGCCGCACTGAAGTCAAACAAAACAGCTCCCAAAATCTTTTTATCATAGATTTCTCTCAGCCAATCAGTCATTTGTATAAGTGCCGTGCTTGTTGAATGTCCTTCCCTATAAGCGTGCTGAAAGTCTGTTATCAATTTGTTTACAGTAAAATAGCATAGTATCTGATTAAACCATTTTTTCCAAAAGTTTACTAAGGGTTGGTAACAGGCTGATTGGTCGGCTATTTGAGCACATAAAGGGGAATTTACTATTATTGGGTAGTGGAATTACTTTTGCTTCCCTCCAGGCCTGAGGGCACACAATTTGTAGTAGGCTTAGATTGAAGATATGACAAATAGCAGTGGATATATCGTCCGCTATTATCCTCAGTAATTTTCCATCCAAGTTGTCAGACCCCCAGATTTTCTGTATTTTTGTTTTAGATTCCGTCTCTCACAGTTGAGGGGTACCTATGATAAAAATACAGACCTCTACATGCTTTGTAAGTAGGAAAACCTGCAAAATCGGCAGTGTATCAAATACTTGTTCTCCCCACTGTGTATATATATATATATATATATATATATATATATATATACACACACACACCTGTTCTGAAAGGCCCCAGAGTCTGCAACACCACTAAGCAAGGGGCACCACCAAGCAAGCAGCATCACAAAGACCAAGGAGTTCTCCAAACAGGTAAGGGACAAAGTTGTGGAGAAGTACAGATCAGGGTTGGGTTATTAAAAAATTGAACATCCCACGGAGCACCATTAAATCCATTATTAAACAATTGTAAGAATATGGCACCCCAACAAACCTGCCAAGAGAGGGCCACCCACCAATACTCACGGACCAGGCAAGGAGGGCATTAATCAGAGAGGCAACAAAGATACCAAAGATAACCCTGAAGGAGCTGCAAAGCTCCACAGCGGACTTTGGAGTATCTGTCCATAGGACCACTTTAAGCCGTACACTCCACAGAGCTGGGCTTTATGGAAGAGTGGCCAGAAAAAAGCCATTGCTTAAAGAAAAAAATAAGCAAACATATTAGGTGTTCACCAAAAGTCATGTGGGAGACTCCCCAAACATATGGTAGAAGGTACTCTGGTCAGATGAGACTAAAATTTAGCTTTTTGGCCCTCAAGGAAAACGCTATGTCTGGTGCAAACTCAACACCTCTCATCACCCCAATAACACCATCCCTACAGTGAAGCATGGTGGTGGCGCATCATGCTGTGGGGAAATTTTTAATTGGCAGGGACTGGGAAACTGGTCAGAATTGAAGGAATGATGGATGGTGCTAAATACAGGGAAATTCTTGAGGAAAATCTGTTTCAGTCTTCCAGAGATTTGAGACTGGGACGGAGGTTCACCTTCCAGTAGGACAATGACCCTAAGCACACTGCTAAAGCAACACTCGAGTGGTTTAAGGGGAAACATTTAAATGTCTTGATATGGCCTATTCAAAGCCCAGACCTCAATCAAATTGAGAATCTGTGGTATGACTTAAAGATTGCTGTACACCAGCAGAACCATCCAACTGGAGCTGGAGCAGTTTTGCCTTGAAGAATGGGCAAAAATCCCAGTGGCTAGATGTGCCAAGCTCATAGAGACATACCCCAAGAGACTTGCAGCTGTAATTGCTGCAAAAGGTGGCTCTACAAAGTATTGACTTTGGGGAGGTGAATAGTTATGCACGCTCAAGTTCTGTTTTTGTGTCTTATTTCTTGTTTGTTTCACAATAAAAAATATGTTGCATCTTCAAAGTGGTAGGCATGTTGTGTAAATCAAATGATACAAACCCCCCAAAATCAATTTTAATTCCAGGTTGTAAGGCAACAAAATAGGGAAATTGCCAAGGGGGTGAATACTTTCGCAAGCCACTATACTATACACTATTCCCACACGGTGACAGGTTGAAAAAATTTTTACCTGGATGTCCACGAGTTAACAGGCCTGTTTATCCTTCTCAGAAGGCTAGTCAGAGGTAAACTAGATCACATCAGCAGTTAACTGCATACAGGGAGACAGTGGCACTGGCCATAGATCCTGTGCCACTATTTATTGCTGTGTCCTCCATAACTTGTGATACACCAGACTAGTCACATGGGAAAAAATTGCAGATTAAAACTATTCTGTAGTCGCGGCGATTACGTCTGATATTGAACGTTCAGAAAGTAGTAAGCAGTAATAACTATTCAGAAAGTACAGATGTAGAATCTTAATTTGAGCCAGTTTGCTACTGCAGGAAAATAGGTCGTTATCAATTAAACATAAAGTGCAGAGCGTTCGCCTGCTGGAGGGCAAGGAGACCCCCTGCTCCGCTAAAACCATTGACAACTTTGTGCCGTTTTCAAAGGATTGTTAAATAAATGTTAACTATTTAGTTATAAATATCTTGAAGAGCATTGTCAGAACTACACATCTGATTATTCCATGCAAAACAATTGCGCACATGCTTTTCAAAATTAGTAAAAAATCAATTGATGTGATTTCAGATACGTCAGGGTAGCCTCACAATACCTGTCAATATTGGCCACCATTAATTGGATATTTGTATGATATAAAATAAGTGTACTATACCTGACAAGCATGAGTGGTTTAGGTACATTTTCAATCCGTTGTGGGCTCTGCCTGTCAAGCAGCAGAAGTACGCATTTGCAATTGTACTGTTAGCTTTCCTTTGCAAGCTACCAGTAGAAACTTCGTACATCTGGCTAAACAATGGTAAAACCTAATGTACTTTTTTCTACAAGCAACGTAGGCCTACCTAGCGAAGTTAGCTAACATTTTCCTCTTTTCATGATTGATTGCTAAAAAATAATTCACACAGGCCATATTTGTTTAACTTACATTTTTTCTGCTGAAATGGGCTCTCAAAAGCAGTGCATCCCAGACGGTTTATGATCACAACACATTGGCCAGACTGGGAAGGCTCTCAGGCTCCACACAGGTGATATGGACCATGTGTGACGAGCGCCGCAAACTGGTGCTGCAGGTATTTTGACCTGTTGCTTCCAAACAGGTTGAATTCCTTACAGGATTTTCAGGCCAGTTTTGCATTCGGCCTCATTGGCTTTACTTTTAGCAAAGCTTTGCCACAGACATTGTATGAATAAAAGCAGGTGGGCGTACCGGTAGATCAAAAGATGGAGCCAATTTTGTTACTGTGTTAACTGCATTTCAAGGTGCCGTGTATATTTTCAGCATAAACAATGCGTTCACTTTGAAGATGGCGCCGGAGGGGATGGCTGCCGTTTTATGGACTCTTACCAACCGTGCTATTTTGTGTGTTTTTTCGCGTTGTTTGTAACTTATTTTGTATATAATGTTGCTGCTACCGTCTCATGACCGAAAAGAGCTTCTGGACATCAGAAAAGCGATTACTCACCTTGAACTGGACCAATAGTTTTTCTTTAATGAGTTGGACGAGAGGGATTTGCTCCAGACACCCGACAGGGCCCTCATCCCTGTCATTCGCAGTAGAAAGAAAAGGAGATATCGCGGAAAGAGATCAGGGTGCTTGGTAAGGAGCCGGCGACGAGTGGCTAATCTGCTGTTGTGTCTGAAAACATGTTGCTAATCATGCTGTGGAGGACAAGGAGATCCGCTGACACTGTACTTTGATTATAAAGGTTTATTCATAACAAAGGATTTCAGCGTCGATTTACAGACACCTGCAGGCATCTGGAGAACAGTGGACCCAAAAGAATATGTTGTTCTGACCTCCTTTGTCTTCACCAAGTATTTATAATCTTTACCAAGATAGGGGTGGTTTCCCCTACAGACCAATCCCATCACTCCACACAACAGACTTCCTCTGTTTTAGGGTACTCCTATAGAACTGCTCCAGATGTCTCCCTGGGCCAAATCAACATTCTCTAAGCTACCATTTGCAAACACTAACAACATCATAAATTCCTTAGATACCACAATAACATTTGCAAACGCCCACAAAGTCCTAAATTCCTTAGATACCACATTACCATTTGCAAAGCTAACAAAGTCATAAATTCCTTAGATACCACATTACCATTTGCAAAGCTAACAAAGTCATAAATTCCTTAGATACCACATTTCCCCCTTCGAGACTAACTAAGTCTCGAAAACAAAAAGAATAAGATTATGACAAATAACAATTTCTCTTATTGAGTATTTTTAACAATAAACCAAAAAGACATTTTTCTATGGAGTGTAAATACATTTCTATGAAATATGAACAAATCTTTATGGAGTGTGAGAGCGAAAAAACCTTTCTGGCAGCTTTCTTTCCAAATATCCATCAATCAATCAAGACAGTAAAATTCTCTCACGGCCCCTCTGCCCCAGGCAACCACCTAAGTACTCCAGATCAATTCATAAATCTTTATCAATGCATTTTAAACTATGATGCACTTTGAATACACATGAAAGCCTCAGCAAACAAAATACAATCAAAAATGTCCACATTCAGGCTGGTCATCCCATCGGACCCTCCTGTGGATTCTCTCTATCCCTGCCTAGACCCAATATCCCTAAGCATCCACGAAATAAACAAAAACATCTGAGATCCCCAATGTACCCAATAACAGCAAATATCTTTCTACAAAAATTAATACAGAAAGAATATAACACAAATTATGTATTACACATGCAAATATGTCTATATATCATTGCAGACACTGGAATGTAGTCCACTACACTTCATCTCCTCAGCAGTGTCGACTTCCAATCATCGTTGATGATGGACTCTGAACGCTTTCCACACCTTCCTTGTTCCACTTCCTCCAGTCCATTCATATTGTCCTTTCATATTGTCCATGTTTGAGTATTTGAATCCCCTCTACACATTCCCCCATATGCTTCTGGAAGAAAAGAAAAGACCAAACAGTATCTTTTGCAAAACAACACATTCAAATTAAAACATCAATATCAACTAAAAATTATATATAAAATGAATCACATACCATTTCCCCCCTTTGATTCATAACAAAATACTAAAATAACGCTAATATTTAAAAACATTTGAAAAATAATCGGATATTCAAAATGGATATCTATCCATCAATACTCCATCCAGTCCCACTTGTTCATCTTCATCTAGATCAGAAACAGTTAACAACGGCAGCTGAGTGTTTTCTCCAGGCATCACAACTCCAACCCATCTCAATATCATAGCCTTCGCAAAGGTCAATAACAAAGTACAAAAGCAAAACATCACACACAGTGCTATCAGAGCTGCTACTAAAATCTGAACTATCACTGCTCCCACTGGGCCTAACTGATCTTGCAACCAAGACTTCGCTGACCATCCAGCTCCTTCAGATCTACCAAACGCATCCCTTATATTCTTCAATGCATCTATAACACTAGTGATATTATCGGAACTATCTGGGATCAAAGTATAACAATCATCCCCCGTCAAGTTCATAGCCAAGCATAAGCCACCTTGTTTTGCTAAAATATAGTCAAGAGCCATGTCATGTTTCAACAGCGTCAGTCTGTGACTTCTTTGAGTATTTGACAGAAGGTTAAACCCTCTTATCGCTTTCATTTGCAAACCCCTGCAAAGTATAGGTAATATTATCAATGTGATCTGCCAAAATGTTACACCATACCATGGAAAAGTCCCAGTCCCCACTTCTCTCCTAGACTTATCCTCCAATGGTAGGCTTCCAGACTATGAAATTTCGCCATGTCCCTTTTCACCCTATTTCCAAACCTAGACTCAGATTTATCTGTGTCCGGTGCTTCCCCTCTTTTAATGGTAAAAACCTCATATGGAAGCTTCAACGTCGACATGTAACAACATCCTGTCCATCCATAGGGTAAGAATATGCTTTATCACCACAAACCCACCAAATATCTCTAAAATTTCCAATAGTCACATTACCAGGCAAAAGCTGATCTTTCACCATCAAAGTCCTGCTCTTCTTACTAACTGGAACATAAAAAGTTACATTATATTTCTCATTACTAACCTTATGTTCATGCTTACCCAAAGTCATCATATAATCATCACAATCTGATATTCCCATAAACATACCCTTTCCATCATATGTTTTATTTGAACAAAAACAGCTTTTAGCCCTTACTGGTTTCACCTCCAATGCTTCAGGAATCGCTGTTAACTGATTTTCCTTCCCATCTAACAAATAGGGTAATTCATTTAACCAAGAACACTTAAACCTAGGCCTAAACAAATGTTTCGACAATGACATTATTGTATCTGTTAATGATTGTTGCTGATACAACAGCCATGATAAAGCATAAGATTGACACGTACTTGATAGAGTTTGAGCGACCGTCTCTAAGATGGAACCCCATGTGCCTGGTGCTGGAATTCTCAGCAGACATGGACCCTCAAGATTCCTCACTGATCTTACAGAATGAGTTAACTGTTGGAACCAAAGATTCCTACCTGCCCATCCATCTTTAATTTTCAAAACAGAAGAATCAAATCCATATGCCTTCCATTTAGTTTCTCTCTTCCCTAACGAGCGGTATTGATCAGATATATCTTCTTGTCTTCCATTAAAATCAAAGAACTCATCCTGTACCTCCATGATAGTATTCTGCACTATTTCAGATGAATCTGCATCATTCTCTACTACCATCTGCTCTCCTATCTCAACACTATCCTTACTACCATTGACAGCACTCTCCATCCGTATCATAAACTCCTGAGTCACTCTTGTTACATCTTTTAGTTTCAGAAAAAAAATATTTCCTAAATGTGTTATTGCCGTTGTACCATTAACCTCTTTCAAAGTTACTATTAAAATAGTTGCGTTAGTTGATGTATTAACACCCTTAACTATTTCCAGTGGGAAAGTTACCGAAATCCTCTGTGTATTATTTACTGTTGGAGTGGCTACTTTAATATACTTCTCCTGAACTCCATTGGTGACTGTGGAAGCTTCAACAGACTTCAAATCCTCCATCATAAGCGTCACTTTACGAATTACATAGCCTTTTAACCAATAATTCTTAACCGGAACAAATTTTAATGCTTGCACTAGATAAGTACACATATATTCTCCCTGATCTTTCCATGTAACATTACGCAAAATAAGTGAACAATCACTCATAACCCTCTTCCACTTCATATCGTTGTACAAAATATACTTCCTTTGACTAGGGGGCACAGCTTCTACTTCCGGTCCTGATAACAACACTTCTTCTCCATAATTATCTCTCCATGTGGGAGGAACGTCACCACCCCCACTCCATCTCTCACATCTACAAGGAAGATGAGCTGTACCACCCATCCTAACCCTAATGACAGTCTTTTCCTCTAAAATTGGTGCTGGAGCGATTGGCTCCCTTGTAATCAAATGTGATATATTTATATCTTCAATAACTGTCAATGTTGAAAGAGTTGAATTGCTTCTCACTGTTGTTATAATAGGCTGAAGTGTTGATGTCATTGTCGTTGTTTCATCTATTTTCCCCAAAGCTTTGAAGTCTTTACTTGTATTTCCATCTATCACCACTAGTGTCACTACATTAACTCTCAGTCCCAACTCTAATCCCTCACTTTCAAACTGTTGATTATAAAAAATACATTTATAATCACCTTGATCTTCCTGCTGGAAATTGTAAATATAGATACTGCAATCACCCTCAATTTTCATTCTTCTCTTATCATTCAGCAACGCATACTTTCTCAATGCAACTGCTCCTAACAGATCTAAACTCCTGCCATATCTATCTTCCCACTGAACTCTAAATTTCCCTTCACCACTGTTCTCTCTCGTGCACTTACATGGGAGCTGAGCTGACTGTCCCAGAGTTACTTCAACCCTAGTTTTCGTAACGTTTTGGTCTGACTTTTCTCCTAACTGGTCTGGGCCTACTTTGTCTAACCGAATCACCAGCTTCTCCTGTAACAGAGTTGCCATTGGTGATCTCCGCTGCTTCACATTCCACTGAAATATTCCCTGTTGTTTCTGGGACGTATTGAAAATCAATTTCCCCAAATCTCCTTTCCTTTCCCTCCATTGCTGAGTCATCTCTGGCATCATCAGAAGTGTAAACATTATCATCAACGTTATCCACAACATTGACAATCTCTCCTTCTGGGTTTACACTCTGGATATTGTCATGCATCTCTCCTTCTTCCTGTTCTCCCCTATCTCCATCCTGCTCTCTTGAGCCTTTAACATCCTCTCTCTCTGCGCGTGGCACCTCTTCTCCAGGCGCTTTAACACAATGTGACAAATGATACCACGTTGGAGACCCTTTAACCTGGACAGCTGTTCCAGTACTACGAACAACTTCAAATGGTCCTTCACGACGTTCGTTATACCACTTCCTTCTAAATACCTTTACGAACACCTTGTCCCCAGGTTGTACTGTACTCCTTTTTTGCTCATCAAGCTCCTCCTGCACCTCTTTTTTTCTTTGCCTGTCAGAAACATATGTGGACAACTTTTTATGAAAATTGGCCATATATGTAACGTACGCTCTCATTTCATCTTCGAAAAGAGCCAAGCTTGGACCCTTTCCACTTGTTCGCAAACAAGGCGTAGGCATCCTTCTTCCTGTTACCAATTCATGGGGTGTCATACGTAGATCACGCAACTCACTTGAGCGACACACCATTAATGCTAAAGGAAGCGCCGCTATCCAGTTTAGACCCGTATGCTGACAAATTTTGACAATGCGATTTTTCAAGACACCGTTCATTTTTTCACAAATCCCTTGACTTTGTGGGTGATAAACTGCTCCAATACGTTGCTTAATTCCCAATTTTTGCAACATCAATTTTACTGATTTATCCACAAATTCCTTCCCATTATCTGAGGATATTCGATCGGGTAATCCCCACCTGCTTATGACTTCTTTACACAAGAACTTGGCAACCGATTGAGCATCTTTTCGCTTGGTTGGACAGGCCTCCGGCCATCGTGAAAATCTATCTACAACCACCAACATGTATATTTTCCCATCAACTGGTTTTATCATATCAACAAAGTCGATAACCAACTCACGCATAGGACCTCTCGGTGTAGGAATGTAACCAGGAAGAACCGTCACACCCCTGCGAACATTATTTTTCAGACAGATTGTGCACCTTCCTATTATATATTTCTACACTAAGTGGAACACTAAAAAATGCACCACATAAGTCTAACACCGTAAAATGTGTCGCATTAGGAGGAACTTGGGCTAACAAGGTATGCGGGTCTGGCACTTCTGCTGGAAAGTCAGTCACTACCTCATTCACTGCTCTCAAATCATGAACAACACGATAAGTTTCATCTGGTTTTTTCACAGGCCACAAAGGCGTGTTACTCCGAGGGTTTTTTGTTGTCCTTAAAACACCTGCTTTCGAAAGTCCTTCAATTTGTGGTTCAATCCCTTGGATTGCTTCATCTTTCAATGGATACTGATTCTTCCAAGGAGGTCTGGCTCCTGGTCGAAGTTCAACTTTCACAGGTTGGGCTGATTTCACAAGTCCAATATCGGTACTGTGTTGAGACCACAAACCTTCTGGAACTTGTTGCAACATCTCCTCTTTCATAGGGTCTGAATTCATCTGCACACTGCAAATAGATTCATGTGTCATCCTTACAGCTTGTGGCTCTCCTTGTCCTTGAGCCGAAATCATTATTTTGAGAAATCGCTGATCTTCACTCCTCCATATCGCCAAATTCTCTTTCATCGGTACGAAAACAGCTTTCTCTGCTTCTGTCATCATTTCTCCTATTTGCTTCTGCTCATAGCCTTCCGAAACCAACAAGGTCACATGTGGCACACTCTTCTCAATCTCAAATTCTTTATTCAGATAATCGTCTGTGTTTATCTTCATAGCTGCTCCTTGTGGTCCTAAAATAATGCAACATGAGCTGAGTTGAACTTTCTTTGGTTGATGACTCAACCATTCCCCTGAGTTCGATTTAGCAGCATTCTTGAAATACTTGAGCGTACAATGAAATGTATATTCCGGAAGCCTCGCATCCGGCATATTTGCCACAATAAATTTCTCCCATATCTTAGCCTGCTTCAAAAAATCTTCACTGAGATTTCCAATCCAGAATACTGAAGATGAATCCATCTCTGTCGTCATCAACAATTGGTAAACCTTTTCCTTTGGCACTCCTACCAGACAGCCGTCTGGTGTACATCTTATTGTACAGTTCAACTTACACAATGCATCTCTTCCCAACAATGCAATAGGTGTATGTTCTGATACCAGTATGGGTATTGTAATTTTTAGATTTTTATAGCAGAGCTCAATTGGTTCCGTAAGAGGAATCAGCTGTTTTACTCCCTCGAATCCGATTGTCCTAATGAGTTGATTGGACATAGGGAGATGTGTAGCATCTTCAGGCCGAACGCAGGTAAAAGCAGCTCCGCTATCCGCCATCAATTCCAATGGTCGGTTGTTTATTTTTACCTCAATTGTTGGATCTTTTTCCGGTCCTGATGCTACCAGCTGACACCCCCCTTTCGGATCTTCTGGGCACCCCTAGAATCTGCTCCGGGCCCCCTATAGGGGTTCACCGGTCCTCCAGATGATCTTGACTGACCCCTGTATCTTCCTCTGAAATTCCCTCTGATGTTTCCTCCTGGCCCATTGCACTCACGGGCAAAGTGACCAACCTGTCCACAACTATAACATACTTCTGGAGAATGCTGGAAGTATGGCTTAAATCTTCCTCCTCTTCCTCTTTCTAAGCCTTCTCGTCCTCTTCCTCTCCAATTCTGTGTCTGTCCAGAAACTGGCTGTGGATATGAAACAACTGGTACCGCTATTGGTGGCTTGTACAATTGCGGTTGGAACTGGTCCGGTTGAAGCTGTGGCAGTGATTGTTGATTTGGTGCACACTGATTCTGCATAACCAAAGCTTGTTTCTTCTCCTTCTTATTCTCCACCAGTTGTATTTGATTGAGTTTTCTGAGAGTTTCTTGGTCCTGTTCTTTCTGGTTGTGTTCCTTTTTCCTGTACAGATCCACTTGATGGGCTATATGATCTGTATAAACGCCTTTTGTCATGCTTCCAAGTCCAACCACCTCTGCCAGTTTGCTCCTTACTGGTGAGGGCAGTCCCATCTGCAGTTTAGCTCTCAAAATTGACTGCTCAATTTGACTCACATCTGGATCATTTCCGGTAATATTTCTCCACACTTGATGGACTCTTGACACATAGGCTCTCGGATTTTCTTGTTGTCCTAGTGGATCAATCAGAATGTTGTCAGGATGCACATTTGTTGGAAACGTGTCTTTCAGTGCTCTCCACAGACGATTCCTACTTGCAGCCAACAATTCAGGGTCGTTCACTGCAGTCCCCACATATCTATTGAGTCCAGCTCTCTGAAATATTTCTTCCATATCTGGAATCCCAAGGAGATTAGCCAAAAGTCTCTTAATGTCTCCTATGGCTGACTGTGTTCCCACCGTAATTTCTTCCAATTTTGAAATCCAAGGATAGGCTCCATCTTGAAGAGTAGGCAGCTTCTCAAGTATATCTGACATATCGGTATTTTGCAAAGGCTTATATTCAAGGTTTTGTCCTCGAATGATCACTGGCATCATCTTCTTACTGGTGCCCTCTTTCCTTGGCCTTAATGTATACTTTTTCTCAAATTCTTGGGGTCCTTTTCTCAGCAGTTTTTTCTTCTGTATCTTCAGCTTCTCGAGTTGTTGTTCCAGTTCTCTTACTTCTTCTAAATTATTCGCTTTATCCAGGCATGATACGCATCGGTCTATATCTCTTTCTATTTCTTCTGTGCTAGTCATTGTAGGATAAAAACCTCTTGAATATGAAGCACCTTTAATCTCCAAATCTTTATTGCTGTCTTCATCTTCGCTTTCATCAGAACTGGAATATCTTGTATTCTTCTTCTTCAAACATCCATCACCCCTTCTTTCCGCTCTGGCCAACCTCCATCTGATCACGGGGTCATATCCACCCATGATCTCTTCTGAATCACTCTGATCATCATCATCATCATCTTCAAGTTCCATCCTCCTGAACCTCACTCCACCCTTAGTTTCCAGACATCTCGTTTTTTTCTTACTTTTGGAGTTTGGATTCATTTTTATGGTCGTTTCTGCTTGTCCTCTCTCTATTATTCGTTCATCTTCATCTCTGATGCAATAATCACCCTCCTGAATGATCACTGGAAGCTGAGGATAGACGTCCTTAAACTCTACTTCTTTCTCATAAGGTGGGGGTCTTTTTGCTGAATCCGTATGTGAGAAAGGTGTACTGACTTCTGTCATTAGGTTTTCTGTCACCTTCACTGCTTTTACAATTTTCTCTATACCTTTGTTTCTTTTATCGTTGGTATCTTTCATCAGTTTTTGTCCTTCATTTTCAAACAGCTTAAGAACACCCAGCTCTCTTTGTCTCTTTTCTTTACGTTGTTCCCTTTTTTCCCTTTCTTTTGATCTGCCTTATGAATTGAAAGAAGCACTTTCATTATGTTGATGATGTCAGGGTTAAGAGTCCCTTCCACTGGCCATGGTTGTTCAATGTCAGGCCAACGTTTATTCCATTTTCCAGATAACCTTGCAATACCATTAACTAAAGGATTACTATATCAACAGGTGTAATTACTTTCATAGTTTTTATGTCCTTTTTCCCCATTGTAACAACTATTTTATATTCCTTTATTGTGAATTATTTTATTATTTTAGACTATATAGCTTATGGTTTCCTCCCTATTTTTTTTATTATAATTATTAAAAAATATTTATTTTTTATTTTTTTATTAAACAATTAAATAAAAATTAATCAATTAAAAAATGTATAATGATTTATTTTTATTTTTTATTTTTTATTTTTTTATTGATTTTTATTTTACCAAGTTATTAATTAGTGGCAATCTTACCACATCCGATCAGGAAAAGTAAAGGAAAGTAGTCAACTTCAGAGCAATCCAAAAAAGAAAGACCTATAATCCAGCAACACTACAGCACTCACAAACCAATTGCTTAATAAGCACCCAATTACCTTAATTTACAGAATAATGTCAGTACTCGATTTCCAACACAACTCTAATCAAACCAACCTATTCACAAAAACTCCAATATGCAATTACATCAATTGATCAGTCTGTTGCCAAGTCCCTGTCAAATTGTCACCACATCAAATATGGTAGGCACACAAAATATCCTGTATGGGAAGGTACATTTTGTAAATAGAACAGTACTGGCCTTAGTTTGACTTGATCCTGTTGCAGCAGACTCTGTCGCAGCACACCCTGTCGCGTGATGTACACGTCAGCACTTCCACTCTCTCTCTCTCTCTTCTCCCTCCTTCTTATCGTCTCTCATATGACAGAATAACAAAGGACAGACAAAAATTTAGTATTTTATGCACACACTGAGTTATTACAACCATTCAACATTCCTCTAGTCACATTCACTCTAAGAAATAAGCAAACTTAACTCAAGAATAGTATAAATAGCTCAATAACATTTTATTTTATTTATTTAATTATTTTTAATCCGTCAACATATCTCTAGTTTATCAATTCGATAGGTCTCAAGAAAACAGTTTCATTGTCAAACAACAGCCGATTTAACAACCAGAATACACTATTAGTCTCTAAATCTTCTCTCTCTTTGTCTGCGTCTCCCAGCAGCTCAGTATAGGCAGAGTGGCATATTTGCCCTACGTAACTCTAAAGTCATAAAATCACACGTAGTACATTCACTAATACGATTTCAGAGTGGATGGAGCTCTCTCCCAGCTCTCTCCAAGCTAGACAACAGAAAGTAGACAGTCCCGCTGTACTTCCTCTCTTTTACCCCCCATAGACAAACAGTAACACTTAACAGAGCTCACAAACCAACATAAAACATTAAACACAAATCCTACTTAGAAGTTTCTTAACTTCCCTTTATCCTAATCTGCAGATTTATAGTTATTTCCTTATCTATTACAAAACATCTCTATACACTATTAAAAACTCCTCCCTGTAGGCTCATGATATTCTAATAGTTAGTAAACGTTCTCTTTTATAGAGACTCATACGTTTTTTAACCTTAGCGTCCTTCCAGGGGGCTCATATATAGTTAACAACTATTAACGTTCTCACCAACGGAGACTCATAAGATTTTTTAACCTTAACTTACGTATTTCCTTATAAAAACAAAAACCCCTATCCTCAACCAAAACATATATATGTATATATCTCTAACATAAATCTTATCCTAATATGAGTCGACACACAGTTTAAACACAACAGAGACATCTTTATTTTATTATTTTTCTCTCTCTCTCTTTCATACATACACAGTTTTAAGAGGCTTATTCCATTCCTATGGACCCCTAAGGTAGCATGTAGCATGTAGCATGTTACCTCCATTGCGCCGTATTTTCCATTGTTCCTAAATTTAGGCTACCACGAGTTTGCGGATATTCAATGAGCGGTCACATCAAACATATACTTTGTCAACTATAAGATGAGCGGTAACTTGCAATAGAATGTATATACCACAATCCCCAGTCCCCGGGACTGACCTAAACCCACCTAATGTGTTTTTAGGATTTTCGGCCCATCCTAATGATCGCCTCCTTAGAGGGCTTCCATAGATCCGCAATGTCCTAATTTGTATACATTTACCCTGGCCTTATTACTTCATTATATTATTCAATAGTTATCGACACTCCCCCCTGTTTGCGTTGCTTTCAGCGCAAACAAATTTGAAATTTAGAACGGACTCCTATCCCACAGCAAAACAGCAAAATGCACATATTAGTTTTTTAAACGGTACATCTCTCCAGCGAACACCCACATAAGCCTACGAATTGACCCACGCACAAAATTGTGAGAAATCTCACCTTATGAGCCGGCGTCTTGAGCGGGAGTCACTTCGCTGCTCATAAATGGAACACTGGAGAGACGCAGACCGTCCCAAACGTTCCTTGTCGCCATTTTGTTGTATCTGAAAACATGTTGCTAATCATGCTGTGGAGGACAAGGAGATCCGCTGACACTGTACTTTGATTATAAAGGTTTGTTCATATTGGACACGCCCTCTTGTTTCTCGCTTCCGCATTGTCTCCGTGCTGCTGTGCTGTTTGCTGCTACTTGGCTACCTGCCAAACTATTCACGTTTTACTTTTAATAAACGTTTAATCAATCTCTGTGTTCAACAAATTTACCAACTTTTTAGTTTTGTCCTCACTCATCTTTTTTCGTTAAACTTTTTCACCCCGGACGTTTTATCCCGAGACAGAAGAGTCATTTTCCTGTGCGTTTTTGCTGCCAACTTTACTTTATTTTCCTTTTTTCCATCGCAACTTTTTTCCCTCATTCAACTTTTTCACTCCGGACGCTTTATCTGGACATGGTTCGTCAACATCTTCAACAGCCGAAGCTAAGTAGTAACATTAACATGATGTCTTCTAATTGCAGTCGCTGTACTCATAATATACAGGAGAACGATCGCCTTACGGCGAGAATAGCTGTGCTACAAGCCCAGCTTCAGACGCAATCGTTAGGCACGGGTAATTTCAGTGTAGGAAAGGAAGAAACAGCGTCTGTGCCACCAGTAAGTACAGATAGTAACGTTAGTATAAATCCCCCGCAAAGTCCCCCGCAGCCGGACAACTTTCTCATGGCTTCTGGAGGGAAATGCTGTTGGAATGATCAACCGGGTGTCGCTCATTCAGCCGACAGAAACTTTCAACCGGTTTTCCCCATTATGTAGCGAGTCGGAGTCTGAGTCTGAGTCTTCTCTTGTCTCTACTCCTCCCGTTACGGGTCTGAGACGCCGAAGGCTCCCACCATTAGCTCTGACAAATTGAAAACCCTAGTCATTGGCGACTCCATTACCCGCAGTATTAGACTTAAAACGAATCACCCAGCGATCATACACTGTTTACCAGGGGGCAGGGCTACCGACGTTAAGGCTAATCTAAAGATGGTGCTGGCTAAAGCTAAAACTGGCGAGTGTAGAGAGTATAGAGATATTGTTATCCACGTCGGCACCAACGATGTTAGGATGAAACAGTCAGAGGTCACCAAGTGCAACATAGCTTCAGCGTGTAAATCAGCTAGAAAGATGTGTCGGCATCGAGTAATTGTCTCTGGCCCCCTCCCAGTTAGGGGGAGTGACGAGCTCTACAGCAGAGTCTCAGCACTCAATCGCTGGTTGAAAACTGTTTTCTGCCCCTCCCAAAAGATAGAATTTGTAGATAATTGGCCCTCTTTCTGGGACTCACCCACAAACAGGACCAAGCCTGACCTGCTGATGAGGGACGGACTCCATCCTAGCTGGAGGGGTGCTCTCATCTTATCTACCAACATAGATAGGGCTCTAACTCCTCTAGCCCCACAGTGAAATAGGGTGCAGGCCAGGCAGCAGGCTGTTAGCCAACCTGCCAGCTTAGTGGAGTCTGCCAATAGCACAGTCAGTGTAGTCAGCTCAGCCATACCCATTGAGACTGTGTCTGTGCCTCGACCTAGGTTGGGCAAAACTAAACATGGCGGTGTTCACCTTAGCAATCTTATTAGGATAAAGACCTCCATTCCTGCCATTATTGAAAGAGATCGTGATACCTCACATCTCAAAATAGGGTTACTTAATGTTAGATCCCTCACTTCAAAGGCAGTCATAGTCAATGAACTAATCACTGATCATAATCTTGATGTGATTGGCCTGACTGAAACATGGCTTAAGCCTGATGAATTTGCTGTGTTAAATGAGGCCTCACCTCCTGGTTACACTAGTGACCATATTCCCCGTGCATCCCGCAAAGGCGGAGGTGTTGCTAACATTTACGATAGCAAATTTCAATTTACAAAAAAAAAATGGCGTTTTCGTCTTTTGAGCTTCTAGTCATGAAATCTATGCAGCCTACTCAATCACTTTTATAGCTACTGTTTACAGGCCTCCTGGGCCATATACAGCGTTCCTCTCTGAGTTTCCTGAATTCCTATCAGACCTTGTAGTCATAGCAGATCATATTCAAATTTTTGGTGATTTTAATATTCACATGGAGAAGTCCACAGACCCACTCCAAAAGTCTTTCGGAGCCATCATCGACTCAGTGGGTTTTGTCCAACATGTCTCTGGACCTACTCACTGCCACAGTCATACTCTGGACCTAGTTTTGTCCCATGGAATAAATGTTGTAGATCTTAATGTTTTTCCACAAAATCCTGGACTATCGGACCACCATTTTATTACGTTTGCAATCGCAACAAATAATCTGCTCAGACCCCAACCAAGGAGCATCAAAAGTCGTGCTATAAATTCTCAGACAACACAAAAATTCCTTGATGCCCTTCCAGACTCCTTCTGCCTACCCAAGGACGTCAGAGGACAAAAATCAGTTAACCACTTAACTGAGGAACTCAATTTAACCTTGCGCAATACCCTAGATGCAGTTGCACCCCTAAAAACGAAAAACATTTGTCATAAGAAACTAGCTCCCTGGTATACAGAAAATACCCGAGCTTTGAAGCAAGCTTCCAGGAAATTGGAACGGAAATGGCGCCACACCAAACTGGAAGTCTTCCGACTAGCTTGGAAAGACAGTACCGTGCAGTACCGAAGAGCCCTCACTGCTGCTCGATCATCCTACTTTTCCAACTTAATCGAGGAAAATAAGAACAATCCAAAATTTCTTTTTGATACTGTTGCAAAGCTAACTAAAAGCAGAATTCCCCAAGAGAGGATGGCTTTCACTTCAGCAGTAATAAATTCATGAACTTCTTTGAGGAAAAGATCATGACCATTAGAAAGCAAATTACGGACTCCTCTTTGAATCTGCGTATTCCTCCAGGGCTTAGCTGTCCTGGATCTGCACAGCTCTGCGAGGGCCTGGGATCGGGAGAGACACTTAAGTGTTTTAGTACTATATCTCTTGACACAATGATGAAAATAATCATGGCCTCTAAACCTTCAAGCTGCATACTGGATCCTATTCCTACTAAACTGCTGAAGGAGCTGCTTCCTGTGCTTGGCCCTCCTATGTTGAACATAATAAACAGCTCTCTATCCACCGGATGTGTACCAAACTCACTAAAAGTGGCAGTGATAAAGCCTCTCTTGAAAAAGCCAAACCTTGACCCGGAAAATATAAAAAACTATCGGCCTATATCGAATCTTCCATTCCTCTCAAAAATTTTAGAAAAAGCTGTTGCGCAGCAACTCACTGCCTTTCTGAAGACAAACAATGTATACGAAATGCTTCAGTCTGGTTTTAGACCCCATCATAGCACTGAGACTGCACTTGTGAAGGTGGTAAATGACCTTTTAATGGCGTCAGACCGAGGCTCTGCATCTGTCCTCGTGCTACTAGACCTTAGTGCTGCCTTTGACACTACTCGATCACCACATTCTTTTGGAGAGACTGGAAACCCAAATTGGTCTACACGGACAAGTTCTGGCCTGGTTTAGATCTTACCTGTCGGAAAGATATCAGTTTGTCTCTGTGAATGGTCTGTCCTCCGACAAATCAACTGTACATTTCGGTGTTCCTCAAGGTTCCGTTTTAGGACCACTATTGTTTTTCACTATATATTTTACCTCTTGGGGATGTTATTCGAAAACATAATGTTAACTTTCACTGCTATGCGGATGACACACAGCTGTACATTTCAATGAAACATGGTGAAGCCCCAAAATTGCCCTCGCTAGAAGCCTGTGTTTCAGACATAAGGAAGTGGATGGCTGAAAACTTTCTACTTTTAAACTCGGACAAAACAGAGATGCTTGTTCTAGGTCCCAAGAAACAAAGAGATCTTCTGTTAAATCTGACAATTCATCTTGATGGTTGTAAAGTCGTCTCAAATAAAACTGTGAAGGACCTCGGCGTTACTCTTGACCCTGATCTCTCTTTTTGACGAACATATCAAGACTGTTTCAAGGACAGCTTTTTTCCATCTACGTAACATTGCAAAAATCAGAAATTTTCTGTCCAAAAATGATGCAGAAAAATTAATCCATGCATTTGTTACTTCTAGGTTAGACTACTGCAATGCTCTACTTTCCGGCTACCCGGATAAAGCACTAAATAAACTTCAGTTAGTGCTAAATACGGCTGCTAGAATCCTGACTAGAACCAAGAAATTTGATCATATTACTCCAGTGCTAGCTTCCCTACACTGGCTTCCTGTTAAGGCAAGGGCTGATTTCAAGGTTTTACTGTTAACCTATAAAGCGTTACATGGGCTTGCTCCTACCTATCTTTCCGAGTTGGTCCTGCCGTACATACCAATACGTACGCTACGGTCACAAGACGCGAGGCCTCCTAATTGTCCCTAGAATTTCTAAGCAAACAGCGGGAGGCAGGGCTTTCTCCTATAGATCTCAATTTTTATGGAACAGTTTGCCTACCCATGTGAGAGACGCAGACTCGGTCTCAACCTTTAAGTCTTTACTGAAGACTTATCTCTTCAGTAGGTCATATGATTGAGTGTAGTCTGGCCCAGGAGTGTGAAGGTGAACGGAAAGGCTCTGGAGCAACGAACAGCCCTTGCTGTCTCTGCCAGGCCGGTTCCCCTCTCTCCACTGGGGTTCTCTGCCTCTAACCCTGTTACAGGGGCTGAGTCACTGGCTTGCTGGTGCTCTTTCATGCCGTCCCTGGGAGGGGTGCGTCACTTGAGTGGGTTGAGTTACTGACGTGATCTTCCTGTCTGGGTTGGCGCCCCCTTGGTTTGTGCTGTGGTGGAGACCTCTGTGGGCTATACTCGGCCTTGTCTCAGGATTGTAAGTTGGTGGTTGAGGATATCCCTCTGGTGGTGCGGGGCTGTGCTTTGGCAGAGTGGGTGGGGTTATATCCTTCCTGTTTGGCCCTGTCCGGGGTTTCTTCGGATGGGGCCACAGTGTCTCCGGACCGCTCCTGTCTCAGCCTCCCAGTATTCATGCTGCAGTAGTTTATGTGTCGGGGGCTGGGGTTAGTTGGTTATACCTGGAGTACTTCTCCTGTCTTATCCAGTGTCCTGTGTGAATTTAAGTATGCTCTCTCTAATTCTCTCGTTCTCTCTTTCTCTCTGAGAACCTGAGCCCTAGGACCATACGTCAGGACTACCGGGCATGCTGACACCTTGCTGTCCCCAGTCCGCCTGGCCTTGCTGCTATTCCAGTTTCAACTGTTCTGCCTGCGGTTATGGAACCCCTACCTGTCCCAGACCTGCTGTTTTCAACTCTTAATGATCGGCTATGAAAAGCCAACTGAGAGACCTGAGCCCTAGGACCATACATCGGGACTACCGGCCGTGGTGACTCCTTGCTGTCCCCAGTCCGCCTGGCCTTGCTGCTATTCCAGTTTCAACTGTTCTGCCTGCGGTTATGGAACCCCTACCTGTCCCAGACCTGCTGTTTTCAACTCTTAATGATCGGCTATGAAAAGCCAACTGAGATTTATTCCTGATTATTATTTGACCATGCTTGTCACTTATGAACATTTTTGAACATCTTGGCATGGTTCTGTTATAATCTCCACCCGGCACAGCCAGAAGAGGACTGGCCACCCCTCATAGCCTGGTTCCTCTCTAGGTTTCTTCCTAGGTTTTGGCCTTTCTAGGGAGTTTTTCCTAGCCACCGTGCTTCTACACCTGCATTACTAGCTGTTTGGGGTTTTAGGCTGGGTTTCTGTACAGCACTTCGAGATATTAGCTGATGTAAGAAGGGCTATATAAAATAAAATTGATTGATTGATAACAAAGGATTTCAGCGTCGATTTACAGACACCTGCAGGCATCTGGAGAACAGTGGACCCAAAAGAATATGTTGTTCTGACCTCCTTTGTCTTCACCAAGTATTTATAATCTTTACCAAGATAGGGGTGGTTTCCCCTACAGACCAATCCCATCACTCCACACAACAGACTTCCTCTGTTTTAGGGTACTCCTATAGAACTGCTCTCCAGATGTCTCCCTGGGCCAAATCAACATTCTCTAAGCTACCATTTGCAAACACTAACAACATCATAAATTCCTTAGATACCACAATACCATTTGCAAACGCCCACAAAGTCCTAAATTCCTTAGATACCACATTACCATTTGCAAAGCTAACAAAGTCATAAATTCCTTAGATACCACATTACCATTTGCAAAGCTAACAAAGTCATACATTTCTTAGATACCACACTGCCTTTGCCATCGATACTATTAGCCAATTTACAATGGCTTGATAATAAAGTGGACGAACTATAGGCACGAATATCCTACCAACGGGACATTGAAAACTAATATCTTAAGTTGTTTCACCGAGTCGTGGCTGAACGAAGACATGAATAATATACAGCTGGCGGGTTATACACTGTATCGTCAGGATAGAACGGCAGCCTCTGGTAAGACAAGGGATAGCGGTCTATGTATATTTGTAAACAACAGCTGGTGCACGATATCTAAGGAAGTCTCGAGTATCTCATGATAAGCTGTAGACCAAATATCTATATTCTTCGTAGCTGTCTATTTACCACCAAAAGCCGACGCTGGCACTAAGACCGCACTCAATTAACTGTATATGGCCATGAGTAAACAGGAAAACGCTCATCCAGAGGCGGCGCTCCTAGTGGCCGGGGACTTTAATGCAGTGAAACTTACATCTGTTTTACCTAATTTCTACCAGAATGTTAAATGTGCAACCAGAGGAAAAACAAACAAACTCTAGAACACCTTTACTCCACACACAGAGACGCGTACAAAGCTCTCCCTCGCCCTCCATTTGGCAAATCTGACCATAATTCTATCTTCCTGCTTACAAGCAAAAACTAAAGCCGGAAGCACCAGTGACTCGGTCAATAAAAAAGTAGTCAGATGAAGCAGATGCTAAGCTACAGTACTGTTTTGCTAGCACAGACTGGAATATGTTCCGGGACTCTTCCGATGGCATTGAGGAGTACACCACATCAGTCACTGGCTTCATCAATAAGTGCATCGATGACGTCGTCCCCACAGTGACTGTACGTACCTACCCCAACCAGAAGCCATGGATTACAGGCAACATCCGCACTGAGCTAAAGGGTAGAGCTGCCACTTTCAAGGAGCGGGACTCTAACCCGGCAGCTTATAAGAAATCCCGCTATGCCCTCCGACGAACCATCACACAGGCAAAGCGTCAATACAGGACTAAGATCAAATCGTACTACACTGGCTCCGACGCTCGTCGGATGTGGCAGGGATTGCAAACTATTACAGACTACAAAGGGAAGCACAGCCGCGAGCTGCCCAGTGACACAAGCTAAATTACTTCTATGCTCGCTTAGAGGCAAGTAACACAGAAACATGCAAGAGAGCATCAGCTGTTCCGGACGACTTTGTGATCACGCTCTCCATAGCCAATGTGAGTAAGACCTTTAAACAGGTCAACATTCACAAGGCCAGACGGATTACCAGGACGTGTACTCAGAGCATGCGCTGACCAACTGGCAAGTGTCTTCACTGACATTTTCAACCTCTCTGTAATACCAACATGTTTCTAGCAGACCACCATAGTCCCTGTGTCCAAGAACACTAAGGTAACCTCCCTAAATGACTACCAACCCGTAGCACTCACATCTGTAGCCATGAAGTGCTTTGAAAGGTTGGTCATGGCTCAAATCAACACCATTATCCCAGAAACCCTAGACCCACTCCAATTTGCATACCGCCCCAACAGATCCACATATGATGCAATCTCTATTGCGCTCTACACTGCCCTTTCACACTTTGACAAAAGGAACTCCCATGTGAGAATGGAATTAATTGACTACAGCTCAGCGTTCAACACCATAGTGCCCTCAAAGCTCATCACTAAGCTAAGGACCCTGGGACTAAACACCTCCCTCTGCAACTGGATCCTGAACTTCCTGATGGGCCGCCCCCAGGTGGTAAGGGTAGGTAACAACACATCCGCCACGCTGATCCTCAACACAGGGGCCCCTCAGGGGTGCGTGCTCAGTCCCCTCCTGTACTCCCTGTTCACTCATGACTGCATGGCCAGGCACAACTCCAACACCATCATTAAGTTTGCCGATGACAAAACAGTGGTAGGCCTGATCACCGACAAGACAATCTATAGGGAGGAGGTCAGAGACCTGGCCGTGTGGTGGAAGGACAACAACCTCTCCCTCAACGTGATCAAGACAAAGGAGATGATTGTGGACTACAGGAAAAAGAAGAGGACCGAGCACACCCCCATTCTCATCGATGGGGCTGTAGTGGAGCAGGTTGAGAGCTTCAAGTTCCTTGGTGTCCTCATCACCAACACACTAACATTGTCCAAGCACACCAAGACAGTCGTGAAGAGGGCACGACAAAACGTATTCCCCCTAAGGAGACTGAAAAGATTTGGCATGGGTCCTCAGATCCTCAAAAGGATCTACAGCTGCACCGTCGAGAGCATCCTGACTGGTTGCATCACTGCCTGGTATAGCAACTGCTCGGCCTCCGACCGTAAGGCACTACAGAGGGTAGTGCGTACGGCCCAGTACATCACTGGGGCCAAGCTTCCTGCCATCCAAGACCTCTATGCCAGGTGGTGTCAGAGGAAGGCCCTATAAATTGTCAAAGACTCCAGCCACCCTAGTCATAGACTGTACTCTGCTACCGCACGGCAAGCGGTACCGGAGCACCAATTCTAGGTCCAAGAGGCTTCTAAACAGCTTCTACCCCCAAGCCATAAGACTCCTGAACATCTAATCAAATAGCTACCCAGACAATTTGCATTGCCCCCCCTCCCCCTTTTACGCTGCTGCTACTCTGTATATTATCTATGCAGTCACTTTATATAATTATTATATTACCTCGACCAACCGGTGCCCCCGCACATTGACTCTGTACCTGTACATAGCCTCGCTATTGTTATTTTTACTGCTGCTCTTTGTTACTTTTATTTCTTATTGTTTTTTTTGGGAAGTGGTATTCTTTCTTAAAACTGCATTGTTGGTTAAAGGCTTGTAAGTAAGCATTTTACTGTAAGATCTACACCTGTTGTATTCGGCGCATGTGACAAATAACATTTGATTTGAATTAATTGTGACTTTGTGCAAATACGGTAGGCAACAACGCATACCCTGAGCATTGATCATGCAGATAACAGAGAAGGCCTGTATGAAGACGGATTTAGACATTGCATATATACACTGAACAAAAATATAAAAGCCACATGTAGTGTTGGTCTCATGTTTCATGAGCTGAAATAAATCCCAGAAATGTTCCAAGTACAAAAAGCTAATTTCTCTCAAATTGTGTACAAATTTGTTTACATCACTATTAGTCAGCATTTCTCCTTTCCCAATATAATCCAGCCATGACAGGTGGCATATCAAGAAGCTGATGAATCGTATGCTCATTACACAGGTGCACCTTGTGCTGGGGACAAAAGAGGGGTAAGGCCAGATAGCAGCCCTAAGCAACCTGTCCGACACCCTGCTAAGAAAGGTTAACTTTAGTTCACCGGCATAAAAAATAAACACTCCAAAAGAGATGCTAAACATATGATTATTTGTTCCCCTGTTAACATTCACTAATAGAAAACAAATTGTCAATTAGGAGAGTGAAGCCTAATATACACCCAGCAGAGTAATTGAAATGTAATTTAATGACAACTGTGACATTAATTATCATGGTCACAATTACCCCTTATTCTAGCAACATTCCCATTTACAGACTTGATATATACCATTCCCAAACTGTCAGTTCTACAACCCAGTAAAACAAACATCAGGTTAGCATGGACTAGGACTCATTAAACAGCATCATTGGTGCGACAAACCAAGTAGAATGCTACTAGCATATATAACCTACTCAACAAATGTAGCTTACCCAAGTCAAAATTGTATTTTAAACACCCAGCATGTAACCCGTTTATATCCAACAAAGGGGTCAAAGTAATATTGTTGATGCCTCAGCATGTTTATATAATGCAATGAGATGTTAAAACATCACTCGAGTCAGGTCATTGACCTCAAGTCAAAGTATGACCCTCCAAAACACAAGTCAAACTTTAATTTGGAGGCAAAACAAGCAAATGCAGATACACAGTACCCATGAACTCTTGAATGGATCCTGAGCATCATGTCCTGCTTCAGATTTCCTTGTTTGTGGTTATCGTATCTGAAGATTATGTCTTTGTTAAATGTTTTGGAGGAACAAAGAATGTTGTTTTATGATCTTAGTTCAAATGTAGCGTTTGGAGGGTGACGCCCCAGGGGAGACTGGTGATTGGCCAGAAGAGGGAGCATCATTGTTTATAAATAGGGGTTAAACGATGAGAAGGCAGAACGGTCATGGCAATCTGAGGAGCCGTTCTCCGGACACCGAGGGTCTGTACTTATGCTGTAACCTCGTGATTTTAATAAAAGCCTCTAACACGATGCAGCTTGAACGGACTCTTTGTTGACAGCAATAATGGCCACCACTCATCAGATACGACATAATGGCACCCCAGATGGGAGTGGTCTGCGCCTCTTCTTTGTTTCAGTCAACCGCCAAGCTAACTCGCTTTGAAGCATGGCCAAACAAGGGTGAGTTTTTCTTACCGCTTCGGAGTTTGTTAGATTGGATACGACTTGTGTACACTGGAGAGATGTACCATTCCGACCTTGTCTCGGGTGGCGTTATTGCTGTTGACTAGAGTCTGTTAAAATATATTTCATTGGTAACGGGTGGCAATGAGAAATTTAGAGCATTAAACGGTAGGATTTAAGTATTGAAAGTGTACAATTTAAGGCAGATATGCATTCATCTTTAGGGCACTGTACCGCTTTAAGACCTCCATGGGGGGCCATTTTAGATAATGGGCTGGCAAATCCGTTTGAACGATAGCATGGGCAGACGGTGGGTTTTTATAAAGGAAGAACTCGATTTGGTGGGATTTATCTGATTGTGATTATGATTTGACTTTCGTCCGACCGGATGTCTGATTGGGTTTAATTTCTCGGTGTAATGTCATTAAATCACGGCAACAAAAACGGTAGGAGAAATTTATATTCCATTGGTAACGGTTGGCAATGAGACATTTATATTCCATTGGTAACGATAGGCAATGAGAAATTTATGTTTAAAGGGAATAAGGGCAGTGCAGGATATGTCTTTGTGTAATAGGCCGCAGTTACCTCGTGGCTAAGGCTAATTCTAAATGCTAAATGTGTGTTGTGTCACATTGTACCTCGTGGCGAAGGCTAATGCTGAATGCTAAATGTGTTTTGTGTCACAGTGTACCTAAGGCTAAGGCTAATGCTAAATGCTAATTGTGTTGCGTGCTACATGCTAACGTATCCTTAGAGACGCCATTGCGATGGATTAAAGTCTCTTAAACTTGTCACTGTCTGTAAGTCAGGTTATATGTTTTGTGAGCGCTGTTAAATGTTGTTTGACTAGGAGGGGGAAACGGGAGGTACAGCTGGACTGTTATTCTGTCTGTTTGGGGAGAGAATGTCACTTCCACGGTGAATAAGTATTTTTGAATGGATGTGCGCATGCGTGGGATTTTACTAAACAACACATCTGTTACACTGCAGGGGGAGACAGGGAGACACAGACGTGGGAACAAAGAGGAGAGATTTTAACACGAATCTTGTAGTTTAAAGCGGCTGGGGTTTGAACATTAAACTATTTGTTGAGATGTAGTGAATTTATAAATTAGATATATGATAACGGATTATAATAAATTGAATTAAATAATTAAATGACGGATTAAAATAAAATAAAAATGTTTTTGAGCGATCTATTTAGTTCTGAGTTTAGTCTTAGAGTGAATAATGTAGAACGAACGAATATTGAATGGTTGGAAATACTCAGTGATTGCATTAACTACTAAAAGCTGTTTCTGTGTCTTTGTCCCTTGTCATGAGAGACAGGAGAGAGGGGGAGCGAGGAGATACAGGAAGTGATCACGTGACGCGGCAGAGGATCAAGTCAAAAAAAAAAGGTTTTGAGACTGTTACAAGATATGTGATGTTATGACAATTTTACATAGGCTTGGCAAATACTATTAAATTAAAAATTGCATTTCGGAGGCTATGTGCATGACTTAGGGTTAATTACAGTTGTGTTGGGAATCAAGGACTGACATTATTCTGTAAATTTAAGATAATTAGGTGCCTATAGAGCAAGGGGGTTTATGGGAATTGTAGTAATGATAGGGTTAGAGGCTTTGTTTTTGGGATTGCTTTGAAGTTGACTAACTTACATTTACTTGCATTTGATGGGTTGTGGTAAGATAGCCAACACTAATTGATAAATTGGTGATTTTTTATTTTTTTGGGGTTGTTAGGGTTATATTAATAATTTAAGGGGGGAAGCCATAGGCTATACAGTCTAAAATAAGATAGTTCACAATAAAGGAATATAAAAGGGTTGATATAGGGGAAAAAATAGTAATTCTTTAACTAAAGTAGTGTTAGGAGAAACTAATGGCAGATGTTAGTACACCTTTCTCACATACGGATTCAGCAAAAAGACATCCACCTTATGAGAAGAAAGCTTTCAGTGATCATCCAGGAGGGTGATTGTTGCATCAGAGATGAAGATGAACGAATAATAGATAGAGGACAAGCAGAAACGACGATAAAGATGAATCCAAAACTCCAGAAGGAAGAAAAACCGAGATGTCTGGGAACTTAAAGAAGATGAGGATGATGAAGATGATATTTCGAGGACAGAACTTAAAATATAAGCTTTTGAAGAATCCTGATATGTCAAGAAGAAAGAACAGGACGAAGAAACTCTGAGAACTCAATCATACAACGGGTGGAGAAGAGAAGCTTTGGTTATGAAGAATCAGAATGAACCAAATCAACAATCACTGTTACAGCTTCAACTGAACAATATCAAATGCAATTGTACCAGCCAAGGGGGGTACCAGATGTTCCATATCCACAGCCAGTTTCTGGACAGACACAGAATTGGAGAGGAAGAGGACGAGAAGAAATAGAAGAAGGAGGAAGTTTTCAGCTACACTTCCAGCAACTTTCAGAAGACTGTTATAATTGTGGACAGATTGGTTACTTTACCTGTGATGGAAATGCGCCAGGAGAAAACAGAGGAAGATAAAGGAGCAAGTGAAGATCACCTGTTAGTGCCTAGAAGATACGAAGGGGGGTGTCAGCTGAGAGCATCGATTAGAGAAGAAGAGAAAATAGCTAACAATTGAAGTAAAAACAACCGACCATTAGAGATGCATTGTTTAAATTGAATTGTACAATAAGATGTACACTAGACGACTGGGTTTTTGGGAATAATTTGCTTAAAAAAGATAATATCATAGGAAGGATGATAATCTATTGTTCTGTCTATTAGACAATCTGTCTGGAAAAATAAAGTTAAAAGGGGTGACTATTATTCTGGGTTACATTCTTACACTAAGAGATTTCAGGCTAGGCTAAAAGGTGTTTAGTCGTTTGCCAAGTGTGTGTAAAAAGTCAAAGGCAGTTGGGAACTTTCCCAATCACATAGTCTACATTTGGTGGTAAAGGGATTTTGTGAATAAATCAGTGGAAAAAGGTTTAAAGGTTATGGGAGAAAAGATTAGATTAAAATAAGTTAGGAGGACTAGGTTGAAGGAACTCTAAGACAGTAAGCTAAGTTTCAAAGTTAGTAGTAAGAGAGAGAACAATGGTGAATGACACTTTAGAGTAGGGAGATCAAGGTAATTATAGGTGTATTGTTTATAATCAAAAGTTTGAAAATCAGGGATTAGAGAAAGGACTGAGAGTGGGGAAAAAGTGACACTAGTGGTGATAGATGGAAGTACAAGCAAAGACAACTTGTTTCTTTGGGGAAAAACTAGGAGTAACTAAGGACATTAACACTTCAGTCTATTATAACAACAGTGAGAAGCAAGTTAACTCTTTCAACATTGATAGTTATTAAAGCCATAAATATATCGCATTTGATTATAAGGGAACCAATAGCTCCAGCGCCAATTTTGGGGTTAGGATGGGGACGTTCCTCCCACATGGAGAGATAATTATGGAGAAGAAGTATTGTTATCAGGACCAAGAGTAGAAGCTGTGGCACCTAATTAAAGGAGGTATAGTTTAGAAGAGGGTTAGGAGTGACTGTTCACTTATGTTGCGTAGTGTTACAGAGAAAGGTCAGGGAGAATATATGTGTACTTATCTAGTGCAAGCATTAGAATTTGTTCCGGTTAAGAATTATTGGTTAAAGGGCTATGTAATTCGTAAAGTGATGCCTATAATGGAAGATTTGAAATCTGTTGAAGCTTCCGCAGTCACCGAAGGAGTTCAGGAGGAGTAGATTACAGTAGTCACTCCAACAGTGAATAATACACATAGGATATCGGTAGCTTTGTCACTAGAAATAATTAAGGTTAATACATCAACTACTTTAATGGTAACTTTGGAAGGGATTAATGATACGATGGCAATAAGCAAATGTAGGAAGTATGACACCGACAACAACTTTTCTGAAATTAAAGGGGTAGCAAGAAGGACTCAGGGGTTTATGTTACGGATGGAGAGTGCTGTCAATGATAGTACGAATAGGGTTAAAATAGGAGAACAGATAGTAGTAGAGAGAATATAGATTCATCATGGAGGACAGGATGAGGTCTTTGATTTTAATGACAGACAAGGAGAGGTATCTGCAGTACCGCTCGTTAGGGAAGTGAGAAACTAAAGGGAGTGGTTTGATTCTTCTGTTGTGAAGATTAGAGATAGAGGGGAAGGTTCCAGCAGCTCATGCTGTAATATCAGTGAGGAATCTTGAGGGTCCGTGTCTGGTGAGAATTCCAGAACCACACATGTTAGAGACGGTCGTTTGACCTCTATCAAGTATGTGTCAATCTTATGCGTTGTCATGACTGTGGTATCAGCAACAGTCAGTAACAGATAAAATAATGTCATTGTCAAAACATTTGTTTAAGCCTAGGGTTAGGTGTTATTAGGTTAAGTGAATTAACTTGTGTGAATTTGTTAGATGTGAAGTAAAATCAGGTAACAGCGAATCCTGGAGCATTTGAGGTGTAACCATTGAGGGTTAAAAGTTGTTTTTGTTCTAATAAAACATATGGTAAGGGGTATGTTTATGGGAATATCAGATTGTGATGTTATATGATGACTTTGGATAAGCACGGACAAAAGGTTAGAGAGGACAAATATGATGTTACTTTTTATGTTTCAGGTAGTAGGAACAGCAGGACTTTGATGGTTAAAAGATTAGCTTTTGCCTGACAATGTGACTATGGGGAATTTTAGAGATATTTGGAGGGGTTGTGGTGATAAAGCATATATATTCTTACATTATGGATGGATAGGATTTTGTTACATGTCAACGTTGAAGCTTCCATATGAGGTTTTTACCATTATAAGAGGGATAGCACCGGACACAGCTAAATCTAGGGTTAAAAGGGTGACATGGCGACATGTCATAGTCTTCAAGCCTATCATTGAAGGATGAATCTAAGGGAGAAGGGGGGATTTTTTCCATGGTATGGTGTAACATTTGGGAAGATCATATTGATAATAGTAGATACTTTGAGTCCAGATAGTTCAGATATTATCACTAGGGTTATATATGCATTATAAGGGATGTGTTTGGGAGATCTGAGAGGATTTGGGTGCAAGATCAATTAGGCCAGTAGGGGCAGTGATGGGTTACATTTTAATGGCAGCTTTGATAACACTGTGTGATGTTTGTAATTTGTTACTGACTTTTGAGAAAGCTATGATATTGAGATAGGTTGGAGAGTGATGCCTGGAGACAACACTCAGATGCCGGTGTTGACTGTTCCTGATCTGGATGAAAATGGACCAGTGGAACTGAATGGATAAATATCATTTTTTATGTTTTGATCATTTTTCAAATTTTTTATTTTTTTCAATATTAGGGTGATGTTGGTATGATTTATGAATCAAAGGGGGGAATAGGTTTATGTGATTCATACATAATTTATATATCATTTCTATATTCTTAGTTGATATTGATGTTCAATTTGAAAGTGTTTTTTTTGGAAAAGATACTGTTTGGTTTCTTTTCTTTTCTTCCAGAAGCATTTGGGGGAACATATGGAGATTGAAATACTCAAACAAGGACAATATGAAGGGACAATATGACTGGAGGAGATGAAACAAGGAGGGTGTGGCTGATTCCATCATCAACAAGTCCATTGGAAGAGGAGACTACGGGGAGATGAAGTGTAGTGGACTACATTCCAGTGTCTGCAATGAAATATAGACATGTGTAATACATAATTGTGTCATATTCTTAGGGATTAATTTTTGTAGAATGATGTTTGATGTTATTGAATACATGTGAGGATCTTAGATGTTTTTGTTTATTTCGTGAATGTTTAGGGACAGAGAGGCTAGGAAGGGAGAGTTTCACTGTACGGTCCAATGGGTTGACCAGCCTTACAGTGGATGTTTTTGGATAGGATTTTGTTTGCAGGGGCTTACATGTGTATTTAATTGCATCATAGTTTCAAATGCATTTACATGGTTTATGAGGTTATCTGGAGTACCGAAGGTGGTTGCCTGGGGCAGAGGGACCGTGAGAGAATTTTACTGTCTTGATTGATATGGATGGAAGGTTGCCGGACAGTTTTTCGCTCTTACACTCCATAGAGATTTGTTCATGTTTCATAGTAATGTATTCACACTTCATAAAGATAGTAATGTATTCACACTTCATAAACAGTTATTTCATAGAAAGGTATTTACACTCTAGAGGAGAATGTTTTTGGTTTAATGTTAAACCTACTCAATAAGATAAATTGTTACTAGTCATAATCCTATTCTGTTTGTTTTCGAGACTGTTCGTCTCGAAGGGGGGAATATCGTATCTGAAGATTATGTCTTTGTTAAATGTTTTGGAGGAACAAAGAATGTTGTTTTATGATCTTAGTTCAAATGTAGCGTTTGGAGGGTGACGCCCCAGGGGAGACTGGTGATTGGCCAGAAGAGGGAGCATCATTGTTTATAAATAGGGGTTAAACGATGAGAAGGCAGAACGGTCATGGCAATCTGAGGAGCCGTTCTCCGGACACCGAGGGTCTGTACTTATGCTGTAACCTCGTGATTTTAATAAAAGCCTCTAACACGATGCAGCTTGAACGGACTCTTTGTTGACAGCAATAATGGCCACCACTCATCAGATACGACATGGTCAATGGGGTCTCAGTTGCAGAGGTGAACTCTTCCTCAATGGCATGGTCAATAACAGAAGGCTCTTGGTCTAGACTCTTCCCCACTTGTGCCGAGACCTCAGAGCCAAGGAACTCGCACTTGTTTTTAGTCAGACAAGCCAGTTGTGGCTTCAGAAGTTTCAATAGTAGAGTCCTGCGTCACACAAGCCAGTTAAGCGCCTCATTTGATGATAGCTTTGAAAAATATAGGTTCAGGTACACAAGCAAATTATAAAAGACAGCAATGGTTGACAATTTCTGGCAAAAAAAATTACAGGATCCTCTGAAGGCCTCTAAACATTTGTTATTTAGACACACCAATTCAACACCAAAGAGTAACTCAAACACAGCACCATCTACAGAGACAAAGAACATTGCTACAAGGGATGGGATAAAACGTGGGGGAAAGAACGCTTACCTCCAAATCTCCTCTGTAGAGAGACTCGATCTTGCTTCTGGGACTTTCCAACAGGGGAACAAGAAACTGAGGAGAAAGAGTTCACAGAAGTTGAGTCCACACAAAATAGTAATGACAGAAAAAAACAAAGATTGCTAATATGGAAGAAAGTCACATTTGAAACTCCAACTTACAAAGTTAAGCATATTTCTCTAACAAAGCCCTTCAATCCAAATAAAACCAAGGAGTAAAACATTAGTGAACCAGCCTTTTACGATCCCAACATTCAGCACGAAGCGCAGCACTTCTCTCACAGTTCCCATGATAATTGTCTTTGTTATGAACAAGTAATGTCTTCCCATAGCCTGTAAGAGGCTTATATAGGCCACTAATTACCCCTTACCTGACTCCCACCTGAAGCCAAACATAACGATCAATTAACAAGCTTGATTGAGGCGTAACGTTCAGATAAAAATCGATCATGTAGAACAGATGTTTCTTCTTTGGAGGGCAGGCAATCCTTTCTACTCTATATATTATATTTCTATCTGCAATGTTTTACCCTTCTGGTCTCAGATCAGCAGTAGAAAGTAGGCCTAATTATTTTAGGTATAATCTTCAAAGATATTAGGGGAAAATAAACACTGTACCCAAATCCATTTTTATTATGCTCCTGGGAAATGGGTAGGCCTCCACCATATATTCCTTCACAGTTTTACAGCTGTGTTATATTCCTTTATTTACATAGATCACATACATACATATATATGTTAGCTGTAAGTAGCTCTGGAATACAATTCCTATATTGTATTATTATTAACATAAATCATAATATATCATATTTTCCTCCTTTGCTCTGTAGGAGTCTCGGCTGGTGGAGGTCCCTTGTATGAATGACATTCAAGTGGATGTGACCCCAAACCTGCTGGAGAGGCTCAGCAGGGTGACAGACATCCTGTCACGGATCTCCAAACTAGTGTCTGAGGACCTGGAGAAGGTTTTGTCTACATCTGTGTGGCAGGACAAGCAAAGTAACCTAACCTCTCTGTATGAAGGAGGAGGCTGTGTGTAAGGTCAGGACAAGCAAGGTAACCTAACCTCACTGTATGAAGGAGGAGGCTGTGTGTAAGGTCAGGACAAGCAAGGTAACCTTCTTGTATGAGGAGCATATTGTCTTACTTTGCCAAGGTAAATATTTAGCTGCTCTATATTTAGCTGGGGCTGTCATCTCCAATCTAACCTTTGACCCTCGCACGGCCAACGGTCACCTGCTCCGCTCCCAGGAGAATCTGCACCTCTTCCCACCATAACCTTTGACCTCTGCATCTCTCCCCCAGGTGACCTACAAGGGCATCCACAGGAAGGAAAAGGGGAAACGGTGCATGGTGGGAATGAACGATGGCTTTATACCTTTTCAAACAATACACTCATCCCTTCATCTACACTGATTGAAGTGGATTTAACAAGTGACATCAATAAGGGATCATAGCTTTCACCTCGATTCACCTGGTCAGTCTATGTGATGGAAAGAGCAGTTGTTTTTAATGTTTTGTATACTCAGTGTACAAAAAGATGATATCTCTATCATTCTCTATGGGCTAGGTAGAGCCACAGTGGGGAAAAAAAATGATTTAGTCAGCCACCAATTGTGCAAGTTCTCCCACTTAAAAAGATGAGAGAGGCCTGTAATTTTCATCATAGGTACACGTCAACTATGACAGACAAATTGAGATTTTTTTTCTCCAGAAAATCACATTGTAGGATTTTTAATGAATTTATTTGCAAATTATGGTGGAAAATAAGTATTTGGTCAATAACAAAAGTTTCTCAAAACTTTGTTATATACCCTTTGTTGGCAATGACACAGGTCAAACGTTTTCTGTAAGTCTTCACAAGGTTTTCACACACTGTTGCTGGTATTTTGGCCCATTCCTCCATGCAGATCTCCTCTAGAGCAGTGATGTTTTGGGGCTGTCGCTGGGCAACACGGACTTTCAACTCCCTCCAAAGATTTTCTATGGGGTTGAGATCTGGAGACTGGCTAGGCCACTCCAGGACCTTGAACTGCTTCTTACGAAGCCACTCCTTCGTTGCCCGGCGGTGTGTTTGGGATCATTGTCATGCTGAAAGACCCAGCCACGTTTCATCTTCAATGCCCTTGCTGATGGAAGGAGGTTTTCACTCAAAATCTCACGATACATGGCCCCATTCATTCTTTCCTTTACACGGATCAGTCGTCCTGGTCCCTTTGCAGAAAAACAGCCCCAAAGCATGATGTTTCTACCCCAATGCTTCACAGTAGGTATGGTGTTCTTTGGATGCAACTCAGCATTCTTTGTCCTCCAAACACGACGAGTTTAGTTTTTACCAAAAATATCTATTTTGGTTTAATCTGACCATATGACATTCTCCCAATCCTCTTCTGGATCATGCAAATGCACTCTAGCAAACTTCAGACGGGCCTGGACATGTACTGGCTTAAGCAGGGGGACACGTCTGGCACTGCAGGATTTGAGTCCCTGGCGGCGTAGTGTGTTACTGATGGTAGGCTTTGTTACTTTGGTCCCAGCTCTCTGCAGGTCATTCACTAGGTCCCCCCGTGTGGTTCTGGGATTTTTGCTCACCGTTCTTGTGATCATTTTGACCCCACAGGGTGAGATCTTGCGTGGAGCCCCAGATCGAGGGAGATTATCAGTGGTCTTGTATGTCTTCCATTTCCTAATAATTGCTCCCACAGTTGATTTCTTCAAACCAAGCTGCTTACCTATTGCAGATTCAGTCTTCCCAGCCTGGTGCAGGTCTACAATTTTGTTTCTGGTGTCCTTTGACAGCTCTTTGGTCTTGGCCATAGTGGAGTTTGGAGTGTGACTGTTTGAGGTTGTGGACAGGTGTCTTTTATACTGATAACAAGTTCAAACAGGTGCCATTAATACAGGTAACGAGTGGAGGACAGAGGAGCTTCTTAAAGAAGAAGTTACAGGTCTGTGAGAGCCAGAAATCTTGCTTGTTTGTAGGTGACCAAATACTTATTTTCCACCATAATTTGCAAATAAATTCATAAAAAATCCTACAATGTGATTTTCTGGATTTTTTTTTCTCAATTTGTCTGTCATAGTTGACGTGTACCTATGATGAAAATTACAGGCCTTTCTCATCTTTTTAAGTGGGAGAACTTGCACAATTGGTGGCTGACTAAATACTTTTTTCCCCCACTGTATTAGTTAAAATTGAGAACATACTTTGCTTTTGTTTTTTCAAACATTTCAAATGAATTACTCAATAAATTAGTGGGAGTGTTAAATAAATATATATCCATATATTACTTGTTTACTTAGCCAGAAGATTCCAACCCTACCGTTACGCTTGTTTAAAGTTGTGGTCAAAAGTTTTGACCACAACCACAGCCCAAACAAGTATTGGTCTTCACAAAGTTTGCTGCTTCAGTGTTTTTAGATATTTTTGTCAAATGCTACTATGGTATACTGAAGTATAATTACAAGCATTCCAGAAGTGTCAAAGGCTTTTATTGACAATTACATTCAGTTTATGCAAAGAGTCAATATTTGCAGTGTTGACCCTTCTTTTTCAAGACCTCTGCAATCCGCCCTGGCATGCTGTCAATTAACTTCTGGGCCACATCCTCACTGATGGCAGCCCATTCTTGCATAATCAATGCTTGGAGTTTGTCAGAATTAGTGGGTTTTTGTTTGTCCACCCGCCTCTTGAGGGTTGACCACAAGTTCTCAATGGGATTAAGGTCTGGGGAGTTTCTTGGCCATGGACCCAAAATGTCGATGTTTTGTTCCCCGAGCCACTTAATTATCACTTTTGCCTTATGGCAAGGTGCTCCATCATGCTGGAAAAGGCATTGTTCATCACCAAACTGTTCTTGGATGGTTGGGAGAAGTTGCTCTTGGAGGATGTGTTGGTACCATTCTTTATTCATGGCTGTGTTCTTAGGCAGTGAGCCCACTCCCTTGGCTGAGAAGCAACCCCACACATGAATGGTCTCAGGATGCTTTACTGTTGGCATGACACAGGACTGATGGTAGCGCTCACCTTGTCTTCTCCAGACAAGCTTTTTTCCGGATGCCCCAAACAATCGGAAAGGGGATTCATCAGAGAAAATGACTTTACCCCAGTCCTCAGCATTCCAATCCCTGTACCTTTTGCAGAATATCAGTTTGTCCCTGATGTTTTTCCTGGAGAGAAGTGGCTTCCTCGCTGCCCTTCTTGACACCAGGCCATCTTCCAAAAGTCTTTGCTTCACCGTGCATGCAGATGCGCTCACACCTGCCTGCTGCCATTCCTGAGCAAGCTCTGCACTGGTGGTGCCCCGATCCCGCAGCTGAATCAACTTTAGGAGACCTGGCGCTTGCTGGACTTTCTTGGGCGCCCTGAAGTCTTCTTCACAACAATTGAACCTCTCTCCTTGAAGCTCTTGATGATCCGATAAATAGTTGATTTAGGTGCAATCTTACTAGCAGCAATATCCTTGCCTGTGAAGCCCTTTTTGTGCAAAGCAATGATGACGGCACGTGTTTCCTTGCAGGTAACCATGGTTAACAGAGGAAGAACAATTATTTCAAGCACCACCCTCCTTTTAAAGCTTCCAGTCTGTTATTCTAACTCAATCAGCATGACAGAGTGATCTCCAGCCTTGTCCTCGTCAACACTCTCACCTGTGTTAACGAGAGAATCACTGACATGCTGGCAGCTGGTCCTTTTGTGGCAGGGCTGAAATGCAGTGGAAATGTTTTTTGGGGATTGTCACGCTCTGGCTCCGGGACTTTGAATGTTGAGCCAGGGTGTGTTCGTTTTGTTGTGTTTTGGTTGGTTGTCTTTGGGTGTGTTGTCTTGGTTGTTCGTGTGACTCCCAATCAGTGGTAACGAGTGTCAGCTGTCGGCTCGTTATCTCTGATTGGGAGCCATATTTATACTGTGTGTTTTCACCTTGGGGTTGTGGGTTTTTGTTCCGTATTCAGTCTTTGTCACTGTGGACTTCACGTATCGTCATTGTTTGTTGTTTTGGTGTTCAATACTTTAATATAATAAAGTCATGTTCGCTCAACGCGCTGCGCTTTGGTCTCCCTCATTGGACGATCGTGACAGAAAAACCCACCGTACCAGGACCAAGCAGCGTGTCCAGGAGCCAAGGGTATGGACATGGGAGGTGATTTTGGACGATAAAGGGTCCTGGACTTGGGAAGAAATCCTGGCGGGATGGATCGCCGGCCATGGAGTGAGGCAGTGAGAGGCGACGGAGAGAGGAGCAACGGCGTCAGCAGGGCCATCGTCGGAAGGACGAGAGGCAACCCCAAAAAGTTTTTGGGGGGCACATGGCTTAGGCGGCTGGGCAGCAGGAGGCTGCCACAGGGAGACGTGGAGAGAAGGCTACCGGATTACGGGAGCCATTGGCGAGTAGAGGGAGGGAAGTTGTTGTGGCACGGCGTGAGAGACTGAGGTGTGTTACCAGTCCGGTCCGGCCCGTTCCTGATCCCCGGTTAAGGCCAGTGGTGTGTGTTCCCAGTACGGACCGGCCTGTTCCTACTCCACGCACCAAGCCCACGGTGTGCGTCGCCAGTCCAGCCCGGCCGGTTCCTGCTCCACGTACTAAGCCTACGGTGTACGTCGCCAGCCCAGCCCGGCCTGTTCCTGCTTCTCGCATCAAGCCTACGGTGTGCGTCGCCAGCCCAGCCCGGCCTGTTCCTGCTCCACGCACAGAACCTACGGTGTGCGTCGCCAGCCCAGCCCGGCCTGTTCCTGCTCCACGCACAGAACCTACGGTGTGCGTCGACAGCCCTGCCCGGCCTGTTCCTGCTCTACGCACCAAGTCTACGGTGTGCATCGACAGCCCTGCCCGGCCTGTTCCTGCTCTACGCATCAAGTCTACGGTGTGCGTCGACAGCCCTGCCCGGCCTGTTCCTGCTCTACGCACCAAGTCTACGGTGTACGTCGACAGCCCTGCCCGGCCTGTTCCTGCTCTACGCACCAAGTCTACGGTGTGCGTCGACAGCCCTGCCCGGCCTGTTCCTGCTCTACGCACCAAGTCTACGGTGTACGTCGACAGCCCTGCCCGGCCTGTTCCTGCTCTACGCACCAAGTCTACGGTGTGCGTCGACAGCCCTGCCCCGGCCTGTTCCTGCTCTACGCATCAAGTCTACGGTGTGCGTCGACAGCCCTGCCCGGCCTGTTCCTGCTCTACGCACCAAGTCTACGGTGTGCGTCGACAGCCCTGCCCGGCCTGTTCCTGCTCCACGCACGAAGCCTACGGGGTGCGTCGGCGGCCTGGTCCAGCCCGTTCCTGCTACTCGCACCAAGCCAGGGGGTGCGAGTCGTCAGCCTGGTTCAGCTCGCGCCCTGCTATTCGCACCAAGCCAAGGGTGCGAGCCGTCAGCCTGATCCAGCCCATTCCTGCTACTCGCACCAAGCCAGGGATGCGAGTGCGTCAGCCTGGTGAGGCCCGTTCCGGCTCCACGCATCAAGCCTAGGGTGCGTATCGTCAGCCAGGTTCGGTCCGTTTCTGCCTCACGCGCCAAGCCAGGGGTACGCGTCGTCAGTCCAGATCCTACCAGCTGGGTCGGATCGGACCGGGGCGCTACGGGGGATTGAGGAAGGGTGGTGGTCAAGCCCGGAGCCGGAGCCGCCTCCGAGGAGCAACACCCACCCAGCCCTCCCCTGTTTGGGGGTTTTGAGGCGCGGTCGCAGTCCGCGCCTTTAGGGGGGGGTACTGTCACGCTCTGGCTCCGGGACTTTGAATGTTGAGCCAGGGTGTGTTCGTTTTGTTGTGTTTTGGTTGGTTGTCTTTGGGTGTGTTGTCTTGGTTGTTCGTGTGACTCCCAATCAGTGGTAACGAGTGTCAGCTGTCGGCTCGTTATCTCTGATTGGGAGCCATATTTATACTGTGTGTTTTCACCTTGGGGTTGTGGGTTTTTGTTCCGTATTCAGTCTTTGTCACTGTGGACTTCACGTATCGTCATTGTTTGTTGTTTTGGTGTTCAATACTTTAATATAATAAAGTCATGTTCGCTCAACGCGCTGCGCTTTGGTCTCCCTCATTGGACGATCGTGACAGGGATTAAGTTCATTTTCATGGCAAAGAGGGACTTTGCAATGAATTGCAATTCATCTGATCACTCTTCATAACTTTCTGGAGTATATGCAAATTGCCATCATAAAAACTGAGGCAGCAGACTTTGTGAAAATTAATATTTGTGTCATTCTCAAAACTTTTGACCACGACTGTACACTGGAACGCCATCATGGTTAGATTAAGACACTGCGGAGCCACCGCAAGATATGGGTTTGAAAATGTACCTCAATGCAGGGATGGGATATGGCACTGTACTCCAAATGTTACCTTTATCCAAACTGATACATCGAGAAGATTGAAATACTGCTAGTTTTCTGGAAAACTGCCCTTTTTGTCCTCAAGCTAGCTAGCAGTAGCCACAGCAGCCATTATGGAATGGCACGTCGCGTTGAACAACAAAGGAGCTGATTGGCTGACACTGCCATTCCAAAATGGCTGCGGTGGCTACTGCTAAGTAGCATGAGGAAGAAAAGGGCAGTTTTCCAGAAAACTAGCAGTATTTCAATCATCTCAGTGTATCAGTTTGGATCAGTGATCTTGTCAGTTAGTTAGTGTGAGTCTGGAACACTGCAGAGTGAAGTGATGCAAGGATTCTTTTTTTTATTCCTTGATGTGGCGGGTGATTGAGTGTGTTCTAGAATGTTCACAGGGCAACTGTGACACACAGGCAGTAGCAGTAGTAGCAGATAGCTAAGCTAATCTTTCCATGTAGCAGTGGCGTGTATTCATGTATGTTAAGGGAAGCCAGGGTTCCCCAAATATTTGACCAATAAAAAAATGAAATATCTTTCAGCTCTCTGTGTTTTCATAATTTTCTTTCAATTCACAACTGGCTGAATCTCACCGGATAAATCATTTGAGTGAGGGAAACAGAGCCCCTCTGTCTCAGTATGTGTAGCCCATGTATCTGATGCTGTCTGGACCAAAGGAGTATAACATGTTGCCATCAAAGCATTTGATTGATTGATGGCAGCTAGCATTTGGCAGAGGTGTGGACTCGAGTCATGTGACTTGGACTCGAGTCAGACTCGAGTCATGAATTTGATGACTTCAGACTCGACTCGACAAAATGTACAAAGACTTGCAACTCGACTTGGACTTTAACATCAATGACTCGTGACTTCACTTGGACTTGCGCCTTATGACTCGAGAAGACTTGCTACTTCCCATGAAAACTGGGGAAAAAAAATTTCACACGGCCGCGCCGCTCTCCGTTTATCTGCATCTGTGAAAAAAATGTGCACCATCCACCTGTATGCATACAGAGAGCGCGCGCTGCCTGCACGTTATCCAATCACTGTAGTCCCACGTTGTTTTGATTCGACAGCATCTAAGCAGGCACATTGCAAGACAACCAATGAAGCACATCAAGCAACAACGTGGCAGTTGTCAAAATGATACCGAAGATAGTTTGGTTTGGCTATAAAAATTACGAGGTAGTCGACAAAAAACGAGTTGCAATCTGCAAAACATGCGGATCGAAGATTACAGACGGAGCTGCCACAACGTCCAACTTTGTTCGACACCTGAAGTTGCACAAAGAAAGGTAAGTTTTGAGCAGATACTACGCACCTTATCGGATGTACCGTAACTTACTAGCTAGCTGCTGCATATTTACTGTATCAACGAGACAAACGCACGTCTCCCTTGCTGGTTCATGCTTACAAAAATATGGATTTTTGAACTGCTATTATATGGACATTCTAAAACGCTTTCGTGAAAAAACGCTTAACGTTCTTTAATGTACTAAGACAGTGTTATTAAAAGACCAAACTCTGTAAATATCATATTAATAAAGTATACTATGTACAAAACATCAGATGAGCCCAGAATATGAACGCAAACACGTTTAATAACACGTTGCGTTTTCCTCCCATAGAAAACTATTATAAGAAAAGGCTTAACGTGTCTTAATATACTGAGACAGTAATATTAAAAGACCAAACTATAAATATCATATTAATAAAGTATACTAAATGTACAAAACATCAGATGAGGCCAGAATATGAACGCAAACACGTTTAACAACACGTTAAGTGTTTTCCTCCCATAGAAAACCATTATAAGAAAAGGCTTAACATGTCTTATGTAGGCTACTATGTATTCTGGGCTCATCTGATGTTTTGTACATAGTATGCTTTATTAATATGATATTTGCAGAGTTTGGTCTTATAATATTACTGTCTTAGTATATTAAGCATCAGAGGTGGGACAAAGTCATTGTTATGCAAGTCACAAGTAAGTCTCAAGTCTTTGCCCTCGAGTCCCGAGTCAAGTCGAGTCAAAGATGAGGCAAGTCCCAAGTCGAGTCAAAAGTCAAAGCCATCAAGTCTCAAGTCGAGTCCAAAGTCCTACCATTTTAGTTTCGAGTCATTTCAAGTCCTCTTACCACAGAAATAAAATGTATACAAATCATGTATGTCTGTAAGATTTGTATTTATTTAAACCTTTTTATACAATAACATTAATCAAATACAGCAAAAAACATAACATTTAATTTTCACAAAAAAATGCTTGTATTTGAACAGCATATTGCACTAGAACAATGCAAAAAAAAAAAAGAGAGAGAGAGAGAGAGAGAGAGAGAGAGAGAGAGAGAGAGAGAGAGAGAGAGAGAGAGAGAGAGAGAGAGAGAGAGAGAGAGAGAGAGAGAGAGAGAGAGAAAATGGTTTACGGGGAAGGACAAACACCAAAGCTCTGGAAGTAAAAACAGTGTGGGAACCTGCACTGCAAATGAACAGATCTTACTCCATGTGAAACTCCTACCACAGGAGAGAGAGAGCTGTGTGGACAGGTGATGAGCAGAGAGTGAGTGTGTGTGTGCGCGCATGCGTGCTGTGGACAGGTGGAGGGAGGCCCCTATACTGCATTGCATTTGCAAAAGATCAAATTGGCCAAAAGTCTGTCAGTCATTTGTGCACGATGGGGACGCAGAATGATGCCACCATGGCTGAAAACTCGCTCCACTGGAGCACTAGAAGCAGGCACTGCCAAGACTCGGATGGCTACTTGAAAGAGTGAAGGAAGAGTCTTACTGTTCAGTGCCCAGAACAAAAGGGCATTCTGTCCTTCTGCCATGTCAATGTAGTGACTTAGCTGTACTGCTGGTGGGGTCCCAACATCCCTTTTCTGCCTCTTATGGTATGCAGCAAACAGCCCTTCTCCTTCCATGTCCTCTAGTTCTTCTTCAGCAGGCACCGGCACAGGCTGCTCTGTCTCTGCAGCATCTTGCAGGATCAATTCTAAAAATAAAAATAAAAACGTGTCACAACAGCAGAAACAAAAGAGCCCTTATTTCTGATGTTGATGATACTGTTCAAGACTGAAATTTTTTATTATTGTTAAAGTCAGATTAATATCACATTAGATCCTATATCAGATTAAGATCAAATTATTGTACGTTGCATTTAAGTTGCATTGCAAGTCAATAATATTTACCTTTAACTCGTTGTGCCACCTCTGCCTTGATGTCACGGTTGACCAGCACATGGGGCTCAATCCACAGCAGACAAAAGGCTGGATCCAAGGCAGCTGCTTTCAGGTAGACTGTGTCTGAAAAGGGGGGCAGTGATCCCTTCTTGAGACTGGGCCATTTTTACATTAATGAAGATCCCAAGAAATCTTTTTTTCAGGGATGCCTGCAGACCTCTGACCAGGCCACTCAGGAAACGAACTTGAGGCTTCAGCTTCTCAAGATGGTGATTGAGGGACAAGATGGATGGAACAACTGCACTGATTGTAATGACTTTCTCCCCCTGTGTCAAATCAGTTGCTTCTCCGAACGGTTTTAAGATGTCCACCAACTCCTTCAGCAGATTCCACTCTCGTGGTGTGAATGACAGTTCTTTATGCCCGGCCTTCTCAAGAACTGCGCAGAGCTTTTGCTGATCACAATGAAGGACTGCTTTTACCTGCCGCAGTGTGGAATTCCACCTCGTGCTCACTGCAGCAGGGATGCCTCTGTGCTCCCCAAATTCACCATCGAAGATGTCTTTAAACGTTGTGCTTGTATGGAGCAGGGAGCTAAGTTTTGATAACTTGGAGAGAGAAGGACATGCCGCTTTTGTTTCTTTCAAACCGTCTCCCACAACCAGCTGCAATGTGTGTGCAAAACACTGCAGGCGCTGTTTCTTTGCCATAGCAGCATCGACGGTTTGCTGGTCTTCTTGGGTTAAGTCATGCCATAGCTCAGGATCATCAAGATTATCTCCAGCATCTTCATCTTCCTCCTGTTCGCTGGGGAAGCAGACTGTAAATGCCTTGCGCATGTTAGCAGCATTGTCACTAATTATATAGTCCAATTTAGCTTTGATGTTGTATTCATCACATATTGCCTCAAATTGGTCACAGATTCGCTCTGCTGTGTGAGAGCCTTTGAAGCGGTTGCAGGCCAAGAGATTAGTCTTTAGCTGTACCCTCTCTGCATCTCGCTCCATCCAGTGCACAGTGACACCAAGGAATCCCCTCATCTTTCGATCAGACCAAATGTCCACAGTGACTGAAACATGGTCAGTGTTGCTCAATTGAGTTTTTAACTTTGACCGTCTCTCCTCAGCAAGGCTCTCTGTTTTTGTGGTCAGCGTTCGGCGACATACTGGGGTATACTTGCTGTCCAGCACAGCCAGAAAGTGACGAAAGCTCTTATTTTCCACAATAGACAGAGGGAAATTGCAATCAATAATCAAGTCAGACAGTATCGCATTGGAGATGGCCTTCTGCTGTGGGTGGGTCAGGCTGTAACGCCCTACACGAGTGTCAAGGAATTGTGAGATTGAAGGCTGTTGTGGTTCATCTACGATGATTTTGTTCATCTGGTATTCTTCATACCTGTAACAGAGAAGAATATGAAACAGATGTCAGAAAATCCTTTACAGCCACACATGTTGTATTTGAAACTACTCTTTACTCATATCAATGTTGTTGTGTTAATATTCATTGCCTATTGTACACTACGGTTTACGATAATACATTTCAGTTTCAGTGTATGCAATATTAAGAATATTTTTACTGCTTCAAAATTCATAAGAAAGCCCTTTCCCTCAAGAAACTGAAGTCATATGCTTTATAGCAGTGGTTTTCAAAGTGGGGACGGGGACCCTTGGGTGCCGCGAGGGGTTCTAGGGGGCCATGGCAAGTTGGCATGAAAAGTATAGAAAAACAAAATAATTGAATAAATTAAATAACTAAAGTAAACCAAATTAAACCAAAAATAAGCTAAACAATATTCCCATTAGTTAAGAACTGCACTATAATAATCTATTGCATCTCTGAACATTACTACTATAATCGTTATTATTTTATTATATACTGTATATATCCCAGTGGTGCGCTGCCTCACAGACCTACTGTAGACTACGGTAGCACTCTGTCCATGCGCTGTCTGCTGTTTGGGCATGATATGAAAAGGGGAAGGCTAATGGTGGATCTACTGTGACTGTGTTATCATTTTCCTCTTTACAATGTATACGTCTTACTATGTTTCCTGTTGTACTTGGATGGGTTTAGGGATGCACCAACTACATCCGAGTTGTGAAAGGGGGTGCATTCATTGTTTAATTGTGATATTTTGTCTTCAGCGACAGTTCTGCTTAGTTGTGATTAACCAAAATTACATAAACGACCTCAATGAGGCAGCACACCAGCAACTCTGAAACTGAATTCTAAAACGCTTAACGTGAAAAACGCTTAACGTTGCTTAATGCTTATTTGGCCTCCCTAGATTAAAATAATAAATAATAATAATTAGCCAATCAGCGTTGAGCTGAGGTTGTCCTGATGCAGCAAAACGCTCCCCAAGGGAGGCCAATTTGGATTTGGCTTCAGACCAATCAAATCACTTCCTAAGCAAAATGTCATTTTCAGAAAAACGTGTCTGTTTCTGATTTGCTTGTGCTGATGTCTTGCAGTAGCTAGCTTGCTAAATCGGCCCTTTACAAAGCCATGGATGGAGAGGCCAATGATTACGACAGCAATTCTAATCTAACCATAAATTAATATGTTGTGCCACTAGCCTGAGAGGATTGAAGTCAATATATAGCCTAGATGTGGCCTAGTAGGCACACGTTAACTAAATAGCTAACTTAGCTGGTACATTTTTGCCTATGCAAGGAAGTTAGGTTAGCAAGCATTTTAGCTAGGTAGCCTATGACAACAAAAACTAAAAGTGTGCTGTATAGCAGAGCCATAGACTGTTTTGCCAACATGAAAGAGAGGAAGATGGAATTGGCGTTCAACTACAAGTGAGTCAACATTTTTAGTTTTACTTGTGCACGCGCACACACACACAGACAGAAATCAGTTCCATGGACAGCCACATGATATTTACCAACTTTGATTGGACTTTATTCTGGCACTGTCTGACTGTTGTCTTTTTGTTGTCACAGTCTTATTTTACAGTGAGGGAAAAAAGTATTTGATCCCCTGCTGATTTTGTACGTTTGCCCACTGACAAAGAAATGATCAGTCTATAATTTTAATGGTAGGTTTATTTGAACAGTGAGAGACAGAATAACAACAAAAAATCCAGAAAACGCATGTCAAAATGTTATAAATTGATTTGCATTTTAATGAGGGAAATAAGTATTTGACCCCTCTCAATCAGAAAGATTTCTGGCTCCCAGGTGTCTTTTATATAGGTAACGAGCTGAGATTAGGAGCACACTCTTAAAGGGAGTGCTCCTAATCTCAGTTTGTTACCTGTATAAAAGACACCTGTCCACAGAAGCAATCAATCAATATGATTCCAAATTCTCCACCATGGCCAAGACCAAAGAGCTCTCCAAGGATGTCAGGGACAAGATTGTAGACCTACACAAGGCTGGAATGGGCAACAAGACCATCGCCAAGCAGCTTGGTGAGAAGGTGACAACAGTTGGTGCGATTATTCGCAAATGGAAGAAACACAAAAGAACTGTCAATCTCCCTCGGCCTGGGGCTCCATGCAAGATCTCACCTCGTGGTTGCAATGATCATGAGAACGGTGAGGAATCAGCCCAGAACTACACGGGAGGATCTTGTGAATGATCTCAAGGCAGCTGGGACCATAGTCACCAAGAAAACAATTGGTAACACACTATCTGTGGAGGGAGCTGAAGGTTTGAGTTGCCAAACGTCAGCCTCGAAACCTTAATGACTTGGAGAAGATCTGCAAAGAGGAGTGGGACAAAATCCCTCCTGAGATGTGTGCAAACCTGGTGGCCAACTACAAGAAATGTCTGACCTCTGTGATTGCCAACAAGGGTTTTGCCACCAAGTACTAAGTCATGTTTTGCAGAGGGGTCAAATACTTATTTCCCTCATTAAAATGCAAATCAATTTATAACATTTTTGACATGCGTTTTTCTGGATTTTTTTATTGTTATTCTGTCTCTCACTGTTCAAATAAACCTACTATTAAAATTATAGACTGATCATGTTTTTGTCAGTGGTCAAACGTACAAAATCAGCAGGGGATCAAATACACTGCTCAAAAAAATAAAGGGAACACTTAAACAACACATCCTGGATCTGAATGAATGAAATAATCTTATGAAATAGTTTTTTCTTTACATAGTTGAATGTGCTGACAACAAAATCACACAAAAATTATCAATGGAAATCAAATTTATCAACCCATGGAGGTCTGGATTTGGAGTCACCCTCAAAATTAAAGTGGAAAACCACACTACAGGCTGATCCAACTTTGATGTAATGTCCTTAACCCTCCCGTTGTCCTAGGGTCAAAATGACCCGCCACTGTGTTGAACCAACTTTATTTAATTTTAAATTTTTTGGATGGTTTGTGAGAAGGAGGCAGTGATACTTTCTTTAAAGTCTCACTGCCTCCTTCTCACAAATGATCCCAAAAATATAAAAATTAGATAAAGTTGGTTCAACACAGTGGCGGGTCATTTTGACCCTAGGACAACGGGAGGGTTAAAACAAGTCAAAATTAGGCTCAGTAGTGTGTGTGGCCTCCACGTGCCTGTATGACCTCCCTACAACGCCTGGGCATGCTCCTGATGAGGTGGCGGATGGTCTCCTGAGGGATCTCCTCCCAGACCTGGACTAAAGCATCCGCCAACTCCTGGACAGTCTGTGGTGCAACGTGACGTTGGTGGGTGGAGCGAGACATGATGTCCCAGATGTGCTCAATTGGATTCAGGTCTGGGGAACGGGCGGGCCAGTCCATAGCATCAATGCCTTCCTCTTGCAGGAACTGCTGACACACTCCAGCCACATGAGGTCTAGCATTGTCTTGCATTAGGAGGAACCCAGGGCCAACCGCACCAGCATATGGTCTCACAAGGGGTCTGAGGATCTCATCTCGGTACCTAATGGCAGTCAGGCTACCGCTGGCGAGCACATGGAGGGCTGTGCGGCCCCCCAAAGAAATGCCACCCCACACCACGACTGACCCACCGCCAAACCGGTCATGCTGGAGGATGTCGCAGGCAGCAGAACGTTCTCCACGGCGTCTCCAGACTTTGTCACGTCTGTCACATGTGCTCAGTGTGAACCTGCTTTCATCTGTGAAGAGCACAGGGCGCCAGTGGCGAATTTGCCAATCTTGGTGTTCTCTGGCAAATGCCAAACGTCCTGCACGGTGTTGGGCTGTAAGCACAACCCCCACCTGTGGACGTCGGGCCCTCATACCACCCTCATGGAGTCTGTTTCTGACCGTTTGAGCAGACACATGCACATTTGTGGCCTGCTGGAGGTCATTTTGCAGGGCTCTGGCAGTGCTCCTCCTGCTCCTCCTTGCACAAAGGCGGAGGTAGCGGTCCTGCTGCTGGGTTGTTGCCCTCCTACGGCCTCCTCCACGTCTCCTGATGTACTGGCCTGTCTCCTGGTAGCGCCTCCATGCTCTGGACACTACGCTGACAGACACAGCAAACCTTCTTGCCACAGTTCGCATTGATGTGCCATCCTGGACGAGCTGCACTACCTGAGCCACTTGTGTGGGTTGTAGACTCCGTCTCATGCTACCACTAGAGTGAAAGCACCGCCAGCATTCGAAAGTGACCAAAACATCAGCCAGGAAGCATAGGAACTGAGAAGTGGTCTGTGGTCACCACCTGCAGAACCACTTCTTTATTGGGGGTGTCTTGCTAATTGCCTATAATTTCCACCTGTTGTCTATTCCATTTGCACAACAGCATGTGAAATGTATTGTCAATCAGTGTTGTTTCCTAAGTGGACAGTTTGATTTCACAGAAGTGTGATTGACTTGGAGTTACATTGTGTTGTTTAAGTGTTCCCTTTATTTTTTTGAGCAGTGTACTTTTTTCCCTCACTGTATATCACGGTGTATGAACAAATGGGTTATAGAGCAAACAACGCAATTATCATAACATAGGTTGTAATATGGCTTTTTTACTGGCTTTGCTTGGCTTCCTCTGTGATTTTACCCACGCACCGCTACTGCCTTCTAGTTAGTTCGACAAGGATCAGGGATTCACTAGTATTCTAGCTAGCTGTCCACTATACCTGACATTATGGTCCTTATCAACACAAAGGGCGAGTCTCAAATTACACCATATACCCTATATACAAGGTTGTCATTTCAGATTTGTACCATAGGTCAAATTTCACCAACTCTTCTGTATTTAACCTTGTTATTTTTTTAATCAGGTTTATTCAGGCTAGTCTCATTGCAATACAATAATTTATTTTTCAACAGCAACCTGATCCAATGATCTACTGCTACCCTCTCATATTTAAGTCGTCACATTAAAAGCCTGTACAGACAATTAATAAATCAACAAATAAAATCAACAATACAGCCTTTCACTAGCCCCTTGATACACTATATATACAAAAGTATGTGGACACCCCTTCAAATGAGTGGATTCGGCTATTTCAGCCACAACCGTTGCTGACAGTGTCACGACTTCCGCCGAAGTTGGTGCCTCTCCTTGTGCGGGCGGCTATCGGCGGTCGTCGTCACCGGCCTTCTAGCTGCCACCGATCTACGTTTCTGTTTTCCATTTGTTTTGTCTTGATTGTACACACCTGGTTCCCATCATGTTATGATTATTTCCCTATTTAACCCTCTGGTTCCCTCATGGTTTTGTGCGTGATTGTTCTTTGTTTTGTGTTTATGACTGCTGTGAGCTGGTGTATTTCCCTGCGTGGAAATTATTATTGTTTCTTTTCGAGTAAAGTTCGCTTGTTACTCAGTTCTGTGTCCTGCGCCTGACTCCGTCCTACTGCTGGATAATTTAGCTATTTGATTTGGAATTTTATGACCCCTTTAGGTATCCCCAAAAAATTGTTTAAAAAAAATAATCATAAAATATATAATTTGACCTTTACTACTATAGCCCATAGAAACACATTTAATTACACATTCCTAAATGGCAAAAAAGGTTTTGTGTCTGGAGCTATAAGAAAGCTCAGGAAATATTCTTTTTGGAGACATATTTAACCCAATTTTTTTGTTGGCACAAAACTACCACCACATTTGTTTGTATGGGTTACCTTCAATGCAAATAGTCCGGATGGCCATTTGATTAATTGTTCAGCAGTATTATGGCTTGGAGTTCAAAGCTGTTAAGGAGCCTTTTGGACCTAGACTTGGCGCTCCGTTACCTGTTGCTTTGCGGTAGCAGAGAACACAGTCTATGACTTGGGTGACTGGAGACTTTGACAATTTTTTGGGCCTTCCTCTGACACTGCCTAGTATATAGGTCCTGGATGGCAGGAAGCTTGGCCCCAGTGATGTACTGGGCCGTACGCACTAACCTCCGTAGCGCCTTACGGTCAGATGCTGAGCAGTTGCCATACCAGGTGGTGATGCAACCGGTCAGGATGCTCTTGATGGTGCAGCTGTACAGGTTTTTGAGGATCTGGGGACCCATGCCAAATCTTTTCAGTCTCCTGAGGGGGAAAAAAGGTCGTTGATGTGCCCTCTTCACAACTTTAATAATAATATGCCATTTAGCAGACGCATTTATCCAAAGCGACTTACAGTCATGCGTGCATACATTTTTGTGTATGGGTGGTCCCGGGGATCGAACCCACTACCTTGGCGTTACAAGCGCCGTGCTCTACCAGCTGAGCTACAGAGGACCACCCACTTTCTTGGTAGGTTTGGACCATGATAGTTTGTTGGTGATGTGAACACTTGAAACTCTCGACCCGCTCCACTACAGCCTTGTTGATGTGAATGGGGGCGTGTTCGGCCCTCCTTTTCCTGTAGTCCACCATCATCTCCATTGTCTTGCTCACGAGGTCTCTGACCTCCTCCCTATAGGCTGTCTCATCGTTGTTGGTGATCAGGCCTACCACCATTGTGTCGTCAGCAAACTTAATGATGGTATTGGAGTCGTACTTGGCCACACAGTCATGGGTGAACAGGGAGTACAGGAGGGGAGTAAGCACGCACCCCTGAGGGAACCCAGTGTTGAGGATTAGCGTGGCAGATGTGTTGTTGTTGCCTGTTCCTTTTGTCAAGGTGGGTAAGGGCAGTGTGGAGTGCGATTGAGATTGCGTCATCTGTGGATCTGTTGGGGCGGTATGCGAATTGGAGTGGGTCTAGGGTTTCCGGGATGATGGTGTTGATGTGAACCATGACCAGCCTTTCAAAGCACTTCATTGCTACCGACGTGAGTGCTACAGGGCGGTAGTCATTTAGGCAGGTTACCTTAGTGTTCTTGGGCACAGGGACTATGGTGATCTGCTTGACACATGTAGGTATAACAGACTTGGTCAGGGAGAGGTTGAAAATGTCAGTGAAGACACTTGCCAGTTGGTCCGCGCATGCTCTGAGTACATGTCCTGGTAATCCATCTGGCCCCGCGGCCTTGTGAATGTTGACTTGTTTAAAGGTCTTGCTCACATCAGCTACGGAGAGTGTGATCACACAGATGTCTAGAACAGCTGGTGTGCTCATGCATACTTCAGTGTTGCTTGCCTAGAAGCGAGCATAAAAGGCGTTTAGCCCGTCTGGTAGGCTCGTGTCACTGGGCAGCTCGCGGCTGGGTTTCCCTTTGCAGTCCATAATAGTTTGCAAGCCCTGCCACATCCGACGAGCATCAGAGCCGGTGTAGTACCCTAGTCATAGACTGTTCTCTCTGAGTGCCAAGTCTAGGTCCAAAAGGCTTCTCAACAGCTTCTATCCCCAAGCCATAAGACTCCTGAACAACTAATCATGCCTACCCAGACTATTTGACCTGCCCCCCACCCCACCCCATCCCCCTCTTTTATGCTGCTGCTACTCTGTTTACTATTTATGCATAGTCACTTTAACTCTACCCACATGTACATATGACCTCAATTACCTCGATTAGCCGATGCCCTCGCACATTGACTCTGCACTGGTACCCCCCTGTATATAGCCTCCCTACTGTTATTTTATTTTACTGCTGCTCTTTAGCTATTTGCTTTTATTTATTTTATTTTTCTTTCATTAACACTTTTTTCTTTTACATTTTTTATTTTTTTTAACTGCATTGTTGGTTAAAGGCTTGTAAGTAAGCATTTCACTGTAATGTCTACACCTACTGTATTCGGTGCATATGGCAAATACATTTTGATTTGATTTGATTTGATTTGAGTAGGATTCAATCTTAGTCCTATATTTACGCTTGTCCTGTTTGATGGTTCATCTAAGGGTATAGCGGGATTTCTTGTAAGCGTCCGGATTAGTGTCCCGCTCCTTGAAAGCAGCAGCTCTAGCCTTTAGCTCAGTGCGGATGTTGCCTGTAATCCATGGCTTCTGGTTGGGATATGTATGTACGTTCACTGTGGGGACGACTTCGTCGATGCACTTATTGATGATGCCGGTGACTGTGGTGGTATACTCCTCAATGCCATTGGATGAATCCCGGAACATATTCCAGTCTGTGCTAGCAAAACAGTCCTGTAGCGTGGAATCCACAGCATCAGACCATTTTCATATTGAGCGAGTCACTGGTACTTTCTGCTTTTGTTTTTGCTTGTAAGCATGAATCAGGAGGATAGAGTTATGGTCAGATTTGCCAAATGGAGGGCGAGGGAGAGCTTTGTACGCGTCTCTGTGTGTGGAGGAAAGGTGGTCTAGAGTTTTTCTTCCTCTGGTTGCACATGTGACATGCTGGTAGAAATGAGGTAAAACTGATTAAATTTGCCTGCATTAAAGTCCCTGGCCACTAGGAGCACCGCTTCTGGATGAGCATTTTCTTGTTTGCTTACGGCCTTATACAGCTCATTGAGTGTGGTCTTAGTGCCAGCATCGGTTAGTGGTGGTAAATAGACAGCTACGAAAAATATAGATGAAAACTCTCTTGGTAGATAGTGTGGTCTACAGCTTATCATGTGGTACTCCACCTCAGGCGAGCAATACCTCGAAACTACCTTAATATTAGACATCGTGCACCAGCTGTTATTGACAAATAGACACACACCCCCACCTCTCGTCTTGCTGGACGTGGCTGTTCTGTCCTACCAATGCATGGAAAACCCAGCCAACTGTATATTATCTGTGTCGTCGTTCAGCCATAACTCGGTGAAACATAAGATATTACAGTTTTTTATGTCCCGTTGGTAGGTTAGTCTCGAACAAAGCTCATCCAGTTTATTCTCTAGTGATTGCAAGTTGGCCAATAGAATGGACGGTAGAGGCGGGTTACCCACTCACCGCATAATTGTCACAAGGTACCCTGATCTCCGCCCCCTGTATTTCCTTATTTTCTTCATGTGAATGCCGGGGATTTGGGCCTTGTCCGGGAGCAACATTATATCCTTCATGTCGGACGTCATTAAATAAAACATATTTTACCAGTTCGAGGTGAGTAATCCCTGTTCTGATATTCAGAATATATTTTTGGTCATAAGAGACGGTAGCATCAACATTATGTTCAAAATAAGTTACAAACAATCTGTAAAAACACACAAAATAGCACAATTGCTTAGGAGACCGTAAAACGGCAGCCATCCTCTCCGGTGCCATTCTTCCTTACATAGAGTTCATGATCAATTGATGTTTACTGATCATGAAAAGCATGCAGTTACTTGCTATATAACTCTGATGATAGAGCTAAATGTGGAACAATCGGAAATGTGTAGTTCTGACTATGCTCTTCAAGAGGTGATGATATTAAAACCAAATAGTTATAACATTTATTTAACAATCCCTTGAAAACGGCATGTAGTTGTGTTATGATTTAACTGGATAGAACCCAAATGCAGACAAGTACACCAAGCCAGAGAAGTTTTAACAGGTTTATTATAATGTTCAATAGTCCAGGTTTCCAATAAATGGGGAAGAGCAAGTCCAGGTTACAGGGAGGGTACAGATCCAGGTCAGGGCAGGTGTGGTACCGTAATGTCCTAGTGTCCGTGGTGAGTCCAAAGGAGAGACCCGATAGTGGAGAGCAGGATGGTGGTGGCAGGAGTGAAGCGGAGGCAGGAGTCAGGTTCCAAATATCTGTGGCACAGGAGAAAAAGTAAATAAACAGTCCAAAAAACACAAGAGCGAAAACAGACAGGTTGAGTCGGCAGCGAGACTAACATGGTTGTCTTGACTATGATCTGACGATGAGTGGAAAGTTTGACCGGGTCTTAAAGGCTGAGGTGATTATGGTGAATGAGCTGCAGCTGGAACCCTGACTCCCGCACACCAGACTTCACTCCTGCAATCAAGGACAGACAGAGGGGGAGGGGAGAGCAGAGAGAGAGCTACCTAGCAGCAGTAGGCCTAACAGTACCCCCCCCTTACGGACGCCACCTGGCGGCGACAGGGTTTATCAGGATGTAACCTAGAAACTCACGAACCAGAGCAGGATCCACAATGAAGCTCCTGGGCACCCAGGAACGTTCCTCAGGACCATAACCCTCCCAATCCACCAGGTACTGGAAACCACGACCCCCGGCGGCGAACATCCAGAAGTCGCCGGACAGTGTAGACCGGACCCCACCCACGATCTTGGGCGGAGGGGGGACGAGAGGGCGGGCACAAAGGGCTAACCGACACAGGCTTAATCTGGGAAACATGAAAGGTGGAATGAACCCGTAGGGAGGCAGGAAGCTGTAGCTTAACCGCGCAGGGGTTAACAATAGACAGTATCTTGAACGGTCCTATAAAACGAGGCGCCATCTTCTTCGACTCCACCTTCAATGGAAGGTCCCGTGACTTCAGCCATACCTCTTGACCAGGAGAGTAACCGGGAGCCTGGGACCGGTGACGGTTGGCTTGCCTCTGCATGTACGCCCGAAGCTCGGGACAGAGCTACCCTGGCCTTCCTCCAGACCTTGCAGCAGCGGCGCATGTGGGACTGCACCGAGAGTACCGCAAGTTCCCTCTCTTGGGAAGGGAACAGGGGAGGTTGATAACCCAGAGCACACAGAAAGGAGACAAACCAGAGAAAGCGTTAGTCAAGGTGTTATGAGCATATTCCACCCAGGGGAGCATGGAGCTCCATGACCCAGGGTTAGACCCAGTGACACAGCGAAGTGCGGTCTCCATCTCCTGGGTTCGCTCTCTCGGCTTGCCCGTTGGTCTGGGGGTGATATCCAGAGGACAGGCTGGATGTAATGCCCAAAGCTTTACAGAAAGCTTTCCACACCTGGGAGACAAACTGGGGACCCCTGTCAGAGACAATATCCGTGGGTAGACCATGAGAGCGGAACACATGTTCAACAAATATCAGCCGTCTCTCTGGCAGTGGGCAGTTTAGGTAGGGCCAAAAAAATGAGCGAACTTAGAAAAACGATCAATCACCGTAAGAATGACAGTCTTACCAGATGAGGGGGGAAGTCCAGTGACAAAATCCATAGCGATATGCGACCAGGGCCGGCTGGGTATAGGTAGAGGTCGTAGATGACCAGCGCTGGCCTGGGTGGAGTTTTTTACTTCGTGCACATACCGTACAAGCAGCAATGAAGGCTCGAGTGTCCGCCTCCATCGTGGCCCACCAGAACTTCCGTCGCACAAAGTCAAGGGTCCGCGAAACTCCAGGGTGACAGGTAAGGGGAGACGAGTGAGCCCACTGAAGTACCTGGGAGCGAGCAGACTCAGGGACAAACATCCGGTTAGGAGGACCCCTCCCAGGGTCAGCTTGATGATGTTGAGCCTGTCTAACAATCCCCTCGATGTCACATGTTGATGACTGCAATACTGCAGGTAGGAGGCAAAATGGGTTCAGGGTTACTACCAGTATCAACAGCCGAATGAACACGAGACAGGGCGTCAGGCTTGACGTTGCGTGACCCAGGACGGTAGGACAGAGAAAAATTGAATCTCCCAAAAAATAGTGCCCACCTGGCTTGACGGGGGTTGAGCTGCTTCGCTGACTGGAGGTAAGCCAGATTCTTATGATCCGTCCAAACGATGAAGGGTTGTTCCGCCCCCTCCAACCAATGTCGCCACTCCTCGAGAGCCAGCTTAACGGCCGAGCAGTTCACGATTTCCAACATCATAATTCCTCTCTGCCTGAGAAAGTTTCCTTGAGAGAAAAGCACAGGGATGCAGTTTGTTATCTTCAGGAGAACGTTGTGACAACACTGCACCTACCCCAGTGTCGGATGCATCCACCTCCCACGACAAACTGGCGGTCGGGGGTCCGGCTGCATCAGAATGGGAGCCGAGGCGAAGCGATGTTTCCAGTTCTTCGAACGCTGATTGGCCCCTTCATTCCAAGCGAACGGTCGTGAGATGGAGGTGAGAGCGGTGAGTGGCGCCGCAATGCGGCTGTAGTCCTTGATGAACCTCCTATAGAAGTTCGCAAACCCCAGAATCGTTGAAGTTGTTTGCGGGTAGAGGAGCTGGCCAGTCCGTGACAGCAGAGATCTTAGCTGGGTCCATCCGCAGCTCCCCCTGAGCTATGATGTAACCCAAAAAAGAGGTCTCAGACACATGAAATTCACATTTCTCCATCTTCACAAACAGTTTGTTCTCCAACAACCTTTGCAACACCTGGCGCACATGCAGTTCATGTTCCTGGGAGGACTCTGAGAAAATCAAGATATCATCCAGATAGACAAAAACAAACCGATTCAACATGTCCCGAAGGACATCATTGACTAGTGCCTGAAAAACAGCAGGGGCATTAGACAACCCAAAAGGCATAACCCGATACTCAAAATGTCCCAAGGGTGTGTTGAAGGCAGTCTTCCATTCATCACCCTTACGAATGCGCACCAGGTGATACGCATTTCGTAGATCCAGTTTCGTAAAGATGGTAGCACCATGAAGGAGGGGAAAAGCAGAATTAATCAAAGGCAGAGAATACTTGTTCTTAATGGTGATGTTGTTAAGTCCACGGTAATCAATACAGGGTCTGAGGGTCTTATCCTTCTTAGCAACAAAAAAGAATCCCGCTCCTACAGGTGACGAGGAAGGACGCATAATACCTGCCGCCAAGGAGTCCCGAATGTAGTTCTCCATAGCCTCCGTCTCCGGCCGGGAGAGATTGTACAGGCGACTGCTGGGGAGCGGGGCTCCTGGCTGGAGGTCAATGGCGCAGTCGTAAGGCCGGTGAGGAGGAAGAGAAGTAGCTCTGTGTTTGCAGAAACGGATGCCAGGTCATGATACACGTCAGGAACAGCAGAAAGATCCATGGACTCCAGTGGAGGTTGAGGCACAGTACTGGCAGGAGTCTGAGCAGAACACAAACAATTCACATGACAAAATGTGCTCCATGAAACAATGCTACCTGTCACCCAATCAATGTGTGGATTGTGTTTTATGAGCCAGGGGATACCAAGGACCAGGGAGTCTGTGGGCAGTCGATAATATGGAATTGAATGTTCTCCTGATGATTTCCGACACTCTAAGACAAACAGGAACAGTCTGATGGGTAATGCGGGTCAACAATTGTCCATTTAGACCCTTAGCCTGCAGCCGGACAGTCCATAGGAACAGTCTCCAAATCCATTTGTTGAGCCCACTCTCTATCCAAAAAGCTTTCGTCGGCACCAGAGTCAATCAGCGCACTAACAGAGAAATTCTGGGACTGCCACTGGAGGGATGCCTGGAGCAGAATGCGGGGAAGAGGAAGAATCCGCTGCTCGGCTCACCAAAACTTCTCCCATAAATGATGAGCCGGCCCCTTTTCCCGGGACGAACTGGGCAGGAAGGAACGAAATGACCAGCTTCTCCACAATACAGGCAGACCCGAGCCTGAATCGACGTGCACGCTCCTCTGAGGGACAACCGTGCACGACCCACCTCCATGGCTCGGGTTCAGTGCTCCTCTGTATCGACTCGGGAAGACACGGCTCTCCGTAGGGACGATGCAGGGAGGAGTTTGTTGATGACAGACAGGTTGCTTGGAACTAACACTCCTCTCCCGGCGGCGCTCCCGAATCCGATTATCCAACCTGATAGTGAGTGAAATAAGATTATTCAGCGTAGGCGATTCATCATATGACACCAATTCATCTTTTAAAATCTCAGACAAAGCATTGATGAACACTCCTTGTAATGCCTCGTCATTTCCAACCACTCACTGCTGCTAAAGTCCGAAAACTCCACTGCCATCTCCGCCACACTCCCAGGCCCCCCTGCCGAAGAGAAAACAACCGTTTCGCAGCCTCCTTGCCTCGTACGGGGTGGTCAAAAACCTTCCTCATCTCCGTGGTGAAGGCCACGTAAGCGTTGCAAATGTCCGACTTGACTCTCCCAGACCGCGGATCCCCAGGCACGAGCGGAACCGCTAGTAGAGTTGATAAGGTAGGCAATACGGGCTCTTTCTGAGGCGTAGGTGAGGGGCTGTTGTTCAAACACTAACGAGCATTGAGTCAAAAAAATCGCCACAGGTTCCCATGTTCCCGTCATAGCGCTCTGGAGCAGGAACAAAAAGGCTCTCTGATCTGGGCTGAAGGGGTAGTAAGGGCAGACACTTGATTGGAGAGTAATTGAACCTGATTAAGCAGCACCTGACTGTCCTCAGCAATCGTCTTAAACAGGGTATCATGTTGGCCAAGTAGAATGCCCTGATTGGCTATGGCAGTCCAAATTTGAGTGCACTCTGGGGTGGTATCCGAGCTACTGTCTGCTGGGTTCATGTTGGTCAGATCATACTGTTATGATTTAACTGGATGGAACCCAAATGCAGACAAGTACACCAAGCCAGAGAAGTTTTAACAGGTTTATTATAATGTTCAATAGTCCAGGTTTCCAATAAATGGGGAAGAGCAAGTCCAGGTTACAGGAGGGTACAGATCCAGGTCAGGGCAGGTGTGGTACCGTAATGTCCTAGTGTCCATGGTGAGTCCAAAGGAGAGACCCGATAGTGGAGAGCAGGATGGTGGTGGCAGGAGTGAAGCGGAGGCAGGAGTCAGGTTCCAAATATCTGTGGCAGGAGAAAAAGTAAATAAACAGTCCAAAAAACACAAGAGCGAAAACAGACAGGTTGAGTCGGCAGCGAGACTAACATGGTTGTCTTGACTATGATCTGACGATGAGTGGAAAGTTTGACCGGGTCTTAAAGGCTGAGGTGATTATGGTGAATGAGCTGCAGCTGGAACCCTGACTCCCGCACACCAGACTTCACTCCTGCAATCAAGGACAGACAGAGGGGAGGGGGAGAGCAGAGAGAGAGCTACCTAGCAGCAGTAGGCCTAACAAGTTGTCAATGGTTTTAGTGGAGATGGGGGTTTCCTTACCCCCCCAGCAGTCAAATTGAACGCTCTGCACCCATATTGGTGATGTGTTATTGATCAGCAACAGGAAATGTGAATTATTATGTGGATTATAATTCATGGACATTTTTGTAGGGTTGATACATATTTTGTAATAATTTTCAAAGATATTGTCTACATACTGTGACGTCACGAGAGGCTACCCAGCTTTCAGCGGGATTGCTCAAGTAGTGCAAGGAGACAAGGTTCAAACAAAACAAGGATTTTATTATAGGTCTTGGGAAATTAACGAAAATATAACAAAACTCTGTTCTCTTGTGGCTCTTTAAGGGTTAACAGTTCAGGGATGTCTCTTCCACATCCAAAATCATAATTCTCACTCGCTCAGATAACTTTTCCCCAGCCTTACTGTAGTCCACGTTGCAGCTAGTGGGCCAACCCAGCAAAAAGTCCTTCCAAATGTCTCTCACGTATTTCCACAGGTGCATATATCCAAAGGTGAGTATTTCCCAAAGGTAAGTATCTCCAAATCCTTATATTCCTCCTGGAAGTGGACGTGCAGCACTCTTGTCCTCCAGAGAGCCCAGGTTGGAGACTGTGTCTCTTCACCCCCACACACTCCCTCAGTGTGTCTCTTCCCTCCACAAACCTTCAGCTCATCAGCTCCTGATTTGTTTCAGCTGCGTGGGAAGATTGGCCATAGAGGGGTGGAGTTCCCGACCATACCAGCAGATGGAGCCAGGCTGTCTGGGTTTGCAGCCACCTCAGGGGATGTAACGTCCCTCCAGGACACAGCCTCTCGTGACATCACACATCCCCCTCCTCGGGACCGAACGTCCTCGTCGGGGTAAAGGCAGCGGAGAAGGCATCACGCCGGGAGAGGGCGTCCGCATTGCCGTGGTGCTTGCCAGACTGCTCTCTCTTCAACTCCTCCAACTCTAGGACCAGGGACTCAGCCTCCTGTTGTCTCTCTTGAGTTTCTTACTGAACGCATCAGCCTTGGTTTTAGCAGAGTTTAGCTTCTGTTGAGCAGCTTTCAGTTCCTTCTCTCTCTCGCCTCCGCATTCTTCATCTTGTTCTCCAACACCTTGTACTTCTCCTCTGCCTTCTTCTGGACCTCCCTTACTACTGCGCAGGGTCTCCTCACACTCTCGATGGTCCTGCGCAGCCTCTCCAGCTCCTCCTGTTGCTTAGGGAAGGAGCTCTGTTGGAGTTTAGCCTGGAGGATATCTAACTTCTTCTGTCTTCATGTCTAACTGTTGCTTTAACAAACGATACCTCTCAGCGGTCCCCTTCAGACCCGACAGTTCTTTGTCCAGATTCTGTAGCTCCGTCTCTGTGTCGGTCTGGGCACCTGCCATCCCTATCAGAGCCCGGGGGGGGGTGAGTAATTGGAGGATTGCACCGGAGCCTTCCCAGGATGAGTCTTGCCTCTCCGTTTCCGAGGTACTCGGGTTATCCTCTCCTGAGACTCTCTCCAGAGTGGGTAAAGGCTGGGCAGTCTCGTCCAATTAGGACAGGGACGGGGAGGGAATCAACCACCCCGCCGTCGTGTGTATGGTTCCCGTGTGCTGGTCATTGTAAGTTCAGTAATGGGGTATTCTCTGGTGTCCCCATGGACACAGCAAACTGGGAGGACTTTCCCCGGGGTCAGAACACGTTGGGCCCACCAAATCCTTACGCACCAGGGTGGCCCGGCTACCAGAATCCAGTAAGGCCTCCACATCATGGTGATTCACAAGTTACCGGGCAGGTGGGGGGGTCGATCTGGGCCGCCATCTCGACTCCCAAGAGCGAGGCAAAACGGTGTGTGGGTGCTGAGCTGGAGGACTCCGCAGTGGGCATAGGTTCATCGGCTGGTTTCCCACACTGCCAGGGAGATATGTCCCATCTCCCCACACCGGTAACACTGTCGAGTTTCCCCCTCCTGGTGTACTCTCTTCTTGGACCCGCCTGGTTTCTGGCTCCCCTGGAGCCGGGATAAGTCCTGACGTGGCTGGGTTCGAGACCTTGGGAGTCCTTTGGACGGGTTCTTCCCATTTGTGGTGGGGCCGCCCTCCTGGGGTCTTTTCGGGAAGCATTCAGCATCTCCGCTGTGGCCTGGTACTTTTCCACAGCTTCCACGGTCAGATCAGCCGTGGTCAAGGCCTGTTGACTGATGAACCGTTTTGCCTCATAAGGCAGGGCGCGAGTAACGATCCACCACAACGGCCTCCACCACCGCCGCTGCTGTATTCCTCTGCGGATCCAGCCATTTCCCTTGCGATTCGGACAAGTTCATGCATCTGCGCCCGAGGAGGTTGGTCTGGTTGGAAGGTCCAGCTGTGAAAGCGCTGGGCCATACCAAACTTTGTGAGTCCATATCTGCTGAGGATCTCAGACTTCAGGGCATCATAGTCAGTAACCTGGTCAGGGCCCAGGTCCCGGACAGCATTCAGCGATTCCCCGGGTTAGAAAGGGGGGCTAACAGACCAACCCACTGTTGCTTGGGCCAGGCTTCCCTAGTGGCCGTGGCCTCAAATGCATGCAGGTATGCCTCAATGTCATCGGTAGCTCCCATCTTAGATATAAAGTCACTTGCCTTTATTGGGCGGGTATTTTGGACAACCCTCTGTCTCTGCAACTGCAATTCCTCTGCCTTCAGAAGGTTGGCTTTCTTTTGCTCCTCCAAGAGAGCCACGTTTGCTTGCATCTGGGCTTGCTGGCCAGCAACAAGGGCTTTCAATATGTCCTCCATTTCAGTCGGCGGGAGCCTACGGCCAACTTGGAAAACTGGGTGATCAAACCTTCGGTATCCTCCTCTGACATGCACTATTAACGCTTGAGCGTGCCCGTATTCTCCACCATCTGTGACGTCACGAGAGGCTACCCAGCTTTCAGCGGGATTGCTCAAGTAGTGCAAGGAGACAAGGTTCAAACAAAACAAGGATTTTATTATAGGTCTTGGGAAATTAACGAAAATATAACAAAACTCTGTTCTCTTGTGGCTCTTTAAGGGTTAACAGTTCAGGGATGTCTCTTCCACATCCAAAATCATAATTCTCACTCGCTCAGATAACTTTTCCCCAGCCTTACTGTAGTCCACGTTGCAGCTAGTGGCCAACCCAGCAAAAAGTCCTTCCAAATGTCTCTCACGTATTTCCACAGGTGCATATATCCAAAGGTGAGTATTTCCCAAAGGTAAGTATCTCCAAATCCTTATATTCCTCCTGGAAGTGGACGTGCAGCACTCTTGTCCTCCAGAGAGCCCAGGTTGGAGACTGTGTCTCTTCACCCCCACACACTCCCTCAGTGTGTCTCTTCCCCTTCCACAAACCTTCAGCTCATCAGCTCCTGATTTGTTTCAGCTGCGTGGGAAGATTGGCCATAGAGGGGTGGAGTTCCCGACCATACCAGCAGATGGAGCCATAGCTGTCTGGGTTTGCAGCCACCTCAGGGGGATGTAACGTCCCTCCAGGACACAGCCTCTCGTGACATCACAATACGCAGTTAAGTGATAGCACATTAGTTACGTATCTAGCAACCAATTTCACAATTATTTGTTCAAATAAGATAATATTTTGAAGAATAGCAACCCTGTGATACAGAATTATTTGTTTAACACAACCTCTTGACAAGCTCTTTTCATTTAGCATTTTGTAGTGACTATGGCCATCATCAACATCAACATATTGCACATGTCACGGTTTCGGCCGAGGCTGCTCCTCCTCCTGGTTCGGGCAGGCTTCGGCGGTCGTCGTCCCCGGAGTACTAGCTGCCACCGATCGATGTTTCATGTTCGTTTGGTTTTGTCTTTATGTTGTACACCTGTGTCTTGTTAGTCCTCGTTAGTGTCCTATTTAGTTCTCGTTGGTTGTGTTTGTCTTTGTGTGTGATTGCTCTTCTGTTTTCGTGTTGTAGCTACGTACTTCCCTCCAGTGTTTTGGAGAGGGTTTTCGCACATGTTAGTGCGCCGTTTGTTTGACGCCTGTGTGCGCCGTGATTTCGCCTTCGGGCTTATTGTGCTTATTTTCTACGTGATTATTGCACTAAAGTCTTTTGGACTGAGCTTCTGCGTCCTGCGCTTGATTCATGCACCACACCCACCTTCAGCACCCCTTGACAGCACAATGTGTGTGTAAGATATTTATTTGTAATGGTGGGTCAGAAGTCTGTGTTCATCTTTACGTGGTTAAATCTCATGCCCACCAAGTAACCCGGTTGGCTGTGCACATGCGCTGCAAAATGTGACTCATTTCAGGAAACTAGGCTTATGTCGCGCGTCACCATTTCACAGGAGAGGCATTTTAACGTACACTTGCAGGGTTTTTGCAGAAATGCCTTCTGGAATATGTAAACTTTCATGTGCCTTAATAACAAACTTCTATGCCATCTGTAAATACGAATACAATTGTTAAATTACGGGCCTAGTTGGTTTAGCCACAGAAAAAGACAGGAACCTTCCCACTAGCCATGATTGGCTGAGATAATGGATGGGCTGGACATGCTGAGAGATGAGTTCAGATTGGTCTGCCATGTAGCACACTTCTGTCTATAACATGAGCTGGTCAGTATGTGTAGGTAACCCTTTCTAACACTGCTTTTTTGAAAGATATAATGTAGTAGAACTGCAAAAATGTTGCTCTCCACTTTCTGGAGGACCGAGTTTTGAAATCAGTGGAATGCCCGGTGGAAGTAGAGTATGACAGCTAAGGAGATGGAGAAAATGCTGGCGTTTGATTGCAAATATGCAGACGGAGTCGAAAAGAGAACACACAGAAGGCTGTTGTATAAAACACCTGTCTCCAGATTACATAATCAAACTAAGGGCAACCATGGCGTCCGTGACAGAGAGGGAGAAGCGTCCATCCATGTATACGGGTAAAATAGTCTAGCTAGCTACATTTTCAGATATTATACGTTTCTAATTTTGTCCGAAAGTCGTTTTCATTTCAAGTTAAAGCGTACTGTTAGCTAGCTAGCTAATGTTAGCTGGCTGGCTCGCTAGCTAACGTTATGTGTATGATCTGTGTAGTAATATTATTTGTACCTCAGACATTTGCATTGCTAGTTATAGACTAATGTTAGCTAGCTAGCTAACATTGAACCTGGTTGGTTAGCTACTTGCAGATTCATGCAGGGTAGTAACGTTATGAGTGTAGGATTATGGTTCATTGTTTAGCTAGCTAGCTAGCTACATGTCTAAACAAGACTCCACTATGCAAGTAACCATTTCACTACACCTTCTGTATCCATATGACAAATCAACTTTGATTTTATTTGATATAGTATGTGTTTACCACAGACGGGATTGTGAAGAACATGACCTGCACTAAAGTCAAATTAGGATATAATGTTAGGCCCACGAGACAGTGTCTCTGGTAGAATGCCCTGCTTTTATTTAGTCACAATCACATCTGTAAGCTATTTTCTGTAATTGGCTCGCCATTAACTTTATTTTCCTGTAATAATGAAGACAAATGAGCTAAAGTGAAGACGATGTCAGCTATATGATATGGTCATTATTTGAACTGGCTAGCCAGCTGACTTAACATTAGCTAGCTAGCTAACAATCTAGAAACTAACCAAAACATTGTTTAGAAAGTTGCTTTTAGTTGCCTGTCACAAATGTGGTATTCCACCCTACCAGCTATAGAGTTGGGATGCTGCGCAGCCTAGCCTCAAAGCAATACGAAATATATTTTAAGTATTTCTGACCACCTCCACCACGTATGATACCTACCAATGGTCTAGTTACTTGAGACAGAAACAAAGGTAGGGAGGTTGGTCGGGGAGGATGGGTGGACGTAATCCGCAACAGTCTAGCAATCCAAAGGTTGCATGTTTGTGTCACGTAGGGGACAACTGTAGCATTTTAGCTAACCCTTCCCCTAACCCTTATTCTAAACTTAACCCAATTCAACAAACCTGCTAAGTAAATTCAACAAACCTTTGTCGTTTTAGTTCTCCTAACCTTTGCTGCCAACGTAAATTCTCCCCGTAATGCTCCTTTGTTGTTACAGCGCAACAAGCAACCTGGTCTCAGATAAAGACGTGCAATACTATACTTACGCCAAGACCTATAATACATTTTGTGATCCAATTCATATGCCACTGTACGACTGGGTAAGACGTATGATACTATATGTCCTCTATTTCGTATTATATTGTACGACTGCTATTCCATTCATAATGTAACCTAACGTACCGTAACATATCATACTTAATGGAGTGTCACAGATTTACATACAGAATAATATGAATTGCCCTGAGAACACTTTGTGCTGCGAGGAAAATGTCATTGAGTTGTCAGAAATGAGGTCTACTCAACCTTACTAACTTACTAAACAAGACCTGGTTTAACAGTTGAATCACATGTGGAGACAAAAATATATTTATTGTTCTCATTTGATATTAAATATTCATACATTTAGGACTATAGTACCCCTATGTTACCACTACATCACCCATAAAAACTGCACTACTGCACATACGATTCCCACACGCGTATACCCATTCTCTGGTGGAAGCTTACCAGTTTTGCCAAAAGCCGCTTCAATAGTAGACACACACATACTTCAATAGTATTGCTTTCACCTGTCAAGGTCTTTGAGATCTGAGGGGGAAGGAAGCTTTCCTGAAGCCTGTTGGGATAAAAAGAAAGAAAAGGGAGATCGCATGTGCACACACATATGCACAAACACAGACACACACACACACACACATACAAACACATGCCCACACATGCAAGTACACGCACACACTGTGTGTGTGTGTGTGTGTGCATGTGTGTGTGTGTGTGCATGCATGTGATCCACCCAGCTCCATGGAATAGAGCTGCATTGATCCCTCGCTTTCTCTTTAATTTTCTCCCAACCAATCCAGGATGCCTCTTGTTACAGTTGCACTGATGTGGAGAAAAATACCACCACTACTTCTGTCTGTATGTTTTATCTCTACACTTTTACAGATCTGTAATGAAAAGATTGTGATGGGGGAGAAAGAGACTGACAGGTAGAGAATACGAGATAAACAGAGAGACAGAGAGAGAGACGGAGCAAAAGAGAAGGGTTGGAGAACAAAATACACAGAGAGAGAGAGGCAGAGGGAGAGAGAGGAGTTGGAGAATGAGATACAGACAGAGAGAAAGAAAGAAAGACAGAGGGAGAGAACAAGAGAGAGAGAGACGTTGAGTTCCCAGTGTTAGCGCTCAAGGGTATAGCAGCCATTATTCTACCTGATCTAGGAGAGGGCCTGGATTGAGCCAAACCTGGGGGATAGATAAATACTCACAATGTTTCACTCCAGACAAATAATCTGTTTTACACAGGCACACACACACACACAGCAGTATATCTCAGAGGACTGCAGCGCTATCTGGCCCTGCCAAAAGGAGTGAGCATTATGGGGAGTGTAAAAAAAGCCTCAGTCAGATGTTCAGGGACCATTTAATGATATTACGTTATTAAGACTGTAGTAAGGCTACGCTATGTAGAGAGTTAGGGTGCAGCGGAACAGCTGTTGCATAAACTCCAAATGGTGTGTGTGTGTGCGTGCATGTGTGTACCTGAGTCTAGTGGGACCCAGATGTCCAGATGTGGTTTGAAGTGTTGGGGAATTCAATCACTTTGTGGAGTGCAGTGCCATCAAACTGGTATCCTTGGCACCAGGATGGGGATTCGGTGTGGTTACTGCACCAAAACAACTACATACATTTGGTTATATTCCTTCAAATGGTACAATGGAACCAATCTAATAGTCCCAAAAGTGCAGTATCTAGAAATGCATCATACTCATGTTCAACGTTCAGCAATTTACACTTTTACTATGATAACACACATCGATCAATGGAAAAATTACATATTTAACTCTCTCCCTCTCTCTCTGAAGTCCTACTATTTCAGCATGATAGTTGTTTCTAGCGCAATAATGATCAATGGAGATGCTCAATGAAGATGAGCTGGATAATCTACTTCCTCTTCACTAATCTCCTCCCTGCTTTCCTGATCATCAAACCCTCTTTAATTGTAATACACTGATTACTCAACGGATTGTATATGTTTCTTACCATGATACCTTTGCATAACATACACAATGATCAATGAAATATAAAATGTTGAGCTTTGAGTTATGCACTGTATAGTCATACACAATGATCAATAAAAAAAGGTGTTATAATCTAGATCTACTATGTATTCGGTAGGCGTCTAGTCTCCTGTCTGTCAATCTGTTTTATCTAGCTAACCAGTTCCTCCAAGATTTAGCTGGGATTTTTTTGTGGTATCTGTGGGTAGAAATGCTTTATTTTGCTGTGGCAATTCTGGCATTTTGCAAAGCAATATGTGATTATTTTGTCAAATTTGTGGCGAAATGCGCTGACAAAATGTGTTACGTGTGGCTTGATTGAAACAAATTATGCGGTAAATGTGTGTTAATTGGTTGGAATTGTGAGCCCTCTTTATGTACTGTGGTGATGTGTCAGTTTTATGCAATAATATTGCGTTGATTTTACCAGTTTATGCAGAATAGTGCAGTTATTGGTCAAATTTGCAAGCCCTCGCATAGTATGCAGGGAATTTATGATTTTGCAAAATAAATTACTATCACAGATTCCTGGAGGGACTGACTAACTAAACTCAGACCCATGCACCTGTGAGCGACCCAACATCACCAAGTAATCATACACAGACACACACACACACACACACACACACACACACACACACACACACACTGCCTATGTGTCTGCTAAGTGATTTATACATTCATATATTCCCATCTAGGCTGTTCCCAGCTAGCACCAAGCCCAGCAGGTGCTAGGCAGTAGGGGGACTACAGAGGAGCTGTAGAGAGAAGTATGTTATGATGACCCTAGAGTGGGTTCAGTTTGGGTAAATTTGTGTGGATGTGTCTCATACAAAACCACTAAGGCCGTGATTCAATCCGAATGCGGGTAATGCGGCTGTTAAAGGCAATGTTCCAACGTTCATGGAGATCCCATTCACGGTAAACACTGCATATGTTGGCTCAATTGGAAATTGTCTTTAAAAGCCACAATGCCTATAATCTGTCGATTTGAATCAATGGCAGTGTTCGCAGAATGTTTGTCATTAGAAATGTGAACAATTTAGAAAATAGGGATAATGGGGACATAAAAAAGATCCAAGACAACACCCCCTGCTGATTCAAAAGAAAGAACATTCCATGATATGTGAACATACGGACATTTTGAGTGTGTTCTTTAAAGGGTATACAGTGAGTTAATTTTTTAGTGTAACATTTCTAGTGTTCATTCAGGGGTTAAAATAACTCTGTACATGTTAAATTAACACTCATTGGTGTAAAAGCACCTGAGTGTTGGTGTTAATAACTCAAGTAATTTTGTGGGTCGAAATGTTGGAAGGAAAAAATGAAAAACAGTATTTGGAAGGTAACTGTGAATCAGAGATAAACATTTGTGTTCAATATTTGTTGTTTTATTTTGTTACTTTACTAATTTTATTTACAATTGTTGCAATGAAACATATAAGACAAGGAGCTCCTACGTTAGGTATAAAAGATAAATGGAGATGATAGTTTTAACCATTAAGGTAGATTCATGGGTTTGAAGGTTATCTCCTACAATGTGAAAGGTATCCACGGGCCAATTAAAAGGAAAACAATTATCTTACAACTGAAGAACTTACAGTGTGTAATTGCTTTTTTACAAGAGGCGCACCTGCCAGATAGTGAGCACCTCAAGTTCAATAAAACCTGGGCTAATTAGGTGTTTTTCTCAACATATAGTTCTGGGAGGAGAAGGGGAGTTGCTATTCTAACACACTGACCAAAAATGGCGTAGAAGTGCAGTCGTGTACTCTGTAGTGTGTCCGTGTAAATAGCCTGTTTCGTATATATTTCTACACTTTTCATCCTTCAACTACAGTGAGGGAAACAAGTATTTGACCCCTGTGCAAAACATGACTTAGTACTTGGTGGCAAAACCCTTGTTGGCAATCACAGAGGTCAGACGTTTCTTGTAGTTGACCACCAGGTTTGCGCACATCTCAAGAGGGATTTTGTCCCTCTCCTCTTTGCAGATCTTCTCCAAGTCATTAAGGTTTCGAGGCTGTCATTTGGCAACTCGAACCTTCAGCTCCCTCCACAGTTTTTCTATGGGATTAAGGTCTGGAGACTGGCTAGGCCACTCCAGGACCTTAATGTGCTTCTTCTTGAGCCACTCTTTTGTTGCCTTGGCTGTGTGTTTTGGGTCATTGTCATGCTGGAATACCCATCCACGACCCATTTTCAATGCCCTGGCTGAGGGAAGGAGGTTCTCACCCAAGATTTGACGGTACATGGCCCCGTCCATCGTCCCTTTGATGCGGTGAAGTTGTCCTGTCCCCTTAGCAGAAAAACACCCCCAAAGCATAATGTTTCCACCTCCATGTTTGACGGTGGGGATGGTGTTCTTGGGGTCATAGGCAGCATTCCTCCTCCTCCAAACACGGCAAGTTGAGTTGATTCCAAAGAGCTCGATTTTGGTCTCATCTGACCACAACACTTTCACCCAGTTCTCCTCTGAATCATTCAGATGTTCATTGGCAAACTTCAGACGGGCCTGTATATGTGCTTTCTTGAGCAGGGGGACCTCGCGGGCGCTGCAGGATTTCAGTCCTTCACGGCGTAGTGTGTTACCTATTGTTTTCTTGGTGACTATGGTCCCAGCTGCCTTGAGATCATTGACAAGATCCTCCCGTGTAGTTCTGGGCTGATTCCTCACCGTTCTCATGATCATTGCAACTCCACGAGGTGAGATCTTGCATGGAGCCCCAGGCCGAGGGAGATTGACAGTTCTTTTGTGTTTCTTCCATTTGCGAATAATCGCACCAACTGTTGTCACCTTCTCACTAAACTGCTTGGCGATGGTCTTGTAGCCCATTCCAGCCTTGTGTAGTTCTACAATCTTGTCGCTGACATCCTTGGAGAGCTCTTTGGTCTTGGCCATGGTGGAGAGTTTGGAATCTGATTGATTGATTGCTTCTGTGGACAGGTGTCTTTTATACAGGTAACAAGCTGAGATTAGGAGCACTCCTTTTAAGATTGTGCTCCTAATCTCAGCTCGTTACCTGTATAAAAGACACCTGGAAGCCAGATATCTTTCTGATTGAGAGGGGGTCCAATACTTATTTCCTCCATTAAAATGCAAATCAATTTATAACATTTTTTACATCAGTTTTTCTGGATTTTTTTGTTGTTATTCTGTCTCTCACTGTTCAAATAAACCTACCATTAAAATTATAGACTGATCATTTCTTTGTCAGTGGGCAAACATACAAAATCAGCAGGGGATCAAACACTTTTTTCCCTCACTGTAAATATACTTTTCTGCAACCCGCCTCACCCAATGTGGAACGAATTATTTTATTTCTTATACCTTTTTATCCAGAACCTCCAGTTGAAACTAGCCAGCTAGCCAGCTAACTAGCTAACTAGCTACTTGCTATTAATCACCGTTAGCGGTTTTCACCATTGTCCGTGGCCTGCATTACATACCAGCCAGCTCTAGCCTGGACTATTATCGGCCAGTCTGCACTGTCTGCAAGCGCGCTATCGACCAAGAACATATCGGATTTTCTGCCGGAATCACTGAATCACTGGACCTTAACACCGGATCATCGCAACTAGCTAGCTGCAACCGAATGGATGTTGTTGGCTAATCACCACTGCCCCCGAAGCAACCACCAGTTAGCCTTGAGCTAGCCTCGAGCCAGGCCCATCTCCCAGCTATCTACCTCTCTGTCAACCGGACGGGACCTCCTAGTGTCGTCACGGAGCCCCACCGATCCATCACGACTGGTCTGCCGACGTAATCGTCTGATGTTGTTTCAACAGGCTTCCCATTGCGACAACCACAAAGATCCATCTGCTAGCCCCGGCCCGCTAGTACACGCAATCAACAGCCGTGCTTCCTGCTCGTCTGTGCTGTAGGCTCCATTCGAACTGCTCCCGGTCTCACCTATTGCTGTTCACTGGACCTTATGATCACTCAGCTGCACAGCTGATGCCTGCTGGACTGTTCCTTTACACGGTACCCCCATCCTGTTTATCTGTCCTGTTTATCTGTTTAGCCTCAGCCCATACTTTCGTCGCCATTACCAGTTGTTGTCTTAGCTCTCTCGAATAACACCTGTGATTGCTTTATGCCTCTCTCACGTCAATATGCCTTGCCTATTGCTGTTCTGGTTAATTCTTATTATACAATTTTACTGTAGAGTGCCCAGTCCCGCTCAACCAGCCTCAGAGAGCTCCTTTGTCCCACCCCCCATACACGCGGAGACCGGCTCAATCGGTGCCTCCAGTGATGTTATCTCTGTCATCGTTACCCAACGCTTAGGTTTACCTCCACTGTACTCATATCCTTCCATATCCTTGTGTCTGTACATAATGCCCGGAAATCTGACCCTTTTATTCTCTGTACCCAACGCACTAGAAGACCAGTTCTTAAAGCCTTTAGCCGTATCCTTATTCTACTCCTCCTCTGTTCCTCTGGTGATGTAGAGGTTAACCCAGGCCCTGTAGCCCCCAGTATCACTCCTAATCCCCAGGCGCTATCATTTGTTGACTTCTGTATCCGTAAAAGCCTTGGTTTTTTGCATGTTAACATCAGAAGGGATATGTTTAACACCCCAGCAGTCCTACAATCTAAACTATTTGCCCTCAATCTCACACAAATTATCAAGGAACCTACCAGGTACAACCCTAAATCCGTAAACATGGGCACCCTCACAGATATCATCCTGACTAATTTACCCTCTAAATACATCTCTGCTGTCTTCAACCAGGATCTCAGTGATCACTGCCTCATTGCCTGCGTCTGTAATGGGTCCGCGGTCAAACGACCACCCCCTCATCACTGTCACTACTCTCGGCGGGTCTGACTTAGAATATGTGGACAACTACAAATATCTAGGTGTCTGGTTAGACCGTAAACTCTCCTTCCAGACTCACATTAAGCATCTCCAATCCAAAGTTAAATCTAGAATCGGCTTCCTATTTCGCAACAAAGCCTCCTTCACTCATGCTGCCAAACATAACCTCGTAAAACTGACTATCCTACCGATCCTTGACTTCGGCGATGTCATTTACAAAATAGCCTCCAACACTCTACTCAGCAAATTGGATGTAGTCTATCACAGTGACATCCGTTTTGTCACCAAAGCCCCATATACTATCCACCATTGTGACCTGTACGCTCTCGTTGGCTGGCCCTCACTACATATTCGTCGCCACACCCACTGGCTCCAGGTCATCTATAAATCACTGCTAGGCAAATCCCCACCTTATTTTAGCTCATTGGTCACCATGGCAACACCCACCCATAGTATGCTCTCCAGCAGGTATATCTCACTGGTCATCCCCAAAGCCAACACCTCCTTTGGCCGCCATTCCTTCCAGTTCTCTGCTGCTAATGACTGGAACGAACTGCAAAAATATCTGAAGTTGGAGACTCTTATCTCCCTCACTAACTTTAAGCATCAGTTGTCAGAGCAGCTTACCGATCACTGCACCTGTACACAGCCCATCTGTAATTAGCCCACCCAACTACCTCATCCCCATATTGTTATTTATTTTGCTCATTTGCACCCCAGTATCTCTATTTGCACATCATCTTCTGCACATCTATCATTCCAGTATTAATACTAAATTGTAATTATTTTGCACTATGGCCTATTTATTGCCTTACCTCCATAACTTACTACATTTGCACACACTGTATATAGATTTTCTATTGTGTTATTGACTGTATGTTTTGTTTTATCCCATGTGTAACTCTGTGTTGTTGTTGTTTTTATCGCACTGCTTTGCTTTATCTTGGCCAGGTCGCAGTTGTAAATGACAACTTGTTCTCAACTGGCCTACCTGGTTAAATAAAGGTTAAAAAATAAATAAAATACAAAATAAATAAAAAAAAGTCCACCCCGTTTGTTTTGCATGATGAAGTAAAAGATAAGGAAGGGAGATATTATATTATGTTATTGAATGGGTCCATTGCAGGAGTGAAAGTCTTAATGTATATGCACCTAATGAAGATAAACCTGAGTTTATGAAAAATATTTTTGATTTAATTTCTGATAAAGTAAAGGGGTTGTTAATGATTTTATGAGACTTTAACTGCATTTTATCCAGTACTGAAGATAAGGCTCCCCCTCTAGACCACCCATATCCAGAATGAGCCGTGCTTTAAGAAATGGCTCCATGGAACTGGTTCTAGTAGATGTGTGGAGACATTTGAACCCTAAAATAAGAAATGTTACTTTTTATTCTCACCCCAATACATGTTATTCTCGTATTGATTACATCTTTACACCAAAAACAGAAGCATAGAGAATTATAGAATGCAAGATCTTGAGCATTACTCTTTCTGATCATGGGCCGTTGTCAGCTGTATGGGATCTGGACAGACATTCGCACCCCACATTGTGGAGCATGAATGCTTCACTACTTGAAGCTGAATTTAGACAGTTTATTCATTCAGAATTTGAACAGTACCTAGAGTTTAACCAAACACCTGATGTTTCACCTGCTGTTCTGTGGGAAGGGGCAAAGGCTGATTTGAGAGGGTATACTATTTCATATGTATCAGCAAGGGGAAAACAATTATGTCGAAAATTGGAAGATGACATTGAGAGATTGAAACCATGCATAAACAACAACAATCCCCCTCAATCCTCATCCAATTAAAATAGGCCCATTGAGGGAAATCTGAGATTTCTAAAGCAATGCTATTACGAGAATGGGAACAGAGCAAGTCGTTTACTTTCTTTCCGGTTAAGGAAACAACAGGCCTCTACTATTATCCAGGTTAAATCAAATTATGTTGATGCACCCTTTGTTACAAGACCCCAGGATATATCAGAAGCCTTTGCAGAGTTTTAGAATAATTTATATTCAGATTTAGAAAATGTCCTGAGCCTGATAAACTACAAGGTTTCCTCCGATGCATCGAACTTCCTCAGTTGATGAGCTCAGCAGTGACGAAACTTGATAGACCTATATCAGAAGCAGATATCAGAATAGCTATAAAAACCTCAAAAATAATAAAAGTCCTGGTTCTGATGAGTACATTCATGAAATCTATAAAACCATTCCAGACCTTGTCACTCCAATATTAGTGGAAGTGTTTTCAAATGTATTAGGACGCAGAGCGCTTCCTTATACTTGGAGAGAATCTTTGATCAGTGTTACACATAAATAAGTCAAAGATGCTACTGATTGTAATTAATATAGACATATCGCTTTACTCCAAGGTGATTACAAACTGCTTACTTCCATTTTGGCAAAGCGACTAGGAAAAGTTATAACAGATATAATTTCTTAAAAGTCGAAGCCGTTGGGGGGGTTCTAAGCTGACATATGGAATTGTTTTAAGATGGTCATGTTATGGATAATTTAGCTATTTGATTTTACATTTTAGGACCCCTTTAGATATAAAACAATTATATTAAACAATTATATTATAAAATGTTTAATTTGGCCTTTACTACTATAGCCCAAAGAAACACATTCATAAATCGCAAAAAAAGATAGTACAGAAAATTAATAATAGGAAACAAGGTTTTGAAGTGTTTGTCCTATATCTAGGAGATATAAGAAAGCTCAGGAAATATTTTTTGTTTTTAACCCCTTTTTTGGGTAGGAACAAAACTACCTTCCATTCATTTTTTAAAACCATTATCGGTTACTTTAGAGGAGTCCCGTGACACTTGTGGTGGTCCTAGAGCAAAACGGAGAACACCATCGTGTTCGTGACAATCTCCCCTTTCCACAGTTGTCACGCCCAGACGTATGGAACTCTTGTTTGTGGAGTCAGGGTGTGTGAATCTATGTGATGTTTTCTATGTTTAGGATCTAGAGTTGTGTTTCTATGTTTGGCCGGGTGTGATTCCCAATCAGAGACAGCTGTCGCTCGTTGTCTCTGATTGGGGATCATACTTAGGTAGCCCAGTTGCCTACTATGTTTGTGGGATTTTGTTCCGTGTGTTGGCTTGTATTGTGTATAGCCTTGGACTTCACGTTACGTTGGTTTATTGTTTTGTTGTATGTTTATTTGAGTTAAATAAACATGTTCGCATACCACGCTGCACCTTGATCTGACCCGTCTCTCAACGATCGTGACAGAAGATCCCACCAAAAGCGGACCAAGCAGCGTGCCCAGGAGCAGCAGACACCCTGGACACAGGTGGGGAAGTGTTTTTGGACATGGGAGGAGATTTTGGCAGGGAAAGGACCCTGGGCGAAGGAGGAGGCCCAGGCAGGAGAGGAACACAGAAGGCGTCGACCGAGGAGGAAGCACACGAGACAGCCCCAAGAAAATGTTTGGGGAGGCTAAAAGGGTGGTCGGGGATCGATAGAGAAGAGCCCCGACCACTGCACTCGTGGGGGCTCAAGGAGGAGTCCTCACTGGAGGAGGACTGGGCGCGGAGAGTAAAGGACTGGTACAGTCGTAGACCTCCAGCGCCGGTTCCCAGTCCGGTACGCCTCGTACCTGCTCCTCGCACCAAACCAGTGGTGCGTGTCGCCAGCCCGGTACGCCCCGTACCTGCTCCCCGCACCAGGCCAGTGGTGCGTGTTCCCAGTCCGGCCCGGCCCGTTCCTACTCCACGCACCAAGTCAGTGGTGCGTGTTCCCAGTCCAGTACGGCCCGTCCCTGCTCCTTGCACCAAACCAGTGGTGCGTGTCACCAGCCCGGTATGCCCTGTACCTGCTCCTCGCACCAAGCCAGTGGTGCGTGTTCCCAGTCCAGTACGGCCCGTCCCTGCTCCTCGCACCAAACCAGTGGTGCGTGTCGCCAGCCCGGTATGCCCGTACCGGCTCCCCGCACCAGGCCAGTGGTGCGTGTTCCCAGTCCGGCCCGGCCCGTTCCTGCTCCACGCACCAAGCCAGTGGTGCGTGTTCCCAGTCCAGTACGGCCCGTCCCTGCTCCTCGCACCAAACCAGTGGTGCGTGTCGCCAGCCCGGTACGCCCCGTACCTGCTCCCCGCACCAAGCCAGTGGTGCGTGTTCCCAGTCCAGTACGGCCCATCCCTGCTCCTCGCACCAAACCAGTGGTGCGTGTCGCCAGCCCGGTACGCCCTGTACCTGCTCCCCGCACCAGGCCAGTGGTGCGTGTCCCCAGTCCGGCCCGGCCCGTTCCTGCTCCTCGCACCAGACCTGTGGTGCGTGTCTCCAGTCCGGCCCGGCCCGTTCCTGCTCCTCGCACCAGACCAGTGGTGCGTGTTCCCAGTCCGGCCCAGCCCGTGCCTGCTCCTCGCACCAAGCCAGTGGTGCGTGTTCCCAGTCCGGCACGGCCCGTGCACGTTCCACCGGTGCCTGGTCCAGCGCCGGTCAGCTGCTCCACTCCGGAGCCAGAGCAGTCCGCTCCACCGGGGTCTAGTCCAGCTCCGGTCAGCGGCTCCACTCCGGAGCCAGAGCAGTCCGCTCCACCGGTTCCCAATCCAGCCCCGGTCAGCGGATCCAGTCCGGAGCCAGAGCAGTCCGCTCCACCGGTTTCCAGTCCAGCTCCGGTCAGCGGCTCCACTCCGGAACCAGAGCAGTCCGCTCCACCGGTGCCCAATCCAGCCCCGGTCAGCGGATCCATTCCGGAGCCAGAGCAGTCCGCTCCACCGGTTTCCAGTCCAGCTCCGGTCAGCGGTTCCACTCCGGAGCCAGAGCAGTCTGCGCCACCGGGGTCCAGTTCCGCTCCGGTCAGCGGCTCCAGTCCAGACCCAGACGTCAGCCCCTCTCCAGGTTCGGGGTCTCCCACACCAGGGTCCAGATAGGGCTTGGTGCATCGCGGGAGGATTGCCGATCCAGACCCAGACGTCATCCCCTCTCCAGGTTCGGGGTCTCCCACACCTGGGTCCAGACAGGGCTTGGTGCATCGTGGGAGGAAGGAGAGGGGAAGCATCGCGCCGAGGTCCAGACCAGACTAGGGGCGCAACGGGGAGGCTGAGAGGAAGAGGTCGTCACGCCCGGAGCCGGATCCGCCTAAGTTCAAGTGGGAATCTGAACTTAGGGAGAATACTGAAAATGAAACTTGGGAGGCAGTCTCTAGAAATGCTCATACCATTACACACTCAAATATATAAAAATAATATCAATGGAAAATCGTCAGTAGGTACTTTCTAACTGGTGAAGATAAGACCAGGGAACAACCAGTGAATACTGGAGAAAATGTGAGGAACTATTTGCAATTTACCTACATATTTTCTGGTCTTGCCCTAGAATAATGAAATTCTGGAATTATGTTTTTTACTTTGTAAACAATACTGGTGCACAAAATCAAATACTAAGGAATCTCTCGAGGTTTTGCTCGCCTGAGGTAGAGTATCTTATGATAAGCTGTAGACCATACTATTTACCAAGAGAGTTTTCATCTATATTTTTCATAGCTGTCTATTTACCACCACAAACCAATGCTGGCATTAAGATTGCACTGAATGATGAGCTGTATAAGGCCATAAGTGAACAGGAAAACGCTCATCCAGAGGCAGTGCTCCTAGTGGCCGGGGATGTTAATGCAGGGAAACTTAAATCCGTTCTACCTAATTTCTACCAGCATGTTAAATGTGCAACCAGAGGAAAAAAAACTCTAGACCACCTTTACTACACACACAGAGACGCATACAAAGCTCTCCCTTGCCCTCCATTTGGCAAATCTGACCATAACTCTATCCTCCTGATTCCTGCTTACAAGCTAAAACTAAAGCAGGAAGCACCAGTGACTCGGTTAATAAGGAAGTGGTCAGATGACGCAGGTGCTAAGCTACAGGACTGTTTTGCTAGCACAGACTGGAACATGTTCCGGGATTCTTCAGATAACATTGAGGAGTACACCACATCAGTCACTGGCTTCATCAATAAGTGCATCGATGATGTCGTCCCCACAGTGACCGTACGTACATACCCCAACCAGAAGCCATGGATTACAGGCAACATCCGCACTGAGCTAAAGGGTAGAGCTGCCGCTTTCAAGGAGTGGGACTCTAACCCGGACGCTTATAAGAAATCCCGCTATGCCCTCCGACAAACCATCAAACAGGCAAAGAGTCAATACAGGACTAAGATTGAATCGTACTACACCGGCTCTGACGCTCGTCAGATGTGGCAGGGCTTGAAAACTATTACAGACTACAAAGGGAAGCACAGCCGCGAGCTGCCCAGTGACACAAGACTTCCAGACGAGATAAACCACTTCTATGCTCGCTTCGAGGCAAGCAACACTGAAGTATGCATGAGAGCACCAGCTGTTCCGGATGACTATGTGATCGCGCTCTCCGTAGCCGATGTGAGTAAGACTTTTAAGCAGGTCAACATTCACAAGGCCGCAGGGCCAGACGGATTACCAGGACGTGTACTCCGAGCATGTGCTGACCAACTGGCAAGTGTCTTCACTGACATTTTCAGCATGTCCCTGACTAAGTCTGTAATACCAACATGTTTCAAGCCGACCACCATAGTCCCCGTGCCCAAGGACACTAAGATAACCTGCCTAAATGACTACCGACCCGTAGCACTGACATCTGTAGCCATGAAGTGCTTTGGAAGGCTGGTCATGGCTCACATCAACACCATTATCCCAGAAACCCTAGACCCACTCCAATTTGCATACCGCCCCAACAGATCCACAGATGATGCAAGCTCTATTGCACTCCACACTGCCCTTTCCCACCTGGACAAGAGGAACACCTACATGAGAATGCTATTCATTGACTACAGCTCAGCATTCAACACCATAGTGCCCTCAAAGCTCATCACTAAGCTAAGGATCCTGGGACTAAACACCTCCCTCTGCAACTGGATCCTGGACTTACTGACGGGCCACCCCCAGGTGGTAAGGGTAGGTAACAACACATCTGCCACACTGATCCTCAACACGGGGGCACCTCAGGTGTGCGTGCTCAGTCCCCTCCTGTACTCCATGTTCACCCATGACTGCATGGCCAGGCACGACTCCAACACCATCATTAAGTTTGCCGACGACACAACAGTGTCACCGACAACGATGAGACAGCCTCTAGGGAGGAGGTCAGAGACCTGGCCATGTGGTGCCAGGATAACAACCTCTCCCTCAACGTGACCAAGACAAAGGAGATGATTGTGGACTACAGGAAAAAAAAGAGGACTGAGCACGCCCCCATTCTCATCGACGGGGCTGTAGTGGAACAGGTTGAGAGCTTCAAGTTCCTTGGTGTCCACATCACCAATGAACTATCATGGTCCAAACACACCAAGACAGTCGTGAAGAGGGCACGACAAAGCCTATTCCCCCTAAGGAGACTGAAAAGATTTGGCATGGGTCCTCAGATCTTCAAAAAATTATACAGCTGCACCATCGAGAGCATCCTGACTGGTTGCATCACCGCCTGGTATGGCAACTACTCGGCCTCCGACCGCAAGGCACTACAGAGGGTAGTGCGTACGGCCCAGTACATCATTGGGGCCAAGCTTCCTGCCATCCAGGACCTCTATACCAGGCGGTGTCAGAGGAAGGCCCTCAAAATTGTCAAAGACTCCAGCCACCCTAGTCATAGACTGTTCTCTCTGCTACCGCACGGTAAGCGGTACCGGAGTGCCAAGTCTAGGTCCAAAAGACTTCTCAACAGCTTCTACCCCCAGGCCATAAGACTCCTGAACAGCTAATCATGGCTACCCAGACTATTTGCACTGCCCCCCACCAGGCGGTGCTGCAACCTGTATATATAGCCTCCCTACTGTTATTTTATTTTACTTCTGCTCTTTTTTTCTCAACACTTTTTTTGTTGTTGTTTTATTTTTACTTTTTTGTTAAAAATAAATGCACTGTTGGTTAGGGGCTGTAAGTAAGCATTTCACTGTAATGTCTGCACCTGTTGTATTCGGCGCATGTGGCCAATAACATTTGATTTGATTGATTTGATTTGAAGTAAGTAAGCATTTCACTGTAATGTCTGCACCTGTTGTATTCGGCGCATGTGGCCAATAAAATGTGATTTGATTTGATTTGATTTGTATATTTATATGTTCCCTGGCAAAGAACCCAAAGAGTGCTATACTTGGAGTAATCCCTAAACGGTTTCAAAATGCCTATTTATTTAATATATTCCTATCTGCAGCAAATAAATGTATTACAGCACATAAATAAGGATATTCCTACCATGGAAGAGTAGATTTGTAGAGTGAAATACATTTATTTAATGGAAAAGATTACCCATAAAATAAAACTACAAACAGATGTATGTGAAAAAAGATGGGAACCGCTCCTTGTTAATATTCTGTACACTTAAGCCTAATTTGTCTCAAAGAAACCAAACATATGATAAATATGATTACTTATTTACATTACCGGTCAAAAGTTTTAGAACACCTACTCATTCAATGATTTTTCTACATTGTAGAATAATAGTGAAGACATCAAAACTATGAAATAACACATATGAAATCATGTAGTAACCAAATCCCCATCTGCTGAGCTACCATGCAGGTGCTATAAACTGGAAAAAATCTAACTAAATGTTTAAAACTAAAAAAGAAGGTCAATACAGGGAATCCATAAAAGAAGACACTCAACGTGCAGTTGTTCTACAGGCATAACCACCTGTGAGGTAAGAAATGAAGAATATTCTAGACTAAGCTGTAAGTAGTGTCCAGCAGAGGTCGCTGTTTTAGAAGCCGGTGGGGTTATGGTATGGGCAGGCATCAACTACAGACAACGAACACAATTGCATTTTATCGATGGCAATATGAATGCACAGAGATGCCGTGACTAGATCCTGAGGCCCATTGTCGTGCCTTTCATCCGCCTCCATCACCTCATGTTTCAGCATGATAATGCAAAGCCCCATGTCGCAAGGATCTGTACACAATTCTTGGAAGCTGAAAATGTCCCAGTCCTTCCATGGCCTGTATACTCACCAGACATGTCACCCATTGAGCCTGTTGGGATGCTCTGGATCAACATGTACGACAGCGTGTTCCAGTTCCCTGCAATATCTAGCAACATTGCACAGCCATTGAAGAAGAGTGGGACAACATTCCACAGGCCACAATCAATAGCATGGTCAACTCTATGCAAAGGGGATGCCACACTGCATGAGGCAAATGGTGGTCACACCAGATACTGACTGGTTTTCTGATCCACGCCCCAATTTCTGATCCGCACTTTTTTTTTTTTAAGGTATCTGTAACCAACAGATGCATATCTGTATTCCAAGTCATGTGAAATTCATAGATTAGGGCCTAATCAATTTATTTCAATTGATTGATTTCCTTATATGAACTGTAACCCAGTAAAATCTTTGAAATTGTTGCATGTTGCGTTTATATTTTTGTTCAGTATATATACACTTCCTAGTGTTGAAAAAATATATTGGGTGTTATTGCATAACACTAAAAGTGTTAATTCCCTAACACTACCAAAGTGTAGACCCATATACACACTGGCACACTGGAGAATTTGCTGTGTGTGTGTAAGGTGAAAAACTGGAATTTAGCACGAGAATATCTGTTCTGTAGCATTTGACCTTGTGGGGACCAACAAAATGTCTGTTTGTTTACTATTCTTGTGGGGACTTCTGGTCCCGACAAGAATAGTTAAACACATCCACACACACACACACACACACACACACACACACACACACCCTGATAACAGCCCTCATCGTTATAACACACACATTCGCACGCACGCATGCACACACACGTCGCATTCACGTGCTAGTCAGAACTAGGAAACTTGTTGTAGAAAGATGATCCCGAGTTTCCCACTTGGAAAGTATAACAATCAAACAATAGGAAGCTCTACACAAATAACTTACGTTAATTTGAGTTTCCGATAGCACGAGAACACGGCAACACACACACACACTCAGATAACAGCTATTACTTCTACATCAGAGATAAAAGCTCTCACCTCTCAGAGGCACATCATTTTCTCATCCCCTCATCTCGCCTATAAAGCCCTGTTATATTCTGTGGTTTTAACACACCTCAATGAAAAGAGATGGTGGTTGTCTGGAAGAGATAAATAATTAACAGAGGGCCTAGAGACACACTGGGGTACTTAAAGGAAGGAGCGTAGGACTGAACTGCAGGCCATGTAACTATGTAATTCATCACTCTCTTTCCTTCCTTTTTCTTCTTCTTCCTCCTTTCTTTCTTAATTTTTTCTCTTACTTTCTCTCTCTCACTCTCGTTCTTGTTCTCTCTATTCTCTCTCTATCTCCATCTATCTTTCCTTCTATTTCCCTCTCTTTCACTCTCTCTCTCTCTATCCCTTTTTTCTCCTCTCTCTTGCTTTACATGTTTTATTAGCCAACAGATGTAGTGGTCTCTCTATCCAATATGTTGTGTGAATGGCTTTGGACCACAGTTGGTCTATGAATCCTTACCTCCTGTGTTCTTTACCACCCATGGCTGGTGGGAATGTATAGGCCTCTGCCGTCTATCCCTCCATATCCCATGTATTGTCTTCATTTCTTCCTCCTTCTGTTCTCTCTCTTTTCTGCTTTTATTTCTCTCCAGCCACCCATCTATCCTCTCCTCCAAGGTTCTGCACCATTCAGACATTCAGACAGTCCAGGCAATGTTACAGACAGACTGTGCTAGCAGCAGCCAGCAGCAGTAACAGTCAATAGTACTAGTAGCTGTATAGCTTCAAGGCTGTTTTCTTTAGGAAACTTTAATTCCAAGACATTACATTGAATCACTGCTGAGCCCTTGATACCAACCTTTTTGTAAAAATCTATGCTCAAAGGGGTCTTAGCATAAGCCACAAGAGTCTCTGAATGATGGGGGATGCACCAAGCGAGACACAGCCGCAATTAGTCTTTAACCCTGCTAAGCTGGATGCACACAGAGGGTGAGAAGAATAGGGTTAGCAGTGGAGGAAGAGAAAATACAAATCCAGTCCAATACCTAAAGACATGATGCTAATATCTAGTGTCACCGGAAACTTTACTGTCAGGAGATAGTTTGTAAGTACTGTTGACGTAGTGTGTGTGTATGTGTGTGTGCCTTTTTGTTAACACGTGTGTATTGTAAATGTGCATGATGATCAATTCCTTCGTTCTCTTCTTTTTCCTCTCTAGTTTTTCGTTAAATCCAATGAAGGGGAGGAAAGTGCTTTGTGGCTCCACGCCACCCCCATTATGCATCGGGCTCTTTAGGAGGATAGGCTGGAGGATTCCTGGGAGTTCCTGTGAATCATAACAAGCTGCTGGGAGGGAGGGAGCAGAGGAACAGAACACAGGCCAGATGTGCTGATCCATCCACTACACCAGCAGTGTTGAGTGCTCTCATCTGCCGGATAGCTCAGTCAGGGATTCACTAGCCTCTCTTCTCATTGCTCCCTAGATCCTCTCTTCTATCCTTCCCCATTCTCTCTTCTTCTCCCCTTCTTCCTCCTCTTCTCTTCTTCTCTCGTCTCTCCTCTTCTTCTCTTCTTCCCTCCTCTCCCCCTCTCCTCACCTCCTCCGTGGTAGAGGAAGGTAAATTAAACAACAGTCTTTAACCATGCTTTATTAGCAGTAGCACAGAATCTAAACTACAGTTAGGACTAAATGTCGACGGGATGCAAATCACACTGGAAGGGATGAAAACAATGTTCATCATTAGTGAAGAAGCTCAAGATACATTACCGGTGCAGATATTCTGCGCCTGAACTATCAAATGGAAGTCTTGTTTTTCAATTGGAAACAAAACTCCTGAATAATGCATTCATCAAAACAACAATGCTGCAAAAAAAATAGTTTAGCTAAATTAGTCAAATATTCAGAGCACCCTTCGCATACAAATATGATTATGCTATTTACACTTTACAAGGGATAAACAGCCAAGACCAGAGCTAGGCTATAGTACAGTAGATGATGGATTACCAGGCTTGTCAGCTTACATTTTAGTCATTTAGCAGACACTCTTATCCAGAGCGACTTACAGTTAGTGAGTGCATACATTTTCATACTGGCCCCCCGTGGGAATCGAACCCACAACCCTGGCGTTGCAAGTGCCTGCTCTACCAACCGAGCTACACAGGGCCCTATAGCTTGGCAACTATATTTAGCTTGGTCACTATAGTAACCTCCTGATGCTAGTTCTCTTCTTTCCTTTACCTTTATTTTAACAGGGAGTCAACACTGAGACCGAGGGTCTCATTTCCAGGTGAGCCCTGTGTACACAATACACATTGAAATACAATATACACATTTAAAACTAAACATGCATATATACATCTTAAAATACATAAAAATACACAACAAGCAAAAACACAGTCATAAACAACACATTACATTTCTCAGCTACTAGGTCCTCAATCAACACCCTAAACTGCCTGAGCGGCACCAGAACATCCAATTTTAATGAGATCTGCAAATTGTTCCAGCAGTGGGGCGCATTAAAACTAAAAGCGGATTTATCTAATTCGGTATAGACCTGAGGAACCTCAAGAGTTAACCAACCCTGTGAATGTGTTTTGTAAATCGTGTTTTTATAGCTTGGCCACTATAGTAACTTCCTGATGATAGTTAGCTTGGCCACTATAGTAACCTCCTGATGCTAGTTAGCTTGGCCACTATAGTAACCCCCTGATGCTAGTTAGCTTGGCCACTATAGTAACCCCCTGATGCTAGTTAGCTTGGCCACTATAGTAACCCCCTGATGCTAGTTAGCTTGGCCACTATAGTAACCCCCTGATGCTAGTTAGCTTGGCCACTATAGTAACTTCCTGATGATAGTTAGCTTGGCCACTATAGTAACCCCCTGATGCTAGTTAGCTTGGCCACTATAGTAACCCCCTGATGCTAGTTAGCTTGGCCACTATAGTAACCCCCTGATGCTAGTTAGCTTGGCCATGTCGTAGTAAATATATAATGTTATAGCTTGGTCTGACTAAAATCTTGTGCATGACCCATCTTGTGTTGGGCCTTTGTATTTAATACAATGCACAAAGACTTCTATCTTGTCGGCCTTATCAGCAGGTGGCTATGGACAACACCCACGCCATAGGTCTCTCAGTTCTCCCAACTCACGAGTTCTTGCGCTGAGGACACACTACACACACACCCCCACACACACACACACATACACACACACACACACACACACATCATCATTGTTAAACATACACACACATACACACACTCACACACACACACACACACACACACACACACACACACACATACACACACGCACACACACACACACACACATCATCATTGTTAAGCACACACACACACAAAAACCCCCTTCTCTTAGGCTGAACATCTGAAGACAGAGAACCCGACTCAGAGCCAATGCAATGGAGGTGACCTCGACCAACTCATCAGGACCAATCAGAAGATCAGAACTACTAGAATCAACCTACTTTATTTTATTGTATAAAATGTCAGCACACAATGTTTAGGGGCTCTCTCTCAGATATCTCCCTACGAGATTGACGAACGGGTCCGTGCACGCTATTCTCAGATATCTTTACCTCTGAATAAACTGCCTTATATTATACAATTATCCACCTTGTCCAAAAGTCTCTACTTGGTCTCCGTTCTCCAGTAAACTTGTGATCATCAACAGCCACTATAGTAACCCCCTGATGCTAGTTAGCTTGGCCACTATAGTAACCCCCTGATGCTAGTTAGCTTGGCCACTATAGTAACCCCCTGATGATAGTTAGCTTGGCCACTATAGTAACCCCCTGATGCTAGTTAGCTTGGCCACTATAGTAACCCCCTGATGCTAGTTAGCTTGGCCACTATAGTAACCCCCTGATGCTAGTTCGCTTGGCCACTATAGTAACCCCCTGATGCTAGTTAGCTTGTCCACTATAGTAACCCCCTGATGCTAGTTAGCTTGGCCACTATAGTAACCCCCTGATGCTAGTTAGCTTGGCCACTATAGTAATCTCCTGTTGCTAGTTAGCTTGGCCACTATAGTAACCCCCTGATGCTAGTTAGCTTGGCCACTATAGTAACCCCCTGATGCTAGTTAGCTTGGCCACTATAGTAACCCCCTGATGCTAGTTAGCTTGGCCACTATAGTAACCCCCTGATACTAGTTAGCTTGGCCACTATAGTAACCCCCTGATGCTAGTTAGCTTGGCCACTATAGTAACCTCCTGATGCTAGTTAGCTTGGCCACTATAGTAACCTCCTGATGCTAGTTAGCTTGGCCACTATAGTGACCTCCTGATGCTAGTTAGCTTGGCCACTATAGTAACCGCCTGATGCTAGTTAGCTTGGTCAGTATAGTAACTTCCTGATTCTAGTTAGCTTGGTAAGTATGGTAACCTCCTGATGCTAGTTAGCTTGGCAACTATATCACCTCCTGATGAACTTGTTATATTCCATACATTATACAGTCCTCTAAGTGGTCGGCAGCTCTTAGGTGGGTTCTTCCCCCCGGTCAGCAGTAACCCCTGATCCTGGTGAGGGAGATAGTAATGAAGCAGCATTGTTTCATGGAGGAGGGAAGAGGAAGTGGTGGAAACTTCAGCTTAATGTGCTTAATGTGCTTTTCTGCCATGCAGCCATGTCCTTGTGACTGTCCTCCAGAAAGATCTGGGTCTCAAGTGGATGTCATGGAGGGTAAGCCTTGTCCAGTTTGGACTCATCGTTGTTATGCTACTGTGATAGAATAGGAAGGGCATGAAATTCAATGCAACATAATGCATTCAGGCATCACTTGAGCTTCCATGTACATCAGGCAATCGTGCATCTACAGTGGGGGAAAAAAGTATTTAGTCAGCCACCAATTGTGCAAGTTCTCCCACTTAAAAAGATGAGAGAGGCCTGTAATTTTCATCATAGGTACACGTCAACTATGACAGACAAAATGAGAGAAAAAAAATCCAGAAAATCACATTGTAGGATTTTTAATGAATTTATTTGCAAATTATGGTGGAAAATAAGTATTTGGTCAATAACAAAAGTTTCTCAATACTTTGTTGTATACCCTTTGTTGGCAATGACACAGGTCAAACATTTTCTGTAAGTCTTCACAAGGTTTTCACACACTGTTGCTGGTATTTTGGCCCATTCCTCCATGCAGATTTCCTCTAGAGCAGTGATGTTTTAGGGCTGTCGCTGGGCATCACAGATTTTCAACTCCCTCCAAAGATTTTCTATGGGGTTGAGATCTGGAGACTGGCTAGGCCACTCCAGGACCTTGAAATGCTTCTTACGAAGCCACTCCTTCGTTGCCCGGGCGGTGTGTTTGGGATCATTGTCATGCTGAAAGACCCAGCCACGTTTCATCTTCAATGCCCTTGCTGATGGAAGGAGGTTTTCACTCAAAATCTCACGATACATGGCCCCATTCATTCTTTCCTTTACACGGATCAGTCGTCCTGGTCCCTTTGCAGAAAAACAGCCCCAAAGCATGATGTTTCCACCCCCATGCTTCACAGTAGGTATGGTGTTCTTTGGATGCAACTCAGCATTCTTTGTCCTCCAAACACGACGAGTTGAGTTTTTAACCAAAAAGTTCTATTTTGGTTTCATCTGACCATATGACATTCTCCCAATCCTCTTCTGGATCATCCAAATGCACTCTAGCAAACTTCAGACGGGCCTGGACATGTATTGGCTTAAGCAGGATTTGAGTCCCTGGCGGCGTAGTGTGTTACTGATGGTAGGCTTTGTTACTTTGGTCCCAGCTCTCTGCAGGTCATTCACTAGGTCCCCCCGTGTGGTTCTGGGATTTTTGCTCACCGTTCTTGTGATCATTTTGACCCCACGGGGTGAGATCTTGCGTGGAGCCCCAGATCGAGGGAGATTATCAGTGGTCTTGTATGTCTTCCATTTCCTAATAATTGCTCCCACAGTTGATTTCTTCAAACCAAGCTGCTTACCTATTGCAGATTCAGTCTTCCCAGCCTGGTGCAGGTCTACAATTTTGTTTCTGGTGTCCTTTGACAGCTCTTTGGTCTTGGCCATAGTGGAGTTTGGAGTGTGACTTTTTGAGGTTGTGGACAGGTGTCTTTTATACTGATAACAAGTTCAAACAGGTGCCATTAATACAGGTAACGAGTGGAGGACAGAGGAGCCTCTTAAAGAAGAAGTTACAGGTCTGTGAGAGCCAGAAATCTTGCTTGTTTGTAGGTGACCAAATACTTATTTTCCACCATAATTTGCAAATAAATTCATAAAAAATCCTACAATGTGATTTTCTGGAAAAAAAATTCTCATTTTGTCTGTCATAGTTGACGTGTACCTATGATGAAAATTACAGGCCTCTCTCATCTTTTTAAGTGGGAGAACTTGCACAATTGGTGGCTGACTAAATACTTTTTTCCCCACTGTATATCAATGAATGGCTTATGCAACAGTTTGTTATGTTATTTAATGCTTGACGTGTTTATTTTGCTTTCATATAGCCGTTTCCAACCTGAGTATGAAGGGGTACTAGATTGAGCTTTTGTGCAAAATGTTGCATCAATGTCGATGGAATACTTGCACAATACTGTAGGTCAAGTAATTTAATTTTACTCATGGTCTCGGCCATAGATAAATACGGCTAGAACTGTAACATATTAAACCTATTTATACTCTAAAAACATTTTAAGTGTTGGTTATTAAGCAACCCGCCATATGTTTCATAATCAATGGGGTAATTTATTTTCTTCATGAAATACAATCAATCTACCTCTCCTTCCTCTCTTCTTCCTCTTTCTCTCTCCCTCCTTTCCCTCCCTATCTATCCTCCTCTAAGTTCTCCATACCTTTCCTCTTTCTCTCTCCCTCCCCTACGTCTGCCTATATGCCCGTACCGCTCCCTGGCCTTTTTTCATTTGGGCGTCTCTTCCTGATGCTAGTTAGCTTGGTCAGTATCAGGAAGCCATAAGATTGCTAAATAGTTAAATAGTTAAGCAATAACTAGTTACAGCTGCAATACATACGTTTTTGGGCAACCCGACCAAATTCACATAGAAATGTGTGTTGTAGATATGTTATTCTCATTTGAAGCAAGTGTAAGAAGTGTGTAGTGTATTAAGATTATGACTTTGATAAGGTTTTAAGTGGAACTTGAGAGGATGTTCATTTAGAAGAAAGAGAGCCGTTTTTAGGGTGACGCCCCATACAAGACAGGGGATTGGACAGTAGAGGGAGCCACCCATATTTTGGGGAAGATTATATATACTGGATGGAGACAAAGAAGACCAGAGCAGACATTGTAATTTGGGAATCACTGCTCTCCGGATGCTATATACATCTGTACACTTATGCTGAAATCTTGTGATATGAATAAAACTCCCCTTTACACACAGACTTGGCAAACGATTAAACATCTTTTAGCCTAGTTTGAAATCTCCTGGTGTAGGAATGTAACCAAGAATAACAGTCACCCTTTTTAACTTTATTTTTCAGACAGATCGTCTAATAGGCAGTCTAATAGATTATCATAGTAAGGAGGACATTATCTTTTCAAGCAAATATGATTCCCAAAAGCCCTACTCTTTTAAAATCTTCTACCAGACAGCCGTCTAGTGTACATCTTATTGTACAGTTCAATTTACACAATGCATCTCTTCCCAACAATGCAATAGGTATATGTTCTAATACCAGTATGTGTATTTTAATTTCTCTTTGATTTTTTTTATAGCAGAGCTCAATTGGTTCCTTAAGAGTAATCAGCTGTTTTACTCCCTCAAATCCCTATCCTAATTAGTTAATTTTACATAGTGAGATGTTTAACCTCTTTTCCACTATTCACCTCTCCTAGTCCTTTGTTTTCACTTCAATTGTTAGATATTTTTTCTCCCTAATCGGTGCTATCATCTGACACCCCCCTTTGGATCTTCTAAGCACTCTAGAATCCTTGCTCCTTTAAGGGTTCACCTGGAGAACAGGTGATCTTCACTTGCTCCTTTATCTCCCTCAGAAATGTCCTCTGTTGTTTCCTCCTGGCGCATTGCACTCACAGGTAAAGTAACCAACCTGTCCACAATTATAACACACTTCTGAAAGTTGCTGGAAGTGTGGCTGAAACCTTCCTCCTCCTTCTAAGCCTTCTCGTCCTCTTCCTCTTTAATTCTGTGTCTGTCCAGAAACTGGCTGTGGATATGGAACAACTGGAACCGCTATTGGTGGCTGATACAATTGCGATTGGAACTGGTCCTGTTGAAGCCGTGGCAGTGATTGTTGATTTGGTTCACTCTGATTCTTCATAACCAAAGCTTGCTTCTTCTCCTTCTCATTCTCCCCCAGCTGTATTTGATTGAGTTTTCTGAGAGTTTATTGGTCCTGTTCTTTCTGGTTGTGTTCCTTTTTTCTGTACAAATCCACTTGATGGGCTATATGATCTGTATAGACGCCTTTTGTCATGCTTCCAAGTCCAACCACCTCTGCCAGTTTACTCCTTACTGGTGAGGGCAGTCCCATCTGCAATTTAGCTCTCAAAATTGACTGCTCAATTTGACTCACATCTGGATCATTTCCAGTAATATTTCTCCACACTTGATGAACTCTTGACACATAGGCTCTCGGATTTTCTTGTTGTCCTAGTGGGTCAATCAGAATATTATCAGGATGCACATTTGTTGGAAATGTATCTTTCAATGCTCTCCACAGACGATTCCTACTTGCAGCCAACAATTCAGGGTCGTTCACTGCAGTCCCCACATATCTATTCAGTCCCGCTCTCTGAAAAATGTCTTCCATACCTGGAATCCCCAGGAGATTAGCAAAAAGTCTCTTAATATCTCCTATAGCAGACTGTGTTCCCACTGTAATTTCTTCCCATTTTGAAATCCAAGGATAGGCTCCATCTTGAAGAGTAGGCAGCTTCTCAAGTATATCTGACATATCGGTACTTTGCAAAGGCTTATATTCTAAGTTTTGACCTCGAATGATCACCGGCATAATTTTCTTACTAGTGCCCTCTTTCCTTGGCCTCAATGTATATTTCTTCTCAGATTCTTGGGATTCTTTTCTCAGCAGCTTCTTTTTCTTTATCTTCAGCTTCTTGAGTTGTTCCTCCAGTTCTTTTACTTCTTCTAAACTATTCGCTTTATCCAGGCATGAGACGCATCGCTCTATATCTCTTTCTATTTCTTCTGTGCTAGTCATTGCTGGATAAAATCTTCTTGAATATGAAGCACCCTTACTCTCCCACTCTTTATCGCTGTCTTCATCTTCGCTTTTATCAGAACTCGAATCTCTTGTTGTCTTCTTCAAACATCCATCACCCCTTCTTTACGCTCTTGCCAACCTCCGTCTGATCACAGGGTCGTATCCACCCATGATCTCTTCTGAATCACTCTGATCATCATCATCATCATCATCGTCATCGTCTTCATCAGGTTCCATTCTCCTGAACCTCATTCTACCCTTAGTTTCCAGACATCTCGGTTTTTTCTTACTTCTGGAGTTTGGATTCATTTTTATGGTCGTTTCTGCTTGTCCTCTCTCTATTATTCGTTCATCTTCATCTCTGATGCAATAATCACCCTCCTGAACGATCACTGGAAGCTGAGGATAGACGTCCTTAAGCGCTACTTCTTTCTCATAAGGTGGGGGTCTTTTTGCTGAATCCGTATGTGAGAAAGGTGTACTGACTTCTGCCATTAGTTTTTCTGTCGCCTTTCCTTGTTTCACCATTTTCTTTATCAGTTTTTTTCCTTCATTCTCAAACAGCTTAAGAACACCCAGCTCTCTTTGTCTCTTTTCTTTCCGTTGTTCCCCTTTTTTCCCTTTCTTTTGATCTGCTTTATGAATTGACAGAAGCACTTTCATTATGTTGATTACATCAGGGTTAAGAGTCCCTTCCACTGGCCATGGTTGTTCAAAGTCAGGCCAACATTTGTTCCATTTGCCGGATAACCTTGCAATACTTTAGTTAATGGTATTGCTATTTTGTACTATATCAACAGGTGTAATTACCTTCATAGTCCTGATATCCTTTTTCCCCATTGTAACAACTCTTTTATACAGTGATCCCTCGCCACTTCGCGGTTCACTTATCGCGGATTCGCTATTTCGCGGATTTTCATAATGCATTTTTTTTTTTTTGGTGCATTGTGCTCTGCATTCTGATTCGCTAAAAACTCACTCCCGCTTCTTGTATCAAAACATGCTACGAATTGTGCTATCATTTTGTCGTCTCGTGCAGTTATGTGTACGTACATAAAACAGCTTGGCAAATTTACATTAAGTTGGCCAAATTATCTTGTAATTTCGAACATCTCCTAAACCCATAATGTCGACGAAACGGCCTGGACCGACAAAAGCACATGCGGATGGGCCCAAACGGCGGAAGATGCTACCTATCTCAGATAAAGTTAAACTTCTGGACATGCTAAGGGAAGGTAAAAGCTATGCAGCCGTTGCTCGCCATTACGGAATCAATGAATCTTCCGTTCCGACAAAGCCACAAAGCGACGATGAAAGAGAAGAGGGAGAAGAGGACACGAGAGATGAGGAGGAAGGACTAACGCTTGGTCGCTTAGCAACCATGGTGCGAATGGCCACTGAACTTAAGCGAGTAGCTGAGGAATGGGACCCTTTGATGAGCCGTTCGTTACAGTTCTCCAACGTAATCGATGGTGGCATGTCGGTGTACAAGGATCTTTTTGCAAAGAAGAAAAAGAGCGACAACAGCTGCCTATCACTATGTTCTTCTCCCGAACAAACACACCTGCACCGCGGGCTTCAGAAGAAGAGAACACTGCAGAGCGCAGTCAGGATGCAGCGGCCCAGTCTGAAGAGCAGTGAAACGGCCTACACGTGAGTCACTGTATTTGTATACATGTAATAGTTGCTAATTGTAAAAAAAAAAAAGTTTTCTATTTCGCGGATTTCACTTATCGCGGGTCATTTTCGGAACGTAACCCCCGCGATAAACGAGGGATTACTGTATTCCTTTATTGTGAATTATTTTTATTATTTTAGAATATATAGCCTATAGTGTCCTCCCTTTAATTTTTAATATAAACCAAAAAAATAAAATAAAAACTTTCCCCCCCTAAATAACAAAAATTAATCAATAAAAAATATGAATATTCTAAAATAATTAATCAATATTTTTTATTTTATTTTTTTAAAATATTTGATCATTTTTCAAATGTTTTTCAATATTAGTGTGATTTTAGTATTTTGTTATGAATCAAAGGGGGGAAATGTATGAATGAATCACATTATTCTATCATTTATCTATTGATTCATATATCATTTATATATCATTTTTATATTCTTAGTTGATATTGATGTTTAATTTGAAAGTGTTGTTTTGCAAAAGATACTGTTTGGTATTTTCTTTTCTTCCATAAGCATTTGGGGGAATATGTCGAGATTGAAATACTCAAACAAGGACAATATGAAGGGACAATATGAAAGGAAAATATGAAGGGACTGGAGGAGATGGAACAAGGAAGGTGTGGAAATGTTCCAATTCCATCATCGAAGATGCATTGGAAGTCGAGACTGCTGAGGAGATGAAGTGTAGTGGACTACATTCCAGTGTCTGCAATGAAATATAGACATATTTGCATGTGTAATACATAATTTGTGTCATATTCTTTCTGTATTAATTTTGTAGAATGATATTTGATGTTATTGAATACATGTGGGGATCTTAGATGGTTTTGTTTATTTCGTGGAAGCTTAGGGACATGGAGTCTAGGCAGGGATAGAGATAATCCACCGTAGGGTCCGATGGGTCGACCAGCCTTAGTGTGGATATTTTTTGGATAGTATTTTGTTTGCAGGGGCTTACATGTATATTTAATTGCATCATAGTTTCAAATGCATTGATAAAGATTTATGAATTGATCTGGAGTACCTAGGTGGTTGCCTGGGGCAGAGGGGCCGTGAGAGAATTTTACTGTCTTGATTGATGGATGGATATTTGGAAAGAAGGCTGCCAGACAGGTTTTTCGCTCTCACACTCCATAAAGATTTGTTCATATTTCATAGTAATGTATTCACACTTCATAAAGATTTGTTCATATTTCATAGAAAGGTATTTACACTCCAGAGAAAAGTGTTTTGGGTTTATTGTTAAAGATACTCAATAAGATAAATTGTTACTTGTCATAATCCTATTCTTTTTGTTTTCGAGACTTTTAGTTAGTCTCGAAGGGGGGAAATATGTAGTGTATTAAGATTATGACTTTGATAAGGTTTTAAGTGGAACTTGAGAGGATGTTTATTTAGAAGAAAGAGAGCCGTTTTTAGGGTGACGCCCCATACAAGACAGGGGATTGGACAGTAGAGGGAGCCACCCATATTTTGGGGAAGATTATATATACTGGATGGAGACAAAGAAGACCAGAGCAGACATTGTAATTTGGGAATCACTGCTCTCCGGATGCTATATACATCTGTACACTTATGCTGAAATCTTGTGATATGAATAAAACTTATGATCAAAGTTCAGTATAAGCGGACTCCTTTGTTACAGCATTATTAGCAACATTTGACTCGACACTACAAGTGGTAGATCTGTTTTATGTGCTCTATTTCTATGCTTCCCGTTCTTACGTTTTGCTATTGGGGCTTTTACTTTTGGTTTTGTACAACAGCTTCAAACAGCTGAAAATACAATATTTTTGGTTATGGAAAATGTATTTCACAGCGGTTTAGATGGTACAATGATTCATTACACTAAACTTGCTTGTTTTGTCACATAAACTGAAATTAGGCGAATTATTCAAATTTTTGCAACCAGGAAATGGTGGAGCGATTTCTGCATAGTGCATCTTTAACCAATAGCTACCCAGCATATCCGCGTTGACCCTATTTGCACTAACTCTTTATACTCATCACATACGCTGCTGCTACTGTTTATTATCTATCCTGTTGCCTAGTCACTTTATTCCTACCTATATGTACAGTGCATTCGGAAAGTATTCAGACCCCTTGACTTTTTCCACATTTTGTTACGTTACAGCCTTATTCTAAAATTGATTAAATTGTTTTTTTCCCTCATCAATCTACACACAATACCCATAATGACAAATCAAAAACAGGTTTGAATTTATAATAAAAACAAACAGAAATATTACATTTACATAAGTATTCAGACCCTTTACTCAGTACTTTGTTGAAGCACCTTTGGCAGCGACTACAGCCTCGAGTCTTCTTGGGTATGACACTACAAGCTTGGCACACCTGTATTTGGGGAGTTTCTCCCATTCTTCACACAGCCAATGTCTTTATACAAATTTAAAACATTATTATTACAACATATTTAAGGTTATTTACAATAACATACAATTTACAACAAGTAGTAGTAAAATACCTATCGTCTTGAGGTGGGGAGCCAGCCAAGCAGTGACAACAAGGGTGGGGAAAACAACATCAAACAAAAAAACAGATGACGGACGACGGACACGATGGACAGACAAATTGACAACATGAGACAAACAAGACATGAAAATACTTGCCGCATTTCCTGCACCGTGCCACCTCCTTACCTTCTCTCACGTACTTCCGGCAGAAGGAGTGGATGCTGACCTCTGTTGTGTTGGGTGTGGACACCTTGCGAGGCCTGGACATGGGACGACTGGACCCAGGATGTGGACTGAAATCGGGACTGGGAAATGGTGCCAGGTGAACCAGCCTGAAAACAAGAGAAAATATGTTTTCTCATGGATTTCTGATGGTATCATGCCATGGAGGGTTATTCACCTCTGCAATAGCAGACATTCCACAATCTGTACCCCCTTTCTGCTGCGGCAACTCCACAATCACAGATGTCCCTGGAAAAGATAAGAGAGAGCTGAGTTGTAAGAGAACCTCCCAGATGGTGTCATGAACATGGAGTCATACACCTTAGCAGTACCTACCTGGCAACGGAAGTTACTTATCGTGACCTAGTGGTTAGCCTTGAGATTGACTATCTGAACAATCTCCTGGGCCAGTGTTGATACTGATTAAAGCATGGTGATGCCGCCCACCGTGAGGAGGGCTCTCACTGCTGGATGCTGCACCTGCAAAAGAGCTTGAGCATGATCAATTGTAAAATTGTCTAACCAGGAGTACAAATATCAGTGTTAGGAAAACTAAAACTAGCTTCAGGTTTTTTGTGTGCAAATGGAAATAGTTATCTGAGATTTTAATATTCACCTTAATGGATGGTGACCCCAGCTAGGAGCGAAAGAGCAGCGAGGTTTCCAAGGTCCTGCCTTCCTTTCGTCCTTCTTCCAAACCAAATCATTCGCCCAGATGTCGAAGCACTTGCTCACCTTCTTGATTCTCCTCCTGTAGCTCTCCTTCTGCCTCTCCTGCACCTTATTATTACAAAGACATCTCTTACAGATCTCTTGGAGGGCCAGAAAATAAATTAATAGCAGACAATAATTTTTACCTGGTCAAAAACCTCCACGTCCTTCTCAGCCCGTGCCTGAAGGTGGTCCTCGAAGGTGTTCTGATCTGGTTCAGCAACTTCCACCACATTGGGCGGAGTTTCAGTGATCTAAAAGTATGGTATACAAAAAAAGCATTAGACAAACAACAACACATTAAGTCAATCACAAATTAAAGCAAACCGTTGGTCTGTGGATGATATGCAGCGGAGACCCGGTGCTTCACTCCCCAGTCCTCGAACAAGGCTTTGTTGGTCTAAAGAAAATCGGTAAATAGACTTGGCTATTTAAATAGTTGGTGACAGAATATAGCCTATCACCGTGGGTGTTGAAGATGTCCATCATCACCTTGGAGGTGGCCTCACCAGTCTTGTCCATGATGGGTATCATACAAAACGAAAATCGATTTTTGGTTCCAAGCTCCCTTTTTAATGGGTTACAGAAGGGTATTTAGAATTAAGCGCATTCTCTTCCTTTACTGACCTTAATGGATATTGCCTCCACCCACTTGGTGAAGTAATAGGTCACCGTCAGACACCAGTGGTTGCCATTCCTGGATTTTCATGAAGGGTCCGATGAGGTCCACCCCTAACCTTTAAAGTATTAGAGAGAAGATTACTTTATTCTTACCCGTATCTGTGTCATAGAGTATGTAGATTTTCATATTTGTAAGGATACTAACACACACATTCTATAATATTGAACTCTGCTGTGGTTAAATAAAGCAACCGTTACAAAACAACTTATCAGTGCTAAATTTGAATTGTGCCATGGTGAAACAACTTTGTTGGGCTTCAACTCAGGTGTGACAAATTGAAACATTGTGTGCTCTCTATGACAATCATTGAAAGCATAATAATTTCAGATATAATAGAATGTGATTTATAAACAAAAGGTTATTTCACTTGCCCAGCTGCTTGACAATCCCATGCCAGAAGAAGCATAGATTGATTTTGGCAATCATACGCTTCCCTCCGAAATAGCCAGCATGGCCTCCTTCTCCTCCTTTGTGAAAATCACCCTCCTGTGTGGCTGGCCATCCTTCCCCTGTAGGTACATGTGATTGCCTAACAAGTTGGAGAACAAGAGTTGTTTAAATACTCAAATCTAAATTCTAAGTCAATTTGCACTGCTGTCTTTCTCTCCATCTCTATCTATCTGTCTTTCACTCTCTTTCCACCTCTCTCTTACTCTCACTTTCATCCTCTCTTTCTCACTTTCTTCCTCCCTCTCTCTCTCTCTCTCTCTCTCTCTCTCTCTCTCTCTCTCTCTCGTATGTGTTTCTCTCTCTCTGTCCGTCTCTCTCTCTCTCTCTTTCTCTCTCTCTCTCTCTCTCTCTCTCTCTCTCTCTCTCTCTCTCTCTCTCTCTCTCTCTCTCTCTCTCTCTCTCTCTCTCTCTCTCTCTCTCTCTCTCTCTCTCTCTCTCTCTCTCTCTGTCTAGTGAAGACACCTAGTTAGGGGCAGTCCAAGTTACCATAATTACTTACACCTATCCATTTGATTGATCAGTGTTAACTTACAGCTAGATTCCTCAATATGACATAGACATATAACTAAATTTAGAGCAACATGTAGATTACCAACTAGATGACTAAGTGTTGAAAAATGAATCTTTCCATTAATCTAATAGAAGTGAACTACTTAACGTTACCCTGAATTGTGAATTTCTCTGCCCCCCTACAAATGTTGCACCCTTTGTTGAGATCAGTGGTGCCTTCGTGGTACTTCGCCTGGTTGGAAAGATAAAATAATATCTTCTCGAGGGATGCCATTAAAGTGCAAGCTACATACAAACAGAAAGCAACAATAACAGTTAGCTAGCTATCTAACACTAGCTAAATAAAACGTCCTTGCTAGCTAGCTACAGTGGGGGAAAAAAGTATTTAGTCAGCCACCAATTGTGCAAGTTATCCTACTTAAAACGATGAGAGAGGCCTGTAATTTTCATCATAGGTACATGTCAACTATGACAGACAAAATGAGAAAAAAAATCCAGAAAATCACATTGTAGGATTTTTTATGAATTTATTTGCAAGTTATGGTGGAAAATAAGTATTTGGTCAATAACAAAAGTTTCTCAATACTTTGTTATATACCCTTTGTTGGCAATGACACAGGTCAAACGTTTTCTGTAAGTCTTCACAAGGTTTTCACACACTGTTGCTGGTATTTTGGCCCATTGCAGATCTCCTCTAGAGCAGTGATGTTTTGGGGCTGTCGCTGGGCAACACGGACTTTCAACTCCCTCCAAAGATTTTCTATGGGGTTGAGATCTGGAGACTGGCTAGGCCACTCCAGGACCTTGATATGCTTCTTACGAAGCCACTCCTTCGTTGCCCGGGCGGTGTGTTTGGGATCATTGTCATGCTGAAAGACCCAGCCACGTTTCGTCTTCAATGCCCTTGCTGATGGAAGGAGGTTTTCACTCAAAATCTCACGATACATGGCCCCATTCATTCTTTCCTTTACACGGATCAGTCGTCCTGGTCCCTTTGCAGAAAAACAGCCCCAAAGCATGATGTTTCCACCCCCATGCTTCACAGTAGGTATGGTGTTCTTTGGATGCAACTCAGCATTCTTTGTCCTCCAAACATGACGAGTTGAGTTTTTACCAAAAATATCTATTTTAGTTTCATCTGACCATATGACATTCTCCCAATCCTCTTCTGGATCATCCAAATGCACTCTAGCAAACTTCAGACGGGCCTGGACATGTACTGGCTTAAGCAGGGGGACACGTCTAGCACTGCAGGATTTGAGTCCCTGGCGGCGTAGTGTGTTACTGATGGTAGGCTTTGTTACTTTGGTCCCAGCTCTCTGCAGGTCATTCACTAGGTCCCCCCGTGTGGTTCTGGGATTTTTGCTCACCGTTCGTGTGATCATTTTGACCCCACGGGGTGAGATCTTGTGTGGAGCCCCAGATCGAGGGAGATTATCAGTGGTCTTGTATGTCTTCCATTTCCTAGTAATTGCTCCCACAGTTGATTTCTTCAAACCAAGCTGCAGATTCAGTCTTCCCAGCCTGGTGCAGGTCTACAATTTTGTTTCTGGTGTCCTTTGACAGCTCTTTGGTCTTGGCCATAGTGAAGTTTGGAGTGTGACTGTTTGAGGTTGTGGACAGGTGTCTTTTATACTGATAACAAGTTCAAACAGGTGCCATTAATACAGGTAACGAGTGGAGGACAGAGGAGCCTCTTAAAGAAGAAGTTACAGGTCTGTGAGAGCCAGAAATCTTGCTTGTTTGTAGGTGACCAAATACTTATTTTCCACCATAATTTGCAAATTAATTCATTAAAAATCCTACAATGTGATTTTCTGGATTTTTTTTCTCATTTTGTCTGTCATAGTTGACGTGTACCTATGATGAAAATTACAGGCCTCTCTCATCTTTTTAAGTGGGAGAACTTGCACAATTGGTGGCTGACTAAATACTTTTTCCCCCCACTGTAGCTAGCTGACTAGGCAGGCTGAGGTAAATAAGTAGCTAGCAATGTCAATCTAAAATCAATCTAAAAAAAGTATTTATTCCTAATTAACAATATGTTCTTATATGAAGATAAAGATATGGTTAAAAAAATTATGTTATCTTTTCGGTCTTTTTGGTCTTCTGAAGCAGTAGGTAGTCAGCAGGTAGTCACCGTCATAAACAACGCCCTTGGAGAGCGATTCTGGGTTAATACATTTGCGCGAACCGAGCGAGCGCTTTTGCTTTAAAACGGCTAAAAATTATCTCCAGCCCATGGCAAAATGGGTAGAATTGCAGGAAATTAGCTTAAAAATTGCAAACATTTCTCTCCACCCCATGGCAAAATGGGTGAAATGGCATGAAATTAGCTGCAAAACTGATTATTATTATTTTTATCCCATGGCAGAATGAGTAGAATTGCATGCAATTTGTTATAAAATGATAACTTTTTCTCTCTGCCCCATAGTTTTTTTTTTTTGAATTGCATAAAACTTGCTTTAAAACTGCAACATTTTCTCTAATCCTCATGGCGAAATGTATAGAATTGTATGAAATGTTTATCTCAACTGTCAAGAGGTTTGGTTGGTGGGCCCCCACCTCAAGGCTAAACCAAATCTTGATTAAGGCCCCCTAAAGACTGGCGCTGGCACTGGGCAAACAGAAGAATGTCCTCCCCTCCTCATTCTTCCTCTCCTCGATAGCCACCTTTCATCGAGGATAGTCGTGTGTATCTTACCTGAGTCCTTTGCGGAAGAGTTTTGAAACATGCCACACCCACTTTGATACAGCTTTTGCTTTGTCAGTGGAGAAAAGCATGCACATGTTTACTTAACGTTTTATCTATAAAATGTCTTGCACAACTAACCTAATTTGTTTTCATCACTTCACACATTCATTTTGGGATCCACCCCGTAAACGCCAATATGCATATTTCCCAGTGTGCCTTGCCTTTTCAGTGAATTGAAGTTACCACCCTTGACTGTATTTGTTAGCGACAGAGTCATAGGTCTTATATTCGAAGGCGGTCAGTCCTGTAGCCTTTACCAAGTGAGTGTCTAAGTGAATGTTATCTTTAAAATTAAACTCTTTATGACAATACATTACATTCACCCTTTCTTTGAGGGCCTAGTTACACCCTAACACAGTGGTCTGAAGACCCTGGTTTACAGGCCACACCAAGTCTGCAAGTCATATTATGCTGACTTGCAAAGTGATGTGTAATTCCTATTGAGCCAGAGTGAGAATCTCCAACCAAAGTTAGATTTTTTTACAGTGTTGCCTTCCAAAGGCAAACATGAATTTGTAATTTTACTCAACAAGCTTTTTCAAATTCAGCTCACTTTGAGCCGAGTTTGTTGAGTAAACAAACTTTAACACATTAGCTCAACTCAAGTTATGTCACCATTAATGGTATGATTTGTGAACAGGCTCGCTGCCACTGCTTATTGGGATGTGAAAATGTGTCTTGTCTGCCTGCCAACACTGTCAGAGAGAGGGAGGTGGTGGCAGACCGGGATACGCTGCTGTGGCTGAGCTTTATGGTCACATTTATTTATTCTTCCTCTCCCTGGTCTAAGGCAAGTGATTATGCTCTATAGCTGTGACTAAGACTCTCAGATTGGGGTATTGACCCTGAAACGGGGCCAGAGTCCCTCTGAAAATAAACAGTTCACTTGTTAAGGGATGACTAACTTGGCCAACTAACTGACTAAATTTATGTTGCCTTGGTGAACAAACCCCCAGGGATATTATGGGAGAATTGATATGTTGTCATTGTCATCTTAAAGCAATCCTTGATCTTTATTTCCCCCCTGCATCTCCTCTATAAAATATAAAACCATCACACAGAAGCCATCCCCTAGCAGTCGGTACAATCAATCAATGTAATGGGATGAGTAAATGTAAATGTCCACGTCTCCGGTTCCAGTTCCTATATGGCGGGGCTCTCCAACCCAGTTCCTGGAGAGATACCGTCCTGTAGGTTTTTACACCAACCTTAATCTAGTGCACCTGATTATAATAATTAGATGGTTGATAAACTGTATCAGGTTGGTTACAACTGGGGTTGGATTGAAAACCTACAGAACGGTAGCTCTCCAGGAACAGGGTTAGAGAGCCCTGCTATATACACTGCTCAAAAAAATTAAGGGAACACTTAAACAACACAATGTAACTCCAAGTCAATCACACTTCTGTGAAATCAAACTGTCCACCTAGGAAGCAACACTGATTGACAATAAATGTCACATGCTGTTGTGCAAATGGAATAGACAACAGGTGGAAATTATAGGCAATTAGCAAGACACCCCCAATAAAGAAGTGGTTTTGCAGGTGGTGACCACAGACCACTTCTCAGTTCCTATGCTTCCTGGCTGATGTTTTGGTCACTTTTGAATGCTGGCGGTGCTTTCACTCTAGTGGTAGCATGAGACGGAGTCTACAACCCACACAAGTGGCTCAGGAAGTGCAGCTCATCCATGATGGCACATCAATACGAGCTGTGGCAAGAAGGTTTGCTGTGTCTGTCAGCGTAGTGTCCAGAGCATGGAGGCGCTACCAGGAGACAGGCCAGTACATCAGGAGACGTGGAGGAGACCGTAGGAGGGCAACAACCCAGCAGCAGGACCGCTACCTCCGCCTTTGTGCAAGGAGGAGCAGGAGGAGCACTGCCAGAGCCCTGCAAAATGACCTCCAGCAGGCCACAAAAGTGCATGTGTCTGCTCAAACGGTCAGAAACAGACTCCATGAGGGTGGTATGAGGGCCCGACGTCCACAGGTGGGGGTTGTGCTTACACCCCAACACCGTGCAGGACGTTTGGCATTTGCCAGAGAACACCAAGATTGGCAAAATCGCTACTGGTGCCCTGTGCTCTTCACAGATGAAAGCAGGTTCACACTGAGCACATGTGACAGACGTGACAGAGTCTGGAGACGCCGTGGAGAACGTTCTGCTGCCTGCAACATCCTCCAGCATGACCGGTTTGGCGGTGGGTCAGTCATGGTGTGGGGTGTCATTTCTTTGGGGGGCCGCACAGCCCTCCATGTGCTCGCCAGAGGTAGCCTGACTGCCATTAGGTACCGAGATGAGATCCTCAGACCCCTTGTGAGACCATATGCTGGTGCGGTTGGCCCTGGGTTCCTCCTAATGCAAGACAATGCTAGACCTCATGTGGCTGGAGTGTGTCAGCAGTTCCTGCAAGAGGAAGGCATTGATGCTATGGACTGGCCCGCCCGTTCCCCAGACCTGAATCCAATTGAGCACATCTGGGACATCATGTCTCGCTCCATCCACCAACGCCACATTGCACCACAGACTGTCCAGGAGTTGGCGGATGCTTTAGTCCAGGTCTGGGAGGAGATCCCTCAGGAGACCATCCGCCACCTCATCAGGAGCATGCCCAGGCGTTGTAGGGAGGTCATACAGGCACGTGGAGGCCACACACACTACTGAGCCTCATTTTGACTTTTTTTAAGGACATTACATCAAAGTTGGATCAGCCTGTAGTGTGGTTTTCCACTTTAATTTTGAGGGTGACTCGAAATCCAGACCTCTATGGGTTGATAAATTAGATTTCCATTGATAATTTTTGTGTGATTTTGTTGTCAGCACATTCAACTATGTAAAGAAAAAAGTATTTAATAAGATTATTTCATTCATTCAGATCTAGGATGTGTTGTTTTAAGTGTTCCCTTTATTTTTTTGAGCAGTGTAGTATCATGGGTCCCTCCCAATCTGTCCCTGTCAAGTCAAATTGAGCCAGGAAAGGAACGGTGGGTGATATATTAAATCATGGAAATGAAATGGTAAAGTTCTCCCTTTGGATGTGACGAGCTGGATGAGCTGGATCCTTATCTGCTTGTCTAAACACATCTACATTACAAGTCTATTACAGCCACAGGGAAAATGAATGGCTCTTTAAGTGATGGTTCAGATATGGAGTGTATGCAGAGAGAGAGCGAGAGAGAGACAGAGAGAGACAGACAGATGAGAAAGTATGTGTGTCGGGAAACACATCATATTCTGTTTGATTTAATGAGGCTGAGCGTGTTAAAAGCCTGGAAGTCCATTGTTGTCGACACAAGATACAATAAAAGAGAGACTGGAGGGTAGAAAGCTTATGTGCAACATAATACAGTATGGCCGGCCATTTTGTAAGTATAATGCCATAATCTAAAAGGTTACGAAAAATTATTTTGAATCCACTGCTTTTCAGAGAAAATCTGAGATTGACCTGATGAAGGAATTCAACTGTGTAATTCCAGAATTGTATCTCCATTTCCGACAGTGGCTCTGCGATTTGAAATGTATATGAATCTTCTAAGAATAAGCTTAACCTCTTAGGGATCTAACACTTTTTTTCAATTTTCGCCCATATAAGACATGTCTATGTCCTGGAAAGTTTGCTGTTACTTCCAACAGTCATGCTAATCACATTAGTGCACATTAGCTCAACCGTCCCGTATACGGGACACCGATCCCGTAGAGGTTAAAGCAGTTTGAGTTGGTATTTTCACTCGAAAACTACACAACCACCAGAAAGGTATATGTAGCACCCTTTAAATATACAACTCACCACATGGACAGAATGTACTATAGCAAAACTATTTTCCATCTATACTGAACAAAAATATAAACCTAACTTGCAACAATTTCAAAGATTTTACTGAGTTAGAGTTCATATAAGGAAATCAGTTAATTGAAATGAATTCATTAGGCCCATGGATGGGCCTGGGAGAGCGTAGGCCCACTCACTTGGGAGCCAGGCCCACCCACTGGGGAGCCAGGCCCAGCCAATCAGAATGAGTGTTTCCCCACAAAGGGCTTTAATACAGACAGAAATATTCCTAAATTTCATCAGCTGTCCTGGTGGATGGTCTCAGAAGATCCCACAGGTGAAGAGGCCGGATGTGGATGTCCTGGGCTAGCATGATTACACATGGTCTGCAGTTGTAAGGCCGGTTGGACATACTGCCAAATTCTCTAAAATTACATTGGAGGTGGCTTATGGTACGCTCTCTCAAAACTTTAGACATCTGTGGCATTGTGTTGTGTGACAAAACTGCACATTTTTGAGTGGCCTTTTATCGTCCCCAGCACAAGGTGCACCTGTGTAATGAGCATGATGTTTAATCAGCTTCTTGATATGCCACACCTTTCAGGTGGATGGATTATCTTGGCTAAGGGGAAATGCTCACTAACAGGGATATAAACAAATTTGTGCACAACATTTGAGAGAAATAAGCTTTTTGTGCATATGGAAAATTTATTGATCTTTTATTTCAAATCATGAAACATGGGACCAACACTTTACGTTGATATTTTTGTTCAGTATTTCTGAATATCAATGAATGTGATTTTTTATGCAAACCCATGAAAATTGGGTGACGTCAAACAGAAGCCAGCTGCACCAACGACCGAAGTCAGCCTGCCACAAGGAGGCGCTAGAGCACAATGAGCCAAGTAAACACAGACAACGCTGGGCCAATTGTGCACCGCCCTATGGGACTCCTGGTCACAGCCGGTTGTGACACAGCCTGGGATCGAACTCGGGTCTGTAGTGTTGCCTCAAGCACCGCAATGCAGTGCCTTAGGCCACGGTGCCACTTGGGAGGCACTCAAACATTTAATTTGAAAGAAAAGTTACAGAATGAAGAGGGTGGCTATTGTATGAAGCAGACATCATTCCAAGATTGGAAAAGTTAACTTAATTTGCAAGTCTTTAAAGTGTACCTCTAAGAAGCCAGGGCAAGATTAATATAATTTACATTGACCTTGAGGAAAGTTAATATTTCTACCTCATCAGTCCTTAGATGAGAAGAAAAACCAAAGCAGCTCTTGCTCATTGTGGGGTCTGAAAATGTCCCTGACAATCTTTGATTGTCAGAAATGGACTAAGGTAAAGTGATCAGAGTCCTATGCTTTGCTTAAGTGGCAACCCTTACCTGGAGCTGGTAGCAGTGTCCCACTGTCCTTCATAACAGGAACTGTATACGACCAGACACTGTGTTTACCTGGAGCTGGGAAGGTTGGTCTCTCCTCCACTGAACCTTCAAAGGAAGAAAATAAATATTCCCTCACACTGCTTGCTTACTTGCTGTCTACCAACCTTCTTCAAAGCTTCTCTGAAGGTTAACAGCTTGACTATTCCACAAAGCCTACAATACCTGTCATACAGGTCTTCCTGGATAAATAAAGTTATATTAATATAAATAAAAGTACAGCTCTTTTCTAAGTATTATAAATGGACTCACTTTACATCGTATACAGTTCCTACAGTAGCTTTTGTTGACAATTTCGACACCTTTTGGAAACCAAACACGTTTTATAAGGAGGATGGCATCCACTCGAATAATTTTGGTTCCTTGATCCTTTCACAGCATTATAAGGCTACGTTGAGACAATGGCCCTGGTTTTGTCGCACCTGGCCTACTGTTCAGTTGTGTGGTCAGGTGCCACAAAGAGGGACTTAGGAAAATTACAATTTGCTCAGAACAGGGCAGCACGGCTGGCCCATAAATGTACACGGAGAGCTAACATTAATGATATGCATGTCAATCTCTCATGGCTCAAAGTGGAGGAGAGATTGACTTCATCACTACTTGTTTTTGTTGACAAGCTGAATACACCGAGCTGTCTGTTTAAACTACTAGCATACCCCACAAGACATGCCACCAGAGGTCTCTTCACAATCCCCAAGTCCAGAACAGACTATGGGAGGCGCACAGTACTACATAGAGCCATGACTACATGGAACTCTATTCCACATCAGGTAACTGATGCAAGCAGAAGAATCAGATTAAAAAAACAGATCAAAATACACCTTATGGCACAGCGGGGACAGTGAAGAGACACACACACAGGTACAGACACATGCATACGCACACGGGCGCTAGCACACACACTTTACACACACGTACATTGTATTATTGTTGTATGGTGGTATCATACATTTTGTGTTGTGGATCTGTAGTGGTGTGGCAGTGTTATATGATGTACTGTTTTATCTTTTGTTTTATGTGTAATGTAATGTCTTAATGTGTTTGGACCCCAGGAAGAGCAGCTACTGCCTTGGCAGCAGTAAAATACAAATACCTCATCCACCACCATTGTGTTGCACTCATCTTAAAGCAAATGTCTAGTGTTTCCAGTTTTCTATTAAATATGACCTATAATTACTTACAATATGAGTGAAATAGTTTTCCTTCCAACATTTTTTTATTAAGTATATTAAAAAGCAGCTTTTCTGTGTTTTAATGGTGCGGCTCTACCCCAACGACAAAAAGTTGTGGGCGTATACCGGTCATTAAAATTATCGCCATGGCTGAGTTTCCAGATTATCTGGAAACCCGATTTGCCGTGCAGGAATTTTTCTTCTTCGTAGCAGCGGCCCACTCCGCTGCCTAAGTAGCTGCTGCTCAGTGCTCAACTGCTGCTCCCCTTTCCTTGATTGGCGATGAATGCCTTTGTCTGGTGTAACCTACAAACTTCATGTTGTACACAAAGGACATGGTTGACATGTTCAAACTATTGCATTCCATGCCTCGGTAGGCTATTAAAGGCACAGTGCAGTGAAAAACATGATTTCCCTGTGTTTTATATATATTTCCACACTATGAGGTTGGAATAATATTGTGAAATTGTGAAAATTATGATAACGCGTTTTAGTGTTTGAAAAGACCGCCTGAAATCTCAGCCTGTTTTGGTCAGATGGAGTTTTGGCCTGCCTAGTGACATCACCAGGTGGTAAATTAGTTAAAGATCCAGTTCAGTCAAAATTCAGTTTTTCCTGTATTCTGTATCATATTGTACAACTGCTGATGAAACTAACACTGTAAAGTGTGAAAACATTTGATCAGTGTTATTTCCTGATAGTTTCTGGTTGAAAATACAATCTGCACAGGACCTTCTAATCAGCAGGTTTGCATGGGAGGGAGTTGTTTTTATGAAAAATGACTGTTGCTTCTACATTGATAAATAGTTTGATCATAAAGTCACTGGTCCCCTCCCCCATGTCAAACACTTTAATTCACTTGAAACCCACAGTTTCATCAGCCGTCCGGGTGGCTGGTCTCAGACGATCCCATAGGTGAAGAAGCCGGGTGTGGAGGTCCTGAGCTGGAGTGCTCCAAATCAATGTGTAGGGACTGCATCTGCAATATCCGTTACAACAGACAGAGAAGGTTGTAGCCTTCATAATGACCTTGAATGTTCGTCCAGGATTTTAGTTCAGCTGTTTAGAAATATGAGGCAGAGACAAAGGGTGCTTTCGCGCTGATCACTTTTGGCAAGATGGTCACTGGCTTTCAAAGTGTGTTGCATTATGTGGTAAAAAAACATGTAGACTGCATGAACTTTACAAAATCATGTGATCAAAGGTCATGAAGTTTTGACTGCAGTCAACTGCAAGTTTCTGCAGTTGCTCTTTACCAACTTCATCCTGCAGCCATCGACTACATTGTGGGAGGATCCATTGTCAATCAATCATTAGGGTGTTTTTGTTTGACCCATGCGAACGTAACCAAAGACATAACTGAAACAGGAACCAACTTTGCCGCTATTCAATACAAATTAATGTACTATTTGAGGCTCTCTCTCACAGATTGATTGTATAATGTACACTCATAAACTGAGTGTACAAAACATTAAGAACATCTTCTTAATGTTGAGTTGGACTCACCACCCCCCTTTTGATCTCAGAACAGCCTCAATTCATCGTGGCATGGACTACAAGGTATTGAAAGCATTCCACAGGGATGCTGGCCCATGTTGACCCCATTGCTTCCCACAGCTGTGTCAAGTTGGCTGGATGTCTGTTGGGTGGTGGACCATTCTTGATATACACGGGAAACTGTTGAGTGTGAAAAGCCCAGTAACGTTGCAGTTCTTGACACAAACCGGTGCGCCTGGCACCTACTACCATACCCCGTTCAAAGGCACTTAAATCTTTTGTCTTGCCCATTCACCCTCTGAATGACACAATCCATGTCTCAATTGTCTCAAGGCTTAAAAATCCTTCTTTAACCTGTCTGCTCCCCTTCATCTACACTGATTGAAGTTGATTTAACAAGAGACATCAATAAGGGATCATAGCTTTCACCTGGATTCACCTGGTCAGTCTGTCATGTAAAGACCAGGTGTTCATAATGTTTTGTACACTCAATGTATGATTTCAGTTTGTAAGTGTCTGATATGGGAGTTGGAGCCACGTTTATTTCAACATTATAAAGAAAAAATGTTTACAAACAACGCCATGTTGATCTGAGCCTTGCTGTTGGAAACCACATTAGTCGCAAAAGCACCTCCCCCAACTTCACTCCTCCACTTTTCTTTACAGTCAGTTGCTTTCTCCTTGCCACTCAAATGTGCTACATCATCATGGTTCAAAAGACGGCGAGTAAAGAGAGAAATGTGAAGGGAGGTGGAGTGTGAGCAGCAGCTATTTTTGCATAAAATAACACATGCGCAGAACGTGATCCGGATCTGTAGCTTTGAGAAAGAGGTTTCCAGGGGAGCCAGGAGTCTTTGCAGCCAAGGCCTAAAAATATTCACCTGAGTAGTGATTGGCCAGCTCATCCTCCTCAGGAGTATGACGTCATTCTTTAGGAGAAAATAGCAATAACTTTTTCCAGTGGGGTTTTTAAAGTGTTTTTTCTCCATTGTCTGCTTTGGCCACAAATATGAGTATAGGACGAGTCGACAACATTATTTGGGTATGAGTTAACAGAATATGAATTTTCTAAAGTGAGATTTTCACTGGACAGTTACTTTAATCTTCAATCAGAACTAACAGCTCATGTTTGAAAATCGAACATCTTCTACACAATGAATGTACTGATTGGTAACCACTTCCTGAACTTGATATTAAATTGTTACAAAACATAATTTAGCTCCAGTCATTACTGTTAAACATTGGTGTACCAACGAGGCTCACCTTTTCTAAGGGCCCCTGCTGTTTCAACCTCTACCTTCAATCCTCTAAATGAGGGCTCCCTGAGCTCACACCTGGATAATCTGACTGCTCCACCTGAGCCTATAATCTCATCTCAATCCCATTGAGGAGACAGAGGCCCATTAGGATATTACAGTAGAGGGATATTGCAAGGTGGTTTAGCTGGTTCTATGGAAGTAGACTCTCACTTTAATTGTTTAGATCCAACTCAACCTCAACGCCTGACACAAGTGGGTTGAGTTGGGTCAGGGTAAATAAGGTGAGAGGACTAGCAAACAGAGAGTAGAGGGAGTAAATGGGATGAAAGGAGGATTGTCACAGACACTTGAAGATTCTATTACTGCCAGCTTGTTCTTGTCACAAGAATCTATGACAGTACAAGTGAGAGGGTGGCATGTAAAACAGACTGTAAAAACATATATATGCAGATGTGTCAAGAAAGTATTTCTGTTGTCTTGTAACCACACCATACTAAAGCAAACAGAACATGTATAACCCCCTAGAGTCGATTGACGCGCAGGTTTGCAATCTAAGTAACATAATAAAAAGATTCCCCATCAAAATCTGTCCGTTTAAGCTAGAGATATCTATATATTATATATATATTTTTGCATTGGATGGGTCTCAATCCACCACATCCGCCTATGTTGCACTCCCGCATCTGCGGTGGAAGGTGGCAGAGCTAGAGCAGTGTTTGTCAGACCATGAGACATCCCGTGAGACAAACACCGCTGCCAGCACACACACACACATCTCCCAGAGGTTCCAGATCATGAAAGGGGTGAGTGAGAAAGGCCATCCACACTGACCGACATCAGCTGTTAGCCAGACTAGACGTGGTAGGGCTGAGCTTGGTTCAGATGATCAGGGCTTTATGTTGACATTGTTTCTATTTTAGTGTCCTGGTTAAGAACCTATGAAGTAGAGTTAAGAACCTATGAAGTAGTGTTGAGAACCTATGAAGTAGAGTTAAGAATCTATGAAGTAGTGTTGAGAACCTATGCGGTAGTGTTAAGAACCTATGAAGTAGTGTTGAGAACCTATGAAGTAGTGTTGAGAACCTATGAAGTAGAGTTAAGAACCTATGAAGTAGAGTTAAGAACCTATGAAGTAGTGCTGAGAACCTATGAAGTAGAGTTAAGAATCTATGAAGTAGTGTTGAGAACCTATGCGGTAGTGTTAAGAACCTATGAAGTAGTGTTGAGAACCTATGAAGTAGTGTTGAGAACCTATGAAGTAGAGTTAAGAACCTATGAAGTAGTGTTGAGAACCTATGAAGTAGTGTTGAGAACCTATGAAGTAGTGTTGAGAACTGTAGCTCAGTTGGTAGAGCATGGTGCTTGCAACGCCAGGGTTGTGGGTTCGTTTCCCACGGGGGGCCAGTATGAAAAAATGTATGCACTCTCTAACTGTAAATCGCTCTGGATAAGAGCGTCTGCTAAATGACTAAAATGTAAATGTAATCCCGAAAATTGGTCTTCTCACGAAAACGTCTGTAGCGTCCGAAAGGTTTGACCTACACACTGTTATGACCACTATGGAAAGGGGAGACTCTCACAAACACAATGGTGGTCTCCGTCTCGCTCTACGACCCCCACAAGTGTCACGGAACTTATCTGAAGGTAACCATTACCGGTTAAAAAAAATTAATGGAAGTATGAAGGTAGTTTTGTGCCTAACCAAAAAAGGCGTTGAATATGTGAAAAAATTAAAATGAAAACATATTTACTGAGCTTTCGTATATCTCCTAGATATAGGACAGACACTTCAAAAGCTTGTTTCTTTTTTGCCATTTATAAATGTGTTATTCAATGCGTTTCTCTGGGCTATAGTAGTGAAGGCCAAATTCAACATTATATCAAATATTATTTTTTTATACATGAAGGGGTACTAACATTTTAAATCGAATAGCTAAATGATCCATAGTATGACCATCTTAAAACAATTCCATATGTCAGCTTAGAACCCCTCACCCACAGCTTAGACTTTTAAGATATAAACACTCAAGCACAGTCTAATTCAATAAAATATTTAAGCATTAGATAGCAGGTAAAATCAAATCAAATCAAATCAAATCAAATTGTATTGGTCACATGCGCCGAATACAACAGGTGCAGACATTACAGTGAAATGCTTACTTACAGCCCTTAACCAACAGTGCATTTATTTTAAACAAAAAAAGTAAGAATAAAACAACAACAAAAAAAAGTGTTGAGAAAAAAAGAGCAGAAGTAAAATAAAGTGACAGTAGGGAGGCTATATATACAGGGGGGTACCGTTGCAGAGTCAATGTGCGGGGGCACCGGCTAGTTGAGGTAGTTGAGGTAATATGTACATGTGGGTAGAGTTAAAGTGACTATGCATAAATACTTAACAGAGTAGCAGCAGCGTAAAAAGGATGGGGTGGGGGGGCAGTGCAAATAGTCCGGGTAGCCATGATTAGCTGTTCAGGAGTCTTATGGCTTGGGGGTAGAAGCTGTTGAGAAGTCTTTTGGACCTAGACTTGGCACTCCGGTACCGCTTGCCGTGCGGTAGCAGAGAGAACAGTCTATGACTAGGGTGGCTGGAGTCTTTGACAATTTTGAGGGCCTTCCTCTGACACCGCCTGGTATAGAGGTCCTGGATGGCAGGAAGCTTTGCCCCAGTGATGTACTGGGCCGTACGCACTACCCTCTGTAGTGCCTTGCGGTCAGAGGCCAAGCAGTTGCCATACCAGGCGGTGATGCAACCAGTCAGGATGCTCTCGATGGTGCAGCTGTATAATTTTTTGAGGATCTGAGGACCCATGCCAAATCTTTTTAGTCTCCTGAGGGGGAATAGGCTTTGTCGTGCCCTCTTCACGACTGTCTTGGTGTGTTTGGACCATGATAGTTCGTTGGTGATGTGGACACCAAGGAACTTGAAGCTCTCAACCTGTTCCACTACAGCCCCGTCGATGAGATTGGGGGCGTGCTCAGTCCTCTTTTTTTTCCTGTAGTCCACAATCATCTCCTTTGTCTTGGTCACGTTGAGGGAGAGGTTGTTGTCCTGGCACCACACGGCCAGATCTCTGACCTCCTCCCTATAGGCTGTCTCATCGTTGTCGGTGATCAGGCCTACCACTGTTGTGTCGTCGGCAAACTTAATGATGGTGTTGGAGTCGTGCCTGGCCATGCAGTCATGGGTGAACAGAGAGTACAGGAGGGGACTGAGCACGCACCCCTGAGGGGCCCCCGTGTTGAGGATCAGTGTGGCAGATGTGTTGTTACCTACCCTTACCACCTGGGGGCGGCCCGTCAGGAAGTCCAGGATCCAGTTGCAGAGGGAGGTGTTTAGTCCCAGGATCCTTAGCTTAGTGATGAGCTTAGAGGGCACTATGGTGTTGAATGCTGAGCTGTAGTCAATGAATAGCATTCTCACGTAGGTGTTCCTCTTGTCCAGGTGGGAAAGGGCAGTGTGGAGTGCGATAGAGATTGCATCATCTGTGGATCTGTTGGGGCGGTATGCAAATTGGAGTGGGTCTAGGGTTTCTGGGATTATGCTGTTGATGTGAGCCATGACCAGTCTTTCAAAGCACTTCATGGCTACAGACGTCAGTGCTACGGGTCGGTAGTCATTTAGGCAGGTTATCTTAGAGTTCTTGGGCACGGGGACTATGGTGGTCTGCTTGAAACATGTTGGTATTACAGACTCAGTCAGGGACATGTTGAAAATGTCAGTGAAGACACTTGCCAGTTGGTCAGCACATGCTCGGAGTACACGTCCTGGTAATCTGTCTGGCCCTGCGGCCTTGTGAATGTTGACCTGCTTAAAAGTCTTACTCACATCGGCTACGGAGAGCGTGATCACATAGTCATCCGGAACAGCTGGTGCTCTCATGCATGCTTCAGTGTTGCTTGCCTCGAAGCGAGCATAGAAGTGGTTTAGCTCGTCTGGTAGGCTTGTGTCACTGGGCAGCTCGCGGCTGTGCTTCCCTTTGTAGTCTGTAATAGTTTTCAAGCCCTGCCACATCCGACGAGCGTCAGAGCCAGTGTAGTATGATTCAATCTTAGACCTGTATTGACTCTTTGCCTGTTTGATGGTTCGTCGGAGGTCATAGCGGGATTTCTTATAAGCGTCCGGGTTAGAGTCCCGTTCCTTGAAAGCGGCAGCTCTACCCTTTAGCTCAGTGCGGATGTTTCCTGTAATCCATGGCTTCTGGTTGGGGTATGTACGTACGGTCACTGTGGGGGACGACATCATCGATGCACTTATTGATGAAGCCAGTGACTGATGTGGTGTACTCCTCAATGCTGTCTGAAGAATCCCGGAACATGTTCCAGTCTGTGCTAGCAAAACAGTCCTGTAGCTTAGCATCTGCGTCATCTGACCACTTTTGTATTAACCGAATCACTGGTGCTTCCTGCTTCAGTTTTTGCTTATAAGCAGGAATCAGGAGGATAGAGTTATGGTCAGATTTGCCAAATGGAGGGCGAGGGAGAGCTTTGTATGCGTCTCTGTGTGTGGAGTAAAGGTGGTCTAGAGTTTTTTTCCCTCTGGTTGCACATTTAACATGCTGGTAGAAATTAGGTAGAACGGATTTAAGTTTCCCTGCATTAAAGTCCCCGGCCACTAGGAGCGCTGCATCTGGATGAGCGTTTTCCTGTTGATTAATGGCCTTGTACAACTCATTCAGTGCAATCTTAATGCCAGCATTGGTTTGTGGTGGTAAATAGACAGCTATGAAAAATATAGATGAAAACTCTCTTGGTAAATAGTGTGGTCTACAGCTTATCATAAGATACTCTACCTCAGGCGAGCAAAACCTTGAGACTTCCTTAGTATTTGATTTTGTGCACCAGCTGTTGTTTACAAATATACACAGACCGCCACCCCTTGTCTTACCAGAGTCAGACGTTCTGTCCTGCCGATGTAGCGTATAGCCTGCTAGCTGAATGTTATCATTGTTGTCGTTCAGCCACGACTCCGTGAAACATAAGATATTACAGTTTTTAATGTCCCGTTGGTAGGATAACCGTAATCTTAAATCGTCCATTTTATTCTCAAAAGCTTGAACGTTGGCTAATAGGATTGATGGAAGAGGCAGTTTACTCGCTCGCCGTCGGATCTCACAAGGCACCCGGATCTGCGTCCGCGATATCTCCGTCTCTTCCTCACGCGAATGACGGGGATCTGGGCCTTGTCGGGTGTCTGTATGATATCCTTCGCGGCCGCCTCGTTGAAGAAAAAATCTTCGTCCAATGCGAGGTGAGTAATCGCTGTCCTGATATCCAGAAGCTCTTTTTGGTTATAAGAGACGATGGCAGAAACATTATGTACAAAATAAATTACAAATAACGCGGAAAAACACACATAATAGTACAATTGGTTAGAGGGCTGTAAAACGGCAGCCATCTTCTCCGGCGCTGCCCACACACACACATACAATCCTACCAGAATAAGTAAGCTGTTTGGGAGAGAGAAAGACACTGTGTACACACTAAGAAATTAGGGTTCCTCAAGGGTTTTTGGTAAGGGTGGTGGTTCTATGTGGAACCATAATGACTCAAAGAACCATTTGAGCCCTTCAACGGTTCTTTGCAGTTCAGAAAGGGGTTCTTTGCTCTTTTAGTGATAAATAAAATGTAGGAGCAGCGGCTCATTCAAATATTTTGGGGCTGGTTTGCTCCAGGCTCTTTTTGTGCATTCCAGTTTATGTAATCTGTAATCTTACATGTTAAATATGATTATAGCCAGTGGTGTTGTCTTGTGAAACTACTCAAGTCTTTCCAGAGCTAGCACACATGATTCAACTTGTCTATTAACACAATAACACCTATGGAATTTTAACAATATAATATGGCTAACCAGAAGAAAAAACGCTGTATGGTTCTTGAAAAGGATCTACAAAGAACATTTTAGATTGAGAAAAATTATTTATAGAACCATTCCTCATAAAGGTTATAATATAAATAACATGTAAAAGTATGCTATATAGCCCCAAAAAGAGTTGTAACCATAGCAGAAACCTTTTTTGGTGATACATAGACCCTTTTTTTAATGGCTCTTTATAGAAAATCACTCACTCTCTCACTCTCTCTCTCACTCTCTTTGCCCTTCTTTTTTTACTTAAGTGTTGTTCGTTTCTGCATATGCAGAGTGATGTTTACATGTCTTGGGGAAGCTAATTAAAAGCTAGACCGTGGCTACACTGGCCACAATAAAGCACATAACCATCGTCTCACATCCAGGATAGATTAATCTGTGCCAAGCTCATAATCTGTGCCAAGCTCACTTGTGTTCGAAGTTCAGAACCAAAAACTGTAGGCTATATAGAAATAATGACACTCAAATTGAAAATCATTAGACTAAATAATAAGGATTCATATCAGCCTAATCGAGGTGTAGATAGTAACACACGTTCCAGTGTTTGAACTTGTAACAAGGCTGCATGGAATTATTACTAATTCGGCTCGGCGTATCCAATAGCAGTGTCCCCAATAGGTATAACTAGTGATGGGAAACCGAGGCTTTCTGAAGGCTTTGATGGTTTCACCAAATTGTGCCGAAAAACAATTAATTACTCAGAGCTTCATTATCTGTTCACAATGCACATTAGGGACATCTGTTGGTCAGCAATAAATAGCAGCGTGTGATTATCAGACGTTTTTTTACTCCAATGTTTACATCAAAACTCCATGGCCCTGATAGCCTATAATTATTTGGAATGCCAGGTTCGCATTTTACATCATGCCTCCCTTTTTTGCCTTCAAGTTTACTATTTTTCAAAAACAGAATCTATGGCATTATTTAGGATGCTTAAGACAGAAGCTTATACTATACTGAATAAAACAAATTATTTGAACAACAGTGATGCAGAAAGTGTGGTTTCACATAAAACAAATGTCTAAATAGTGTGTCTTCAATGGGATTCAAACTCATACCCTTGAATGTTCTATAGTTCCCTGCTCTACCTGCTAAGCTACCAGTCAGGTGAACCTCATTAGTACAAAATCCTAACTATATTTGTAAGTATGGTGTCCAGTAGAGGTCAGTGTTTGAAAGCAGCTTGGAATCGAAGAAAGCTCCGGAACCACAGTGAAATCAGTGGAATCTCACATTTTGCAACACACGGTTTGAAAAAGCACGTAATCAAACGAAGCTTTGGACGTCATTTATGACGTACTTCTGATAAAGTGATACATGCTTCGGCACACTGCTTCGAAGTTAGCTGCTTAGCAATTTCGACACATGCCTTGGAGCTCCAGTATCAAACGTAACATCACTAAGTATAATGTCGGGAGCCGCTTGCTGATTTGACAGCTCCAACGCAGTTACACCTCCGACGTCACCTAAATAAAAACAATGAAACTGCTATGCAGTTATTGGTTATTGCAGGGTAAGGCAGAAATGATTGAATCAAGCCCTTACTCTTTAAATAGAGTGGTAAATGCCACAGGGAGTTTGCGGGGCTGCTCATATTGGTCAAACTAAACAAGAATTGAAACTTCGCATTGCAGAACATAAGGCTGCTATTCGGAAAAAAACACGGACTATGCTATTGCGCGCCACTGCACATTGTTGCCACAGAACAAGTCAAAATGTCACCAAGAGGAGGTGATATCGCACCTAAACTAAAACAAATAGAGGCATTCTGGCAGTATTCTTTAGACACTGTGGATCCAAAGGGGCTAACGATGATTTTTCACTGTGTTCGTTTCTATTTTTATTTATTTTATTTAACCTTTATGTAACTAGGCAAGTCAGTTAAGAACAAATTCTTATTTACAATGACGGCCTATAATGTTGTTGCCTTGAGTTTTTGGGTCTCTGTGTCTCCAGATTCACAGACACCCAAATATCACCTATCTATATTTTGACATGGCCTATTGATTAACGAGACACACTATTTCTCTTTTTATTTTGGGATATAATTTGCCGTTTACCTTGAAACATATTATCGTTATATATTTGTTTATATTGTTGTGTCTCAATGAGTCTCTATGCTATAGTAGCTTAGTGGGTAAGAGCGTTGTGCCAGTAACCGAAAGGTCGCTGGTTCTAATCCCCGAGCCGACTAGGTGAAAAATCTGTCGATGTGCCCTTGAGCAAGGCACTTAACCCTAATTGCTCCTGTAAGTCGCTCTGGATAAGAGCGTCTGCTAAATGACTTAAATGTAATAAATAGGAGCTAACTGCAATGGTCAGGTCACTCTGAGGAAGACGTGAGCTTGACGTCGAAACGTCAGTCACCTGTCCGCATCATGTACAATGGATTAAAGTGAGCAAGAAGAAATCAATCTCTGCATTTTTTTGTTGAGTGCTCCAACTCCTTTTTTCCTCGAATTAGTCCTTTTGGAAGTTTTTCTTGGTAAGCCATTCTCAGAATAAATAACATGTTGACAGAGCTGTCACTACTGTAACAATAGCTGTTAATTAATTAGACATAATACCTTGACATATCATTGAGGATTCCAAAATAGGTACGTATAATACTTGAAAATATCATTTACAGAGACTCCACATGATTATAGTACACATTATGATTATGCTAAAGATACATTGTGTGTGAATATGAATGCATAAACATAACCAAACACCTATAAGTAACCCACATAAACACATCAACTGGCATGCAATGGGAAATAGGAAGCCAGAATTTGAGTTTCGAGAACAGTCCAACTTTGTAGAAGCATCTTGCATTAGACTTCCCCATAAGGAAGGTGTTGTGGCCTGTTGGGAAATAGGAGAGCAGCCGAATGGAGATGATTATTTTCTTGAATGTTTCAGACCCCCAGGGACACAGAGATGGAGAGAGATTTCTGTAACCTCTTCAGAAGAGAAGAGCTTTATGTTCCACAAAGGGAATTATTCAACTCCATTCACAATCTGGGAGAGAGGGAGAGCGAGAGAAAGAGAGAGAAATAGAGAGAGAGGGGGGGTAGAAAGAAAAGATAATGGGGTGATGGAAAAAGAGGACAATGTAAGATAGGGAGAGAGATAGACAGACAAGAAAAGTAAAGGCTGATGTAGAGAGGAGAATGGCCTGCATGTCTACCTCAATCCATCCTAATGTATATCTCTCTTTCTCTCTCTTTCTCTCTCTTGCTTTCTCTCTCCCTCTCTCTCTGTCTCTCTCTGTCCATTACTGTCATTTACATTTACGTCATTTAGCAGACGCTCTTATCCAGAGCGACTTACAAATTGGTGCATTCACCTTATAGCCAGTGGGATAACCACTTTACAATATGTTTTTCTTTTTTTTTCTTCTTTTTTTTTGGGGGGTAAGGGGGGGTAGAAGGATTACTTTATCCTATCCCAGGTATTCCTTAAAGAGGTGGGGTTTCAAGTGTCTCCGGAAGGTGGTGAGTGACTCCGCTGTCCTGGCGTCGTGAGGGAGCTTGTTTCACCATTGGGGTGCCAGAGCAGCGAACAGTTTTGACTGGGCTGAGCGGGAACTGTGCTTCCGCAGAGGTAGGGGGGCCAGCAGGCCAGAGGGGGATGAACGCAATGCCCTCGTTTGGGTGTAGGGATTGATCAGAGCCTGAAGGTACGGAGGTGCCGTTCCCCTCACAGCTCCGTAGGCAAGCTGGCCAGTTACTGTAGCTGCTGTTTTACCAAGAGAGACTAAAGAAAGAAAACAGACACAGAGCAGACCAGGCGATGCTCCAGCAGCATTTTAAGCAGAGTTGAATAACTGGCTATGGAGAATCCCTCACATTCTCCAGTGGTCTCCCATGGGCACCGGCCTTGTTGCCTTGGCTGTTGTTGTTGTTGGCTGTTCTTCTCTGATGGTGAGCAGAAGGTCCTCCAAAGTAACGGAGCACTCAGCGGACCAAAATATATTTCGGAGAAGCAGTATACTTCTCACGTCATGGAGGTAGGCCTGGCAGATGCTGTGCGTGTGTGTGCGCGTGTGTGTGTGTGTGCACTCAGATAGTCACCACTCAGCAGGGTATTTGTGAACATGCTTCCTTTGTCTCTGTGTGGCCCTTTGCAACCCTTCCAAATTTGGACAACATGTGTTGGTGTGTCTTTTCCACCATGGCCCATTGTTACTGTTACACTTCCATCTATCACCCTCTCTCTCTCTTTCTCTCTCCCTCCCTCTCTTTCTTATATTGGATCATTGCAGGGTTAGTATTATTACATCCACCCCAACACACCATCATTTTCACACAGTTCTACATTGTTGCTTTATTTCCATATATTTATAGACACATGAAAGAAAATATAAATGAACACAACAAAGCAATGGAAAAAGATAAACCAGATAGATTAAAGTAAGACACAGCACTAGCACATTATCAAACACATATCAACATGTTGATAAAGAAAAAAGAAAAACTGTATTTTCGCACTCTTACATATTCTTCCATGTTATATTAAATATTTATATTTTCAATCACAGTTAGGCAATTTAAAAAAAATACAAATAGTATAATGGAAATGTTTGAAAATTATTTGAAAGATTAATCAGATCACTGAGTCATACCTCAACCTGAGGGAGAGGAGGAGGCGGAAGGACAGAGGGCTCTGGTTGCATCCTCCTCCCATCCCTCTCCTCTCTCCCCTAGAGGCATCATGTCCAGCCCTCATTCTTCTTCTCCTGAACGCTCTCTTTCCACTTGCTTCCTTTGGTACAGATGTATCAGTACACAGTTCACCTCTTGGTTACGGATGGTAAATACAACAAGGTTCGATGCAAAGTAACACCAGCAATGTGACAAGCTGTATACTCCTTTTCTGAGAAAGGGTACAGTTGTATTTATTAAAATATATATATATATATATTTTTTAATATTGCAGATAGATTGTAACTTCCATCAATGTAATTGTCTGCATCACTTCCAATCCCCCATGTTTTATATATATATATATATATATATATATATATATATATATATATATACATACACATACTGTACATATACAGTGGGGAGAACAAGTATTTGATACACTGCCGATTTTGCAGGTTTTCCTACTTACAAAGCATGTAGAGGTCTGTAATTTTTATCATAGGTACACTTCAACTGTGAGAGACGGAATCTAAAACAAAAATCCAGAAAATCACATTGTATGATTTTTAAGTAATTAATTTGCATTTTATTGCATGACATAAGTATTTGATCACCTACCAACCAGTAAGAATTCCAGCTCTCACAGACCTGTTAGTTTTTCTTTAAGAAGCCCTCCTGTTCTCCACTCATTACCTGTATTAACTGCCCTGTTTGAACTCGTTACCTGTATAAAAGACACCTGTCCACACACTCAATCAAACAGACTCCAACCTCTCCACAATGGCCAAGACCAGAGAGCTGTGTAAGGACATCAGGGATAAAATTGTAGACCTGCACAAGGCTGGGATGGGCTACAGGACAATAGGCAAGCAGCTTGGTGAGAAGGCAACAACTGTTGGCGCAATTATTAGAAAATGGAAGAAGTTCAAGATGACGGTCAATCACCCTTGGTCTGGGGCTCCATGCAAGATCTCACCTCGTGGGGCATCAATGATCATGAGGAAGGTGAGGGATCAGCCCAGAACTACACGGCAGGACCTGGTCAATGACCTGAAGAGAGCTGGGACCACAGTCTCAAAGAAAACCATTAGTAACACACTACGCCGTCATGGATTAAAATCCTGCAGCGCACGCAAGGTCCCCCTGCTCAAGACAGTGCATGTCCAGACCCGTCTGAAGTTTGCCAATGACCATCTGGATGATCCAGAGGAGGAATGGGAGAAGGTCATGTGGTCTGATGAGACAAAAATAGAGCTTTTTGGTCTAAACTCCACTCGCCGTGTTTGGAGGAAGAAGAAGGATGAGTACAACCCCGAGAACACCATCCCAACCGTGAAGCATGGAGGTGGAAACATCATTCTTTGGGGATGCTTTTCTGCAAAGGGGACAGGACGACTGCACCGTATTGAGGGGAGGATGGATGGGGCCATGTATCGCGAGATCTTGGCCAACAACCTCCTTCCCTCAGTAAGAGCATTGAAGATGGGTCGTGACTGGGTCTTCCAGCATGACAACGACCCGAAACACACAGCCAGGGCAACTAAGGAGTGGCTCCGTAAGAAGCATCTCAAGGTCCTGGAGTGGTCTAGCCAGTCTCCAGACCTGAAACCAATAGAAAATCTTTTGAGGGAGCTGAAAGTCCGTATTGCCCAGCGACAGCCCTGAAACCTGAAGGATCTGGAGAAGGTCTGTATGGAGGAGTGGGCCAAAATCCCTTCTGCAGTGTGTGCAAACCTGGTCAAGACCTACAGGAACGTATGATCTCTGTAATTGCAAAGAAAGGTTTCTGTATCAAATATTTTAGTTCTGCTTTTCTGATGTATCAAATACTTATGTCATGCAATAAAATGCAAATTAATTACTTAAAAATCATACAATGTGATTTTTAAATATTACAGACCTCTACATGCTTCGTAAGTAGGAAAACCTGCAAAACCGGCAGTGTATCAAATACTTGTTCTCCCCACTGTACATATATATATACATATACATATATATACACATATACACACATACACACACACATACATACACAGTGTGTCAGCAGTTCCTGCAAGAGGAAGGCATTGATGCTATGGACCGCCCGTTCCCCAGACCTGAATCCAATTGTGCACATCTGGGACATCATGTCTCGCTCCATCCACCAATGCCACGTTGCACCACAGACTGTCCAGGAGTTGGCGGATGCTTTAGTCCAGGTCTGGGAGGAGATCCCTCAGGAGACCATCCGCCACCTCATCAGGAGCATGCCCAGGCGTTGTAGGGAGGTCATACAGGCACGTGGAGGCCACACACACTCATTTTGACTTGTTTTAAGGACATTAAATCAAAGTTGGATCAGCCTGTAGTGTGGTTTTCCACTTTATATATTTGCGAGAAAAAATGCAAATAGTCCGGGTAGCCATTTGATTAGCTGTTCAGGAGTCTTATGGCTTGAGGGTAGAAGCTGTTAAGAAGCCTTTTGGACCTAGACTTGGCGCTCCGGTACCGCTTGCCGTGCGGTAGCAGAGATAACAGCCTATGACTAGGGTGGCTGGAGTCTTTGACAAATTTTAGGGCCTTCGTCTGGATTCCAGCCAGAGTTAAGCTATCCAACAGTTGGAATTTTTTAATTCACCTGCATTCATAATGACTGTCAGGGTTAAGAATGTTGGTAGAAGACTACCTATCCCATTCAAACTGGACAACCATTTCAGTAACGGGTGCAAAAAAATCTAATTAAATGATTGTATTGAATTTGCCTTTTTAGGGTACCACCCCAGTGACAAAGCTGTTATTCATTATGTGTACCTCTGAAGGTACATTATGTATATTTAGATTTTTTTGTACCACAGGGGACAATACCGTACACTTATTTCTAAGAACGTAGTCCAATACAACTAAGTAGACCAAAGGACAGTTAATCTAACTTCTTCATTGTTTTACTCTAGCTATTTGCCGGTGTTGGGGAGTAGTTCCACTAGATGGAAATCAACTAGTAATTTAACTACATTTGGAGTAGCTTGGTGGTAGTTTAACTAACTATAAATATTCATAGTGTTTTCAATAGTTAATTACTATCATACCGATTTATAAACAGAACTTTGTAAATAATGGCAGGATTGATTTAGTATGGCCACAAAGATGAAAGTATTCATAGGGCTCTGCTTCCCAGTGCCCACAATCTCTCTCTGATGTGTGCTGACAGTCACATCCCTCCCTCCCTCCCTCTCTCTCTCTCTCTCTCTCTCTCTCTCTCTCTCTCTCTCTCTCTCTCTCTCTCTCTCTCTCTCTCTCTCTCTCTCTGTCAAGGTTACAGTGAACGGTAGCTCTAAACACAGTCATTGTGTTGTAATCATCATGGGGGAAAAAACAGGCACTGTGTGTTTATAGCAGGTTGCTGATAACAAATATACACCATCTGAGCAAGGTAATTGGTTTCATGGTAAGGCATGAATTCATCACACCTGGGGGGATATTTCACTTGCCAAATATACCAACTATATCATATGATTTTCACTTCAGTATATGAAGCTTATCCAAATATGCATTGATCCTACTGCTAAAATGCCTAAAATACAGAGTAATATGCACAGCAGTTGAATAAATGAATATGACCCAGCTGCAGAATAACTTTGAACTCAGCACCAATGACTAGACTACCACCTATAGTAGACAGGTGCCATCACAGGGAAGAGAGGCATTTCTTTGGGAGCTTTTACAAAAATCAAATAGAGAGATTTTTCAAACATCTGTCTTTGTCAGCTTCTATGAAAGAGGCAGACAGCGGGCACACTGCCAAGACGCTACTATACAAATATATTCTTGACTCTTGACTTTTATCTATTCTCACCTCTCTCTGTCTCTCTCTACTTTTTTTTCCTAACATTGTTAGACATTTTCAGAGAAGGAGTTTTAAAAGAGGATACACTTGTACAGGTACAACTGTTGTTTTGATCAATGATTATGGAGACCCGTTAACGACAATCCTGAATGCTTTTATATGGACCCAAACACAGAGTACAGAGTAGCTAATATCTGCTAATAGGCTGCTATGTCAGCCTGCTATCAGTTTATAAGCACCCTATTATGATGCTTCTGTAAAGAGACATGCTTCACGGTTATTGATGCCTATGGCCTAGATTCAATCCGTAGCGCCAAAGAGCCGCGCTATTGCGTGATTGAAATTTAAAGGCAATGCTCCCGCATTTGCAAAGACTGCATTCACGGTAAACGGTCAATTGAGCTGTTGACTCAATTGGAAATAACCATTACATTTAAATCGCGTTATAACACTGATCTTCCGCACTTCGGAATGAATCTAGCCCTATATCTGATTCTGTGAGTCATGCTAGAATCATTGGAAACAGGGAACATACAGATTGTGTCATTCATTCAGCCGTATACAAACATATAATCACCACAAAATGTGTGTATGCATACTACAGTAAATACTACAGTAACGTTCACAAAAACACTACAGTCCGCAAAAACACTACAGTAAATACTACGGTAATGTCCACAAAAACACTACAGTGATACTATAGTACAGTGGGGAAAAAAAGTATTTAGTCAGCCACCAATTGTGCAAGTTCTCCCACTTAAAAAGATGAGAGAGGCCTGTAATTTTCATCATAGGTACACGTCAACTATGACAGACAAAATGAGAAAAAAAATCCAGAAAATCACATTGTAGGATTTTTAATGAATTTATTTGCAAATTATGGTGGAAAATAAATATTTGGTCAATAACAAAAGTTTCTCAATACTTTGTTATATACCCTTTGTTGGCAATGATACAGGTCAAACGTTTTCTGTAAGTCTTCACAAGGTTTTCACACACTGTTGCTGGTATTTTGGCCCATTCCTCCATGCAGATTTCCTCTAGAGCAGTGATGTTTTGGGGCTGTCACTGGGCATCACGGACTTTCAACTCCCTCTATCGATTTTCTATGGGGTTGAGATCTGGAGACTGGCTAGGCCACTCCAGGACCTTGAAATGCTTCTTATGAAGCCACTCCTTCGTTGCCCGGGCGGTGTGTTTGGGATCATTGTCATGCTGAAAGACCCAGCCACGTTTCATCTTCAATGCCCTTGCTGATGGAAGGAGGTTTTTACTCAAAATCTCACGATACATGGCCCCATTCATTCTTTCCTTTACACGGATCAGTCGTCCTGGTCCCTTTGCAGAAAAACACCCCCAAAGCATGATTTTCCACCCCCATGCTTCACAGTAGGTATGGTGTTCTTTGGATGCAACTCAGCATTCTTTGTCCTCCAAACACGACGAGTTGAGTTTTTACCAAAAAGTTATATTTTGGTTTCATCTGACCATATGACATTCTCCCAATCCTCTTCTGGATCATCCAAATGCACTCTAGCAAACTTCAGACGGGCCTGGACATGTACTGGCTTAAGCAGGGGGACACGTCTGGCACTGCAGGATTTGAGTCCCTGGCGGCGTAGTGTGTTACTGATGGTAGGCTTTGTAACTTTGGTCCCAGCTCTCTGCAGGTCATTCACTAGGTCCCCCCCGTGTGGTTCTGGGATTTTTGCTCACCGTTCTTGTGATCATTTTGACCCCACGGGGTGAGATCTTGCGTGGAGCCCCAGATCGAGGGAGATTATTAGTGGTCTTGTATGTCTTCCATTTCCTAATAATTGCTCCCACAGTTGATTTCTTCAAACCAAGCTGCTTACCTATTGCAGATTCAGTCTTCCCAGCCTGGTGCAGGTCTACAATTTTGTTTCTGGTGTCCTTTGACAGCTCTTTGGTCTTGGCCATAGTGGAGTTTGGAGTGTGACTGTTTGAGGTTGTGGACAGGTGTCTTTTATACTGATAACAAGTTCAAACAGGTACCATTAATACAGGTAACGAGTGGAGGACAGAGGAGCCTCTTAAAGAAGAAGTTACAGGTCTGCTTGTTTGTAGGTGACCAAATACTTATTTTCCACCATAATTTGCAAATAAATTCATTAAAAATCCTACAATGTGATTTTCTGGAGAAAAAAAATCTCATTTTGTCTGTCATAGTTGACGTGTACCTATGATGAAAATTACAGGCCTCTCTCATCTTTTTAAGTGGGAGAACTTGCACAATTGGTGGCTGACTAAATATTTTTTCCCCCCACTGTATATACAATAGTATTTAATTTGCATATATTGTGCCACCCATAAGTAAGAAACCTACATGTCAAGTGTGGTGGAAAAAATCAGATCTCAGAATACAGTAAAACGTTATTTGGACATGCATGGGAAAACCAATTCAACTCGCTCTTTGTTCTCACAGACATTTTATACAGACACAGGATGGGTGGGGTGTTTCACATGCCATTCGTATGAGTCAGGCACTTCTGCGTATCATTACACAGCAGCCCCAGAGGCAGCAGACAAATCATACCAAGCACACGCGATTGAGAGCATATCAGGGAACAGAGCAATCTTACAAAAACTCCTTAAGACAGCAAATGAAATGGTCCTCTTCCACAATCCCCCCTTTTATACTATCTCAGCATAACTAGTCCTGGTACTGGAGCTCTGTTGGCGCCAGGGGTTTCAGACTTCCCTGTCTGGGGGAAAGGGCATTTCAGTCATTAGAATGTTCTGTCCTGCCTTTTCCAGAGAGGGAGTGGAGGGGACAGACAGGTAAACAGTATATCTCACACTTTGGGTGAGAATCCGTTTGACACAAAGGCACATACAGCAAGTTACCACACCATATACATCAATATAGACCATATATTGTGTTCCCTACAGTTTATAAAAAAAGAGCAGAAGCTCTGAACTGTCCGTTCAGAACCCAGTCCTACCTACAGGTTATGGAAAATTAGCTCTTTGAGTATTTTTGCAGTGATGGGAAACCAAGGCTTTCTGAAGGCTTAGGAGCATTCACCAAATTGTGCCGAAAAACGATCCATTACTTCGAGCTTTATTATCGGTTCACAATGCATATTAGTGACATCTGCTGGACAGCAATAAATAGCAGCCTGTTATTGTAAGATACTTTTTTTTCTCCAATGTTTTCATCAAAACTCTGTGGTTTACATCATGCTTCCTTTTTTTGCCTTCAAGTTTTATATTTACAAACAACGGAATCTATTGCATTATTTAGGATGCTTAAGACAGAAGCTTCTATTATACTCTATATATTCTATTATTTATTTATTTTTATCAAGAACCTACGGCTGAAACTAGCCAGCTAGCCAGCTAACTAGCTACTTGGGAGTATTTATATGTCAACTCATCACAGATCTAAGACAGCGTTATACTCAGAAAACAAATGTTTTATACACTTGGTTACATATCAACGTTATTATCCATTTGTCATTCCCTAGAAATCCTATCACATCACTAACAGACAGAGGGGATGTAGCATGGGTAGAAACCCCAGGAGGATACAGGCAGATAATACTACTGTCAGTGATGACTCTGTCATTCAGTGCCTGTGTTTTCTGGGGGAATAACCATCTCACTGTTCAAACAGTGTCGTAGGAGATTAGCCATTAGAGAGAGAGAACGTAGTGCCGTGATGGTGTTCAGATGGAGAGAGGGGGACTTATGGTGAATTCTGTACTGGGGAGTGTATATGCTGATAACTGCTCAAGGAGGGAAAGAGTGGCACAGTCTATAGGATTCACTTCAACCACAGGAGGTTGGTGGTATCTTAATTGGGGAAGACAGGCTCGTGGTAATGGCTGGAGCGGAATAAATGGAATGGTATCAAATACATCAAACACATGGTTTCCATTATTATGAGCTGTTCTCCCCTCAGCAGCCTCCTGACTAACTGACCCTACAATGCTGAACGACTGAAGTCCTTCCTTGGGAGGAGGAAATCTCTAGGTATCACCCTGGATAAACAACCACTGCAAACATCAAGTGACACATGTCCAACATACAGGAAAGAACAAGCTATAGCCAATAGAAAGAACCCAGATATCTCTCTCCCACCTCAATTACAACCATTAAACCTCTCGTTTCCCAGCCGAAGGTGACACAAGTTAAATGTGACCATGGCATTTACATTAAGGTGACAGTGACACAGCTTAGCAAACACAGAGAGAGTTAACCCTGCTAATCTGGCCTTCATTGGTGAAAGGAGGTTTTAATTGCCCTTATGCCATTAAATATACTTTCTGAGTGAGGACACAGAGAAAGGAAGGGATGAGGGATGAAAGGAGGAAGAAAGAGAGGGAGGGAGTGAGGGAGGCATGGAAGTGTAATGGTCCCATCTCGTATGTAGCAGGATTAGACCAGGGAACAATAGAGCCTGGGGTATCTCTCTCTGCTAGACGGGGGCTTTATAGATGGCTCTGAATGCAGACACACTGTGAAGCGTGTTGGATGACTAATTGAAAGGTAATTACAACCCTCTCATCTCAATTACACACACATCCAAATGTTTTTTTTATATATATATCTGATGCTCCTGCAGTTGGCTGGAAGCCAGAGACAGGCAAGAGACAGTGCTGCAGCTCATTTGAAGCAGTTAGAAGTGAGGCGGCGGTGCCGGCGTAGGGTTTGATTCCAGCCCTCCTCGCAGGTCTCACCCTCTCTGAAGTATTGTTAATTATAGGCTCAGACGTAACCTTGGGGTCTTCAGGCACAGCGTGGGATCTGGCTCAAACATTGTTGCCCGACGCATAACGTTTTCACCGCCGAGCTGATTGTTTTGGGAGGGGAGGAGGAAGTATCAAAGATATCAGGTTTGCATTAGGTTACCGTGCCCTGAGTCTCTCTCTCTCTCTCTCTCTCTCTCTCTCTCTCTCTCTCTCTCTCTCTCTCTCTCGCTCACACACACACACTCACCATCGTATGGGTGGTCCTCTGTAGCTCAATTGGTAGAGCATGGCGCTTGTAACGCCAGGGTAGTGGGTACGATCCCCAGGACCACCCATACGTAAAAATGTATGCTCGCATGACTGTAAGTCGCTTTGGATAAAAGCGTCTGCTAAATGGCATATTATTATTATATTCTCAGTCAGCGTGCCATTCCTCCCCTCTCTCTCGTCGCCTCTTCTCCCTCTCCTTCTCTGCCTCCATACCTTCCTTCTCGTCTCCCTCTCTCTCCTTTCCACCTGCATAGAGTTCTTCAGTCACTCAGGACACGATTTTGCGAGCTGCCTCCCCTCCTTCTCTCCGCCCCTCCTTCCAAACACCTCCATAATAACACTGCAGCAAACACAGTGTAATCTCCTTTATTCCAGACACTCCCTCCCTCCATGTCTCCCTGTCCTTCTTCCTCTTTCTCACCTGTCTCCTTCGCTCTTTTCCTGTCTCATCTCTCTTTCCATACATTCTCTCCTGGTTCCTCTCCCCCACACACCCCACCTCTCTCTCCTACTCTATGCTTGTCCTTCTCCCCCTGTCCCTGTCCCTTCCTCTCCTCACTCTCTCTCTCTCTCTCTCTCTCTCTCTCTCTCTCTCTCTCTCTCTCTCTTTAAAGTAACGAAGGCAGTAGGGGCTCGACCTGATTTACCTTTATTGCATTTTAATACCCTCACATCCCCATCCCCTCCTTCTCTTTCTCAACTCTTTCCCTCCACTCTCTCCTTCTCCCTCTCTCCTGCAGAGCTGTCTGCTGTGCTGAGCTGTTGTGTATTAGCATGTCATCATTAATTAATGAAAGGCTCTAAACACTCTGAGAGAGAGAGAAAGCAAGAGAGAGAGAGAGAGAGAGAGAGAGAGAGGCTAAACACTCAGAGCACTGAGAGAGAGACAGGCTCTAAACACTCAGAGCACTGAGAGAGAGACAGGCTCTAAACACTCAGAGCACTGAGAGAGAGACAGGCTCTAAACACTCAGAGCACTGAGAGAGAGACAGGCTCTAAACACTCAGAGCACTGAGAGAGAGACAGGCTCTAAACACTCAGAGCACTGAGAGAGAGACAGGCTCTAAACACTCAGAGCACTGAGAGAGAGACAGGCTCTAAACACTCAGAGCACTGAGAGAGAGACAGGCTCTAAACACTCAGAGCACTGAGAGAGAGACAGGCTCTAAACACTCAGAGCACTGAGAGAGAGACAGGCCCTAAACACTCAGAGCACTGAGAGAGAGACAGGCTCTAAACACTCAGAGCACTGAGAGAGAGACAGGCCCTAAACACTCAGAGCACTGAGAGAGAGACAGGCCCTAAACACTCAGAGCACTGAGAGAGAGACAGGCCCTAAACACTCAGAGCACTGAGAGAGAGACAGGCTCTAAACACTCAGAGCACTGCGAGAGAGACAGGCTCAGTAGCCAGCTATAGCTGAAACACACACCTATTGAGGGATAGTAGGAAGATGCAATACAATGTAAAAATAGAAAGACTCAAAACACAATGATTGTGTAATGAAACCATTTAAAGTAGTGCATCTAACCTGATATCTGGTGTTTGGAGGGTGTTTGAATGTAAACCCAGTGTAAGTGTTATGATACACAGAGTGTTTTAAAACAGAATAGAAGTACTCTGAAACACCCAAAGTGGTTCTTCAATCTGAATATTGATGTTTTTAAAAGGGTGTTGTGAAAACACTTTTGCGGGTTTTCAGTGCATGTAAAAGGCAGCATCAAAACACTGTCTCTCATGCAATCAAATGGCAAAGAATTTTTTTGGGTGGAATTCCACTTTCATTGTTTTTTTTAGACAGATTAGAAACAGGAGGACACAGAGAAGTAGTGAAAGTGGGACAGGCGGAAGCGGGAATTGGACCCCCAACTTCTGGGGAATTTCAATGGCATTTTACACATTCAACCACACAACCACAGAGTAAAACATTATTCTGGGGTGAATTGAAATGTGACTTTAAAAAACAACCAACATGTACATACTAAAAATGTAAGAAAAAATCAAATTTAATATGTTTTCAAAATGTAAGTATATTTTATATGAGGATAACCAAAGATAGAGCAAATGTTTTGATTGAACTATTTAGAAGTCTGGTTTTAATCTCCTTGCTCTTCCTATCTTTCTACGTGGCTCTGTGTTTAGGGGATGGTGGGCAATTCCACAATGTTGTATGAATGTTTGAAGAAAGTATATTTCTATATTAGTATTAAGCTTGTTGTGCCATGAGGTGTAATGGATCATGATGAACAGATATCAAAACCGTCAGGCAAAATGACATTCAATGATGAGACAACCATTCCCGAAATGGTTTACTTTTAACGGTAGAGGTAAATGCAGTATCCTGTAATGCTTGCTGTAAAACCTCCAGTTACTGTTAGTGGATTGAGTACTGTGATTAACAATGCCTCCTGAAGTGGTTTGAGCTGGCAAATGATAAATTACATAAATCGATGAAAATACTCCAGAAGAAGTTATATAATTCTGCACTAGACAGGATGTGTGAAACACCATAATTGTGTTTAGACTCTTTAGAGAGAGGAAACGACACCAAAAGAGAAGGTATCTATACTGAACAAAAATATAAATGTGACATGTAAAGTGTTGGTCCCATGTTTCATGAGCAGAAATAAAAGATCCCAGAAATGTCCCATATGCACAAAAAACGTATTTCTCTCATATTTTGTGCACAAATTTGCTGAAATCCCTATTAATGAACATTTCTCCTTTGCCAACATAATCCATCCACCTGACAAGTGTGGCATTTCAAGAAGCTGATTAAATAGCATGATCATTACAGAGGTGCACCTTGTGCTGGGGACAATGAAAGGCCACTTTAAAATGTGCAGTTTTGTCACACAACACAATGCCACAGATGTCTCAAGTTGAGGGAGCGTGCAATTGGCATGCTGACTTGTAGGAATGTCCACCAGAGCTGTTGCCAGAGTCTTGAATGTTCATTTCTCTACCATAATGTCGTTTTAGAGAATTTGGCAGTACGTCCAACTGGCCTCACAAACGCAGACCACGTGTAACCACGCTAGCCCAGGACCTCCACATCCGGCTTCTTCACCTGCGGAAACGTCTGAGACCAGCCATCCGGACAGCTGATGAAATTGAGGAGTATTTATGTCTGTAATAAAGCCCTTTTGGGGGAAAAACACATTCTGATTGGATGGGCCTGGCTCCCCAGTGTTTTCAACCTTTTCCGGTAGTGATCCCAGTCCCTGGCAAGGTGTTGCACAACACTTGATGAAGGGATTTTACAACACACTGTGTCATGTTTCAAAACATCTAAAGATTATGTGTTTTAATACACAATAATGATGTATTTTGTATCCTTTGCCTTCGTGGCAGCTCTTTTGCCATCAGTTTTGGTGTTACAAAGCACTTCATATTAACAGTGTAGGGTTTGATGAGGATGATGAAGGTGAGGAGGGCGGTGATGATAAAGGCTGTGAAGATGGAGGTGAGGATGATGATGATGATGGGACTTTAGACAACTGAGTAAAATTTCAGCTCTGTCCCTTTAAGAGCGGCGAAGCAGGGAGGAGTTGAGGGCTTATGTCACTATGCTGAAATGAAAGTTATCTTGGGAGAAGGAAATCACACACAGTAACAAACTCTCTTCTAATCTTTGCAAGAAATAACAACTCAGATATCAAAGTCTAACTTTCGTCAAGTCAACAAGGAATAAACACTCAGGTGAGTAGAGAGAGAGAGAGAGAGAGAGAGAGAGATGTATTAAAGGTGCAGAATGATGTCATAATCTCTGCAGTTCCTTTTTTTTTACCTGTTTCACTTTTGATCAAAATCCTGATAACATATAGATAGCGTTACAAACATATTATCCAGATGGTTTAGCATCAATTTATTAGTCACTACTTCTCCAAACTTTCAAATGAAAAAGCGGGATAGGTAAAGTACAGTACAATCTTTTCTTAACTCTTCCTCCTCTGGATAAAATATAAATGTATGGAAAATGTTGAAACTGTGAATCAATATTGTTTTGGTATCACTACCAAAAATCAATACATAGTATTCAGAAAATGAATTACTGTATAATGCTGACTCATTCCAGGAATTATTCTTATAATTTGTATTGTGTTACAGAAATGGCATCCTCCAGCATTCTCATGTCTGAAGATCAGTTCCAGTGCTCCATCTGTCGGGATGTGTTCATTGAGCCAGTCTCCACTCCATGTGGACACAACTTTTGCAAGGCCTGTATTAGTGGATACTGGGATAGCACTGGCCTGTGCCAGTGTCCAATGTGTAAGCATAATTTCTACATAAGACCAGAGCTAAAGACCAACACGACACTTAGAGATGTTGCAGATCATTTTAAGAGGACGAGAGACAGAGATGAATCCCTTCTTGAGGCTGGAAAAGGGGTCTGTGACGCCAACATGGAGAACCTGGAAGACAGAATCATGTGTAAGAAACACAACACACTTCTTGAGCTGTTCTGTAGAACTGACCAGACATGTGTTTGTCAGTTCTGCATTGAGACAGACCACAAGACTCACCACATCGTCCATCTAGAGGAAGAGTGTGGAGAGAGGAAGGCTCAGCTGGGAAAGACGGAGGCACAAGTACAGCAGATGATCCAGGAGCGAATGCAAAAGGGTTGGGAGATCAAACATTCAGTAGAGCTCAGCAAGAGAGACGCAGAGAGAGAGATAGCGGACAGCATGCAGGTCTTCACTGATCTGGTGCACTTCATTGAGAGAAGCCAGGCTGAGCTCATTGAGGTGGTTGAGGAGAAGCAGAAAGCAGCAGAGAAGCGGGCTGAAGGGTTCATTAAAGAGCTGGAGCAGGAAATCAATGAGCTACTGAGGAGAAGCACTGAGCTGAAGCAGCTCTCACATACTGAGGACCACCTTCACCTCCTCCAGAGCTCCCCATCCCTATGTACCCCTCCAAATGCCAAGAACTGGTCTGATATCAGTATTCACACTGAGCTGGTGAATGTGAGGAGAGTTTTGAGGAACTCTGTGTCAGAGCTGGAGGAGAAGACGAGGAAAGCATTTTCTGAGCTTATGGAAAAATGCAATAAAGCAATGGAGAAGTTTCCTGACAATCTGAAGTTTCCTGACAAGCTGAAGATTCCTGACAATCTGAAGAGTATGAAGCAGTATGCAGTGGATGTGACTCTGGACCCTGATACAGCAAATCCCTTTCTTGGCCTGTCTGCGGACAGGAAACAAGTGAGTGTTGGACAGACATGGAACGTTCGCCCTGAAAACCCAAAGAGGTTTGTTAGTCGCTGTATTCTGGGAAAGGAGGGCTTCTCCTCAGGGAGATTTTACTATGAGGTGCAGATGGAGGGGAGGATTTGCTGGGAGTTAGGAGTGGCCAGAGAGTCCATCAATAGGTCCATCGAGAGGCAATACTTAGGGAGTAGATTAGATTTAGGGCTTCCACTGACCCCTGAGGGTGGATTCTGGACAGTGGGACAGAAGAATATGTTTATGGATACTATCTCTATTACCCATGCGGCCAACACCTCTCCTTCTGTAACCCTCACCTTGAAAAAGCCCCAGAAGATGGGGGTGTTTGTGGATTATGAGGAGGGTCAGGTGTCCTTCTATAATGTGGAGACCAGGGCTCATATCTTCTCTTTCACTGGCTGCAACTTCACTGAGAAACTCTATCCATTCTTTGACTGCGGGATTCATGACGATAACAGTCAAGCATTGATCATCTCCGCTGTCAGTCATACAGACTGAATTAGGGTACATTAAGGTTACAGGGCACAATAGTAAGGCCGGGATTCAATCTGAAACCTCGCTATAGTGCGCTTGACATTTAAAGGTAATTTCCAATTGAGCCGACATCTGTAGCGCTTACCTTGAATGCGAACTCCGTGAACGCGGGTAACATTGCCTTTAAAAGCCACATTGTCGACTAGAGCGTGCTTATTGAATCCCAGCCTTAATTCAATTTTCTGCCAACAATAGCCCCGCCACTTGGTTTGCCAAAGCTGAGGGATGGCCTGGAGAAATGTAACCACTCTCAAATTCATAGATGGACCAAGGACTGACAGTTCATGAGATCAGAAACTTATTTTGAAGCTGAGCATTGTTTGTTGGCAAATATATTGTTTACAAACAATGGAGTATTGACATCAGGGCCGGGATTCAATCAGGTTGTAGACAATATAGCTTGGTCACACTTTATTTGGATAGTCCCATATAGATGATCTACAGATGGTCATACTATCAACAAACTATATGTTGATAACTAACTCCCGAGTGGCGCAGTGGTCTAAGGCTAGAGATCCTGGTTCGAATCCAGGCTCTGTCGTAGCCGGCCGCGACCGGGAGACCCATGGGGCGGCGCACAAGTCGTCCAGGGTAGGGGAGAGAATGGCCGGCAGGGATGTAGCTCAGTTGGTAGAGCACGCCAGGTTTGTGGGTTCGATTCCCACGGGGGGGCAGTATGGAAAATAAAATAAAAAGATAATGTAAGTCGCTCTGGATAAGAGCGTCTACTAAAAATGTAAAAATGTTAAGGGTTAAGATAAGGTTTGCGTTAGGGTTACTTGAAATGGTGTTGACAGTTATTGAACATCTACAAACCAACTATCCAAATAAAGTGTTACCTGCAGCTTTTAAATGCAATGTTCCCGTGTTTGCAGAGATCACAAACGCTGCGTATGTCGGCTCAATTGGAAGTTGCCTTTAAAAGCCACATTGTCTACAACTTGTGATCGGATTGAATGCTGGCCCATGAGGGTGAGTGTTGAAGCTGGTTGATTTAACTGGTTTAATTATCATGAAAGATACCTTCCAACTTCCAGACTAGGACAACTCAATAGTATCTAAATCTTAATCACAGAGAACATCTCACCATTATATATTTGAATTTACAGAGAAGTGGAGGATTTGTTACATATTTTCTGGTATTGTCCCCATAGTGGCTAATATTTTGGCAAAGGTACAATAATGGTTACTCCCTGTTTTGTTATCTTTCCACAAACAGTTATATTGGGAGACTTAAGGGACAGATGCAACACTATATACAATGTTTTAATTCTGCTGGGGAAAGTTTTCATTTTTAAAATGCAGAAAAAAATATATATGCTATTGGATTCTTTCAAAATAACTGTCAAACACTAGTATAAACTAGAAGGATTGACAAATGGCATCAAATGGGACCAAATAATTTGTCAAGAGGGATCATAGACAAAGGAAATGTTGCAAGTTAAACATATTCCTGATCACCAGTCATATGGCAATTCTATTTAATGTTTTTTTATGTTGAGTTAATGTATTTAATGTTGTTGTTTTTCTGTATGTATTTTCTGTTTATGTCCTTTTGTAGTTTGTTAGGGTAATAGTTTTTTTTGTGTGTGGGTGTGTTTTTTTGTTAGGGTGTTTGCTTTGTGTGTCTACCACACTATGTATGGGTAGTGGGCTGAAGGGGTTGGGAGTTCTTGGGGAGGTGTGGAGGGTAAGCTGGTGGACCATGAACCTTAAGGTCCCACTTCCCTATTGTGGGATGGTTATTTGTAAGGAAAGAAAGACCCTCAAAAAAAGAGACGTCTTCTTGTAAAACATTTTTTTATATTTGTAAAAATAAAGAATAGTTTAGTCCCCCGAACGTGGGGGATGGTGGTGGGCAATTAATGAAAAATTATATAATAAAATAATAATTACAGAGAAATCTAAAGTGAGTTCCTCCATCTCCACCTATGAAAAAGCCAGACCATGTGGTGTAATAAAATGGGTCAACAACATGTAGATGAAAGCTCTTTAGTACTGATTCCTATTAACAACCATACAGAGCTCTTGATATATTCACAGTAATAAAATGAACATATGCTACTTGTTTGTGTCTGCTTGTTTTCCTCCAGGGAAGGGATCCGTCTCCCAGCATAATCATCTTATCATGCTCACTGATATTACTAATAGTTGTTTAACTTCACAGTGTCGCCCCAAACAATGTTTTAGACAAAATATCTTATGACAATCATACAGATTAGAAGCCAGGCAACATCCGGCAAATAGGAATTTATTCTAAATTGTTTACATTTAAGTATACTGTAGTTATAAGTATATAATTATACTCATAAGAGTACAGTATAATTATATGTATAAATATATATTTCTAAACAATAGACAGACATTTCTAAGTTATATCCACTAGAGTATAAAATATGTCAGCTCAACCCATCAACAACTCTCATAGGTCATAGGGATCAATTTAACCCATGAACAAGGGTTGTGAGTGAAATCTGTTATTCTGTGGGTGATATAATGGCTAGTTTTCAGTCACCATAGCTCTGGAATTTGTAAGCAGTCAGTCAAGATGGTTGAAACCTGTCCTCTCTCTCTCTCTCTCTCTCTCTCTCTCTCTCTCTCTCTCTCTCTCTCTCTCTCTCTCTCTCTCTCTCTCTCTCTCTATCTCTCTCTCTCTCTCTCAATTTCAATTTCAATTCAATTTCAATTTAAAGGGCTTTATTGGCATGGGAAACATACAGTGAGGGAAAAAAAGTATTTGATCCCCTGCTGATTTTGTACGTTTGGCCACTCACAAAGAAATTATCAGTCTATAATTTTAATGGTAGGTTTATTTGAACAGTGAGAGACAGAATAACAACAAAGAAATCCAGAAAAACGCATGTCAAAAATGTTATAAATTGATTTGCATTTTAATGAGGGAAATAACTATTTGACCCCTTCTCAATCAGAAAGATTTCTCAGGTGTCTTTTATACAGGTAACAAACTGAGATTAGGAGCACACTCTTAAAGGGAGTGCTCCTAATCTCAGCTTGTTACCTGTATAAAAGACACCTGTCCACAAAAGCTATCAATCAATCAGATTCCAAACTCTCCACCATGGCCAAGACCAAAGAGCTCTCCAAGGCTGGAATGGGCTACAAGACCATCGCCAAGCAGCTTGGTGAGAAGGTGACAACAGTTGGTGCGATTATTCGCAAATGGAAGAAACACAAAATAGCTGTCAATCTCCCTCGGCCTGGGGCTCCATGCAAGATCTCACCTCGTTGAGTTGCAATGATCATGAGAACAGTGAGGAATCAGCCCAGAACTACACAGGAGGATCTTGTCAATGATCTCAAGGCAGCTGGGACCATAGTCACCAAGAAAACAATTGGTAACACACTACGCCGTGAAGGACTGAAATCCTGCAGCGCCCGCAAGGTTCCCCTGCTCAAGAAAGCACATATACAGGCCCGTCTGAAGTTTGCCAATGAACATCTGAATGATTCAGAGGAGAACTGGGTGAAAGTGTTGTAGTCAGATGAGACCAAAATCGAGCTCTTTGGCATCAACTCAACTCGCCGTGTTTGGAGGAGGAGGAATGCTGCCTATGACCCCAAGAACACCATCCCCACCGTCAGACATGGAGGTGAAAACATTATGCTTTGGGGGTGTTTTTCTGCTAAGGGGACAGGACAACTTCACTGCATCAAAAGGACGATGGACAGGGCCATGTACCGTCAAATCTTGGGTGAGAACCTCCTTCCCTCAGCCAGGGCTTTGAAAATGGGTTGTGGATGGGTATTCCAGCATGACAATGACCCAAAACATACGGCCAAGGCAACAAAGGAGTGGCTCAAGAAGAAGCACATTAAGGTCCTGGAGTGGCCTAGGCAGTCTCCAGACCTTAGTCCCATAGAAAATCTGTGGAGGGAGCTGAAGGTTCGAGTTGCCAAACGTCAGGCTCGAAACCTTAATGACTTGAAGAAGATCTGCAAAGAGGAGCGGGACAAAATCCCTCCTGAGATGTGTGCAAACCTGGTGGCCAACTACAAGAAACGTCTGACCTCTGTGATTGCCAACAAGGGTTTTGCCACCAAGTCATGTTTTGCAGAGGGGTCAAATACTTATTTCCCTCATTAAAATGCAAATCAATTTATAACATTTTTGACATGCATTTTTTACATGCATTTTTTTGTTGTTATTCTGTCTCTCACTGTTCAAATAAACCTACCATTAAAATTATAGACTGATCATGTCTTTGTCAGTGGGCAAACGTACAAAATCAGCAGGGGATCAAATACTTTTTTCCCCACTGTATGTTTACATTGCCAAAGCAAATGAAATAGATATTAAACAAAAGTGAAATAAACTACAAATCTCTCTCTCTCTCTTTCTAATTAGCCTAATTAGGACATTATTGTGTTGAAGCTTTTGATTCCAACCGAACCCATTCTAAATCTTTAACTAGCCTTGCCAAACTTAGTTAATCTACTCTGAGTGTACAAAACATTAAGAACACCTTCCTAATACTGTTTTGTACCCACCCCCAACATCCTCAATTCGTCGGGGCATGGACTCTACAAGGTGTCACAGTTGTGTCAAGTTGGCTGGATGTCCTTTGGGTGGTGGACCATTCTTGAAACAAACAAGAAACTGTTGAGCGTGAAAATCCCAGCAGCGTTGCAGTTCTTGACACAAACCAGTGCGCCTTGCACCTACTACCATACCCCGTTAAAAGGCACTTAAACCTTTTGTCCCATTCACCCACACATACACAATCCATGTCTCAATTGTCTCAAGGCTTAAAAATCCTTATTTAACCTGTCTCCTCCCCTTCATCTACACTGATTGAAGTGGATTTAACAAGTGACATCAATAAGCGATCAAATATAAAAATAAAAAATAACAAATAAATAACAAATAAGCGATCATAGCTTTCACCAGGATTCACCTATGTCATGGAAATAGCATAATGTTCATAATGTTTTGTACACTCAGTGAATATTGCTCTGGCTCTCCCTAAATGAACCTGCTGTGTGTCTCTCACTTGGATAGCTTGCTAATTGTTTTCTATGTAGAGTAGCTGCAATCAATGTAGCCAAGGGAGTGATTAACAGAGCATGTCAAGTGAGCTGCTGTATCAGATACATTACCTCCTATTAAGGAGTCATATACCTCTCTATACCTCTCTGTACCACAACAGTCCTACTGTAAATCATCTCCTATACCTCTCTGTACGACACCTCCAGTCCTACTGTAAATGACCTCCTATACCTCTCTGTACGACACCTCCAGTCCTACTGTAAATGACCTCCTATATCTCTCTGTACGACACCTCCAGTCCTACTGTAAATGACCTCCTATACCTCTCTGTACGACACCAGTCCTACTGTAAATCACCTCCTATACCTCTCTGTACAACACCTCCAGTCCTACTGTAAATAACCTCCTATACCTCTCTGTACGACACCTCCAGTCCTACTGTAAATAACCTCCTATACCTCTCTGTACGACACCAGTCCTACTGTAAATCACCTCCTATACCTCTCTGTACGACACCTTCAGTCCTACTGTAAATGACCTCCTATATCTCTCTGTACGACACCTCTAGTCCTACTGTAAATGACCTCCTATACCTCTCTGTACAACACCAGTCCTACTGTAAATCACCTACTATACCTCTCTGTACGACACCTCCAGTCCTACTGTAAATGACCTTCTATACCTCGCTGTACGACACCAGTCCTACTGTAAATCACCTACTATACCTCTCTGTACGACACCTCCAGTCCTACTGTAAATTATCTCATATACTGTACCTCTATGTACCACAGAACCTCCAGTTCGTCCTCTAACTAAACAACCACATGCAGCTCCACTGAATACTTGGCGCTATTCCACTGTCTTGTAACATTAGTGGGAAAGCCTAAAGGGATGTGTGTCAATGGTCTAAAATGGTCCCCTCTTGTCTATTCTGCTGTCCTTGTCTTCTTACTTTCATATACCCTGATGTGAATCAACTAGACAGGTGAAAGCAAATTCCTAGTAGGCATCCATTATTGATTTCACCCTCGTTTCTGGTTGTCAGATCAGCGGATAAAGGAGAGGAGACGAGTAAAGGAAGCCACTAGAGACTATTGAGACACACCCATGACTCCTCTCTGGAACAACATTGCCCTCTGTTGGCCTAACCATGTAACAACACAACAGGTTATTGGCATATATTACAGTGTGTATAATAATACATTTCGTCACACAGCTTCAGATCTGTGCGGTACACAATTTATGAGGACAATCTCATCCCAGTAAATCCACTGATTAACATTGTAATATCAGATAATCCTCATCTGCATGATAAGATGAAAGAGGAATGCTCAATGTGTGAATACGTTTCTGCTATCTCAAGGCTTCTGCATGGCAGGATACTACATATATGCCAAAGCAGTGAGTGGTCTGTGGAAGTGGGGCAGGCAGCGGTCCCCAGGTCATACACAAATCACACATGAATAAAATATAATGAGGAAATTAATAAACAAGCATCCACTTTTTCACATCGCTGCTGCTTTCCTGGCTGCTCCCTATAATCCTCCCTCTCCTCTCCCTCTCTCTCTTTCTCTCTCTACCTTTCTCTTTCCCTATATTCCCTCCCTTCCTCCTTCCCTCTCCTCCCTCTCTCCCCCTCTCTCTCTGTCTCTCCCCTCCCTCCCTCGCTCCTTCCTGCCCTGTATATCTACATTTACTACTCTGCATTCCAAACCCTGGCACTGCATGCTCTGCTGAAAGCCAGTCACGTGTGGTTGGCTGGTTGGATTAGAGAGCCAGTGAGAACCACCTGGGGAATAGAAAGGGGAGAGAGGGGAGGAGAGGGGAGGAGAACGGAGCAGGCCGTCCGCCACTTCCTTAATAATGGATGAGATAGTCCAATGAGATAAGATCAGAATTCCATGATGCTGTTACAAGGACATGAATGGACATGAATACTAACTACTGTACTCTTGTTCTGGCTTTTATTCTTGTGGTGCTACTGTGGGATCATCATCATGCACCCCTTAACAACACTCCTTTGTGATCTCCCAGTGTCTATCACCCTTCTACTGGGTCTACTATAGTTATACTGTGTATAAAGCACCTCTCCTTTCATGTGGTATCCTGTAGCTACTGCTCACCTTTGCCCCGTACCAAGACCCATGCCTGTATTCTGTTGCTTTCCCCTTCTCCCACCTATATCTTATTAACTGAACTCTGGTAGATAGTGTATTATATGTTAATAAGTATGGAACTCTGGCCTTTGGGAGCTCTATACTGCTGCTTTCTGGGTAACAATTAAGTACCCTACTGTGATTGTTTTGAATTAAAATGGCTAACAAGAAACAAAAAAAGCTTCTCATGTTTTTGACTAAACTCGTTTTTTTCTTATCTAGCTTGTAGCAGCTGTGGGAAGAGGCTGGTTTTCTCTAGACCTGGTCCTGTACGGCTGCAGTGTGACTCATAACATCTTGTTCTCCAACATAAGTGGTTAATACCGTATACATAATCTCTTAATGGTTACAATGGAGGTGCAAGATAAAGAGAGGAAAGAAGAGTACATAAACCCACCTTTCAGCATTATAAGTGGTCAAATGACTCCTAAGTGGCTACGATAGAAGTAGGAGCTAACCAGAGCAGAGCTATGTACAGTGAGGGAAAAAAGTATTTGATCCCCTGTTGATTTTGTACGTTTGCCCACTGACAAAGAAATGATCAGTCTATCATTTAAATGATGGGTTTATTTGAACAGTGAGAGACAGAATAACAACAAAAAAGTCCAGAAAAACGCATGTAAAAAATGTTATTAATTGATTTGCATTTTAATGAGGGAAATAAGTATTTGACGCCCTCTCAATCAGAAAGTTTTCTGGCTCCCAGGTGTCTTTTATACAGGTAACGAACTGAGATTAGGAGCACACTCTTAAAGGGAGTGCTCCTAATCTCAGTTTGTTACCTGTATAAAAGACACCTGTCCACAGAAGCAATCAAACAATCAGATTCCAAACTCTCCACCATGGCCAAGACCAAAGAGCTCTCCAAGGATGTCAGGGACAAGATTGTAGACCTACACAAGGCTGGAATGGGCTACAAGACCATCACCAAGCAGCTTGGTGAGAAGGTGACAACAGTTGGTGCGATTATTCGCAAATGGAAGAAACACAAAATAACTGTCAATCTCCCTCGGCCTGGGGCTCCATGCAAGATCTCACCTCGTTGAGTTGCAATGATCATGAGAACGGTGAGGAATCAGCCCAGAACTACACGGGAGGATCTTGTCAATGATCTCAAGGCAGCTGGGACCATAGTCACCAAGAAAACAATAGGTAACACACTACGCTGTGAAGGACTGAAATCCTGCAGCGCCCGCAAGGTCCCCCTGCTCAACAAAGCACATATACAGGGCCGTCTGAAGTTTGCCAATGAACACCTGAATGATTCAGAGGAGAACTGGGTGAAAGTGTTGTGGTCAGATGAGATCAAAATCGAGCTCTTTGGCATCAACTCAACTCGCCGTGTTTGGAGGAGGAGGAATGCTGCCTATGACCCCAAGAACACCGTCCCCACCGTCAAACATGGAGGTGGAAACATTATGCTTTGGGGGTGTTTTTCTGCTAAGGGGACAGGACAACTTCACCGCATCAAAGGGACGATGGACGGGGCCATGTACCGTCACATCTTGGGTGAGAACCTCCTTCCCTCAGCCAGGGCATTGAAAATGGATCGTGGATGGGTATTCCAGCATGACAATGACCCAAAACACACGGCCAAGGCAACAAAGGAGTGGCTCAAGAAGAAGCACATTAAGGTCCTGGAGTGGCCTAGCCAGTCTCCAGACCATAATCCCATAGAAAATCTGTGGAGGGAGCTGAAGGTTCGAGTTGCCAAATGTCAGCCTCGAAACCTTAATGACTTGGAGAAGATCTGCAAAGAGGAGTGGGACAAAATCCCTCCTGAGATGTGTGCAAACCTGGTGGCCAACTACAAGAAATGTCTGACCTCTGTGATTGCCAACAAGGGTTTTGCCACCAAGTACTAAGTGATGTTTTGCAGAGGGGTAAAATACTTATTTACCTCATTAAAATGCAAATCAATTTATAACATTTTTGACATGCGTTTTTCTGGATTTTTTTGTTGTTATTCTGTCTCTCACTGTTGAAATAAACCTACCATTAAAATTATAGACTGATCATGTCTTTGTCAGCGGGCAAACGTACAAAATCAGCAGGGGATCAAATACTTTTTTCCCTCACTGTATAAATAACATTTATGAGACATCTTATCAATCTATCCCCATCTGGCAGACTGTATACCTTGCCTCTGCCCTGTGGTACAGACTGAGAGAGCAGACAGGAGACAGCAGATAGTGATTGGTAGTTAGCACAGGGTCTTGTGGTGTTAGTAGTGGACAGTTATGTGCCTCTCTGAGCAGCGTAGGGAGCTTGTCAGGGTGGCCTAATGAAGACAAAGCCTGGGGTTGAGAGTGGTTTAGGGGAAGGGGGGGAGGGGGGAGAAGAGGGGGAGAAGAGGGGGGAGTGGGGGAGGATGGGGGAGGCTAATGTGGCATAAATGGGGAACTCCACTGTCCTTGACAAATCATGAGGTTGGTGTTGGCTCACACACACACACACACACACACACAGGCACACACATAACACATGTGCACAGGCACACACATACACACACTGTAGTGTACACACTAGTCACACACACAATGAGAGAACACACATACACACACATCCTCCTACACAGTAGACCCGACACATGCCCCCACTCTAAGCACTTATCAAAATGCCACTATGTACGAACTCAGTTAGAGTAGTAATAAGCAGCATTTATGGATGTACATATCCTCTCATCAGCACAACATCATCTCTTTTTATCTCTCCACACCCATTTCCTTGTTCAGGGGAATGTAGCATGCCAACAACACGGATGCTTAAAATGCCTGCATCCAAATGCCTGCATCCAAATGGCACCCTATTCCCTATGTAGTGCACTCCTTTTGACCAGGCCCTCTGGTCAAAAGTAGCGCACTACATAGGGAATAGAGTGCCATTTGAGACACAACCTGAGTTTCCCCTCAGCATAAATATAAAGTGTTAACAGCACAATTGTGGACCCTGAGTGTATGTCGAACACTTTACTACCACACCCAAAACAACAATCCTCTGAGACATCAAAACATTACAAGTTATATGTGTTGCTGTGTACAGCACTCCAGGTGGTCCAACATAACATTATTATTGGATGTGTACAGTGGTGTTGCATTCAGTTCACAAGGAAGGAGAGGTACACCCCCCCCCCTCCTTCATTTTGGGTCAGTCACAGTGGTCAGGTATTATGCCACTGTGTATTCTCTGTTTAGGGCCAAATAGTGTTCTTGTTTGTTTAATTTTTTGGTTAATTCTTTCCAATGTGTCAAGTAATTATCTTTTTGTTTTCTCATAATTTGGTTGGTTCTAATTGTCTTTCTCTCCCTCAGTCTCTGTCACTTTCCCCAACCCTCTGCCTCCACTCTCTCTCCATCTCCCCTCTCCCTCCCTCCCTCTCTCTGTCTCTCCGTCTCTCTCTCTGTAGTGATACAGTTACCCTCTGGTCCTGTGAATTGAGTTGTAAATCCTCGTCTGCACTGAAATGGCTCTAAATAGTTCTGAGAGGGTGAGCAGAGCTATAAATTGACTGACTGTGGATCCTGGGGTAAGTGGTTGTATTAGATATGCATTATCCAACACCAGTTTAATGCACTTGGAGATTAATTGATTTAAAGCTATTTGAGAAGTTTGTGATTTAGATATTATGCTGCTAACCCAGCTAACAACAAACATTCCCACAACTTTCGAGAACATTCCCTTAAGAGCCTCATTAGGTCATTAACTAACGTCTTTATTGGACTGTTCTCGTGATGTGCAAGGAATGTTTCCAAGAGACCATTACCTTAATGTCAAATAGAACTTGGTTACCATGTTCTCAGAACTCAGGAGAATATTCCATCAACGTCCCACCACACATACACAGAACATGGTTGCCATGTTCTCAGAACATAAGATATTAATGTTCAAGACACGTTTCATGGGAAATTTGCAAAAACATTAATGTGTCCAGTTTTCTGAGGTTTAGGAAAATATTCCATCAACGTCCCACCACACATACACAGAACATGGTTGCCATGTTCTCAGAACATAAGATATTAATGTTCCAGACACGTTTCATGGGAACGTTGCAAGAACATTTACGTGTCCCAATAAAATTCATTATGCATCATGTCTTATTACTTCTGCTGAGCCAATCACTGATTTATTTGAAGCTCTTTTTATGTTGGCAAGTTCAGGGAAACTCACACACAGTGCTTTTAACATGCAGTAGTTTTCAACATACATAACTGACACATATGATTACAGTGTGCATGTTAATTTATACAGTAATTATCATTACACATATCCACACCTGGGATTTGAACTCACAACCTCTTTGGTCATAGTACTCAAAACTTCCAACTATACTACCATGGCCGTGTCAGGTATCACGTAATATAACTATTCTTTCAGCATTGATTTTATTGACTTATTGCAGCAATTGAAGGGCTTTCTGTATAGCTGTCTAATGTTGGTGGAGCATATTAACCTGTTTTAATGATACTCCTGAATCACTATGATCAATAAATTATTTTCTTGAGCGTGCTTTTAACAGAGCTGAGCTTTACTTCAAAGTGCATTCACCCTATTGCTTACACTTATCAAGTTGTTTCATCTACATAAGTGCCTAGGGAGGAGGGGTTAGGGTTTCTTCTGGACAGGGCTTAACTATAATGGCCAAATAAGCACACAGCCCAGAGATACACCTTATTGGGATCGTGGTTAGGGCTTTTGTCATTGGTGCTGGTGGCCTAGGTTCACGACCCGCTAGGGGAGTTACCTTACTCTCACATTCGTACAAATATACTGTATGTTAATGTAATTATTGCCATTTTGAATTGCATTTATCAGACATTTTGATTGTTTAGATGGACATTTTGTTAGAACACTTGGACATCTTTGTTACCATCATGTGCATAGATTTCTCCTCTTTCACGCATTTCTGGAACATTGGCTACCAGCTTTGTGCCTTTGTGCATGACCTCCAGATGCTTTTTCATGCTTGATGTGGTGTTTCTGGACGAAAAGATCAATGCTGCCTTTGCAGAGTTTGCATTTGACTAAAATGTTCTCTTTCTCCCCAATTAATTCAAAATAATGGGAGTATTTCCACAACTAAAAGGTTAAGTGGGGTAACAACACAGCTGCCATCTTTCTTTGATTTTCGGCTTTACGATAGCCTATTGGAAACAAGTTAGCCTGCCGCATGTTACAATATTTGAAGACAGTAACGTGTTATATTACTCTGTTACTGATAAAAGTAATTACTGTAATATATTACTGTAAGTAATATTTGACCCCCAACACTGGTCCCAAGTATTCTGTTGCAATTGTCTATATTTCCACATGAAAACTTGGAGATGGAACTCTGTGTTGTATATTGTTTTGGTATAGCTGGCATCATCATTGTTTAAATGGCAAATGTAAGAAAGTACAGACATGCTACTGTAATTAAATACATTTACCATATTCTGAGAATATGGCCACCACGTTCTGGGTATGTTTCTATCAGAAGCAACACTACCACCTGGGCCATGTTTCAGCAACAAACTAGGAATGTTGCAGGTAGAAATGCAATGACAAGAGCTGATGTGATTCCTTATCAGAGACACATTTGCTCTACATGGTATACAGTGGCTTGCAAAAGTATTCATCCCCCTTGGCATTTTTCCTATTTTGTTGCCTTACAACCTGGAATTAAAATGGATTTTTTGGGGGGTTTGTATCATTTGATTTACACAACATGCCTACCACTTTGAAGATGCAAAACATTTTTTATTGTGAAACAAACAAGAAATAAGACAAAAAAACTGAAAACTTGATCGTGCATAACTATTCACCCCCCCAAAGTCAATACTTTGTAGAGCCACCTTTTGCAGCAATTACAGCTGCAAGTCTCTTGGGGTATGTCTCTATAAGCTTGGCACATCTAACCACTGGGAATTTTGCCCATTCTTCAAGGCAAAACTGCTCCAGCTCCTTCAAGTTGGATAGGTTCTGCTGGTGTACAGCAATCTTTAAGTCATACCACAGATTCTCAATTGGATTGAGGTCAGGGCTTTGACTAGGCCATTCCAAGACATTTAAATGTTTCCCCTTAAACCACTCGAGTGTTGCTTTAGCAGTATGCTTAGGGTCATTGTCCTGCTGGAAGGTGAACCTCCGGCCCAGTCTCAAATCTCTGGAAGACTGAAACAGGTTTCCCTCAAGAATTTCCCTGTATTTAGCGCCATCCATCATTCCTTCCATTCTGACCAGTTTTCCAGTCCCTGCCGATGAAAAACAGGGTGATGAGAGGTGTTGGGTTTGCGCCAGACATAGTGTTTTCCTTGATGGCCAAAAAGCTCAATTTTAGTCTCATCTGACCAAGTCTCACGTGTTTGCTTATTTTTTTCTTTAAGCAAAGGCTTTTTTCTGGCCACTCTTCAAATCAACTCAAATCAAATGTTGTTTGCCACATACGCCGAATACAACAGGTCTAGACATTACAGTGAAATGCTTACTTACAAGCCCTTAACCAACAATGCAGTTTTTTCAGAAAATAAAAGTAAAAAATAGATAAGTAAAAAATAGAAGCAAATAATTAAAGAGCAGCAGTAAAATAAAATAACAGTAGGGAGGCTATATAGAGGGGTACAGGTACAGAGTCAATGTGTGGGGGCACCGGTTAGTCAAGGTAATTGACGTAATTTGTACATGTGGGTAGAGTTAAAATGACTATGCATAGATAATAAACAGAGTAGCAGCACCGTAAAAGAGAGGGATGGGGTGGGGTGGGGGGGGCAATGCAAATAGTCCGGGTAGCCATGATTAGCTGTTCAGGAGTCTTATGGCTTGGGGGTAGAAGCTGTTAAGAAGCCTTTTGGACCTAGACTAGGCGCTCCGGTACCGCTTGCCGTGTGGTAGCAGAGAGAACAGTCTATGACTAGGGTGGCTGGAGTCATTGACAATTTTTAGGGCCTTCCTCTGACACCACCTGGTATAGAGGTTCTGGATGGCAGGAAGCTTGGCCCCAGTGATGTACTGGGCCATACGCACTACCCTCTGTAGGGTACCAGGCGGTGATGCAACCAGTCAGGATGCTCTTGATGGTGCAGCTGTATAACGTTTTGAGGATCTGAGGACCCATGCCAAATATTTTCAGTCTCCTGAGGGGGAATAGGCTTTGTCGTGCCCTCTTCACGACTGTCTTGGTGTGTTTGGACCATACTCAGTCCTTTTTTTTTTCCTGTAGTCCACAATCATCTCCTTTGTCTTGATCACGTTGAGGGAGAGGTTGTTATCCTGGCACCACATGGCCAGGTCTCTGAACTCCTCCCTATAGGCTGTCTCATCATTGTCGGTGATCAGGCCTACCACTGATGTGTCGTCGGCAAACTTAATGATGGTGTTGGAGTCGTGCCTGGCCATGCAGTCATGGGTGAACAGTGAGTACAGGAGGGGACTGAGCACGCACCCCTGAGGGGCCCCCGTGTTGAGGATCAGCGTGGCAGATGTGTTGTTACCTACCCTTACCACCTGGGGGCGGTCCGTCAGGAAGTCCAGGATCCAGTTGCAGAGGGAGGTGTTTAGTCCAAGGGTCCTTAGCTTAGTGATGAGCTTTGAGGGCACTATGGTGTTGAACGCTGAGCTGTAGTCAATGAATAGCATTCTCATGTAGGTGTTGAAAATGTGTCAGTGAAGACACTTGCCAGTTGGTCAGCGCATGCGGCCTTGTGAATGTTGACCTGCTTAAAAGTCTTACTCACATCGGCTACGGAGAGAGTGATCACATAGTCATCCGGATCAGCTGATGCTTTCATGCATGCTTCAGTGTTGCTTGCCTCGAAGTGAGCATAGAAGTGATTTAGCTCGTCTGGTAGGCTTGTCTCACTGGGCAGCTCGCGGCTGTGCTTCCCTTTGTAGTCTGTAATAGTTTTCAAGCCCTGCCACATCCGACTTAAAGTGGTCCTATGGACAGATACTCCAATCTCTGCTGTGGAGCTTTGCAGCTCCTTCAGGGTTATCTTTGGTCTCTTTGTTGCCTCTCTGATTAATGCCCTCCTTGCCTGGTCCGTGAGTTTTAGTGGGCAGCCCTCTCTTGGCAGGTTTGTTGTGGTGCCATATTCTTTCAATTTTTTAATAATGGATTTAATGGTGCTTCGTGGGATGTTCAAAGTTTCAGATATTTTTTTATAACCCAACCCTGATCTGTACTTCTCCACAACTTTGTCCCTGACCTTTTTGGAGAGCTCCTTGGTCTTCATGGTGCCGCTTGCTTGGTGGTGCCCCTTGCTTAGTGGTGCCCCTTGCTTAGTGGTGCCCCTTGCTTAGTGGTGTTGTAGACTTTGGGGCCTTTCAGAACAGGTGTATATATACTCGGATCATGTGACAGATCATGCACACAGGTGGACTGTATTTAACTAATTATGTGACTTCTGAAGGTAATTGGTTGCACCAGATCTTATTTAGGGGCTTCATAGCAAAGGGGGTGAATACATATGCACGCACCCCTTTTCCGTTATTTATTTTTTAGAATTATTTGAATCAAGTTATTTTTTTTCAATAAAAATCAATTTAAATGACAGGTTGTAATGAAACAAAATAGGAAAAACGCCAAGGGGGATGAATACTTTTGCAAGGCACTGTATATGGTGTGCATTTCAAAAGACGATAGCGAGTTCTCATTGAGATGCTGAGCTATGTAGAATTCTACCGATTCCCATCTTTTAATGAGAAACTAATTTTAATTAGATCACATAGGTGTGTTGTAACTGTTGCCAAACAATGACATTAACATGTATTGCTAAGAAAGACAGAGTAGGGTGACTCCACCAACATGTCTCGAACACAGGCCACCAGAACCAATGACTAACACCCTAACCATTGTCCCAATAAGGGACATATTTGTAGGGTATATGCTTATTGGGCCAGTATAGTTAGACCCTGTCCAGAAGAAACCCTAACCCCTCCTCCCTATGCACTTGTGTAGATCTGAAACAATTGGATAGGTGTAAGCAATAGGGTGAAGACACTTGGAAGTACACCTCAGCACTGTTAAAAATTACACAAAAAAGCCTTTATTGATCATAGTGATTCAGAAGTATAATTTAAACAGGTTAATTAGCCCCACCAACATTAGACAATAATTATACAGAAAGCCCTTAAATAGTTGAAATAAGTAAATCAAATCCATTATGAGAGAACAGTCCAAATAAATTATAACTGACACAGACATGGTGGTGTAGCAGGAACATCTGAATCTGAGGTTGTGAGTTCAAATCCCAAGTGATAACATGTTGAATAATAATTACTGTGCAATGCAATCATGTACAGTATGCCAAATTGAGTCAACTAGGTAAGTTAAAAGCACTATCTGTGAGTATCTCTAACCTTGCCAACAGACCAATCAGTGGTTCACCAATCAGGGCCTTGATTGGCTTGGCAATAGTAACATTTCTTTGCGGTCATCAGGCTACGTCCTGACAAACCATTAACAGAAATGTTCTTGCAACGATCCCATGAAGCGTGTCTAGAACATTTATATCTTATATCAGGGATGAAGGCCCACGGACCAATTAATAATAATAATTATTATTATTATTTAAAAAATGTACTCAGTCAGAGTCTCAATTTACTGTTGAGAGTTAGAATAATAGAATACACAAGGTGCAATTTCGAAATTTGGCTGTGCATCAGTGTCACTCAAATAGCCCATATCAGCATTTTTTAAATGTATTGGTAAATTAGTCTAGCGGCCAGCTATCTAAACTTGTAGTAAGCATGGTCGAATTACCGACCAGGGTGGGGCCCACTGATCATCAGTTATCATATTAACCCTCAGAAAACTGGACACTGGAATTCTCATGAAAAGTGTTTTGAACATTAATATCTTATATTCTGAGAACATGGCAACCATATTCTCTATGTATGTTTGGTGTGACATTGATGGAATATTCTCCTAAACGTGTCTAGAACATTAATATTGTACTGTATATTCTGAGAACATAGCAACCATGTTCGGAGTATGTTTGGTGGAACGTTGATGGAACATTCTCCTAACCCTCAGGAAACTGGACACATGAATGTTCTTGCAATGTCCCATAAAACTTGTCTAGAACATTAATGTTGTATATTCTGAGAACATTGTAACCATGTAATAGATAAGTTCCGTTTGACGTTAAGGGAATGTTCTCCTAACTTTAACACCAAAACACGCTAAAAAGGTTCTCAGAAGGTTTTTGCTGACATTGATAGAATGCTTCCCTAACTAACAGAAAACTGGACACAAACATTAGGGGAACATTATGGGTAACATTACAAAAACGTTCTCTCTCCCCAGAATTATTACTGTAGCTGGGACGTGGGTAGTAATGTCCTTGTATTTTCCAATGGTTGGAATTTAATGTGTATTGGTATAGAGCAGGGATGGGTAACTGGTGGCCTGCAGCCCCACTTTTGTAGGTCCGCAGATTATTATATAAAAAATAAATACAAATAAAAAAATAATTGGAACTGAGTCGGAGTCTCAATTTACTGTTGAGAGTTAGAATAATAAAATACACAAGGTGCAACTTCTAAATTTGCTGCTAACTTTTCTCTCCGCCCCATGGCAAAATGAGTAGAATTGCATGAAATGAGTTGTAAAATTGCTAAATCTTCTCTGGATGTGGGGGGGTTTGGAGCCACTGTGGCCCCTCATGATGAGTTCTGTTTTTTTGTGGCCCCCACCCCCATCAAAGTTGCCCAACCCTGGTATAGATAGAGAGTGAAGGGAGATCATTGAAAAGGTATTGCAACAGATAGAGGATAATTGATTTTGGAGTCATACTATATTTCACACACATAAACACATTCGCTCTCAGACACACACACACACAGTTGCATGATGCACACGTACACATGCACGCACACACACACTCCTCCACTCCCAGCCTATCCTTGGCCCAGATCGTAGGTAGAGTTAGAGTGATGGAGGGTTGTAAAGGAGAACAGACCATTAGCTTCATTGATATCTGCCTTGAGGCTGACAGAGGAAACGCTGTGTCACAAAGTTGTAAAGATTTACCTGAGACACCGCCAGCTCTCACAGTGTGACTCTGTGTGTGTTTGTGTGTGTGTGTCAGGCCACCATCATTCACCCTGTCCTTCTCCTAGAAGTGGCCGTCACAGACAACAACCCTGGCCTCTCTGTCACTGAGGAGCTGCCTCTATAATACAATTGAAACGTCAGATATTGGCTAGGATGGATCTAATAAGCCCAGGAATGGGCAAAAATAACAAAATACAATTACAAAATATAGGTACAAAATACCATAAAGTTCAATGTATCAAAATAAACTACAAAATACTTGTATTACAAAATACTTTAGTAATGTATTTAATTAAAATACATGTACACTGAAAAAAAATATAAACGGAACATGTAAAGTGTTGGTCGAATGATTCATGAGCTGAAGAAAAAAAAATCACAGAAATGTTCCATACGCATCTCTCAAATTTTGTGCACAAATTTGTTTACAGCCCTGTTAGTGAGCATTTCTCCTTTGCCAAGATAATCCATCCACCTGACAGGTGTGGCATATCAAGAAGCTGATTAAACGGCATTATCATTACACAGGTGCACCTTGTGCTGGGGTCAATAAAAAGCCACTTTAAAATGTGCAGTTTCTTCACACAAGACAATGCCACAGATGTCTCAAGTTTTGAGGGAGCGTGCAATTGGCATGCTGACTGCAGGAATGTCCACCAGAGCTGCTGCCAGAGAATTGAATGTTAATTTCTCTACCATAAACCACCTCCAACATTTAACATTTAACATTTTCGTCATTTAGCAGACGCTCTTATCCAGAGCGACTTACAAATTTGTGCATTCACCTTATGATAGCCAGTGGGACAACCACTTTACAATTATTATTATTTTTTTGGGGTGGGGGGTGGGGTAAGGGGGGTAGAAGGATTACTTTATCCTATCCCAGGTATTCCTTAAAGAGGTGGGGTTTCAAGTGTCTCCGGAAGGTGGTGAGTGACTTCGCTGTCCTGGCATCGTGAGGGAGCTTGTTCCACCATTGGGGTGCCAGAGCAGCGAACAGTTTTGACTGGGCTGAGCGGGAACTGTGCTTCCGCAGAGGTAGGGGAGCCAGCAGGCCAGAGGTGGATGAACGTAGTGCCCTCGTTTGGGTGTAGGGACTGATCAGAGCCTGAAGGTACGGAGGTGCCGTTCCACTCACAGCTCCGTAGGCAAGCACCATGGTATTGTAGCAGATGCGAGCTTCAACTGGAAGCCAGTGGAGTGTGCGGAGGAGCAGGATGACGTGAGAGAACTTGGGAAGGTCGAACACCAGACCTTCTGCGGCGTTCTGGATGAGTTGTAGGGGTTTAATGGCACAGGCAGGGAGCCCAGCCAACAGCGAGTTGCAGTAATCCAGACGGGAGATGACAAGTGCCTGGAATAGGACCTGTGCCACTTCCTGTGTAAGGCAGGGTCGTACTCTGCGAATGTTGTAGAGCATGAACCTACAGGATCGGGTCACCGCCTTGATGTTAGCGGAGAACGACAGGGTGTTGTCCAGGGTCACGCCAAGGCTCTTTGCACGCTGGGAGGAGGACACAACGAAGTTGTCAACCATGATGGCGAGATCATGGAACGGGCAGTCCTTCCCCGGGAGGAAGAGCAGCTCCCTCTTGCCGAGGTTCAGCTTGAGGTGGTGATCCGTCATCCACACTGATATGTCTGCCAGACATGCAGAGATGCGATTCGCCACCTGGTTATCAGAAGGGGGAAATGAGAAGATTAATTGTGTGTCGTCTGCGTAGCAATGATAGGAAAGGCCATGTGAGGATATGACAGAGCCAAGTGACTTGGTGTATAGCGAGAATGGGAGAGGGCCTAGAACTGAGCCCTGGGGGACACCAGTGGTGAGAGCACGTGGTGCGGAGACAGATTCTCGCCACGCCACCTGGTAGGATCGACCTGTCAGGTAGGACGCAATCCAAGAGTGAGCCGCGCCGGAGATGCCCAACTCGGAGAGGGTGGAGAGGAGGATCTGATGGTTCACAGTATCAAAGGCAGCAGATAGGTCTAGAAGGACGAGAGCAGAGGAGAGAGAGTTAGCTTTAGCAGTGCAGAGAGCCTCCGTGACACAGAGAAGAGCAGTCTCAGTTGAATGACCAGTCTTGAAACCTGACTGGTTTGGATCAAGAAGGTCATTCTGAGAGAGATAGCAAGAGAATTGGTTAAAGACGGCACGCTCAAGAGTTTTGGAGAGAAAAGAAAGAAGGGATACTGGTCTGTAGTTGTTGACATCGGAGGGATCGAGTGTAGGTTTTTTGAGAAGGGGCGCAACTCTCGCTCTCTTGGAGACGGAAGGGACATAGCCAGCCGTCAAGGATGAGTTGATGAGCGAGGTGAGGTAAGGGAGAAGGTCTCCGGAAATGGTCTGGAGAAGAGAGGAGGGGATAGGGTCAAGCGGGCAGGTTGTTGGGCGGCCGGCCGTCATATGTCGCAAGATTTCATCTGGAGAGAGAGGGGAGAAAGAAGTCAAAGCATAGGGTAGGGCAGTGTGAGCAGGACCAGCGGTGTCATTTGACTTAACAAACGAGGATCGGATGTCGTCAACCTTCTTTTCAAAATGGTTGACGAAGTCATCCACAGAGAGGGAGGGCGGGGGGATTCAGCAGGGAGGAGAAGGTGGCAAAGAGCTTCCTAGGGTTAGAGGCAGAGGCTTAAATTTACAGTGGTAGAAAGTGGCTTTAGCAGCGGAAACAGAGGAAGAGAATGTAGAGAGGAAGGAGTGAAAAGATGACAGGTCCGCAGGGAGTCTAGTTTTCCTCCATTTCCGCTCGGCTGCCCGGAGCCCTTTTCTGTGAGCTCGCAATGAGTTGTCAAGCAACGGAGCAGGAGGGGAGGACCAAGCCGGCCGGGAGGATAGGGGACATAGAGAGTCAAAAGATGCAGAAAGGGAGGAGAGGAGAGTTGAGGAGGCAGAATCAGGAGATCGGAGGGAGAAGGATTTAGCAGAGGGAAGAGATGATAGGATGGAAGAGGAGAGAGTAGTGGGAGAGAGAGAGCGAAGGTTGCGACGGCACATTACCATCTGAGTAGGGGCAGAGTGAGTAGTGTTGGAGGAGAGCGAGAGAGAAAAGGATACAAAGTAGTGGTCGGAGACTTGGAGGGGAGTTGCAGTGAGATTAGTAGAAGAACAGCATCTAGTAAAGATGAGGTCAAGCGTATTGCCTGCCTTGTGAGTAGGGGGGGACGGTGAGAGGGTGAGGTCAAAAGAGGAAAGGAGTGGAAAGAAGGAGGCAGAGAGAAATTAGTCAAAGGCAGACGTAGGGAGGTTAAAGTCACCCAGAACTGTGAGGGGTGAGCCATCCTCAGGAAAGAAACTTGTCAAGCTCATTGATGAACTCTCCAAGGGAACCTGGAGGGCGATAAATGACAAGGATGTTAAGCTTGAATGGGCTAGTGACTGTGACAGCATGGAATTCAAATGAGGAGATAGACAGATGGGTCAGGGGAAAAAGAGAGAATGTCCACTTGGGAGAGATGAGGATTCCTGTGCCACCACCGCGCTGACCAGATGCTCTCGGGTTATGCGAGAACACATGATCAGACGAGGAAAGAGCAATAGGAGTAGCAGTGTTTTCTGTGGTAATCCATGTTTCCGTCAGCGCCAAGAAATCGAGGGACTGGAGGGTAGCATAGGCTGAGATGAACTCTGCCTTGTTGGCCGCAGAACGGCAGTTCCAGAGGCTGCCGGAGACCTGGAACTCCACGTGGGTCATGCGCGCAGGGACCACCAGATTAGAGTGGCAGCAGCCACGCGGTGTGAAGCGTTTGTATGGCCTGTGTAGAGAGGAGAGAACAGGGATAGACAGACACATAGTTGACAGGCTACAGAAAAGGCTACAATAATGCAAAGGAGATCGGAATGAAATTAACTAAACATCTGGGAAAGCGAGAGAGCGGGGCCTCCCTCATTTACGTTTCACTGAAACTCATTTACGTTTAACTGTCACGTTCGTCCTGTAAAGGATTGGACCAAGGTGCAGCGTGGTATGCGTACATAGTCGTTTATTATATAAACACCAACAAAATAACAAACTCCAACAGAACGTGAAGTTCAAAAGGCTAAACATCCATCAAGCCAAACTGAAACAAGATCCCACAACTAAGGTAGGCAACATGGCTACCTAAGTATGATCCCCAATCAGAGACAACGATCGACAGCTGCCTCTGATTGGGAACCACACCCGGCCAACATAGATATACACATTCTAGAATTTCACATAGATATTCACATTCTAGATAATACCCATATATATTCACACCCTGACCAAACCAACTAGAAATCTCTATGTCATGGCGTGACAATAATTCTCCCAACTTCCACTTTAGAAATTATAATTGTTGTAAACTACAGCGGTTCAATGTTTTCTAGGAATAGACTCTAACTTAGTTTATTCAGCTAGCTAACTTGGTACAGTATTCTTCCATGAAAACCGCCCAGGTCACCGTTTCCTATGACGCCATAGCTAACTAGCACGCTAGCTTCCAATAACACGGTTTAGCAGCAATACTCGGTTACAACAAGCTACCAATAGTGTGTTAACACGCTAAACAGATCAGTCATGTCCGTGTCTAACGTTGTGTAAAGTTTTGGGGTTAGTTTTGACAGTTTGAGTGAGTACGTCGTCAACTTATTCAGCCAGTTAGTTAGCTAGCTAGAATAATTAGCATATTAGCTAGCCATTGCTCTCTGTCAACGAACCAACCCCTCCTCCCACGGTATGAAACACACAGAGAGAGCCAAGCTAACGTTAACTAGTCACCCATGTCTTGAATTCCTTTTGAACGACTCTGGTTACGAGTATGTAAAAATAAAACACAAATAAATGTAGGTTATAACTTACCCGTGGTCCTCTGTAGCTCAGCTGGTAGAGCACGGCGCTTGTAACGCCAAGGTAGTGGGTTCGATCCCCGGGACCACCCATACACAAAAATGTATGCACGCATGACTGTAAGTCGCTTTGGATAAAAGCGTCTGCTAAATGGCATATTATTATAATTATTATTACCCTTAGTAGCTACTGTTAGCTAGTTAAGTGTAAAGCTAGCTACTGAATCGATTTAGCCAGTAACGCATCTGTCCCAACGGAGAGAAAGCATCTCCAAACATTACAGCTAGGTCGTTCCAGCTATTGTTTAGTTAGCTATCCAGGTAGCAACAAGCTAGCTACATTTCGAGTACAGTAGCTACTAACTACCTAACGTTAACGCTTCAGATAATGAGATTAGAAAAACAGCTGAATGGTAGGTAGCTAGCTGGCATATTTATATACAGTATTTGATACATTTTGCATGTTGATTTAAACAGGAATCATTATTCAACATCTCTTCACCTAGGATTTGAACGTACAACTTCTTGGTTCACAGTACTTTGATCTTCTCACTATGCGACCGTGTCCCTGTCAGGTATTGGTTAATCTATTCTCATCATTGATTTTATTGACTTATTTCAGCAATTTAAGGGCTTTCTGTATAGTTGTCTAATGTTGGTGGGGCATGTTAACCTGTTTTAATGGTATGCCTGAACGCCTGAAATATTTTTTATTGAGTGTACTTTTAACAGAGCTGAGCTTTACTTCAAAGTGCATTCACCCTATTGCTTACACCTATCAAGTTGTTTCATCTACATAAGTGTCACGATCGTCGACAGAAGCGGACCAAGGCACAGCGTGATATGCGTACATTCTTTATTACGTGTTGTACACAACTCATGAACAAAACAACAAACCAAACCAAACGATACGTGAAGTCCTAGGTTAACACCAAAACAAACCATACGGAACAAGATCTCACAAATAACTAGTGCCAACAGGCTGCCTAAGTATGGTTCCCAATCAGAGACAACAAGCTACAGCTGCCTCTGATTGGGAACCACCCTGGCCAACATAGAAATACACGAACTAGAACATGAACATAGAAAATATAACATAGACACTACACACCCTGGCTCAACATTTAAGAGTCCCCAGAGCCAGGGCGTGACAGTACCCCCCCCCAAAGGCGCGGACTGCGACCGCACCAACCAAACACAAGAGGGTAGGGGCCGGGTGGGCATTCCGCCTCGGAGGCGGATCCGGCTCTGGGCGTGACCACCACTCTCTCTCTACCCCCCCCCGTAGCGCCCCTGGTCTGGTCCCGCTGGCCGGAGCTGGACTGGACATCGGTGGAGCGGATTTGCTTTGGCTCCGGTGTGGAGCAGCTGACCGGTGCCGGACCAGGCACCGGTGGAACAGGCACGGAACGTGCCGGACTGACGACGCGCACCACTGGCTTGGTGCGGGGAGCAGGAACGGGCCGGACCGGGCTGACGACACGCACCACTGGCTTGGTGCGGGGAGCAGGAACGGGCCGGACCGGGCTGGCGACGCGCACCACTGGCTTGGTGCGGGGAGCAGGAACGGGCCGGACCGGTCTGGCGACGCCGCACCACTGGCTTGCGCGGGAGCAGGAACGGGCCGGACCGGCTGACGACGCCGCACCACAGGCTTGGTGCGGGGAGCAGGAACGGGCCGGACCGGGCTGACGACGCGCACCACTGGCCTGGTGCGGGGAGCAGGAACGGGCCGGGCTGGACTGGGAACACGCACCATTGGCTTGGTGCGAGGAGCAGGAACAGGCCGGGCTGGACTGGGAACACGCACCATTGGCCTGGTGCGGGGAGCAGGAACAGGCCGGGCTGGACTGGGAACACGCACCATTGGCCTGGTGCGGGGAGCAGGAACAGGCCGGGCCGGACTGTGAATACGCACCACTAGCCTGGTGCAGGGAGCAGGAACGGGCCGGGCCGGACTGGGAACACGCACCACTGGCTTAGTACGAGGAGCAGGAACGGGTCGGGCCGTACTGGGAACACGCACCACTAACTTAGAGCGGGGAGCAGGAACGGGCCGGACCGTACTGGGAACACACACCACTGGCCTTGTGCGGGAAGCAGGAATGGGTCGAGCCGTACTGGGAACACGCACCACTAACTTAGTGCGGGGAGCAGGAACGGGCCGGACCGTACTGGGAACACACACCACTGGCCTTGTGCGGGAAGCAGGAATGGGTCGAGTCGTACTGGGAACACGCACCACTGGCTTAGTGCGGGGCTCAGGAACGGGCCGGACCGGACTGGTGACACACATCACTTGTTTGGTGCGAGGAGCGGGACTGGGTTTCCTTATAAACCTCCGCTCCCTCTGCTGCCTACTAAGTTCCTCTCGCCGTGCCTCTACACTCTCCTTCTCCCTTAACGCCTCCTGTAGCTCCTCCCTCTGACCAATTAACTCCTGCTCCCTCATGACCAATAGCCCCCGTAACCTGGTGGCCTCCTCTCCTATTCTGCAGATTCGCCCTGTAGCTGCCACCTGCTGCCCCGTCGTCCACGCCGTGTGCCCCCCCCACATTTTTTTATTGGGGTTGCCTCTCGCGTGTCCGTCGTCGGCACGGTTGGCGCCGTTTCTCCTCTCCTACCTGGGCCTCCTCATTCATTGCCCTCCGGTAACGGACGGCCTCCTCCTCCGTGATTCTCCCCCAACCGAGGAGGACATCTACCAACGTTACCTCCTGTTTAGTTCCCGGTGTTAGCTCCTGAACACGCTGCTTGGTCCTATTTTGGTGGGATCTTCTGTCACGATCGTCGACAGAAGCGGACCAAGGCGCAGCGTGATATGCGTACATTCTTTATTACGTGTTGTACACAACTCACAAACAAAACAACAAACCAAACCAAACGATACGTGAAGTCCTAGGTTAACACCAAAACAAACCATACGGAACAAGATCCCACAAATAACTAGTGCCAACAGGCTGCCTAAGTATGGTTCCCAATCAGAGACAACAAGCTACAGCTGCCTCTGATTGGGAACCACCCTGGCCAACATAGAAATACACGAACTAGAACATGAACATAGAAAATACAACATAGACACTACACACCCTGGCTCAACATTTAAGAGTCCCCAGAGCCAGGGCGTGACAATACGTGCCTAGGGAGGAGGGGTTAGGGTTTCTTCTGGACAGGGCTTAACTATACTGGCCCAATAAGCACATTCCTTAGAGATATCCCTTATTAGCCCAGTGGTTAGGGTGTTCGTCATTGGTGTTGGTGGCCTGGGTTTGAGAAATGCAGGGTGAGTCACACTACTCGAGAGCTCTCCAAGGTGAAGACACAAGTGTAACATTTTATTACTAGAACTCTTCCACCATATTGATAGCAGATTCTCTCAGCTTGTTACTACTGAGTCCTTGATCTCTATGGTGCCACTCTAACTCATTCACACTGCCACACTGCCATCTTGTTGAGGTAGATATGCATGCAGGAGATTGTTGATATGAGCTGAGCCCCAGATCTGCATGCATCCTCTCCTTGGCTGCATCTCAATTATCTTAAGTGGCTTCCTTTCCTGTGGCTTCGAATGAGTGTAAATGAAGGAGAGGAGACAAGGAGTGAAAGTTACTTTAGAGTGTTGAGATGGACCCTATCACCCTACCATCCTAAAGTCAGGCCGGTTTTTATGAGTCATAGCAATAGAGTGTTGTGTACAAATAGATCTCGGGCAGATGTAGGTATCATCAATCATTCAGATGTTTGAATGAGTTCATATGCCGTCCTATTTTCTTCCTAAAAGTACACTACTCTTGTTTTAGAAGGTCATGAGTGGTTAAGTTTTAAATTATGTACACAGAGACTTGAAAATGTAATGGAATTCTTAAGTCTGCTGAGAATTATCCTTACCTCGACCCTCAGTTTATGGTGATATTGTGGGAGTCACAGATCGAAGTTTGTGTACGTGTGTGTGTGTGTGTGTGTGATTGCAAGTTCACTTCAGACATCTTGATAAATATTCAATGCAAAAAAACACTGAAAACAGGGGTGAAACTCATTCGAACTGCCAAGAAAACAGATCTCTCTTGACAAAGCTGTTAAATTATGGATTCATAAACCACTGCATTTCTGAGGGAGTGTGTGCCCTTTAAAATCCACACTACATATACTGCTTATGAGGGGCAATGGACTGTAGGAGAGGGCTACAACTCTGATCCCAATGGCCAGTCTACTACAATAATGATTCATGGCCTTGTCCTAGGTGTTTGGATACCAGGAAAATATTGTGGTAAAACTGTCCAAAAATGTCATCTCTTTTCTCGCAGATCATTCAGACCATCTGGGTCTGGTGGCATGAAGAAAATATCTGCCTCCAAACATTTAGTCTGGCCCCCTAGAAGAGAATATAGAGTAGTTAAATCTTCCTTATGCAATAGCTGTCCCTCTCAGGCACTTTAAATGTCACGAGAATTGAATTGAGAATGCCCCATGAATTCCAATTCAATTCTTGAATTTGAATTGAATTAGTAAACATGATAAAAAAAATACTATTTGAATTAAAGGAAATATAATTGAATTCAGTGAAATGTATTGAAATTCAAATGCCTCTTCTCTTCTATACTGAACAAAAATATAAACGCAACATGAACAATTTCAAAGATTTTACTGATTTACAGTTCATATAAGGAAATAAGATAATTGAAATAAATTCCTTAGGCCCTAATCTAAGGATTTCACATGTCTGGGCAGGGGTGCAGCCATGGGTGGGCCTTGGAGGGCATAGGCCCACCCAATTGGCAGCCAGGCCCAGCCAATCAGAATTAGTTTTTCCCCACAAAAGGTACACCTGTGTAATGATCATGCTGTTTAATCAGCTTATTGATATGCCACACCTGTCAGGTGGATGGATTATCTTGGCAAAAGAGAAATGCTCACTAACTGGGATGTAAACAAATTTGTGCACAAAATCTGAGAGATGCGTATGCAATTTTTTTATTTCAGCTCATAAAACATGGGACCAACACTTTACATGTTGTGTTTATATTTTTGTTGTTGTTTATACAAATATACATCTTGTACATAAATCATCAAACATGTCGTTATATACATGCATATAAAATATTGTTGAAACAATAGATTTTCAGGACACTCTTAAAATGAAAACAAAACCTGTATCCGAATATATACATTGAGTGTACAAAACATTTACATAACATAGACTGACCATGTGAATCCAGGGGAAAGCTACAGTATGATTCCTTATTGATGTCACTTGTTAAATCCACTTCAATCAATGTAGATGAAGGGGAGGGTTTGGCCGGGGGTCTTTACTTGGCTCATCGTGCTCTAGCGACTCCTTGTGGCAGGCCGGGCACCTGCAGTCTGACTTCGGTCGTCAGTGGAACGGTGTTTCCTCAAACACATTCCAGGTTAAGCGTGCGTGTCATGTTTCAGAGGACGCATGACTCGACCTTCGCCTCTCCCAAGCCCGTTGTGGAGTTGCAGCAATGAAACAAGATCGTAATCACGAAATTGTCATTTAAAAAAAGAATGGTCCACCACCCAAAGGACATCCAGCCAACTTGACACGACTGTGGGAAGCATTGAGTCAACATGGGCCAGCATCCCTGTAGAACGCTTTCGACACCTTGTAGTCCATGCCCCGACAAATTGAGGCTGTTCTGAGGGCAAAAGGGGGTGCAACTCAATATTAGGAAGGTGTTCCTAATGTTTTGTACACTCTGTGTATTTCATTAATCACTTATATTTTGTTCAATATGGGGAAAATACTACACTTCCCAGAATGCATTAGTTTAACCAGTTGACCCTGAGGCCTTCAAAAAGAAGCCAAACAAATGAAATGGTTGGTGGAAATGTAATTGGCTATTCTAAGCACAAAGGTTAAAAGAGTATATGAACATTCTTTGGTATCTGGAAGTGTGACCTGTCAGATTCAATTAAACTCTCATGTTCTATGACTGAGTGGAATTTCTTTGAATTGCACTGAATTAAATACTTCCTGTCACTCAAACTCAAATTCTACATCCTGTGGGTTGTGGCCAGTTAGAATTTCAACTCATGAGTTGAATGGGAGTCAACTCATGTAACCGTAAAAGCCTTGGTTTCTTGCATGTTAACATCAGAAGCATCCTCCCTAAGTTTGAGTTATTCACTGCGTTAGCACACTCCGCCAACCCTGATGTTCTAGCAGTGTCTGAATCCTGGCTTAGGAAGGCCACCAAAAACTCTGAAATGTCCATCCCCAACTACAACATTTTCCGTCTAGATAGACCTGCCAAAGGGGGCGGAGTTGCAATCTACTGTAGAGATAGCCTGCAGAGCTCTATCATACTATCCAGGTCTGTGACCAAAGAGTTTGAGCTTCTACTTTTAAAAATCCACCTTTCCAGAAATAAGTCTCTCACTGTTGCCGCTTGCTACAGACCCCCCTCAGCCCCCAGCTGTGCCCTGGACACCATATGTGAATTGATTGCCCCCCATCTATCCTCAGAGTTCGTACTGCTTGGTGACCTAAACTGGGATATGCTTAACACCCCGGCCGTCCTACAATCTAAACTAGATGCCCTCAATCTCACACAAATTATCAAGGAACCTACCAGGTACAACCCTAAATCTGTAAACATGGGCACCCTCATAGATATCATCCTGACTAATTTACCCTCTAAATACACCTCCACTGTCTTCAACCAGGATCTCAGCAATCACTGCCTCATTGTCTGCGTCCATAATGGGTCCGCGGTCAAACGACCACCCCTAATCACTGTCAAACGCTCCCTAAAACACTTTAGCGAGTAGGCCTTTCTAATTGACCTGGCCCGGGTATCCTGGATGGATATTGACCTCATTCCGTCAGTAGAGGATGCCTGGTTGTTCTTTACAAGTGCTTTCCTCTCCATCTTAAATAAGTAAATGTAAATGTAAATGTAAAATGTAAATGTAAATGTTAAATAAGCATGCCCCATTCAAAAAAATCAGAACTAAGAACAGATATAGCCCCTGGTTCACCCCAGACTTGACTGCCCTTGACCAGCACAAAAACATCCTGTGGCGTACTGCATTAGCATCGAACAGCCCCTGCGATATGCAACTTTTCAGGGAAGTCAGGAACCAATCAGTTAGGAAAGCAAAGGCTAGCTTTTTCAAACAGAAATGTGCATCTTGTAGCACTAACTCCAAAATGTTTTGGGACACTGTAAAGTCCATGGAGAATAAGAGCACCTCCTCCCAGCTGCCCACTGCACTGAGGCTAGGAAACACTGTCACCACCGATAAATCTACGATAATCAAGAATTTCAACAAACATTTTCCTACGGCTGGCCATGCTTTCCACCTGGCTACCCCTACCCCGGCCACCAGCTCTGCACCCTCCGCTGCAACTTGCGCATGTCCCACCCCCCGCTTCTCCTTCACCCAAATTCAGATAGCTGATGTTCTGAAAAAGCTGCAAAATCTGGACCCCTACAAATCAGCTGGGCTAGACAATCTGGACCCTTTCTTTCTAAAATTAGCCGCCGAAATTGTCGCAACCCCTATTACTAGCCTGTTCAACCTATTTTTCGTATTGTCTGAGATCCCCAAAGATTGGAAAGCTGCCGCGGTTATCCCCCTCTTCAAAGGAGGTGACACTCTAGATCCAAACTGTTACAGACCTATATCCATCTTGCCCTGCCTTTCGAAAGTATTTGAAAGCCAAGTTAACAAACAGATCACCGACCATTTCGAATCCCACCGTACCTTCTCCGCTATGCAATCTGGTTTCCGAGCTGGTCATGGGTGCACCTCAGCCACGCTCAAGGTCCTAAACGATATTATAACCACATTTTGTATACATCTGGCCCTTCATTGGACACTGTGTTAACAAACCTCCAAACGAGCTTAAATGTCATACAACACTCCTTCCGTAGCCTCCAATTGCTCTTAAACGCTAGTTAAACTAAATGCATGCTCTTCAATCGAACGCTGCTTGCACCCGCCCGCCCGACTAGAATCACTACTCTCGGCGGGTCTGACTTAGAATATGTGGACAACTACAAATACCTAGGTGTCTGGTTAGACTGTAAACTCTCCTTCCAGACTCACATTAAGCATCTCCAATCCAAAGTTAAATCTAGAATCGGTTTTTATTTTGCAACAAAGCCTCCTTCATAAATGCTGCCAAAAAAGCCCTCGTAAAACTGACTATCCAACCAATCCTTGACTTCGGCGATGTCATTTACAAAATAGCCTCCAACACACTACTCAGCAAATTGGATGTAGTCTATCACAGTGCCATCCGTTTTGTCACCAAAGCCCCATATACTACCCACCATTGTGACCTGTACGCTCTCGTTGGCTGGCCCTCACTACATATTCATCGCCAAACCCACTGGCTCCAGGTCATCTATAAATCACTGCTAGGCAAATCCCCACCTTATCTTAGCTCATTGGTCACCATAGCAACACCCACCCGTAGTATGTGCTCCAGCAGGTATATCTCACTGGTCATCCCCAAAGCAACACCTCCTTTGGCCGCCATTCCTTCCAGTTCTCTGCTGCCAATGACTGGAACGAACTGCAAAAATCTCTGAAGCTGGAGACTCTTATCTCCCTCACTAACTTTAAGCATCAGTTGTCAGAGCAGCTTACCGATCACTGCACCTGTACACAGCCCATCTGTAATTAGCCCACCCAACTACCTCATCCCCATATTGTTATTTATTTTGCTCATTTGCACCCCAGTATCTCAATTTGCACATCATCTTCTGCACATCTATCACTCCAGTGTTAATACTAAATTGTAATTATTTTGCACTATGGCCTATTTATTGCCTTACCTCCATAACTTATTACATCTGCACACACTGTATATAGATTTTCTATTTTTCTATTTTTCTACATATGTAACTCTGTGTTGTTGTTGTTTTTATCGCACTGCTTTGCTTTATCTTGGCTAGGTCACAGTTGTAAATTAGAACTTGTTCTCAACTGGCCTACCTGGTTAAATAAAGGTGCAATAAAATAAAAAATCCAAAATTCTGATTTGAGCCCAACCCTGCCTTCCAGGCGATCTGCAACTACCATTAGGCCAACCTTTTCCCCTGACAACTCAATATCTCTAAACTTCTCTTTGGGTAAATCTGTGCCATTTTCACCTTCCTCTTTTGAATGGTGATAACTCTGCGGCAGTATAGAATGATCACACACCATTACAAGCTATTACAACACAAACAACTCCCTGCTTACACACGGCGCACCACATTCTCAATGAAACATGAACTTCACATACAGAGACATAGCCATAAAAATCCTAAACTGACACACACTTAAGTCCAATTACTATACCACCTAGTCTGCCTACTCCACCTCCCCAAGAGCTTTATAGTAGCCCCATACAACAGAACTACAATCTGCATTCACACACACATACAGAGCAGCCTAACCAGATTTCAGGAGTTGAGTGAACAATGTTTATGATAAACAGGCGCTTCAGAATAGCGCCATATTAAAATCTGGGTATTAAACAGTACCACTTGGCTGCCGAGGCTCCTAATCCTGGCCTTAAACCCTGGTAAAAATAGGACTGGGTCTAACAGTCATCCAGAGAGCGGAGAGTCAGGAGATTAGGGGAAGTGCTGTGGATTGGGGAGGAGAGGGAAGGGAAAGGCTTGGAGAGGTTCTGGCGGCTGGTGCTATTTTCTTTTCTCCATTCTTTACTAATCTATTTTTTTACTTAACACTGTTTTTTTATTTTCATAAAAACTGCATTGTTGGTTAAGGGCTTGTAAGTGAGCATTTCACTGTAATGTCTACACCTGTTGTATTTGGCACATGTGGCAAATAACATTTGATTTGATTTGATTTTAGTGCTTGTTATTCCATTAGACACACTGAGCTGAGGGAGAGGGAGCACATAGAAGAGGAGAAGCTGAAAGGGTGATGAATTATGAATTATGGTTTAGGGATGCAGGGAGACAAGGGAATAGGAGGGAGGACAAGAGGATGACTAGTGAGATTTCCCTACATGGTTGTGCATGCGTGCTTGCGTTCGTTTGTTTGTGCATGTGTGTGTTTTGCGCACGCATGTGTGTGTGTGTGCGAGTGTGTAGAACCAGTGAAGCATCACCCCATGTTCTTGTAGAACTACACTTCCTCCTTCCTCTACCTGTCTAATGCTCACACTAATTACCAGGGAGCTTCCCTACAAATACTTCTGTCTGCAGACGCTGCTTTCCTTGTGTAATGGTCAGCCAGCCTGCAGAGAGAGACTGGTCTTAGTAGACTAGACTCTGCTGCCTCAGCAGCCATTACAACACTGACTGGGACACAAGCCAAGAGCTCTGGGATGAAGCAGATTCCATCTCAGAGGGAGATTTGAGTCAGTATTGAGATTTCAAATATTTTCATACTAAAAAGCCTCAGGAGAGTTGCTCAAAAATTCTCTGTCCATTTTCACAGAATGAAGTTTAAGTTACAGGGAGAGGAGATGAGTATTTAGATCATACACAATAAAAACAAATGGTTCTATATAGTGCCAAATAATGGTTATTTGGCTTGTAACCATAGCGGTGCTATATAGAACCTTTTTTGATGGTTCTATAAAGTTCATAAGATTCTAATTGGAGACTGCATGGTGCTATAAAGAATAATTTCCTAAGGTTCTATAAAGAACCATTAAAAAAAGGTTATATATAGCACCAAAAAAAGGGTTCCGCTATGGTTACAACATCCCTTTTTGGGACTATATAGAACCCTTTTTTATGGTTCTTTAAATAACCTTTATGGAGAATAGTTCTATAAATAACCTTTCCTTTTTCTCAAAGGGTCTTCATAGACCCTTAAGAAAAACCATAAAATTTTTAAATTCTGGTTAGCCATATTATATTGTTAAAATTCCATAGGTGTTCTTATTGTGTTAATTGACTAGTTTAATCAGGTGTGCTAGCGCTGGAACAGGTGGAGGTCACTAAAGAGAATTGAGAACCACTGACTTAATCAACTTTTCTCATGTTACACAAGGCCAAATGTCACTGGCCATTGTAATATTTTACATTCAATCACACAACAGATTAGATGAACTGGAATGATACTTTCACTCACGGTTGCACAAAAAGAGCTGTTTGTAAACCACTCCCCAAAATATTTGAATAAGCCGCCGCAGTTCATCAGGAAGTGTATAGGAGATGTTGTACCCACTGTGACTATTAAAACCTACCCAAACCAGAAACCGTGGATAGATGGCAGCATTCACGCAAAACTGAAAGCTCGAACCACCGCAGTTAACCATGGCAATGTGACTGGGAATATGGCTGAATACAAACAGCGTAGTTATTCCCTCCGTAAGGCAATCAAACAGGCAAAACGTCAGTACACAGACAAAGTGGAGTCGCAATTCAACGGCTCAGACACGAGACGTATATGGCAGGGTCTACAGACAATCACAGACTACAAAGGGAAAACCAGCCCCGTCGCGGACACCGAAGTCTTGCTTATGGACAAGCTAAACACCTTCTTCGCCCGCTTTGAGGATAACACAGTGCCACCGACGCGGCCCGCTACCATGGACTGTGGGCTCTCCTTCTCCGTGGCCGACGTGAGTAAGACATTTAAGCGTGTTAACTCTCGCAAGGCTCCCGGCCCAGATGGCATCCCTAGTCGTGTCCTCAGAGCATGCGCAGACCAGCAGGCTGGAGTGTTTATGGACATATTCAATCTCTCCCTATCCTAGTCTGCTGTCCCCACTTGCTTCAAGATGTCGACCATTGTTCCTGTAGCCAAGAAAGCAAAGGTAACTGAACTAAATGACTATCGCCCCGTAGCACTCACTTCTGTCATCATGAAGTGCTTTGAGAGGCTAGTTAAGGATCATATCACCTCTACCTTACCTGACACCCTAGACCCACTTCAATTTGCTTACCGCCCCAATAGATCCACAGACGATGCAATCGCCATCGCACTGCACACTGCCCTATCCCATCTGGACAAGAGGAATACCTATGTAAGAATGCTGTTCATTGACTATAGCTCAGCATTCAACACCATAGTACCCTCCAAGCTCATCATTAAGCTCTGGGCCCTGGGTCTGAACCCCGCCCTGTGCAACTGGATCCTGGACTTCATGACTGGGCGCTCCCAGGTGGTGAAGGTAGGAAACAACACCTCCACTTCGCTGATCCTCAATACAGGGGCCCCACAAGGGTGCGTGCTTAGCCCTCTCCTGTACTCCCTGTTCACCCATGACTGCGTAGCCACGCACGCCTCCAACTCAATCATCAAGTTTGCAGACGACACAACAGTAGTAGGCCTGATTACCATCAATGACGAGACAGCCTACAGGGAGGAGGTGAGGGCCCTGGGAGTGTGGTGCCAGGAAAATAACCTCTCACTCAACGTCAACAAAACAAAGGAGCTGATCATGGACTTCAGGGAACAGCAGAGGGAGCACGCCCCTATCCACATCGACAGGACTGCAGTGGAGAAGGTGGAAAGCTTAAAGTTCCTCGGCGTACACATCACTGACAATCTGAAATGGTCCACCCACACAGACAGTGTGGTGAAGAAGGCGCAACAGCGCCTCTTCAACCTCAGGAGGCTGAAGAAATTTGGCTTCACACCTAAAACCCTCACAAACTTTTACAGATGCACAAATGAGAGCATCCTGTCGGGCTGTATCACCACCTGGTACGGCAACTGCACCGCCGCAACCCCAGGGCTCTCCAGAGGGTGGTGCAGTCTGCCCAATGCATAACCGGGGGAAAACTACCTGCCCTCCAGGACACCTACAGAACCCAATGTCACAGGAAGGCCAAAAAGATCATCAAGGACAACAACCACCTGAGCCACTGCCTGTTCACCCCGCTATCATCCAGAAGGCGAGGTCAGTACAGGTGCATCAAGGCTGGGACCGAGAGACTGAAAAACAGCTTCTATCTCAAGGCCATCAGACTGTTAAATAGCCATCACTAGGCAGCTTCCACCCGGTTATGTAACCCTGCATCTTAGAGGCTGCTGCCCTATATACATAGACTTCACTGGCCACTTTAATAATGGAACACTAGTCACTTTAATAATGTTTACATATTTTTGCTTTACTCATCTCATAAGTATATACTGTATTCTATTCTACTGTATTTTAGTCTATGCCACTCCGACATTGCTCGTCCTAATATTTATATATTTCTTAATTCCATTCTGTTACTTTTAGATTTGTGTGTATTGTGTGTATTGTTGTGAATTGTTAGATATTACTGCACCGTTGGTGCTAGAAACACAAGTTTTTCGCTACACTCGCAATAACATCTGCTAAATATGTGTATGTGACCAATAAAATGTGATTTGATTTGAGAAGGACAAGAAATGTAGCTAATGTGTGAACGTTTGTTCACTCAACAAACTTCCTCACAGTTAGCTGAATGCATATTACTTGTTTAGTCGAATTACAAATTCATGTTTGCCTTTGGAAGGCAACACTGTATGTTGGTTCAGCTATATTCCCAAATGTTGTACAAACTCACAATCCTATTGCAGCTGGTTGCCTTAAAATGTTATGTTGAATCAACAAACTGCTCGAAGCGAGCTGAATTTGAACATGCTTGTTGAGTAAAATTACAAATGTATGTATGCTCAAAACCACTCAAAACCACACCCATCATTATCATATTTCACAGCATGCTCAATTGCAGGTTGATTTTCAGAATTGTTTGTTCCAATACCTGTGTTTTTGCATGTACATTGATTGGTTTTTATCCTACTAACAGTCACTTTTTATGTACTGTAAGTACAAAGTATTGATCATTTTACTTTGGAAGCAAGAAGTGAGCCTCCACCCCTAACCTCCCATCCCATTCCCTCAACTCCACCCCTAACCTCCCATCCCATCCCATTCCCCCAATCCCACCCATCCAACATCTCTCCATCCAACCACCCACCTCCTGCCACCCCCCCTCCCTAGCAGATGGGGTTGCTTGTCAGTCACCCATTGCAGCTGGTTGCCTTACAGTTTTAAGTATAGCCTAGCAGGCAAACCGGTTTAGCATACAGTGGGGCAAAAAAGTATTTAGTCAGCCACCAATTGTGCAAGTTCTCCCACTTAAAAAGATGAGAGAGGCCTGTAATTTTCATCATAGGTACACGTCAACTATGACAGACAAATTGAGAAAAGAAAATCCAGAAAATCACATTGTAGGATTTTTAATGAATTTATTTGCAAATTATGGTGGAAAATAAGTATTTGGTCACCTACAAACAAGCAAGATTTCTGGCTCTCACAGACCTGTAACTTCTTCTTTAAGAGGCTCCTCTGTCCTCCACTCGTTACCTGTATTAATGGCACCTGTTTGAACTTGTTATCAGTATAAAAGACACCTGTCCACAACCTCAAACAGTCACACTCCAAACTCCACTATGGCCAATACCAAAGAGCTGTCAAAGGACACCAGAAACAAAAGTGTAGACCTGCACCAGGCTGGGAAGACTGAATCTGCAATAGGTAAGCAGCTTGGTTTGAAGAAATCAACTGTGGGAGCAATTATTAGGAAATGGAAGACATACAAGACCACTGATAATCTCCCTCGATCTGGGGCTCCACGCAAGATCTCACCCCGTGGGGTCAAAATGATCACAAGAACGGTGAGCAAAAATCCCAGAACCACACGGGGGGGACCTAGTGAATGACCTGCAGAGAGCTGGGACCAAAGTACAAAGCCTACCATCAGTAACACACTACGCCGCCAGGGACTCAAATCCTGCAGTGCTAGACGTGTCCCCCCTGCTTAAGCCAGTACATGTCCAGGCCCGTCTGAAGTTTGCTAGAGTGCATCCAGAAGAGGATTGGGAGAATGTCATATGGTCAGATGAAACCAAAATATAACTTTTTGGTAAAAACTCAACTCGTTGTGTTTGGAGGACAAAGAATGCTGAGTTGCATCCAAAGAACACCATACCTACTGTGAAGCATGGGAGTGAAAACATCATACTTTGGGGCTGTTTTTCTGCAAAGGGACCAGGACGACTGATCCGTGTAAAGGAAAGAATGAATGGGGCCATGTATCGTGAGATTTTGAGTGAAAACCTCCTTCCATCAGCAAGGGCATTGAAGATGAAACGTGGCTGGGTCTTTCAGCATGACAATGATCCCAAACACACCGCCCGGGCAACGAAGGAGTGGCTTCGTAAGAAGCATTTCAAGGTCCTGGAGTCTCCAGATCTCAACCCCATAGAAAATCTTTGGAGGGAGTTGAAAGTCCGTGTTGCCCAGCGACAGCCCCAAAACATCACTGCTCTAGAGGAGATCTGCATGGAGGAATGGGCCAAAATACCAGCAACAGTGTGTGAAAACCTTGTGAAGACTTACAGAAAACGTTTGACCTGTGTCATTGCCAACAAAGGGTATATAACAAAGTATTGAGAAACTTTTGTTATTGACCAAATACTTATTTTCCACCATAATTTGCAAATAAATTCATTAAAAATCCTACAATGTGATTTTCTGGATTTTTTTCCCTCATTTTGTCTGTCATAGTTGACGTGTACCTATGATGAAAATTACAGGCCTCTCTCATCTTTTTAAGTGGGAGAACTTGCACAATTGGTGGCTGACTAAATACTTTTTTTCCCCACTGTATACTAGTCTAGTGTCTGCAGTGTTGTTGCTGCATGGTGACACATCCATCATTGTGAGTAATAACCAAACTATGCCAATCTCAACAGGTCATTACAAGTATGCTTTGTACACATAGACTCTACTGTCTGTAGTAACCTACCTTTTTCCTTACTCAAAGTTTTCATTTCGTTTCCTTGCCTGAGAGTTCATTTTTACCCTACATCTAATTCCATGCAACATTGTCGCCCAATTATATTTGACTCAAGTTAATTCATCAATGTGTAGTATGACGGATATTTTTTAGTGGACTATGAGTTAAAACTTAGTTAATCACGAACATAGAGTTAGAATTCTTTGTTGCTAGGCAAAGAACGTAATTGGGTCATTTCACTGTGTGTGTGTGGGTGAAGTGGGAATCTGACCTAGGGCAGATTAGCCAAATTCTTTTCCACAACAAGTCTATAGTAAAAACATTACTGTACGAACATAATTGCATTTTATCGATGGCAATTTGAATGCACAGAGATACCTTGACCAGATCCTGAGGCCCATTGTGAGGCCCATTTTTTTTTAAGGTATATGTGACCAACTGATGCATATCTGTATTCTCAGTCATGTGAAATCCATAGATTAGGGCCTAATGAATTTATTTCAATTACAATTGACTGATTTCCTTATATGAACTGTAACTCAGTAAAATCTTAGAAATTGATGCATGTTGTGTTTAAATATTTGTTCAGTATAAATTCACTAATGATATACTGTCTCAACAGCTGGGGGCCTTCACTGGTAGTGGCGTCAAAATGCAATGTAGAAAAGACCATTGACTTAAATCATACAGTGCCTTCAGAAAGTATTCAGACCCTTGACTTTTTCCACATTTTGTTACGTTACATCTTATTCTAAAATAGATTAAATTGTTTGTTTTCCCTCATCAATCTACACACAATACCCCATGATGACAAAGCAAAAACAGGTTTGTAGACATTTTTTGCTAATTTATAAAATAAAATAAACGGAAATATCAAATTTACATAAGTATTCAGACCCTTTACTCTGTACTTTGTTGAAGCACCTTTGGCAGCGATTACAGCATAGAGTCTTCTTGGGTATGATGCTACAAGCTTGGCACACCTGTATTTGGGGAGTTTCACCTATTCTTCTCTGCAGATCCTCTCAAGCTCTGTCAGGTTGGATGGGGAGCGTTACTGCACAGCTATTTTCAGGTCTCTCCAGAGATGTTCCATCGGGTTCAAGTCCGGGCTCTGGCTGGGCCACTCAAGGACATTCAGAGACTTGTCCCGAAGCCACTCCTGCGTTGTCTTGGCTGTGTGCTTAGGGTCGTTGTCCTGTTGGAAGGTGAACCTTCAGCCCAGTCTGAGGTCCTGAGCGCTCTGGAGCAGATTTTCATCAAGGTTCTCTCTGTTCTTTGCTCCGTTCATCTTTCCCTCGATCCTGACTAGTCTCCCAGTCCCTGCCGCTGAAAAACATCCCCCCACCATGCTTCACCGTAGGGACGGTGTCAGGTTTCCTCCAGACGTGACGCTTGGCATTCAGGCCAAAGAGTTCAATCTGGTTTCATCAGACCAGAGAATTTTCTTTCTCATGGTCTGAGAGCCTTTAGGTGCCTTTTGGCTAACTCCAAGCAGGCTGTAATGTGCCTTTTACTAAAGAGTGGCTTCCGTCTGGCCACTCTACCATAAAGTCTTGATTGGTGGAGTGCTGCAGAGATGGTTGTCCTTCTGGAAGGTTCTCCCTTCTCCACAGAGGAACTCTAGAGCTCTGTCAGATTGACCATCATGTTCTTGGTCACCTCCCTGACCAAGGCCCTTCTCCCCCGATTGCTCAGTTTGGCCGGGCAGCCAGCTCTAGATAGAGTCTTCGTGGTTCCAAACATCTTCCATTGAAGAATGATGGAGGCCACTGTGTTCTTGGGGACCTTCAATGCTGCAGAAATGTTTTGGTACCCTTCCCCAGATGTGTGCCTCAACACAATCCTTTCTAGAAGCTCTACAGACAATTCCTTCCACCTCATGGCTTGGTTTTTGCTCTGACATGCACTGTCAACTGTGGGACCTTATATAGACAGGTGTGTGCCTTTCCAAATCATGTCCAATCAATTGAATTTACCACAGGTGGACTCCAATCAAGATGTAGAAACATCTCAAGGATGTTCAATGGAAACAGGACGCACCTGAGCTCAATTTCGAGCTCATAGCAAAGGGGCTGAATGCTTATATAAATAAGGTTTTTCTTTTTTTTCTTTTTTAATACATTTACAAAAACTAAAAAAAACTGTTTTTGATTTGTGATTATGGGGTATTGTGTGTTTTTTTGTTGCCATTTTAGAATAAGGCTGTAATGTAACAAAATGTGGAAAAAGTCAAGGTGTCTGAATACTTTCACCAATGTTCCCTCAAATTTTTTCCAGCGCTGAGCAAATTTCAGGTCTGCTGAGTGCAAACTTGAAGATTGTGAAAAGTCTGTGCAACGTCCAGTGTGCGTTTACTGTGAACACTGAGGCTGTGCCCTTTTTAAGTTACTGCTTTAACAGTGGCCATGTAGGCTACTGTGGCTATTTGATAATAATGTAGGCCTACCAGATTGGCCTACCATCAAAAACAACTGAGAAAATTCATCCCATAACCATTTAACATGGAAATAGCTGTTCTATCATTCAGCCTACAGTAACAGCCAATGTGTGGTGTTCAATGTAGGCCTACATTCCATGAGACTTTTGAAATAAAACATGCAGGGCTTGACATTAACCTGTTTATCCACTTGTCCTTCAGACAAGGAGGTGACTGAAAATGTTGTTGTGTTGTTTGATACAAGAAAATAAAATGCATTATTATACCCACACCATTATTACAGAGAATCAGAAAAATTATGCAACCCTCTGCCTATTGGCTACTTAGCTTATTCAAGCCTATCTCAAAATACACTGCCCCTTTAAGCCAAAAAAAAAGCTCTTTACCTGACTCGCTTTTCAAAGATGTCTAGAAATGTTTTGTACTCTTGTAGGAAGCAATCACTTCTCTATTGCTGACTACAAATGATCTATAACTGGGCTAATAACTCAATAACTAGCAACGGATATTAACAAAATGTGCACGCGTGGCTACATGCAGCTCTCGCTTTGATCTCAAAACAAGCGCATCTACTCACGACCGCTCATGCTGTAAACACAGTCCAGTTCAAAGTAAATGGCACAGATCCATATATGGCAATGGTCTATTTGCATATAGGCCTACTGCAGCTCTGATTGTTTATGCCACACCGGTCTGTGTAGAGTACGGGCTGCATAGTGCGTGTCAATGCAATACAATCCTACTCCGATGCGTTCTGCCTACAACAAGTTTGTTTTGTTTCAATATGTTGCATTGAAAGGATCATAATTGCCACAGTAAAGGGAAACGTTGATAGTGTTAACAGGGAAAACTCTAGGACAGTGGTCACCAACCTTTTCTGAGTCAAGATCGCTTTGAGTCTAAATGCAAGCCGAGATCTACCGCTCAGATTTTTTTTTAAACATGGCTTTAAAAAACGTAAGCCTAAGCAACATTAACCAATTAACAACACTACTGTAGCAATGAGGTTTGTGCAGTAAGCCATAGGCCCAATACATTATCACCGCATATTGGCTTTGCTTGAATTGCCCTGCCAATGCATTGTTGTTCGGGTCATTAAAAAAAATTATATTTCAAAATTTGAGGTAGACTATATGTTCACACCGGTAATAGATCCGTGAAGCACAGCTGAGTGAGCATACATTTAAATAATTTGCTTTTTATTTTTATTTTACGGGGCTGATGGTGCCTGCATCTAATGGTCAGTCTCAGCAGAGGGAGAGAGCAGCAGACTGAGGGTCCGCCTCTCAACATTCCTCAGCTCTCCCTTTCCGACACTGACCAAAAAGGGACACCGTCTTCCAGCTGATGGCGAAACTCCAGTTGCACCGCATTATTTCTGCCTCATGCACAAATTCCTGTTGTTACTCCTATGAATAGAGAAAGTGAAATATTCCTCGATATTAAAAAAGACCCAAGCCGCTAATAATAACAACAACGCAAGCCTATAGATACACTTTCCTACTCATTCATTACTGCTGCAGTGCTTGTTGTAGCACTGAGTGGAAATAGGAAGAATGCGCATGTTATGGCTTATAAAAGTGTTGAATACAAAGTGTTGACAGTGCTGAGAAAGAACTTAAACATGAACTCACTCATAAAAACAGCATCTCTTTGCTGTATTCCTTGACAGTCTCGCTCTAGTCATGGTTCTTTTATGCCTGATATGTTACTGCAGACACGGTCATCTGAGCCATCCGATTGGCCAGCGGTACCCATATAGTGCACTTGATTTGCTCTCTGGGCCCGCCTGGAAGGCAAAGTTTGTACCTTCCGACATATTAAAATGTTCAAAATGGCAACAGTTAGCCTACCAAGCGTGCAGGGCAGCTGAATCGGTTGCACCTACCGCCAGTATATATATATATATTTAAAAATATATATATATTTATATATATATATATATATATATATGTTTTTTGTTTTTTTTTTAACAATAGGAATACAAGGCTTTATCGTTTTTTACAGAAATGTTTGGCGATGGTCTAGGAATGCCTTGGAGATCGACCAGTTGATCGCGATCAACTGGTTGGTGACCACTGCTCTAGAAAGTTAAGTGAAGTTCAATCTCGTGCTTCTTTCTCTCTGTGGGCTGATATTTCTGCCCAGCAGTCTCGGGGCTACTGCGCGTGCAGTTAAGAGGGAACATTTCTATATATTATTATTTTTTATTTTTTTATGTTTAAAAAAAAAAATATTTAGGGAACATTGCTCTTCACTCATGCAGTTTACTCTTTTATCCATTATATGGTTAATTTGAATGTATCTATGCACACTATCTCAGCCAATCATAGCTTAGCTGTTCATGCATCTCACTCCTTGAGCCAGAGTGAGATCGCTTACTGAGGGTGTCCAAGTGTCTCCAAGTTTTCTACTACTGTTATGTGTGCGTTCAGATACTAGTGAGTATTGTTTGAGGTTATATCGTAATTATATTGAAAGCCCGAGTGTTAATTGTCATTAGTAGTATTAATGTCACCTTTATCTGTAATGGTAGATTGCTAGCCTAGCTGTTGTTAGCCTGCTATGGCTTCTCTATTATGTTTGTATAGGTCCAAAGCCTAATATTAGGTCACATTGTTTCCTCATGTATATTAGCTATGTTGTTAATACTTAGTTGTGACATTATGTGGTGCAAATGCAGCGGCATTGCTTTGTTAGTGCTACAGCTAAGTGTAATATGCTACATCATGCTAGTGTGCATGCCTTTGCCTCATGGCCCCAGTGTGGTTGTGCATGCAGGAGCACACCCTATTTTGTTAATTTACATGTGAAGCCTGTATGTACCAGCCTGGTTGTTTAGCCCTGTTAATGGTACTGTTTATGTCCACAGTGGTTATAGCTGTATTATCTCCTGTAACTGTATTATTAATATTTCTGTATAATCACTCATTGCAATAGCATAGCCAGAAATTAGTTGGTGGGTGGGCTTGCAGAAATGTGGGTGGGCCAAAAGGGCTGAGAGAAAATGTTGCTTTTTTAAAGCGAATTTCCTGCAATTCTACACATTTTACCATGGATCAGGCAGGAAAATGTGCTGTTTTCTAACGAATTTCATGCTATTTTACACATTTTGCCATGAGGCTGAGAGAAAAAGTTGAATTTTTAAATTAAAGCTGTGATGAAGGCACTGGATTTTGAGCGATTATGAGCTGTCTTGTTTGCTAAATGAACTAATGAAGTAGGCAGTGGCATGGTGTATATAGCCATAGAAGCACAGTTTTGTGCCTCATTGCGGTCATATTCGTGGCTTATTTAGTTATTTTTGGCCACCCATCCCATGAAAGTGAATGTAATTCCAGTTAATCTAAATGTCATTCCAGTGCCTGCTTGCTATGAATTATATCAGATAGTGTTTGCATGTTTAGGTAAAAAGGAAAATAATGTCCATTTTGGAACACTGACAAGTAGAGAGCATAAAAAATATATATACACTAACGGGCAAAAGTTTTAGAACACCTACTCATTCAAGGGTTTTTCTTTATTTTTACTATTTTCTACATTGTAGAATAATAGTGAAGACATCAAAACTATGAAATAACACATATGGAATCATATAGCAACCAAAACAGTGTTAAACAAATTCTTCAAAGTAGCCACCCTTTGCCTTGATGACAGCTTTGCACACTCTTGGCATTCTCTCAACCAGCTTCACCTGGAATGCTTTTCTTGAAGGAGTTCCCACATATGCTGACCACTTGTTGGTTGCTTTTCCTTCACTCTGCGGTCCGACTCATCCCAAACCATCTCAATTGGGTTGAGGTCAGGGGATTGTGGAGGCCAGGTCATCTGATGCAGCACTCCATCACTCTCCTTCTTGGTAAAATAGCCCTTACACAGCCTGGAGGTGTGTTGGGTCATTGTCCTGTTGAAAAACAAATGATAGTCCCACTAAGCCCAAACCACATGGGATGGCGTATCACCTGTTTACATTACATCTCTCCCACTTCTGACACCAATGTAATGAAACAGGCAGGGAGTGCGGCTCGAACCCAGAACCTTCTAGCCCAAAGCCCAGCGCACCATAGACTGTGGCAGTCGATATCCGCGCTTATAAACCAGGGTCGCTGCATTATGTAGGTCTATTTGTAATATGTATATATATTTTTTTTTTTATGTCATTATCCACTGTACTATAAATGCTCCCAATTCTCCACACTGTTTCTTTTCCTCTGTAGAACCACACCTTTACAATATTTTCATTAAACAGCACAAACTGGATCCCAGAATTGCAGACATATTTTTAATAGAAAATTAAGGCCAGCATTGTACAACCATCAAAATAGTTTAATAATTCACATGCACCATGACTCGAACGAGATAGCGTGCCACAGGTGTCAAAACTTTCAATGACTGTGCCCAGTGTAAAAGTGGCAATATAGCATCTCAATACTCATTAAACTGACACACACTAAGAGGCAAAGAGTAGAAAACAGATGGCTTTCCATGATTCCATGAACCAGTATCCCAATCCCCGCCCACTGCGCACAGACGTCATTTCAACGTTAAGTTTTGATTTATATTTGGTTGAATTGTCAACTAATGTGAATTAAATGTGAAATCAACAAAACATTTCATTGGATTTAGGTAAAATTATATAATAAATCCCTTACGTTGATGACCTTTTGCAAATCCATGTTGATTCAACATCATCACATTGCATTCTTTTTTATGATGTGGAAACAATGTTGATTCAACCAGTTTTTGCCCAGTGGGCGCCTCCATGTATAAAACCCAGTAGCGCTCCTGCAATCTGCATTGGATTACTGAAAGCACCGCATTAGCGAAAATAACCTGCCTAGCTCCCTGTCAGTCACTAGCCCGGAGGCTCAGTTGTCAAGGTATAGTAAAACTATTGTAGCTATAGTATATTCTACCTGTTTGTGACCTATTTAACTGATATTATATGTCCATATCTTACTGGGATAGACCTGGTTGGAACCTTGTTTCATTTATATTTGGGATATTTAGTCGTTTAATATCGCGGCAAACATGTTATAGGCTATTTGTAGCTCTTGTTAAGTGTCCTATACCCTCTCCTATGGCGATATGTCATCTGGCGTGAATGCATTTCATTTTGGTGAATGATTTTCTGCATAGTTTTACCTGGAGAGGCACAGGTTCGCCACTCGGGATATGAACCTACCATTATCTATGAATAAACATTTAGTGCGATGGTATTTTATTACATTCTATTTGCTCAGTGTTGCAAAAATGTGTTGGAACGAATCATCCACTAAGGTGATTTTGATGCGGGTGATTAGGTAGATTACCTTCTGGCAGCGGGTCAAAGATGCTACGGAGCATGACAGTTGTCAGGCTTCAAACACGAAGTCAGAGGGGTTACCTTGCTAAGGGGGTCCGGTGTGCGCAGTGCCTGCGGCTCCGTTCATGAGATTTTCCCATGATGGGGTCGGGGGGGTCGTCACCGCAACCCCAAGCTGAATGTGCCAAATGTGCCCAAAAACCGTAAGTAACGTTTTCTGATAGTCAGTGGAATTTGCCTCTCTCTCTCTCTCTCAACCCCCTCCTTCCCTCTTTTTCTGTCTCATATCACACTCTCCTCTGTCACTGTGTAGCTCTCTCTCTCTTCTGTCTTTTCATCACTGTGTGCCCCTCTCTCTTTCTTCTATCTCTGCCTTCTATCCTTATCGTCTATCCTTATAGCGCCATGTCGAACGAGGAGCGGACTTTCATTGCCATCAAGCCAGATGGAGTTCAGAGGAGGCTTGTTGGAGAAATCATAAAGAGATTTGAACTAAAGGGCTTCAAAATGGTGGGGATGAAATTTGTCCAGGTACGTTATTCTACTTACTGGAATTTCTGTTATTGTATTTTATATGTAGGCTGTAGTCCTATGTACTTTCAGTGCATTATTAGACAAAATGGGATAGCCAATAAGTAGGACTGAATGGAGGCCTGTCTGTTATGTAAACAGGCTATCTGACAGCATTTCTAAATAAGCACACAAATCATCTAAGCAACTGCCAATACACAATACACATTCATTGGACATATAGTACAGTACAGTAGGGCTTCATTTAGTCCTTGAGGTAGGTCCTAGTGAGCAGATTAGCTTGCTGGCTTTTCTTAACCACATGTATGTTTAGCATAGGTCTCCTGATCCTGTCTGTGTTGGTCTGTGGCCAAGAGGGCTGCCTGTGACTTATGAACCCAGGGATCAGAAGGGCCCACCGATAATAGTCACTGTTTACAGGGGGCTATTCAAGGGTTAAACACATTTACCTAGTTATAAACTCTAGTGACTTCCTGTGATTGATGCTATATACACTATAGCATAGTGTATCCAGATATAGGCTATAGCTTTACGAAACCCTTGTTGTTGAGACATGACTGTTGCAGGATCCTTTACTCCACAGGAGGTTGGTGGCACCTTAATTGGGGAGGATGGGCTCGTGGTAATGGATGGAGCGGAATAGGTGGAATGGTATCAAATACATCAAACACATGGTTTCCATGTGTTTGATACAATTCCATTTACTCCATTCCAGCCATTATTACGAACCGTCCTCCCCTCAGCAGCCTCCACTGCTTTACTCCTGCTATTCTACTACAGGTGTTCAACATAGTTCGCTGTACTTTGCTGTGATCTGCCTCTTGTGTGTCTATGGTTATGATGGATTATTGATGATTTATTCATGGTTCTGACTGCCTGTTGTGTTGTGTCTGATTAACCCAGGCCCCGGAGTCTCTGCTGAGGGAGCACTACGCTGACCTCCAGGACAGACCTTTCTTCCCAGGCCTCGTCAGCTACATGACCTCAGGACCAGTGGTGGCCATGGTAGGACAGACTTTCCTTGTTGTGTTCATTTACAAGTGGTGCAATGGTCTAGTTTCTCCTACAAGAACACAGAAAAGCCTGCAGCCTGTAATGCTGCTAATACCATTTCAGCATGCATGCATTCACTACCTGTACCACTGTCAGATTATAGCTTTGAGCCGCCAGGCTTCAACATATTCAGATTAGTACTTGTATTTTGAAATGTTTTTGACCGCTGCACATAGAAATGGAAGATCATAAAGAATACTGGGTTATTATATTAAAGCTGATCTATCCCCCAAAAATAAATAAATAAAGAATACTGGGTTAGTAAAGTGTTATCCCTCTGTGTGTGGGTGGCAGGTGTGGGAAGGGTTCAACGTGGTGAAGACAGGCAGGGTAATGCTGGGAGAGACCAACCCTGCAGACTCTAAACCCGGCACCATCCGAGGGGACTACTGCATCCAAGTGGGCAGGTGAGAATTCATCGCACCACACGACTGCACATGATACAACAAGAAAAGAAAGCTGTGTTTAGTTACACACACAACAGATAACACACAAAAGCATTTACCAAGTAAACTTGTGTTGATTTTTTAAAACCTCTACAGCGGTGATCATTGACATCACTTGGACAACTCCAGTGCTTGTTAACTCTATCCAGAGACACTAATGCTTCATTGACCCATCGTTATACCATTATATGCTAAGTCTCCATCTTTCTTCCCTTGTTGTTTTCAGGAACATCATCCATGGCAGTGACTCAGTAGAGAGTGCCAACACAGAGATCAACCTGTGGTTCAAACCTGAGGAGCTGTGCAGCTACACTAGCTGCTCTACCAGCTGGCTCTACTGATCTAGGATCAGTTTACCATCCACAAACCCTAACCTTTAGGACTAGGAGGGGGAATGTAAAACTGACCTTAGATCAGAGACAACTTCATCCTACTCTTCCTGGCGACTGAGGACCACGCCACCTTCTGTTCACTTACTGTACCTGTCTGTGATTGGTCCATCCGTGGTTCCATTCGTTCCTCTGGATGTACCGTTGTCATGGTAAATGTGTGTTTAACTGCCTGTTTTGTTCAACTGAGCTTTCCAATAAAAAACTCACAACCCCATATTTTTTCTTGTTGCTAGGGGTTTCCAGAAATCCTGGTTGGAGGATTCCGGATTTCCTTCTTATTCCCTCCTGATTCCGGGATACTTCCAACCGTGTTTTCTGGAAACCAAGGATTTTATTTTACCTCCGTCACATCATGAAAACACTTTTCTTTGAACAGCCACCCCATGCACTGCTCTTGACCTGACATGGCCTACAGTAGGTTGATAGGGTTTATTGGTGCATCAACGTCTTGTGTGCCTCAGTCCTGCTGGCCAGATTGACAGTTCAAACATTAGCAGGCCTGGCCAGGTCACTGCCAACATTAAGAGGGATTAGCCGGCTCCATAATCTTAGGTTGGGATTAACTGTGGATCTGCTGCCTTGCTCAAATGAGTAAACGGTCAACCTAATGGTGGACAAGCGTTTTGGGACCTGGGATGACACAAAGGCTCAAAGAAGAGGTATCGCACACATATACTGTATGCTTAGAATAGTACCTGTGTCACTGGGGTGTTTTGAAATGGGAAGATTTGACCCGAGATGTCTATCAGACGTGCGTGTGGTGTGAGCACTGGAAGCACCTGAGCCTGGTGGATCTCTGTAGTCCGTCTCATTGCAGGACTCTGGAGACGCACTAGGTCCACTGCAGGTGGCAGTAACCTTTTGAGTTCTAATCGTTAGGCCCGGCGCTCCTCTCCAGGACAGTCCCCATGAGGCCGAACACCATCTCGTCTACACTATACAGTGGCTTGCAAAAGTATTCACCCCCCTTGGCATTTTCTCAAGTCTCTTGGGGTATGTCTTGGCACATCTTGCCCCTGGGATTTTTGCCCATTCTTCAAGGCAAAACTGCTCCAGCTCCTTCAAGTTGGATGGGTTCCGCTGGTGTACAGCAATCTTTAAGTCATACCACAGATTCTCAATTGGATTGAGGTCTGGGCTTTGACTAGGCCATTCCAAGACATTTAAATGTTTCCCATTAAACCACTCAAGTGTTTATTTAGCAGTATGCTTAGGGTCATTTTCCTGCTGGAAGGTGAACCTCCGTCCCAGTCTCAAATCTTTGGAAGACTGAAACAGGTTTCCCTCAAGAATTTCCCTGTATTTAGCGCCATCCATCATTCCTTCAATTCTGACCAGTTTCCCAGTCCCTGCCGATGAAAAACATTACATGTGACATTTTAGTCATTTAGCAGACGCTCTTATCCAGAGCGACTTACAGTTAGTGAGTGCATACATTTTCATACTGGCCCCCCGTGGGAAACGAACCCACAACCCTGGCGTTGCAAGCGCCATGCTCTACCAACTAAGCTACAGGGGATTATGCTGTCACCACCATGCTTCACTGTGGGAATGGTGTTCTCGGGGTGATGAGAGGTGTTGGGTTTGCGCCAGACATAGCGTTTTCCTTGATGGCCAAAAAGTTCAATTTTAGTCTCATCTGACCAGAGTACCTAATTCCATATTTTTGGGGAGTCTCCCACATGCCTTTTGGCAAACACCAAACATGTTTGCTTATTTTTTTCTTTAAGCAATGGCTTTTTTCTGGTTACTCTTCCGTAAAGCCCAGCTCTGTGGAGTGTACGGCTTAAAGTGGTCCTATGGACAGATACTCCAATCTCCGCTGTGGAGCTTTGCAGCTCCTTCAGGATTATCTTTGGTCTCTTTGTTGCCTCTCTGATTAATGCCCTCCTTGCCTGGTCCGTGAGTTTTAGTGGGCGGCCCTCTCTTGGCAGGTTTGTTGTGGTGCCATATTCTTTAAATTTTTTCATAATGGATTTAATGGTGCTCCGTGGGATGTTCAAAGTTTCTGATATTTTTTTATAACCCAACCCTGATCTGTACTTCTCCACAACTTTGTCCCTGACCTGTTTGGAGAGCTCCTTGATCTTCATGGTGCCGCTTGCTTGGTGGTGCCCCTTGCTTAGTGGTGTTGTAGACTCTGGGGCCTTTCAGAACAGGTGTATATATACTCAGATCATGTGACAGATCATGCACACAGGTGGACTTTATTTAACTAATTATGTGACTTCTATAATAATAATAATATGCCATTTAGCAGACGCTTTTATCCAAAGCGACTTACAGTCATGCGTGCATAAATTTTTTTTTGTGTATGGGTGGTCCCGGGGATCGAACCCACTACCTTGGCGTTACAAGCGCCGTGCTCTAGCAGCTGAGCTACAGAGGACCACTTCTGAAGGTAATTGGTTGCACCAGATCTTATTTAGGGGCTTCATAGCAAAGGGGGTGAATACATATGCACGCACCACTTTTCCGTTATTTATTTTTTATAATTGTTTGAAACAAGTACTTTTTTTCATTTCACTTCACCAATTTGGACTATTTTGTGTATGTCCATTACATGAAATCCAAATCCAAATCCATTTAAATTACAGGTTGTAATGCAACAAAATAGGAAAAACGTATATACAAAAGTATGTGGACACCCCTTCAAATTAGTGGATTCGGCTATTTCAGCCACACCCGTTGCTGACAGGTGTATAAAATCGAGCACACAGCCATGCGATCTCCATAGACAAACATTGGCAGTAGAATGGCCTTACTGAAGAGCTCATTGACTTTCAAAGTGGCACCGCCATAGGATGCCACCTTTCCAACAAGTCAGTTCGTCAAATTTCTGCCCTGCTAGAGCTGCCCCGATCAACTGTTAGTGCTGTTATTGTGAAGTGGAACGTCTAGGAGCAACAACGGCTCAGCCACGAAGTGGTAGGCCACATAATCCCACAGAACGGGACCGCAGAGTGCTGAAGCACGTAGCGCGTAAAAATCGGGAGCTTCATGAAATGGGTTTCCATGGCCGAGCAGCTGCACACAAGCCTAAGATCACCATGCGCAATGCCAAGCGTCGGCTGGAGTGGTGTAAAGCTCGCCGCCATTGGACTCTGGAGCAGTGGAAACACGTTCTCTGGAGTGATGAATCACGCTTCACCATCTGGCAGTCCGACGGACAAATCTTGGTTTGGCGGATGCCAGGAGAACGCTATGTACCCCAATGCATAGTGCCAACTGTAAAGTTTGGTGGAGGAGGAATAATGGTCTGGGCTGTGTTTCATGGTCTGGACTAGGCCCCTTAGTTCCAGTGAAGGGAAATCTTAACTACAAAGAGTGAAAAAATATGCATTGACAAATATGGTAATTTATAAGTATCATTTTATTCAGTGTAAAAAGTTAGTTCTTACAAAAATCATTAACAGATATGCCTTTTCACAGCCATGCGGAAAAAGTTTGCAATGATTGTAAACAAAGAAACTAAAATAATACAACCAATATTATGTCCCCAAACATTTGGTATATTTACACATTCAAGGAATTGTCTATCAAACCTCGATCACAGCACAAAATTACCAGAAGGATGAAAGAAAACCTCATATTTATAGACACACTATCAAAAAGATGTACAAACCCTACACTGCAACTTAATATGTACCACAAGGGCCAGTGTTAATAATTTCAACAATCTTTTTAACAAATCATTTAGTTATTTGTCTCCAAAATAAAACATCAAAACACAACTTAAGCCCCTCCATTCATAATTACAATTGAGAATTATTTTGCCAATAAAATAACTAATAATCACATTATCAAATATATGTAGCACCATGATATAATGGCTGAATATAGAGGGGTTGTCACATACAAAAAGAGACCCGTGTTAGTATTCAATGAACAGACACCGCATTCTAGATTGACTCCCTAGCCCCTACCACCACCACTAGACAGCATGTTTGGGTCTGAAAAGGCTTGGATAGGTGTAAGCAATATGGCTCAAATTACACCAAGCCTACCAAAAGAACTAGTACCATGTTTCTCATACCTATCAAATCCTTTCAGATCTATAGGAGATACTTAGGGTTAGAGGTCGATTTAGAGTGGGCGGTAGCACGACCAAAGACCATAACAGCAAAAAAAGCTCAGTACAGGACCACAGAAAGACCTCACTATTCTGCATGCACTCTAACTTGATTGATCAGTGCACCCAGTCCCAAATCAGCCCCTTGCTCCTCCTCAGATCTACACACTTCCTGAATAGCCCCTTGTACATCTGAACAGACCGGATAGATGTGAGCCTATAATGCCATCATATTGCTTATACCCAACCTATTCTTTCAGTTCTCTAAGAAGGACTCAGAAGTGTCTAGAGGTAGAGGCAAGGTGTTGACTTTGGATTGGGCTTCTAGGTGATATCAGGATATTCTTACATACATTTCTAAGAATAAAGAAAGAGGCATAGTATCACTGAAAAATAAGAAACCTTTCTCCAAAATGCAGAAAAGGTTTGCTGTGTTTGATTGTGCGTTAGGAATCATTTGGGTTAATTGGAAAGTAGCAGCAAAGTTAGTCTATAAACAGCCGTGTCTTTTTATTTTCCTTACTAAGATAATGTAATTTGGTCAGTAAATTGGTTAAGATGACCATCATCCTTTAATGCTTTCTTCATTCTCATCTAGTTAGTCATAGTCTGTGCCAGATCGGATTTCATGAAGTGAATCACAAACAAAAAGCAAATCCTGAACTCCAAACCTTTTACACATAAGGGGATAGTGAGACACTAAATTGTATTGCTCTGCTGGACATTGTATATAACCTTAATTAATATGAACAATTAAATCTAAATCAACAGAAAGGAAATGCATATTGGCAGAAACTATGAAACTATACATCCCTTGGAAAAGGAACTACACATGAAAACAATGAGGGTAATACATACCTATCTATCTATACAAAGCATTGCGTCAAACAAAGCTGATCAAGGGTTCTTAATGAATTGTAATTGTTCGAACATAAAGGGTTTATATAAAATACCTTACCAATCAACTGAACAGTAATCACTGAACACAAGAAACAATATCAAAACGGGAGAAATGAACATTCAGAAATGGACAAGAAGAAACATTAATTTGTGAGCAAGTTGTTCCATTAAGACTTTTCTTTAAGTAACTTTACCCAATGTCATTCTGTTTGATTTTGACTGTAATGTGCTTTGCTTGACCCTTGCAGACAAGAAAAAGCAAACATTTCCTGAGAAGTTAATCGTCAACCTTACTGGTATAGAAAGAGAGATTATAGCTAATTTCACATCCACTGCAACGATCACTGAGCCAGACCCATTTGTCTGTACTAGTCTATTTCTACACTGAGTGTACAAAACATTAAGGACACCTACTCTTTCTAAAAATGTTGTACACTCAGTGTGTATAGTGTGTGGTTCTAACAAACCTAACTATTCTATTCTGATTATAGACCATAGCTCACAGTTGTCACAGTTATGCAATAGAATTTAGGTAAACTGATGTAAGTATAATATATTTAATGTATCATAATATCACTTTAGGGTGTTATAATTCATGGATCTGACATAGCAAAATAATACAGAAAACATTATTGCATATTACTCCATTTCAAGGACTACCTCAAATGTGCTATGTTACAAATATCTGTGTTTGCGGTCTAGTCTTAAAGTCAAACATATGAGGATATAATTATTTTATTTGCATATGGTATATCAAGTTGCCCAAACCTGCATTTCAAATTTGAGACCCATTATGATTTCACAATGAGCCCCAACCCTGTCTCTATTTGACTGCCAAGCTCATCAGGAGGTAGTACAAAGATAGAAATGTCTAGATACAGATGCGTCATCACTCAGTACCAGCTACAACACACAAGCAGATTCAGGAGGATGTCCTCCAACCAATCAGGAATCTGACAAAAATGTATGCGCTCTAATTGGTGAATAAAGAAGCCAATGGGAAAGGTTCTCCTGCTATAGCCTACTCCAATCAGATCCCATTGGTTTTGTGAATGTACACCTACAGAGACTATCAACAAAGCAGTGTTTAATAAATGAAGACATTAATACCGACAATAAAGTTGTTATCCAGTGGCTCAGTTGAATACTTAACCAGTATGCATCAATATGGCTCTGAAACAAAGAACTACCCATACACAAGAGGAAAAAGACCACTGAAATAAAATTACCAGTTTTGCATATCTCGGAAGTCATCCATGAAATGTAGCCTATATTGTTTTTCTTTCTGCTTTACAACATCATTTTAGGTTTGAACTTTGCTTGATTGCTAAATCATTTCTGTCTTTTAGGGCCAGACTTACTAAGTTTACACTTGTTTTCTTAGAGGATATTGGATATGACGAGGAATAAGACATTATGGTAGAGTAATAAAGAGTATATAAATAAATAAATAATTGGTCATTTAGCAGACGCTCTTATCCAGAGCGACTTACAAGAGCAATTAGGGTTAAGTGCCTTGCTCAAGGGCACATCGACAGATTTTTCACCTAGTCGGCTCGGGGATTAGAACCAGCGACCTTTCGGTTACTGGCACAACGCTCTTAACCACTAAGCTACCTGCCGCCCAGTATATCATGGTTTAGCTTTGTTTCTGGAGTTGTATCCCGTACTTAAAAAACAGATGCAAACATTAGCGAAGTCTGGTCCTTCTATTCTAAAGCTGCTGACATAGTAAAGGTAAGTGTGGTTCCAACAACCCAAAGAGACTGGTTGTTTGTTCCTGTAGTGCAATCTGTGACAGTGTTTATCTAGTGTATCCCAATAGACACATTAGCACACTACTTAGTATGCATAGCCAATACTAAGTAGTATGCAAGTTACCCTATTAAGACACAAACCCCATCTAGTCTGAGAGCGTCAGTCCTATCACACCAGCAAGGTTTCAGATTTATACAACACCTATTCAAAACCCACTCTCATCAAATCACAATTCTTAATATCTATATAGTTCTATATTGAATAGTCACATCTATGAATATGTATCCTCATAATATCCACACCACTCCGATAGTACAAATCAGTGTTTAAGTCAAAATAACAACATCCCTCCAATTTAAAGGGCAAAAACAAACACAAAACAGAAACTTTACAAACAGAAACTGAAAACTTCAAGTACTATTAACAAATCAAAGCAAGTCCACCTGGCAAAATCGTTAAAAAAGAATACTAATAATAATCCTGTTTTATACAACTCGTTCCCTTCCTCTGTCTCTCAAGACCGTGTGAAATTAAATCCTGCCATGTGCGGCTAGCTCTCTTACCTGAAAGAAATAAACCAAAGACCTGGCTCAGAAATGTCTGTCACAGTTAGTCCAGGTGACTGTGCGTGTGGGCCCCAACTTTTGTGTCAGAGATCCTGCCTGGCAGGGTGGGGGAGAGACAGACTACCCAAATTAGAGGCTTGTTGTGGGCATCCAGAGCTCCAAGGCCCTCTAGATAGATGTATTTATGGAGGAAGAGAGAGAGCAGAGCCACAGTCGTATCCAATCATCCAGGGAATTGGGATTTTAATCAGGTTGTCCAGGTATCATAAGCGGCCTCTTCCGGGCCGGTGGCTTTGGGAAGTGTCCAGTTACCCGTTAGCCTTGTTCATATGGTATGTCTGTCTCAGTGAATGAGTGACTGTCTATCAGGGCGCCAGGGTTTGAGGTTGTAGCTGCTCAGAAGGGTTCTCTCCCCTGGATGGTTTTGGGGAGCCCCAAGTAGCTTTATTTGTGGGGTGAGGGTTGGGGTTTCAGGGCGTGTAGTCACTCAGTGTTTGTACCCCAGTAGCATTCTCTCCTGATTGGGGTGTAAGAGGCTGGCTTCTCTGGATAAGGTTTTTTAGAGCACTCCATACTCCCTGCCATGTTGCTCTTGTCTTGGCTTAGGGATGTGTCTTGTCCTAGTTGGGGGTTGTAGGAGGTTCCCATTGGCCTGTCCTACCCGGCTTCCCCCTGCCCTCCCAGGCCTAGCCCCAGGCCCTGTCCCCCCGATCATCAGGGCTCCTGTTTGATGTAGTAGCTGCCCGAGCCGTTGCTCTCCTGGTCTGAGATGCCCTGGGAGAAGGTGAACTCATCCACCTCAGCCGGCTCCTCCTTCAGACGCAACAGAGACTCTGGAGAGCAGGAGAGAGTGAGGGGAGCGAGAGGGAGAGAGAGGGGGGAGAGAGCGTTAGCCAAATTGAGGGTTACATGAATCTCAAAATTCTGGGTGAAACTCTTTCCAGCATACCAAGACAGAGCATACATTTTCAACTCCAAGACAGAACAAAATAGCAAAACAACTATTTTTATTCACAAAACACTTTTCAGCACAGGAACAGCTGACTTAATACCTAGCCCTCCATCTGAGCCTGCAGTTCCTGTAATACGACCAGACATACACAGTAAATCATATTACAACTTTTGCTCATTAATACATCCTGCTCACCTAGTACGCATCATGAGGTGGGAGGAGAAAATGACATTTTTCACATGAATACTTCAATAACATGACACAGAAACAGATAAACAGATTTTTCTTTCCTGCAGCTGCATCCGACACACAGCGATCACACATAAAGGTCAGGACCTAGAGTGGCTGAGGACTGTCCCCTGTTAGCGCCCTCTGTCTGTGTGGAGGTCTCGGTTGTTATTTATTGTTAGTGTGTTACCTGGTTTGTGGGTGTGGTGGTGGTGATGGTGGTGGTGGTGGGTGCGGGGCCGGGGGACCATAGTGGGGCCCTGGCTGGAGTAAGGGGGCGGACTCTGCTCTTCCTCCTCCCCTGATAGGCTCCTCCTCCTGCCTGCCTGACTGAAGGGCCGTCGACCAACTGGAATCTTCCGCTCTAGACACCAAGTCAGACTCAGGTAAGCTTCCAGGGGTGTTTTCAGGATGCTAGCGTTCCCAACCGTATAGATTTGAATGTTTGGTTGCACAGTGTTGCTTTATATGTTTTTTCCAAATCTAATAAATGCATTCATTTATTCATCATAGATAATATTGTGTGTATTAAGCAAAGGCCTAGATAACTCCATGCTTTAATGAGATTACATAACATGTACATATTCCAAGTCCTTTCATATAATATTTCAAAACACCAATCACCAGACCCCAATTAATTGTTTTGTTGCAAAACCTTTCAAACGGTTCAGAGAATGATCTCTGTTCCATTATGAAATGTTCTAGAACCTTACATATTCTGAATACACCCCAGGTAAGCTACCAGGTAAGCAAGACTCAAGTAAACCAGCTAGCGTTGGTGGTGTGTGTGTGACCACGTCTGTTTGGACCGTCACAACCAGTGTTACAAGCCCCTTCGACCACCTCTTTGGCTTTTACCCCAAGTACCACAGCTTCCTTTCATGTGACTCATGCCAACCAATCAGATCCCAAGGAACAGACAAGAAAGAAAAAACAAACCAATAAAGAGAAAGGGTAGATAGATTTACCCCACCAGAGTGTGGACCAACGAAAGGAGGAAAAGAAGATAACTCACTTTTCTTTTGGCCTTTGTACTGTTGGGCTTTCTTCTTCTGCTTAGGTACAGCAGGTGGGATTTCTCTGGCCACTGAAATGACATGAAATAGCAGTAAACAAACAGTTGCCTATTGTTTTACTGACACAAATGTACAAATGTACATTAAACCCTAGTTTCGGGCCTAGGGTTTAATACCGGTAACCGGTATCCCGAGATTTCCCGACCAATCTCCTTCCTGTTTCCGGAGAAAGAAAATGACAGGTACCGTGGACCAATAATATACAAATTATATGCCGCACTAACACAAAAATGTTAAATATGCACGTCCAAATAGCTGCATGAAACGGACATACCTACTCCCTGGCTTCATTCATAAATCAGACCAGTCATCACAACGCTAGCAGCCTACCATATTTACTCAACCCAATAAAAAAAAACAGCACTTACTTGCATTGCTTTTATAAATTGACTTGCTGACTATGTGTAGGTTACATGCGACCTCTCGTTACGGTAGACAATCTCCATCTTACATTTACAAATCTCCAAAATAGCTGTGTGGCACTGGCAGAGGTTCGACATGTGCTAGTCTACTCACTGTTAACAAAACAGCTGCTACACTGGGTAGACATTTGCAACATTGTTCCATGATGTTAAACTTCAAAAGTGGGAGCACAGTGGGCTTACTAGTCAGATTTGCAGGAAATTGATCATCCACTGCGGTATCCATGGTGTTGAATCTCCGCTACTTGCTTATTTGTTTGTTCAGCTGAGAATCATATATACTGTATTCCCTGTGACAAAGTCGCCACAATAAGTCGGTTATCATTATGTACAAACAGCCACAACCCTCCCAAATTCCCCTGATAGCCAGGTGCAAGGGGAGAGAAAAGGACCAACAAGCTGTCTGACATCTATCAGTCAAAGGTAGGCTAAAACAAATGTAATATTCAGGCTGTTATAACCTTATAACATTTGACCAGTCGGTCAACAGTGCTTCATCAACGAAATAGGGTGGTGACAGAGAACTTTGAGTTATTAAATGGCAACAAATACAGTACATCAAGACACCATTAGATTCATGTGTATATATTTCTCAATTTACAGTGGTATAATCATGTCAGATTTTTCCGCTGGTATTACATGATCTTGCCTGGCGGGTAGGAGCGTTGGGCCAGTAACCGAAAGGTTGCTGGATCAAATCCCCAAGCTGACAAGGTAAAAATCAGTCGTTCTGCCCCTGAGCAAGGCAGTTAACCCACTGTTCCCCGGGCGCCGATGACATGGATGTCGATTAAGGCAGCCCCCCGCACCTCTCTGATTCAGAGGGGTTGGGTTAAATGCGGAAGACACATTTCAGTTGAATGCATTCAGTTGTACAACTGACTAGGTATCCCCCTTTCCTTTTTAAAAATCCCCTAGAGTCTATTGACGCACCGGTGCGTCAACATAAGAAACATAATACAAAATTCCCCATCCAAATCTGCCAGTTTAAGCTAAAGATATGTTTTTTTGCATGGGATGCGTCTCAATCCACTGCATCTGCCTATGGCGGCCTTCCATATCTGCGGTGAAAGGTGGCCGAGCTACAGTAGTGTTTGTCAGACCATGAGACATCCCGAAAATCGGTCTTCTCACGAAATCATCTGTAGCGTCCGAACAGTTTGGCCTACACACTATGGAAAGGGGAGACTCTCACGAACACAATGGTGTTCTCCATTTTGCTCTACGACCCCCACAGGTCCCACGGGACTCATCTGAAGTCGGTACCGTCGATGTGACAAGTTCTGTTTGTAGTGTCCGAACTGTTTTGGGCTACAAACTAAGGTGACTCCACTGTGGAAAGGGGAGACTCTCACAAACACGATGGTGGTCTCCGTTTTGCTCTACGACCCCCACAAGTGTCATGGAACTCGTCTGAAGGTAACCGGTACTGCTTTAAAAAAATGAATGGAAGTATGGAGGTAGTTTTGTGCCTACCCCCCAAAAAGGGGTTAAATGTGTCAAAAAATACTCAAATATTTCCTGACCTCTCTTATAGCTCCTAGATATATACGACAGACACTTCAAAACCTTATTCCTTATGATTTCTTTTTGGCCATTTATAAATGTTATTCAATGCATTTCTATGGGATTTGGTACTAAAGGCCACATTTTTATTTATGTTTAAAGGGGTCCTAAAACATTTCTGGGGAAGGAAAATATGTCAATTTTTGGGAAAATACTAAACCCTATTTGGGACTCCAATTGAATGTTATCAAGTAATTGGCAACATATTGCTGGAACCTAATCCAATCCATCAATGAGAACCTAAGGGTAGAGATTGATTTATGACTGAGCATGTTAGCGTGTTATATTTGTGTAGAACTATAGTGTTTGATCTTACTCTGTGCGGCGGGGGGCTGTAGCTGGTAGCCGGTCAGCTGACACCAGCCCACGGGGTAGAGGTCAGGTGATTGGCAGTCCACCCATTGGTCATACTCGTCCTCCCAGCCGTCAAAGTGGATGCGCAACAGGCGGTGGACGATCCGAGTTACTGTGGCAACACACACCAGCCTGGGATCCATCAGGTCCACGGCCTCCAGCTTCATGCCCTGGCGGAACCCGTGGTTTGGAACATCCTGGGCAGAGGCAACAAGATGGCGGAGGCAAAGAGGAGAGATATTTTTAGGTTAATGGTCAATCCATTTTCTTACATGAAACATGTACAGTGGGTATCGTAAGTATTCACCCCCCTTGGATTTCTTCACATTTTATTGTGTTACAAAGAGTTAGGAATTTACACCTTTCCTACGGACTTCTCAGTATTTGGTATTCAGACTTACCTTAATCAGTCACGTAACACGCTCTGCAGGTGTGGCTTTATTGCTCCCTCTGAATACATTTTATTCAACTGCTGAAAACCCTCCCACTTGCTAGCCAACAGATTTCATCATGGAGTTTTCATTCAATAGGGTTTTCAGTACATTTATCTTAAGACATCCCTTTAAATACAGTGTAACTTTTGTTAGAATTTTGTCGACAGACTAGAATATATTGAAAAAACGGGTTCAGAATATTAGGGATCAATGAACGAAAGCCATCTAAATATATGCATATTCGTCTACATTTCAGCACCAATTGGTAGATAAAAAAAATACTCTGATCTTGTAGATTATTTAGGAAAGTATTTAAGAATCATAAAAAACTGGTTTGGAGAGCCTTTACACACGAAATAAAGAAAAAAGTGGTTTGATTCATTCTGAAAAGTGCCACATTGAGTTATTTAACTCATGGTAATGTTGGAAGATTAGTGTACATGGAATTATAATAGGGAAAATAGTGTACAATAGTCGGCTATACCCTCGTCTATTGCCTGCACTAACCATGGAACTGTGTGATGACATGGCCAAGTATTGCGCCATACTGTTACGGCTTGGTCTGCACTCCGTAACGATTTAATTAGCTTACGTCTTTTTTTCTTATATTATCAACTGTTACTAATGAAATAGGAAACAGAGAAAGTCAGGGTAGCCTATAATTAAGATATTCGAGAGTGCCCATCCCTGGCTGCAAGTTAAAAGGCTGTACAATTTAAATGCTGCATAATGGCACAGTATTTAATCAACTTTGGGAAAGATATGTTGATATGCTTCAGTTTGCTGCCATATGACTGGTTTCACATTTGTCTCCAGCTATTATAAGGTGAACTAGATCTAAATCAAGTGTCATTTATATTTACAATTCCCTTATCCAAATGGATTACTCATTTACCTAGCTCATATCAATAGCTCGTATCAAGTTGTACATTACAGTGCATGGAGAATGGTGTTAGATGCTTTTTCCCACTTAGAACCAGTAGGTTCGCTAGACCTTATTCTCATGCTTAAATTCAAGGTCAGAATACGCATAGAGAGAAAAGTGCATAAAGGGATTTACATTCCATTTACGCTCGCTTAACTCAGGTGGAAATCGCCCCCTAAGAGCTTTGCACACCTGGATAGTTTAATTGCTCATTCTTTTCAAAATTCTTCAAAGCTCTGTCAAGGTGTTGATAATCATGGTTAGATAGCGATTTTCAAGTCTTGCCATAGATTTTCAAGCAGATTTAAGTCAAAACTGTAACTTGACCATACAGGAACATTCACTGTCTTCATGGTAAGCAACTCCAGTGTAGATGGCCTTGTGTTGTAAGTTATTGTCCTGCAGAAATGTGAATTCCTCTTCCAGTGTCTGGTGTACATTTTACATTTACATTTTAGTCATTTAGCAGACGCTCTTATCCAGAGCGACTTACAGTTAGTGAATACATATATTTTTTTTTATACTGGCCCCCCGTGGGAATCGAACCCACAACCCTGGCGTTGCAAACGCCACGCTCTATCAACTGAGCTACATCCCTGCCGGCCATTCCCTCCCCTACCCTGGACGACGCTGGGCCAATTGTGCGCCGCCCCATGGGTCTCCCGGTCGCGGCCGGCTGCGACAGAGCCTGGATTCGAACCAGGATCTCTAGTGGCACAGTTAGCACTGCGATGCAGTGCCTTAGACCACTGCGCAGACTGAAGCAGGTTTTCCTCTAGGATTTTGCCTGTGCTTAGCTCCATCCGGTTTCTTTTTATCCTGAAAAACTCCTCAGTCTTTGCTGATATCAAGCATACCCATACCATGATACAGCCACCACCATGCTATAAAATAAGGAGGCAGTTAGTGATGTGTTGGATTTGCCCCAAACTGAAGGCTTTGCATTTCGGCCAAAAAGTTTATTCCTTTGCCATGCTGTATATTTTTATACTTCTTATCCTTTTGGTCATTATTGTGGCGTCACTACAATGTTGTTGATCCTCCTCAGTTTTCTCCCTTCACAGCCATGGAACTCCATAGCTGTTTTAAAATCACCAATGGCCTCATGGTGACATTCCTGAGCAGTTTCCTTCCTGTTCTGCAGCTCAGTTCAGAAGGATGACTGTATCTTTGATGTGTCTGGGTGGTTTAATACATCATCCACAACATAATTATTAACTAGACCATGCTTAAAGTGACATTCAATGTCTGATTTGTTATTGTTACCCATCTACCAATCACTGCCCTTCATTTTGAGACTTTCAAAAATCTCCTTGGTCTTGGTAGTTGAATCTGTGGTTGAAATCATGTCATGCCTACTATTTCACACAAAGTGAGTCCATGTAACTTGTGATTTGTTTAACCAAATTTTACTCCTGAACTAATTTAGGCTTGCCTAAACAAAGGGGGTGAATACTTATGCAACAACTACATTTTAGTAATTTAGTTTTTATTCATTTGAAAAAATGTGTAGAATTTTCTTTTCACTTTGACATTATGGAGTATTTTGTGAAGATCAATGACAGAAAATCACAATTACATAGATTTCAATCCCAATTTGTAACGCAACAAAATGTTTAAAAAATCCAAGGGGGGTGAATACTTATAATATCCAATGTATGTAAGCGAAACCTATCAACCTTATTTTCATGTAATCATAGAAGAACAAAAACGCATGTTGGCATGGCTTTGTCATTACACAGAACTACAGGACCGTGCGAAACAACAAAACAACACAGCCACGATGTCAGGAATCAGTCCTACCTTGTTAAAGAGCTTCACAGGAGCGGCTATTGAACTCGTTTCTCTGAGGTAGTCAAACCATTTAAATGGCAGTTTAGTGTACCCTGTGGGGCAAAGTCAGTGGTAAGGCTGGGTTAAGACATAACCCCCGACCAGAGAGGCCAGAGAGGAGAGAGAAGGAAAGGAAGAGGAAAGAAAACTACCTTCAACTATTGGGACAAAGAGATACTATCTAAAATGAGACTATCCTTCATTAAATAAGCAATGGTTGAATGAAAAAAATTAAATCTGAGTGAAGGAATGTTGTAGTCTGTGAAAGTAGGAAAAGAAAGGAGGGTATAGAAATGTACCTCTAGGGGGTGTGAGTTCGATGTTGTTGATTCCACAGAAGCCGGCAGGGAAGATGGAGGGAGAAGTGGAGTGGTAGCAAAACCAGTCTGAGCCATCAGCCGCTTCCGACCCATCGATGCCGATCATGAGGTACCCGTCTGCCAACACCTGAGACAGACAATTAAACAGCAATACAAGATGTATACAACTCAACACCTGAAACAGACAGCAAACATCAAGACAAGATGTATACAACGCAACACCTGAACAGGTTACAGGAGACTGAAAATAAGAACAGGGAATCCCCAATCCAGGGGCACCAACAGTAGAGAAGTATGATTGTGCTAAATGACCCTTGAATTTGCCCTATATGAAAGTTTTCTATTGGTAACAACCCAAACTGTTTCCATAACTTTCTTACAGTGGCTCCACATAGACAGTTACCTTTCTTACAGTGGCTACACATATAGCTGAGAGGTTTAGAGGGTCAATGGCCTCTAGTTTCATCCCGTCTTTGAACCATTCACCACTCTGGTCCACATCTTTCACCTGAGGAGACATCACAGACACATTCATCATTCCGGATCCATACATGGAAAAATATCAATACAAACCACAGAGGCACAAAGACTTGGGCCACTGTAAATACACGAGGCGAATTACATTACCTTGGCAAACAGTGGGGCGGGGGCGTCCATCTGACCATCGATTTTCTTTGACACATCTGGAAAACAATCATTGCCATCAGAGCCAGAAAACAAACACATTGGACTAACCAACTAACTAACTAGGCCTAACTCACTAACAAATTAACTAGCCAAACAAACTAACTTGACTGACCGGATCGTTTGAAGCGGTGTCCGATGCTCCGTGACCATCCGATGGCGTGTATAAGGGGGGAGTACATGTGACACCAGAAGTCGTCGGAGCTCTCCTCGTAGACGAGCCTCAGCCTTCCCCCGATCACCTGCTGCACCAGAGCCACCCGAGTTCGGCACAGGTGGGTCTTATCCACCACCTCCACTCGCATCAGCTTCTTAAAAGGGAACTGCATGTTCTCATGGACCTGGTTAGGGAGGGGGAAATGGAAGGTGTTTAGAGCAGGGATTGGAAGCAAAATTATTTTCCAATCATTTCATTCTGAACAGAACCACACATTTGTTTTTTCGTTCGACTGTTCCGACCAGCAAAATAACGTTCTGAACTGGTTCGAAACAAATATTGTTCCTTTAGATTGTTCCTTTTTTAACTTGTGAAAATTGACAGTTTTTTACATTTAGCACATTAAAATGACTTCACCGATCAGTGCGGATAGAGCAGCTTGCTATGGAGTGGGCAAGCTAATTGTTTACATGCGTGACGGACAGACAAATGTAGGGTATGAGATACCACTGAAATTGTGCAGGTGGGGAGAGAGCGAGAGAGGGTGGAGGAGGCGGCTTGGCTTGAAGCGCTGGGCATCTTGTTATGACATGCAATACCTGCATTAGGACCACAGAATATAGCCTACCTATGGAAGAGCGGCTTCTATGGAGGAACTTTCAATGTCCTTTGAACTGAGTAGGCTTAACGCTGGACCAGAGCTAGCTAACAAGCTTGTGTGTGCAGAGCGGCACCACAATTAAAAACACGTATTACCTTTTTATAGCTAATAAATCCAATGTGAAACGTGATAACTATAGTATCCTTAACTAGCGTTAATCCATTCTTCTCTAATAAAAACATCTCTGTCCCCTTATCTTGTGAATCACACTTGTAATGTCAGTAGGCCTTGCATAAGCACTTATTTTGTATTTTTTGTGGGACTGGAAATAAATACCCGGAACGTAAAATAACATGCTTCCGGAAATAACGGTTCTGTTCCGGAGCAGTAGAGATCACTTTCATTCCCGGTTCTGTTTCTGTTCCTTGACAAAGTACATTATTTTCCAGTTTTTGGTTGTGTTCCCTGAACCGGTTCCAACCCCTGGTTTAGAGTGGGAGCTTTAAGAGATCTAGGTAGAGTTTAGCCTATCATCCTTGGCTCTGCGGCTCTTAATAATGACATCTTACCATGGCAGCAAAGTCCGGTGGCAGTGTTTTGGCTCCAGTGAGTCGCTTCACAAGAAAGGCTTTCCAGTTAGAGTACTTATGCTGTATCGCTGAGAGAGAACACAAAAACATTTCCGCCATCAGAGTCTATCAACCTGGTTTTTCATCTTCTGTTAGGGAATATGTGATTATTATAAGGCAAGTTAAAAATAAAAAGTATTACTATGATCATCATTATGAATATTGAGTGATGTTTACATTTGGGAGGTACGAGCGGTTTCCCGCTGGAGGCGCACCACCCCACGGGGTGGATCTCTGGAACACAGAGGTTACACCAGAAGTCCCTGATGGTGTCGTTGTCAAAACCCTCGTACCGCAGCAGAGCCTTGAACCCTGGGGAAGAGAACAGAAACAGACAACAGATAAAACACAGTTAGAACCTTTCACGGAACATCTTTACAACCCCATTACTGTGCATTCCTCTAAGAGGAATACCCCTTATTCTTGTTATATAAGTATAGTCTGATCATAGAGACAAAAAAAACACGTAATACTTTTATTGTACCACAGATACAATTTTTATAAAATCCTCCATGTGTTTAGATGTGTTCTTACCTGCAAGTTTGACGATCCCTGCTATCCAGTAGACTTTAGTAGAGAGGTTAGTATCGGAGTTGAGCACCTCCACCCTCACTCCTTCAGCTAGGTCTCCCCAGCAAGTACCCATAGGGACCTAAGACACATAGAAATATTTCAATTTAATACGACTTCATATTATTTCCCACAAGGGACAATTGTGTTGATCAAAACAGTGTGGATTTACAGATGTATAAACTTAGCATCTGCAATTGACATCAATACAGGACAATTTGAATGTCTGGCTATTGTTTAAACGTACGTGCTTGAAACAGCTGACTGGTGCTCCGACCAGGTTATTGCTACAGATGTATCGTCCCCAGTCAAAGCACTCAACAGGAACCACTGTAGGGGAGAAGGAACAAGGTCAACATCACATGTTCACTATACTGGGTCAAGAAAATACAGAGAATGTGTGTTCTTTTGACTAAAACAACTTTCCATTCAAGGTCATTCTTCTCCATAACAATAATATGAGAGACTGTATGTTTGGTCTACTGGGGGACTCACCTGCTTTTGATTTAGCCAGGTTCTGTTGTTGTTGACTTGCTTGGTACTGGGCGTAAGCTGCCAACTTCGCCATGAGAGGCTGCTTCTGTAAGACCTTGGCCTTTTTCGTAGGTGGTTTACCCTTCCGTAAAAAGCACATAACAATGACACAAGATTAAAGAAAGAAAATAACAAAATATGTCCACACATTTGACTTCTGTTTTCTTGCATTTCCAAAGGAAATATAAGAAAAGATTCTCATTCTACCATCTGGCTAAAACAATAAAATGCAGAACATAGTTGGGCATATCATGGTTACCTGGAGTCTAGCCAAGATACTGGCTTTTTTAGAGTTGGAGGAATAACTTCTAGAGCAGGAGACGCTGCAGAAGCGTTTGGTTTTGGAGTAGAAGGCGTCTCGCACTCCAACCATCCCACACATCTCACAGGTTGCTGGAAAACAGAGGCAACACATAAATATTCCTAGGAAACTCAGAATACAGCAGGAAATTCCAATTCATTCAAAGTAATGTATTCTTTCATCAGTTCTTCTTCTCAAATATACTGTATGAAATGAAAGGATAACTATGACAGTTGCAGGCTGGGATCCATGTCAATACACACTCTATAGCCTAACCTCAATCACAGGCAGCCACTTAATTCACACTCTCTTCCACCGTCTCCATCCACAAATCCCCAACCGGTTTTGTGCGATCACCCCGGAGTGACACTGACTGGCTCATAGATATTCCTGACCGATTTCTATCTATATCTTCAGATTCTATATCAATATTTGTCTGTACTGACCCATGCCGGCCTTGCCGTCGGGGTAGGTGTAGACCTGTCCATTGTTCTTGATGATGGGCAGGCTGGCGGGGAGGGATGGCACCTCGTCCTCACTGTCCTCTGAGCTGGAGCTACTGGTGCTCTCCTCACTGCAGCTGTCGTACCCGTCAAACATCCCGAACGAGTCCTGACGCTTACGCTCCGAACGCGGGGTGCGCTCAGCCTGGAAGGAGCAGAGAGAGGGAGTGAATGACACCTACTGACACCAATTGTACAGTGAGAGGGTGGGTGAGTGAGTCTATAATGCTGAGCTAGATTTTGATGGAGAGCTAGACTAAGATCTATCGTTCATTATTGTGACTGGTTTTTCTTTCAGCAAGTAAGTAATTATAACTTTAGTAACCACATTTTATTATGGCATAGTCATAATAGAATATTGACTTGAAAACTGGAATACTTGGAAACTGGGTATGGTAAACAATGTCATACAACAGTCGCACTGATATGTATGTATGATATAGATAGCTACATGGCTATGCATATGTACATGGCTCCAGGCATAAATGAGATGAGGAACAATATCCATACCAATACAGCTAACGTTAATAGTATGGGATAACACAATTTTGCTGAGCAATGACTGAGTCTTAGTTACATAGTTAACATATATAATGGCAGTTACCTTCCTAGACTCTTTAAGGAATACCTGGGATAGGATAAAGTAATCCTTCTACCCCCCTTACCCCACCCCCCAAAAAAATAAAAAACATATTGTAAAGTGGTTATCCCACTGGCTATAAGGTGAATGCACCAATTTGTAAGTCGCTCTGGATAAGAGCGTCTGCTAAATGACGTAAATGTAAAACAATTAAATGTATACAACAACAAAGCCGTCTCAGAGTATGTATTCATTTACCACTTCCTCTTCTGCATATCTGACAGTACTGTAAAATGATTTCCCCATAATCTGTTTTACACTACGTTACTGGCTAGCTATTTATAATGTTCTAGTTAACACACTTAGCTAGCTAATTAACTAACCGAGTTGTGCAGAATGAATGTGAGAGCTGGGGCCTTAGCAGACCTGTTATTCCAGTTCTACTGTAGCGTTAGTTAGCTAGCTAGCATAACGTTAGCTAGTTACAAGAAGACACTGCTTGCAATACATTATTTCAATAAACGAGTAGGCCTTTATCATGTAAAAACCGAATAAAACATCCGTATATTCACTTTCCAAATAAGGGCTGTTGGATATTATTTAACAAGTTTAGTGATTCAATCAGCTGTTCTTACTACAATCTGATAACAACGAAGGAGGAGCGCTAGCTCGCTAATGTTAGCCAACTAACGACGTTAGCTAGTTAGCTAACGTATCTAGCTACACAACAAGTCGGAAGCGGACGGACCATATCGGGGAAATGAACTCACCAAATTCCTTGTGTTCTCCATCAGCCCTTCATATAGCTAGCTAGAGTATTTTATTATTTTCTCAATTAGCTATAATAGTAAAACCCCCCAAATAAGGGGAGGTTTATTAGCTTCAGAAAGCTAAACTCGGACCCTCAAAAGGAACTCAAGCAGGATATCAACAAAAACACAATGTATCGAACGCGCACGCGCGAGTTTAACCCACATTGCTATGATTGGTCAGGGTTGAACGAGAGTTGCAGAAAACAAAACAGACCATCCCTCTTGTCATGTAAATAGTTTACTAACTTACCACAATCTTTGATCATAAAAGTAAAAATATCAAAGTGAACAAGCAAAAGGTTCAGATTCAAGATACTGTAAAAGGAATTTGTAGTGTACTTTGAAATAAAACAGAACAGCCTTCTTACATTGAAATATCTTTAAGTGTAATATATCTTTATTCTTTTTTGGCAACATAAACATCTGAAGCACAATATTACAGAGGCTTACATTTTCATTTACATACAGATAGAAAATAAGTAAAAACCAAACAACACAATCCAAACATCAGCCACAATTACCTACGGTGCCTTCACCCCTAGACTTTTTCAAAATGTTGTTGTGTTACAGCCTGCATTTTAAATGGATTAAATTTAGATTTTGTATCACTGGCCTACACACAATACCCCATAATGTCAAAGTGGAACTATGTTTTGACATTTTTACAAATTAATTAAAAATGAAAAGCTGAAATGTCTTATTCAACCCCATTGTTATGGCAGCCTAAATAAGTTCAGGAGTAAAAATTTGCTTAACAAGTCACATAATAAGTTGCATGGACTCACTCTGTGAAATAATAGTGGTTAACGTGATTTTTGAACGACTACCTCATCTCTGTACCCCTCACATACAAGGTCCCTCAGTCGAGCAGTGAATTTCAAACACAGTTTCAACCACAAAGACCAGGGAGGTTTTCCAATGCCTCGCAAAGAAGGGCACCTATTGATAAAACCTGGTTGATAAAATACCTGTATTTATGGTAAAGATATTTGAAAAGGGTATTTGTTTTTTAAATGATATTGTAAATTGGAATGGTAGAGTTCATGGAGTTTTCAGAATTGTATGGGAAGGTCTGCTCAATCTAAGATTACAACCAATTGATTACAGCATTACCCCAAAAATGGAGGAGGCAGGTAGCAGCGGGAGGAGGTACTAGGGAACTGGTCTGTCTGCCCAATATAAAGGATCAAAACTGGCGGAGGAATAAAAATAGCATAAATAAGAAAGTATACCAGTGTCATTTGAGGACCAGGATGTTGACAGCTGTGCCATACAGATTGCAAAATAGTTGTGAAGAGATTTCTGATGTACAGATTCCATGGTACAAGGTGTATGAGTTGATATATAAAACAACGCAAGATTCAAGACTTTGTGCTTTTCAGGTAAAATTATTGTACAGAATTCTTGCCACCACAAAATGTTGAATATTTGGGGCATACAATCATCACAGCTCTGCAGATTTCGTGGTGAGGATACAGAATCAATAGACCATTTGTTTTGGTATTGCCCTCAGGTAGCTGTTTCTGGTCTCAGGTTCAGGAATGGCTGAAAATACATAACATTGATCTAAAATGGACCGTATAAATAGTATTGTTGAGAGATCTGGAGAGACCTGGTCAGTCAATTACTAATATAGTAAAAATATGTATCTTCAACTCGCAATCTGTGGAATCTATTCGATTAGATAGATTCAAATTGTATGTTAAACATCACAGCATAGTTGAAAGATATATGGTGCGTAGAAATCCGAAGAGGGTGGCCAGCAGAGACAGGAGGGATGGGCTGAGGGAAGCTGAGGGTTGGGATATGGAATTGGAGAAAAGTGGGAGTGGAGTTGCTTGGTAGGGGATAGAATGAAAGTCAAAGATAAAAGTCAAAAAATAAAGTCCAAATAAAACAAAACAAAAGTATGTTTGAATGACACTGAGGGGCAGTGTTACAGCTAATACCTGTTTGCCTGAGGCTGATGCCGTGCAGGTGTTTGTACACATGCATATACACACACTCTCACTCAAATGCACATACATCGGACGGTTGAGTGGCAGCTCTTAGGTGAATTGTGGGGGGGTCTTGGAGGGCTGGTGGCTTGGCGGTTGGGAGCTTGGGCCGGTTGCTGATAGGTCGCTGGTTCGGGTCCCCGTTTTTGATCTTGTGGGAGATCTATCGACGTGCCCTTGAGCAGGGCGTTGACCCTGGTTGCTTCTGTGGGTCGCTCTGGATGGGAGTCTGTTAGATGACTGAAAGCGATGTAGATGTTGAGCAGCTTCACTGCAAGTACATTGTATGTTTTAATATATTACAAAATAATAATAACATTAAAAAAAGAAGGGCACATACTGGTAGATTGGTAAAGAAAAAAGAAAAAAAGCAGACATTGAATATCCCTTGGAGCATGGTGAAGTTATTCATTACACTTTGGATGGTGTATCAATACACCCCGTCACTACAATGATACAGGTGTCCTTCCTCACTCAGTTGCCGGAGAGGAAGGAAACTGCTCAGGGATTTCACCATGAGGCCAATGGTGACTTTAAATCAGTTACAGAGTTTAATGGCTATGATAGGAGAAAACTGAGGATGGAACAACAACATTGTAGTTACTCCACAATACTAACCTAAATGACAGAGTGAAAAGAAGGAAGCCTGTACAGAGTAAAAAATATTCCAAAACATGCATCCTGTTTGTAATAAGGCACTAAAGTAATACTGCAAAAAATGTGGCAAAGAAATTAACTTTAAGTCCTGAATGCAAAGCGGTATGTTTGGGGCAAATCCAACACAACACATCACTAAGTACCAATCTTCAGTATTTTCAAGCATGGTGGTGGCTGCATCATGTTATGGTCATGCTCGTCATCGGCAAGAACTAGGGAGTTTTTTACGATAAAAAGAAACAGAATAGAGCTAAGCACAGGCAAAATCCTGGAGGAAAACCTGGTACCGTCTGCTTTCCAACAGACACTGGGAGACATTCGCCTTTCAGCAGGACAATAACCTAAAACACAAAGCCAAATATACACTGGAGTTGATTCTAACATGTATTGACTCAGTGGTGTGAATACTTTTGTGAATGAGAGATTTCTGTATTTCATTTTCAATACATTTTAAAACATTTATAAAAACATGTTTTCACTTTGTCATTATGGGGTGTTGTGTGTAGGTGGGTGTAACACAAAATAAGGAATAAGTCAAGTGGTATGAATACTTTCTGAAGGCACTGTATTTAGGGCTCCAATGGCTCATATCACAGTGCTTAATCTATTTAAACAATACTGGCATACGGCTTCTTTCTTCTTTCTCTCCATCTGTTCTCTCCTCAGCAATTTATCACATTAACAACAATTAAAAGCATAGCAGCACAAGGCATAACATAACTGCATGAAAGGCTGTGGTTGTCTTCTTGCTTTCCTGTTCCCCTGCAGGTCTTGTCTGTTGCCACCATATACTGTAGATAATATCACTCCCACTGCTGCATGTACTACTACTATTGCTAACCACAACTACACTAGGATTTTCAGTGCTATCCTCTCCAACCCCATGTCTGCCCTCTCCCTCCCCCAGCCACCGGTACTCATGTGTGAGGGAGGTAGAAAGAGTTGAACCGATGCTGATGGCCCCCTTGCTGCTGCTCTCCTCGTCCTCCAGATTGTTGTCTCTATTCAACGACCAAGTTGAGTTTCCCCCAGTTGTCTCCACTTCTCCAGAAGACGAGGTTATGTCACATTCCTCATCCCTGACATAACTGAAGCCCTCCAGGAAGACTATGTCGCTCAGCGTGACCGAACCCAACGCAGAGGTCACGACCTCCAGAGACAATGAGGAAGAGGAAGTATAAGGGGGACACATGCGAAGGAGATGTGTCGCACTGCATGAGGCAAATGGTGGTCACTGACTGGTTTTCTGATCCACGGCCCTACCTTTAAAAAAAAACCTGAGACCAACAGAAGCATACAGTTGAAGTCAGAAGTTTACATACACCTTAGCCAAATACATTTAAACTCAGTTTTTCACAATTCCTGACATTTAATCCTAGTAAAAATTCCCTGTCTTAGGTAATTTAGGATCACCATTTTATTTTAAGAATGTGAAATGTCAGAATAATAGTAGAGAGAATGATTTATTTCAGCTTTTATTTCTTTCATCACATTCCCAGTGGGTCAGAAGTTTACATACACTCAATTAGTATTTGGTAGCATTGCCTTTAAATTGTTTATCTTGGGTCAAACGTTTCGGGTAGCCTTCCACAAGCTTCCCACAATAAGTTGGGTGAATTTTGGCCCATTCCTCCTGACAGAGCTGGTGTAACCGAGTCAGGTTTGTAGGCCTCCTTGCTCACACACGCTTTTTCAGTTCTTCCCACAAATGTTCTATAGGATTGAGGTCAGGGCTTTGTGATGACTTTGTTGCCACAACTTTGGAAGGATGCTTGGGGTCATTGTCCATTTGGAAGACCCATTTGCGACTAAGCTTTAACTTCCTGACTGATGTCTTCAGATGTTGCTTCAATATATCCACATAATTTTCCTTCCTCATGATGCCATGTATTTTGTGAAGTGCACCAGTCCCTCCTGCAGCAAAGCACCCCCACAGCATGATGCTACCACCCCCGTGCTTCACGGTTGGGATGGTGTTCTTCGGCTTGCAAGTAACCCCCTTTTTCCTCCAAACATAACGATGGTCATTATGGCCAAACAGTTCTATTTTTGTTTCATCAGACCAGAGGACATTTCTTCAAAAAGTATGATCTTTGTCCCCATGTGCAGTTGCAAACCGTAGTCTGGCTTTTTTATGGCGGTTTTGGAGCAGTGGCTTCTTCCTTGCTGAGCGGCCTTTCAGGTTATGTCGATATAGGACTCGTTTTACTGTGGATATAGATACTTTTGTACCCGTTTCCTCCAGCATCTTCACAAGGTCCTTTGCTGTTGTTCTGGGATTGATTTGCACTTTTCGCACCAAAGTACGTTCATTTCTAGGAGTCTCCTTCCTGAGCGGTATGACGGCTGTGTGGTCCCATGGTGTTTATACTTGCATACTATTTTTTGTACCGATGAACGTGGTACCTTCAGGCGTTTGGAAATTGCTCCCAAGGATGAACCAGACTTGTGGAGGTCTACAATTGTTTTTCTGAGGTCTTGGTTGATTTCTTCTGATTTTCCCATGATGTCAAGCAAAGAGGCACTGAGTTTGAAGGTAGGCCTTGAAATACATCCACAGGTACACCTCCAATTGACTCAAATTATGTAAATTAGCCTATCAGAAGCTTCTAATCATTTTTCTGAAATTTCCAAGCTGTTTAAAGGCACAGTCAAGTTAGTGTATGTAAACTTCTGACCCACTGGAATTGTGATACAGTGAATTATAAGTGAAATAATCTGACTGTAAACAATTGTTGAAAAAATTACTTGTGTCATGCACAAAGTAGATGTCCTAACCGATTTGCCAAAACTATAGTTTGTTAAGAAGAAATTTGTGGAGTGGTTGAAAAACTAGTTTTAATGACTCCAACCTAAGTGTATGTAAACTTCCGACTTCAGCTGTATCTGTATTCCAAGTCATATGAAATTAGGGCCTAATTTATTTATTTTAACTGACTGATTTCGTTATATGAACTGTAACTCAGTAAAATCTTTGAAATTGAGTATATATTTTTGTTCAGTGTATTATTTATTGACATTATAAGTACAGCAATGCGCACGATAATTCAATTAGCGGGAAAACACCACTGTCAAAAGCGCTCCGCACATGCGAGCGGTTTCATGTGACGGATATCATGTGACCAAGATGAAAATATCCTTTAGAAAATTTGAAAGAGGGGAGATCTAATATGCAAAAACTAGCATGGGTTGTTAATATGACTAGGATTGTGCCTTTGGCTCCGGGGCCTCCTGAGTGGTGCAGAGGTCTAAGGCACTGCATCGCATTGCTAGAGGCGTCACTACAGATCCAGGTTCGATCCCGGGCTGTGTCGCAGCCGGCCGCAACCGGGAGACCCATGATGCGGCACATAATTGGCCCAGCATCGTCCGGGTTAGGGGAGGGTTTGGCCGGGTGGGATATCCGCTTTAGCGACTCCTTGTGGCGGTCGGCCGCATGCACGCTGACTTCGGTCGCCAGCTGTACAGTGTTTCCTCCGACACATTGGTGCGACTGGCTACCGGGTTAAGCGGGCAGTGTGTCAAGAAGCAGTGCCAGAGGACGCATGGCTCTCGACCTTTGCCTCTCCCGAGTCCGTACGGGAGTTGTAATGATGGGACAAGACTAACTACCAATTGGATATCACGAAATTGGGGAAAAAAGGGGTAAAAAGTACCAAAAGATAAGTAAATAAATAATTGCCTCCACAGATATGGTCTGATTTTGACTAGGCTACTTTGAAGCGAAGTAAGACATGCCTCATAATATGTTGTAAAACGTTCAGGTTTCAAACAATTAAGTATATGTTTTCAAAATGCATACTGCCTCCAGCTCATTCCAAAGTGGTGTGTGATGCGCTGATGAAACCTGCCTTCCATTGTCTATATATTTGCTGTTTGAGATGCTGTAGATCCGGGGTCGTCCCTGTTGCCCCTACCGTTACCATTATCCTGGTTAGGCACAGCATTACATTTACATTTACGTCATTTAGCAGACGCTCTCCAGAGCGACTTACAAATAGGTGCATTCACCTTATAGCCAGTGGGATAACCACTTTACACATTTTTTCTGGGGGGTTGGAGTAAAGGGGGGGGGATAGAAGGATTACTTTATCCTATCCCAGGTATTCCTTAAAGAGGTGGGGTTTCAAATGTCTCCGGAAGGTGGTGAGTGACTCCGCTGTCCTGGCGTCGTGAGGGAGCTTGTTCCACCATTGGGGTGCCAGAGCAGCGAACAGTTTTGACTGGGCTGAGCGGGAACTATGCTTCCGCAGAGGTAGGGAGCCAGCAGGCCAGAGGTGGATGAACGCAGTGCCCTCGTTTGGGTGTAGGGACTGATCAGAGCCTGAAGGTACGGAGGTGCCGTTCCCCTCACAGCTCCGTAGGCAAGCACCATGGTCTTGTAGCAGATGCGAGCTTCAACTGGAAGCCAGTGGAGTGTGCGGAGGAGCGGGGTGACGTGAGAGAACTTGGGAAGGTTGAACACCAGACGGGCTGCGGCATTCTGGATGAGTTGTAGGGGTTTAATGGCACAGGCAGGGAGCCCAGCCAACAGCGAGTTGCAGTAATCCAGACGGGAGATGACAAGTGCCTGGATTAGGACCTGTGCCGCTTCCTGTGTAAGGCAGGGTCGTACTCTCCGAATGTTGTAGAGCATGAACCTACAGGATCGGGTCACCGCCTTGATGTTAGCGGAGAACGACAGGGTGTTGTCCAGGGTCACGCCAAGGCTCTTCGCACTCTGGGAGGAGGACACAACGGAGTTGTCAACCGTGATGGCGAGATCATGGAACGGGCAGTCCTAGAAGAAGGATACCACAAACGTGTTGTTACTGAAAAATACTTTTGGCTGCAACTGTGTTAAAACCAGTTAAAACAGTAAGTATATTCTGCATTTGTGAAATAATTCTTATGTGATCTGAAGGTAGAGGGCTTTATGTTTCTAGAACCGTACCGCAATTAAGAATTGATTAAGGCTTAGATTGAGTTTTTGGCTGCCACAGCCAATTCACCTCTAAACTGAACATGTAAGGTCCTTGGACTGACTGTAAGGAGTAAATTAAATTATGTTAACGTTAGGCTCCTTTAGTCCATTATTGGGCTACTGACAAGCTAGGTGCTTTTAGCAACGCGGGTGTACTTACATACAGTAGCGTTGCTTTCAATTGTATTGGGTGGCACAAAAACAGTCCATGGGAAGCCAGAAGTTCAACACAATTCCATTTAAACTTACTGTGCCGGTAGGCAGGAAGATTGGTCATTATGACGGGTGCAATTTGAGGCAAAATATCAAAATAACTATGTTACTAAACATACTTTCCAAATGTGGGTCTGCTGTAGACCCACTTCCTCTGTGCTTACCTCATGTCAAAATACAGTAAGTCCCCCACAAGTTATTCCTTTTTTGTCCACATATGGCACACGTGCAGGACTTTTATTACCAAGGACTGTTTTTGTGCAACCCAATACAATTGAAAGAAACGTTAGTGTACAGTGCATTCTGAAAATATTCAGACCCCTTGTTTTTTTCCACATTTTGTTACATTACAGCCTTATTTTAAAATTGATTAAATAAAAAAATTCCTCAACAATATACGCACAATACCCCATAATGACAAAGTGAAAACAGGTTTTTCGAAATGTTTGCAGAGGGTGCACCCCCCATCCACATTGACGTGACCGCAGTGGAGAAGGTGGAAAGCTTCACGTTCCTTGGCGTACACATCACCGACAAACTGAAATGGTCCACCCACGCAGACAGTGTGGTGAAGAAGGCGCAACAGAGCCTCTTCAACCTCAGGAGGCTGAAGAAATTCGGCTTGGCACCTAAAACCCTCACAAACTTTTACAGATGCACAATTGAGAGCATCCTGTCGGGCTGTATCACCACCTGGTACGGCAACTGCACCGCCCGCAACCGCAGGGCTCTCCAGAGGGTGGTGCGGTCTGCCGAACGTATTATCGGGGGAAAACTACCCGCCCTCCAAGACACATATTGGCCATATACCATATCCCCTTGTGCCTTATTGCTTAATCATAGCAGTCAAACGAGTTAAATCGACATCCATTGATGGAAAATGATCTGGCAAGTTTAATAAGGGAGAATTATCTTTTCTCTTGCCACATATTCAAATTCCTTTATTACGTCATGTCATAGCGTGCAATAATTATTATTTTGAGGAAACCCTAATTTTGCTTCTAACATCATTACAAGTTACTATGATATTCCTTCTTAATTGGCTCAATAACGTTATGGTAAAAGAGTCTATTGTATAAATATGGCAACTCCTCCCTTGCTGTGAACAAAAATATATTGGGCTAGTTTTCAGGCCTTTTGGGCTAGTTTTGAGTGGTCATTGGGCTAGAAATGTTAGCTTCACCTGCCAACCCTGTCTGAGACCACCATGGCATCAGCGGGGATAACACAGTCTGAATGCGCACCCACAATTCCCAACTAACGCGTCTCTGGTACACGTCCTCTATTTATTTGAATGTGTTGAAATTAGGAGAAATTGCTTGAGCTGCGCTGAGTATCGGAAGTGTGGTAGCGTAGGGATGATGCATTTTTTTATTGGTTGCTGACTAGACAGCTATCTCGTCACGACACCGGGTAACCAGTAGCGGTGCGTAGGTAAACCCCCCCCAAAAAAGCCATATTACAACCTATGTGTTTTGATAATTGCGTTGTTTGCTCTATAACCTGTTAATTCATATGCCTTGCGACCGTGATATATAGGCCGAGACAATCAGAAGACACAGTGGCAGAATAAATTCAACCACACCTTTGTTTTATCACAAAACCGGATAGCAACCTCTGTCCAGTGAAGTCCACAAAGCATATTGCATGTACAGTAACAGACAGTTACATGACCTACAGCATGGTCAAGCAAGTTAATGTTTCCGACATTTTCGGACCACTAAACAACTATTCATTTAGAACCACAGCGAGTTCCCGCAAGTCGCAAAGAAAACAGGACCTGCCTCCACTATTCCAGCCCCATTTCAACTTCAACATTTCAGCATCATCAAATTACCTCTGCGTAGTCTAATACAGTGACAACTAAAAGACACCAAAAACGATTTAGTCCAGTCAACGTAAGCTAAATATGATGTGGCTGTCCATGGTTCTGATTTCTGTGTGCATGTGTGTGCGTGCAAGTAGAAAAACATGTTGACTCACCAAAGCCATCCTCCGCACTTTCATGTTGACGAAACGGTCTATCACTGTCATATAGTACACGCTTTTATTTTTTGTTGTCCTAGGCTACCTGGCTAAAATGCTTGCTCACCAGCCTAACTTCCATTCATGGGCAATGTTAGCTAGTTAACGTTAGCCTTCTACATCTAGCTACATATTGAACTTCCATCATCTCAGGCCAGGGGCACAACAATGTATGAATTAATGGTTGGATCAGAATTGTCATTATAATCATTGCCCAGTATGGAGAATTAAGTAAAACAATAAGTCCAAATCCATGGCTAATTTAGGAAAGGGCCAATTTTAGCTAGCTAGCTAGCCACCGGAGAACAACACACAACGAGATGCAACATTCAAGTTTTTCTGTCAATGACGTATGCTCTCAATGGGATTTAATAGGAGTGACGCCCAAATCCAAGCTGGCTTCCCTTGACACTTTTTTTATGGTGCGCCAGGACCATTCACTGTTGAGCACGCTCAGTTTAGCTCAATGCTGATGGGCTAATTTGGTATACATTTTTTATCAAGGGAGGCCAAATGTTTGCTGCCTTCAATGCTACGGGCGGCAACAACGTCATACTGGTTTGGACCAGACAGCATCAGATAGATGGTCTACACGTAGAGCGGCAGATGGGGACTGTTTCGCTCGCTCGGATGCTTTCTCCTGTGATACATTTAGCCTCTTGCGAATTGAAGGACAATTATGAAACACAGAGAGACTAAAGATTTTTAAAAAATAAACATAAAATAATTTTTCTTTGTCCATTTTTAGGGGAAGTCTGGCTTCCCTTCGCATCCATGAATACACACCACTGCGTGTAACAGGCTGAGAGAAAGATACCTTTCAGGTGCACGAGCTTGTTCGCTCACTCAGAATGAGGTCCTAGGAGAGTTGAAGTGACATTGTCAATTAGCACTATGTCAAACGGTATCATCAATGTCAAATACATTCAAAGCTATCAAAAACAGTGTTGGTAATCGTTGACACAAAAACACCTTCTCTCGCCATTTCACCACTCTGCAAAAATCTTCCCGTTCCAAATTGACGCATGGACATAAGTAACACCATAGAAATAGAATTTTGTTGGAAGCTCTTACCCTGGCAATTTGACTGGTAAACTCATGGGTATGTATACTTGCAATGGCTGCCTGCAATCCATTCCATGGTATTTTGGAATGTTCTATCAACTGATGCTGGATTGTCATGGTAATGAAGAATGCTAACTGATGTGGTTCATGCAATGGAATGTATTTTTTGTAATGTCAGTTGAGTTGACTCAAATCACAGCACAGATTGAAGGGTAGGCCTACACATCATGCTTTTACTGCAGCATCGCATTAGTGGAAACCAAGACTGTTCTCAGGGCAGGCCTGGTTGTAGCTAGATATGTTCGAGTCGCAACGGGGGACAACTTTAGCATTTTAGCTAACCATTTCCCTAACCTCAACCTAATTCTCTTAACTTCCCATGAGTCAAAACCGGCAGACCTGCCCTGAGAACAGTCTTGGTTTCCACTAATGCGATACAGCGCTTTTAATTGTAGACCTCCACAAGTCTGGTTCATCCTTGGGAGCAATTTCCAAATGCCTGAAGGTACCACGTTCATCTGTACAAACAATAGTACGCAAGTATAAACACCATGGGACCACGCAGCCGTCATACCGCTCAGGAAGGAGTCTCCTAGAGATGAACGTACTTTGGTGCGAAAAGTGGAAATCAATCCCAGAACAACAGCAAAGGACCTTGTGAAGATGCTAAAGGAAACAGGTACAAAAGTATCTATATCCAGAGTAAAACGAGTCCTATATCGACATAACCTGAAAGGCTGCTCAGCAAGGAAGAAGCCACTACTCCAAAACCGCCATAAAAAAGCCAGACTGCGGTTTGCAACTGCACATGGGGACAAAGATCGTACTTTTTGGAGAAATGTCCTCTGGTCTGATGAAAAAAAAATAGAACTGTTTGGCCATAATGACCATCGTTATGTTTGGAGAAAAAGAGGGTTGCTTGCAAGCCGAAGAACACCATCCCAACCGTGAAGCACGGGGGTGGCAGCATCATGCTGTGGGGGTGCTTTGCTGCAAGATGGACTGGTGCGCTTCACAAAATAGATGGCATCATGAGGAAGGAAAATTATGTGGATATATTGAAGCAACATCTCAAGACATCAGTCAGGAAGTTAAAGCTTGGTCGCAAATGGGTCTTCCAAATGGACAATGACCCCAAGCATACTTCCAAAGTTGTGGCAAAATGGCTTAAGGACAACAAAGTCAAGGTATTGGAGTGGCCATCACAAAGCCCTGACCTCAATCCTATAAAAAAGCGTGTGCGAGCAAGGAGGCCTACAAACCTGACTCGGTTACACCAGCTCTGTCAGGAGGAATGGGCCAAAATTCACCCAACTTATTGTGGGAAGCTTGCGGAAGGCTACCTGAAATGTTTGACCCAAGTTAAACAATTTAAAGGCAATGCTACCAAATACTAATTGAGTGTATGTAAACTTCTGACCCACTGGGAATGTGATGAAAGAAATAAAAGCTGAAATAAATCATTCTCTCTACTATTATTCTGACATTTCACATTCTTAAAATAAAGTGGTGATCCTAACTAACCTAAGACAGGGAATGTTTACTAGGATTAAATGTCAGGAATTGTGAAAAACTGAGTTTAAATGTATTTGGCTAAGGTGTATGTAAACTTCCGACTTCAATTGTAGATCTGATCATATTAAGTGTATACATTAAGTGGATTTGAATGTCAAAACCTCTTTTTCATGGAAGCATCAACTTCATTTGAACAGGAAGTGTTTGGCTTTGCCAACCTGTATCACCATTTGCTGTTGCTAGCTGTTGGGTGGAGGAACATGTCATTACCTAGAATAGAGTTCTTGGAATGGCTAACCAGTTATTCTATACTGAACAAAAATATAAACGCAACATGTAAAGTGTTGGTCCTATGTTTCATGAGCTGAAATAAAAGATCCCAGAAATGTTCCATATGCACAAAAAGCTTATTTCTCTCAAATTTTGTGCACAATATTTTTTACATCCCTGTTAGTGAGCATTTCTCCTTTGCCAAGATAATCCATCCACCTGACAGGTGTGACATATCAAGAAGCTGATTAAACAGCATGACCATTAAAAGGCCACTCTAAGTGCAGTTTTGTCACACAACACAATGCCACAGATGTGTCAAGTTTTGAGGGAGCGTGCAATTGGCATGCTGACTGCAGGACTGTCCACCAGAGCTGTTGCCAGAGAACTGAATGTTCATTTCGCTACCATAAGCCGCCTCCAATGTCGTTTTAGAGAATTTGGCAGTGCGTCCAACCGGCCACACAACCGCAGTCCACGTGTAACCACGCCAGCCCAGGACCTCCACATCCAGCTTCTTCACCTGCGAGATCAAATGCTCACCTTCGATGGCCACTGGCACACTGAAGAAGTGTGCTCTTCACGGACTAATCCCAGTTTCAACTGTACCGTGCAGATGGCAGACAGCGTCTATAGCGTCATGTTGGCGAGCGGTTTGCTGATGTCAACATTGTGAACAGAGTGCCCCATGGTGGCGGTGGGTTGTGGGCAGGCATAAGCTACGGACAACGAACACAATTGCATTTTATCAATGGCAATTTGAATGCCCAAAGATACCGTGACGACATCCTAAGGCCCATTGTCGTGCCATCATCCGCTGCCATCACCTCATGTTTCAGCATGATAATGCACGGCCCCATGTCACGAGGATCTGTACACAATTCCTGGAATGTGAAAATGTCCCAGTTCTTCCATGGCCTGCATACTCAGCAGACGTCACCCATTGAGAAAGTTTGGGATGCTCTGGATCGACATGTAGGTCAGCGTGTTCCAGTTCCCGACAATATCCAGCAACTTCGCACAGCCATTGCAGAGGAGTGGGACCACATTCCACAGGCCACAATCAACAGCCTGATCAACTCTACGCGCTGCATGAGGCAAATGGTGGTCACACCAGATACTGACTGGTTTTCTGATCCACCCTTTTTTTTAAGGTATCTGTGACCAACAGATGCATATCTGTATTCCCAGTCATGTGAAATCCATAGATTAGGGCCTAATGAATTTAATTCAATTGACTGATTTCCTTATATGATCTGTAACTCAGTAATATCTTTGAAATTGTTGCATATTGCGTTTATATTTTTGTTCAGTGTACATTCCATGACAAGTGAAAGCAAAGAGTCTGGTTAAAACTCAAATCATATTTTAATTATTGATGTACTAGGTGGAAGTACAGTATCAGAATGTATGCAGTTACAGTATATTTAATTGTTTAGCGCAATTTGGCAAACTACTATTCTGTAGTCCTTCCAAGTCACTAATTGACAGAATGTTGTGAACCATAACCTTTTTACAAACATCTAATAAAATAGTTTATTGCCTTGTTCATTGAAGGCTAGTGTAGAGTTGTTTTTTTATGTAGCAGTATCATCCAGTGTAATAAAAGCGAATCTCTCTACCAAAGCATGTTTACATAAAGTATGATGCTATCACAATATGCACTCATTACATTTTTACATTTTAGTCATTTAGCAGATGCTCTTATCCAGAGCGACTTACAGTTAGTGAGTGCATACATTTTCATACTTCATTATAAAAACAAACAAAGGATTGTCAGTATTATCAATATGAAATGATAACATTTATTCAAACTGCATTCATTTTGTTGGTTATAAACTGAAACCATAGTGCTTTGATACTGAAGCAGAAAATGAAACTAAACCATGAAAAATAAAAAAAACTATATAAAATGTGATGCAAACATGTCAGAATTTCATTTTCCTCCACCCAGACCAAGCTTCTCTATAAATCTGTTCTGCAGAGTGCTGTTCTTTGGTCTGATATGCGTGTTTGGAAACATGCGAGTGCAAGACCAAGTCCAGCTTTAGCGCGTGATTAAGACGGCGGGAAGGATAATTGGTATAGATCAAGAATCAGCCACCAACCTATAAACAAAACTCATCCTCCTAAAACTTGAAAGCATTTTACAGGATAGTACTCATTCCCTTCACTCAACACTCATTCACAGCACCAGCCGGACAAGGGGAAAGAGACTTCTTCAAAAGAAAATCAAAACACATAGATATGGGGACTCTTTTATTCCAACAGCCATTAGGCTGTATAATAGATAGTCTGTTGGTCCCTCGAGTATATAGCATATTACACTTTCACTTTAAATGTGTAGCTATAGCACTTTTAATGAATTCTATTGTGTCGTTTCTGTGTTTTCATGTACCGTCTTTTTAAGCACATGACCAAATGAATATCCCCCTGGTGGGATAATACATTTGATCTGAATTCATTGGTAACCTATATCAAATTCAGTTGTCCTGCATATAGTCTTGAGTAGAGCACAAAGTAAAGTTCAATATGGTTATTTTAAAACAAAATTACTTAATAGCACATATTTTCCCCCATTATCAACTTCATCCTTATTAGAACTTATGGCTTGTTTTTTTGCAGATTATCAGATATTCAGGTAGGGCCTGGTGACCATTGAAGATGACACAGGTGTCTACACCCCCATTCACGCTGTCATACAGAGTAATGGGGTCTCTGCTGTGGGTCTCCGGTGGCACAATAAGACCTGGTGAGCCAAGTGTGGACTTCCCTGTCAGCACCTGCGCCTCAACGAAGTACAGGTACTCCTCGTCAGCCAAGCCTTTCCACTGCCTCTTTGCCCCATCCACGCTGCCACTGAAGTAGATCCCCTCTCCATACTTTTGCTCTATGGATGAAAGTAACACATCAATACTGAAAGTAAAGATGCACTATGCAGATATCGCTCCCCCATTTCCTGGTTGCAAAAATCTCAATAGTTAGCCTAATTTCAGTTTGTGACAAAACAAGCAGAATAGTGTGGAGAATCATTGTACCATCTAAACCGCTGTGAAATATATTTTCCACAACCAAAAAGCTTTTATTTTCAGCTGTTCAAAGCTGGTATACAAAGCTGAAAGTAAGACACAAAAACTAAACTTAAGAATGGGAAGCAGAGAAATAGCGCACATAGAACAGATCTACCACTTCTTAGACTTGCTTTCAAATCTATAATACACATTTCTATGCGAATTTGGTCAGGTCGCCCAAAAAGATTAATATTGCAGCTTTAAAAGTAATACATTAAATTAATTACTTGACAACAACTATTTCCGAGCTATTCTCCAAACACAGTGCTGGCTCCATAAAAATAGAAAACATAGAATTTCATTAGAATGAATAGATTGTAATTCTAAAGAATGTCATTTGTTTTTATTCATTGGTTGCACCTCCGTCACTCGGTCGTGTCATGCCATTTTTATCAAAGTTCTACAGATGCCTCAGCCATAGTTGTGCCCAAAAGTCGGGTCGTGCCCAGTCATTCTGAATGGGGGCTAGTGACTGTTTAGTCTAAATTACACTATAGTGGGCAGGTAATACGATGACATTGCTAAAGTCGGCAAATTATTAGTAGGAAACAACTTTGCCATCATTATGATGTCGTCAAATTTACTTTAGACAGATGGCAATGTTGCCTTTAGTGGGCAAAGTTAGTCAAAAGTTGCTAGCAATGCTAAGGTTAGCTAGCTAAAATTCAGTGCAGTTCCCTCAATCTTAGCTAGCTAAAGTTATACTGCATCTAAAGTCAATCTGCCGACATCACAATGATGACAAAAGGTTGCGCTTTAGACAATCTTCATCAGCTCAAATTGAGAATGCATTAAGCAGAATATGCAGTTGGGCGCAGTGCAATATTGTGACGCAATGTGCAACCCATGAATAGGTGGCTTCTCTCTTACCGTCAGGTGGTGCAAACTCCCTCTGGAAGCCCACTCTGTTGAGCAGATCACAGTATTGCGCTGGCAGGCGCTGGTACATTCGCTGAGAGGTAGACACTTCCAACTGCTTCTTTTTAAGCTCGAAGACCTGCTTCAGGGCGCTGTTCTCCACTTTCTCAACCTGTAACACATTTGCCATAACCATATTTTATTGGTTATCAGGCAGCTAATATCACAGATTGCACCTTTATTGTTAAATTAGTTGTTTCTTGTGTGGACACTCACCCTGACAATTTCAAATCCGGAAAAATTCTGCTGTCTTTCTCTATAGTCAGAACTGTTCTCGCCTACAGGCTTCCTTGAGGAACTGGTGGAAGTTTTCAGGCCCATGTCACTCTCCTCTTCTTTTGCAAAATCCTCTTGGACTTTGCAGCACATGGCTTCCACCTCTAATACAGCAGCTCTGACATCTCTAGAATCCCCCTGGATGTTCACGCCGGCACAACCATCTTTAAAGAACACCTCAATGGAAGCTTCCCACTTGGTCTGAAAGATCAGCAGCTTTTCAAACTCATGCTGACCAAAGTGTTGGATGAAGTTGTTACGAATGGTGAAGACATTCTTGAAGGCAGGGTAGAAAACATCAAAATACCAGTTTTTGGCCTCTCTCAACGCCGCATCAAAGGCACTGCTGAGCATGATATATGGTTGTGCACTTTTCCTTGCATCTCTGGAGTCAAAATGGCCAGTTGTGTTCTCAAATTCTTGCAGACAAGACACAAAATAATAATTTAATCCAAAATACTGCATGCATAGTGCAAAAACTGTACAAGCTGGTGTCATATATGTGTTGTATCAAGAGTTCTGTTAACACACAAATGATAACATACCACTTCTACTTCATTTGACTGGGATCTCACCTTGATCGGAGGCACTGTTGAAGGAGTGAGAATATTGTGTTGCGCCTTGAAGAGATTTCAGTTCATCTTCAAAGGCCTGTGTAAAAGAGCAGAAATATGTGAGCACTGGTAACTAGGCTATATCAGTTCTGGTGTCATAAGACGACAGCAAAGAACTCAAGTCTTTTGGTTTAGAAATACATCATATTCGCAACTCTTCAGTTTAAAAACGGCTAAGTAAGTTAATTTCAAAAGAGTGAAATCGTCAAAGACCTGTGGGACAATTACCGGGCCACTAAGGATTGGTATGAAAGTGACTGATAATACTTTGATCGTACACATACCCTATATGTCTCAGTGTCCGCTGGATATATAACATAATAGATATCCATGTTCATTCCATTGTTTTGCTGGGCAAATTTCCCTGCTGTGTCCATCATAATCTGGGCAACCTCTTGCTTGTTGAAGCCCAGCATACCAGTACCAATGGCTGGGAAGGAGATTGACGACAGCTGTTTGTTTTGTGCCATGCCCAGACACTTTGAGATGATGTCACTAAGATTCTGTCATGAGAAGAATACAGAAAGCTTAGAAATTACTTGTCAAGTTTCTTATTCTATATGTTATACTTATGACTAGAGACATAGTAAAATATAGTTAGATCTTTGATATACTACCCATAACATATTACTAGGAGCAATAAGGCAGGATAACAATTTTATGTTTGATCTCATAACAGTACATTTTAGTGTAGTTGAATACCTTAAAGCCTTATTTGTATTTACCTTTTGAGATGCTTGACTTGTGTGTTTATGTTTGTAAGGACATATCGTGTGATACACAGAAGTGCATAACAAATTGTGTCCAGTGGTCTCAATAACTTCACCATTGTTGCTGAAGCATTTCAATATCTCCTCCTGTATGCCTTTTCCAGCCTTTTCCAGAATTGCTCTGGATATTTCCCCGGATGACAAATCAAGGTTGGAAGAAATTGTGTTCACAATGGCGTCCGTCTGTCAATAAAAGACGAGCAAGATAGAATATCAGTTCATCACAGTTACGCTTTTCATATATTTGGAAATATGTTCCAAATGCTGAAACAGAGCCAAATATGCATATACATTCCTCCATCAATCATGTCTACCATTCAATTCTGATTATTTATAATTCTTATCCTTTTATTTTTACCTCCTGTCTCTCAATGTATCCTTTTTTGAGGATCAGAGTGACATTGTTGATTTTCATCGAAGTTGAAGTTGAGCCTTGACTCACAACTTTACTGTATGATGCCTTAGGTGGCTGCCCCTGAGCCCCCGCTGGTTGACTGTGTGAACCTGATGACCCCAGTATTTGACAGCATGCTCTTTCCATCTCCCTGACCGATAGGTCATCGTGATTGACCAGGCGTACCTCTAAAGGAGCCCCGGAGTAATGGTGATCATGGTACTGTTTCAGGGTTTTAACAATGACGTCTGCACAGAGTGACAGGGGAAAGTTGAACAGACCAGAACTTATGGCTGGAATGGCGACAGACTTCAGATTCTGTTTCTTCATCACCTGCAGAATGTTTTCAACAACCTTTTGGAGTTGTGTTGTGCCATAATCAACAGCGGATTTTGTGGGGTTGAACGACAGCCTTGGACCGACAGCATGAATGATCTTCTTGCATGGAAGGTATCCAGGTGCGGCGATGATGGCATCTCCCGTTAACAACTTTCCATTGTTCTTTATGTACTGGTCACTCTCTCGCTGGATATCTGGGCCACCGGCATCGCTAAGCGCCTTGGCGAGACCTCCCCCATGACTGAGGTGCACATTGGCCGCGTTGACCACAGCATCTACGCCACGGTGAGTGGTAAGGTCGTCCCTCCATACAGACACCCTGAGGCCCTTGGACAGCTGGGTAGAAAACCTCACCTCAGGCAATGGCTTCTTGGGCTGTCCTGCACCTGCACTGGCGGCATCCACACCATGGAGCACGGCAGTACATCCAAACTTGCTTTGCAGGGCGTAAGTCAGAGCTGATCCACATTGGCCCAGGATGCTCACAATCTCCTCCTCCAGAGGGATCGTCACTGACTTGGCCATGGCTCACACAATACAGGGTATCCAATGTTGTTCTGAGGACTGAGGAAAACATTTGAGTGTAAGGTGTCATATGCAATTAAGGCATACGTTACGAGGCAAATGAGCTTCTTATGAACATGACACAACCTTTCATATATTAGTATTTGTAATAGCCTACATTATGTCATCCTGATCACATTGCCTTGCTTTCATTACCAACAAACAATCAAGGTGCATGTTGTTCTAATAACTAAATATGTTTTTATTACTTATTAATTTGACAATTATGAAAACAATACTTTATTCACGTCATAGAGGAACTCTATAGGCTGGGACATCCGATCAAACTGTTTTGCTGGAATAACACTGATCTTGAGGACTAGGCTATAATCAAAACCGAAAGTAAACTGACTTGACTGATCTGGTTAAATACAGGTTAAATAAGTAAATAAAAATATACAATTGTCAATAATATCACTCACAAGCTCAACAATATTGAATTTAATATTACATTCGAGTCAAGCACAAACATTGCAGGGTGTAGATTAGGGTTGAATGGCAGGAACCCGATTACCGAGACTTACCGCCCAAAACCACCACTCCCTTTTCCCGGGATAAATAACTGCGAGAAACTGGTAAATTATTTATATGAACAGCATGGCATGAACTGGAACTGTTAAATGATATGCGATGTCTAAATCTGGCTTCTCTACGGCCTCTGCATGATGAATCAACGCTCAAGGTGGGTACAGACAGCCCGTCTCAGTATGAAGCGCAGTTCACAATACATGTAGACCTATCACCAACATGGTAACTTTTCTTCTTGTGACAGGTAGGTCTACATTTGCTGCAGCATAGCCAATGCTACAGTAATATAAAGAGCGAATGTGCGTCTAACTTACCCATCTCGCTTGTTTTTTTGTGTGTTTTTTTTGTATTTTACCCCAATTTCGATCTTTTCTCATCGCTGCAACTCCCCAACGGGCTCAGGAGGCGAAGGTCGAGTCATGCGTCCTCCGAAATATGACCCGCCAAACCGCACTTCTTAACACCCGCCCGCTTAACCCGGAAGCCAGCCGCACCAATGTGTTGGAGGAAACACAGTTCAACTGACGACCGAATTCAGCCTGCAGGCGCCCGGCCCACCACAAGGAGTAGCTAGATAGCGATGAGCCAAGTAAACCCCCTCCAGCCAAACCCTCACTAACCCGGACGACGCTGGGCCAATTGTGCACCGCCCTATGGGACTCCCAATCACGGGCGGTTGTGACACAGCCTGGGATCGAACCCGGGTCTGTAGTGACGCCTCTAGCACTGCGATGCAGTGCCTTAGACCGCCGTGCCACTCGGGAGGCCTGTCACCTTGTTTTTTAAATTGTAAAGATGTTTTATTTTTTTATTGCAGCTGCATAGTTTTAACACAACCTAACACTCAAATATCGTTACTTTAAATCATCTCTCTCTCTCTCTCTCTCTCTCTCTCAGATTGGTATATAGATGTCCTAGCCTACCTCTTTCAGGTAATAAATGCAATGCAGTATTAGCCTTATATTTAGCTAATTAATGATGGGTTATGCTTACTAAGCTTCTAACTTATTGCCTCAGTCTCTTGCGCAATACGCAAGCACCTGTGCTCTACTGGCCTCTCCTTGGCTCTTGGAGTCCTGTGCAGGAAAAGCTAGACTAGAATAGCTTGCTGGACATTATTTTCTTGAGCATTTCTTATACCAATAGACTATTCAAAGAGGGATGTAAGCTATTTTTTGCTGAATGTTAAATACAGCAGCCAATAGAACTCACAAGTAGTTTGAAAGAAGAGTTAACGCGCAATGGTGGTAGACTATAGCAGCTATTTACTCAGACCCATTACCATTCAATCTTCATGAAGGGAAGTGAAAGCCTTCTGCATCTAGTTCTAGTACTATTATTCAAGGATGTCATTAGAATGATGAAGATAAAGACAACTAAACTTATTTCATTTAACTGTTGAAAGCGAGGAAGGAATGAAGCAACAATAGTAAGAGAAAGAGGAGGTAGGCTAATAACATTAGGGGAAATATTATGAAAGGTATATATGTGTCAGCCTACTAATTATACAAATAGGCCCTATTATATTTCAAAATTAAATTTAAATTTAACTTTGCAGGCTGCATGTGCTGCAACAGAATGGTGGTATGAACTATGTGCGTAATTCCAGTCCATATAATACAGTATAATACAGTACAGTAATACAGTTCACACTCAAAAAGATTAGCCTACTGGAGCTAGTTTCATTTATTTACTCAAGAGAGCATTTAGAGTGCAATCAGAAAGAAAGTATTCAGACACCTTGACTTTTTTCAAAAAAAATTATGTTACAGCCTTATTCTGAAAAACATCCCCACAGCATGGTGCTGCAACCACCATGCTTCACCGTAGGGATGGTGCCAGGTTTCCTCCAGACATGACGCTTGGCATTCTGGCCAGAGTTCAATCTTGGTTTCATCAGACCAGAGAATCTTGTTTCTCATGGTCTGAGAGCCTTTAGGTGCCTTTTGGCAAACTCCAAGAGGGCTGTCGTGCCTTTTACTGAGGAGTTGCTTCCGTCTGGCCACTCTACCATAAAGGCCTGATTGGTGGTGCTGCAAAGATGGTTGTCCGTCTGGAAGGTTCTCCCATCTCCACAGAGGAACTCTGGACGTCTGTCAGAGTGACCATCGGGTTCTTGGTCAACTCCCTGACCAAGGCCCTTCTCCCCCGATTGCTCAGTTTGGCCAGGCGGCCAGTTCTAGGAAGAGTCTTGGTGGTTTCAAACTACTTCCATTTAAGAATAATGGAGGCCACTGTGTTCTTGGGGACCTTCAATGTTGCAGAATGTTTTTGGTACCCTTCCCCAGATCTGTGCCTTCGACACAATCCTGTCTCGGAGCTCTATGGATAATTCCTTCGACCTCATGGCTTGGTTTTTGCTCTGACATGTACGGTCAACTGTAAGACCTTATATAGACAGGTGTGTGCCTTTCCAAATCATGTCCAATCAATTTAATTTACCACAGGTGGACTCCAATCAAGTTGTAGAAACATCTCAAGGATGACCAATGGAAACAGGATGCACCTGAGCTCAATTTCAAGTCTTTCGAATACTTATGTAAATAAGTTTTGTTTTTTAAAATCTTTAATACATTTTTAAAAAATTTGTACAAACCTGTTGTCGCTTTGTCATGATGGGGTAATGTGTGTAAATTGATGAGGAAAAACAATTATTTAATCCATTTTAGAATAAGGCTGTAACGTAATGTGGAAAAGGTCAAGGGGTCGGAATACTTTCCGAATGCACTGTAGCTAGCTACATCTATGGGCTTTTTATGTTTTTCTTTCATGTGTAATGTGCAGTAGCCTATATCATATATGTATTGGATAACAGCACAATCGTTTGGGCTTGGGCTCATTAAATGTCGTTAATTTAGGGCTCATAAAATGTATTCAATATATGGCTCATCAGGCTCAGCTAGCATCAGGTTTGAATTTTCATGCTGATCAAAGCTCTAATAAAATCCAGACAGACAGTATTATATGCTTTATAACGCTTTTGAATGACACTTCCGGTTTTGGCGGGAAATACCAGGTTACCCGGGATAAAAGTGACTTATTCTTCTCGGGATGTGATATTTGTAAAATACCGGGAAAATATTCAACCCTAGTGTAGATTCAATTGAAAGCCCATAACATATGTAACAGTTGTTAAATACACATACACTACCAGTTTATAACTGCTGGTGCAAAAAGAAGTGGGGGTATAGTGTATCCAGTTGTATCCATTAGCAACTGACTGTTCCAACTTTTGAAGCATAGTGGGTCGAACTAGACATTAGAGAGTATTTCGTTACATTGCGCATCGAAAGAGGAAGCGAGACTGTGGATGGTGGTTGGAAGAGCGCGCTCGTTTGAAATGGAAAAGCGCAGTGGTAGCTATTGATAAAGAAGAACATCAAGACGAAGCAGCTGCTTTACAAGTGGGATGCACTGTTGAGCGCTACATCCCGAGGGTTTCATTCTGATTGTACGGAGATTGTGACAGACGGTTAAATGGCGTCCCTTGAGAGGACAAGAACAAAATGTGAGGCGGAATGGAGGGAAAAACGGAGGCAGAGGAGGTCTAAGAGAAAGAGGGAGGAAGAGGGTGAGCTTGAGTCTGTAAAACATTTGTTAAAGAAGAATGGTAGAAAGTGTAAGCAGAGTGAGCTGTACGCCGGATCGAAGACAGGAGGAGAAATGGAAGTGAATAAGGGAGAAGTATCGGAGGTGGTAGGTGTGGTGAAGTTCTCGGAGCCCGAGGCTTGCACCGAGGGTCAGGATAAAGAGGAGTCTGCGGAGTGAAGTGAAGGAGTGACATTTTTGAGAAAAGTGGACCAACCTTTTGGATGATCCATTTGTGGTTTCAGGGTGGGTGAAAACAGAGTTGGGTGCTCTGGTGACCAGAAGTGGTCTTGTAATAATTGTTTGTGGTCCTGCTGGTCAGAGGGAGCAGGTGCTCCACGTTTAACGAATGGGGACAAGAGATATGAATTGTTTTGATCTCAAGAAAAGAACGCCATTGAAAGGAGTGATTACTGGGGTAGCGGTAAATGTGAAAGTTGACCAACTGAAGGGGAAGGTTCCTGGTGTTTGTGATGCTCGTCGTTTGGTGCGACGCAGACAGGGTGGCGTAAGTGGTGAAACAAAGGAGTCGTAGTCTGTTCTTTTGAGTTTTGATGTTGAGTCTTTACCCGACAAAGTGTTGTTAGGATATACAGTGCATTCGGAAAGTATTCAGACCCCTTGACTTTTTCACATTTTGATAAGTTACAGCCTTATTCTAAAATTGATTTCTCCTCATCAATCCACACACAATACCCCATAATGACAAAGCAAAAACAGGTTTTTACAAATTTCTTAAATATAAAAAACAGAAATACCTTATTTCCATAAATATTCAGACCCTTTGTTATGAGACTCGACATTGAGCTCAGGTGCATCCTGTTTCCATTGACCATCCTTGAGATGTTTCTACAACTTGATTGGAGTCCACCTGTGGTAAATTCAATTGATTGGACATGATTTGGAAAGGCACACACCTGTCTATATAAAGCTCCCACAGTTGACAGAGCAAAAACCAAGCCATGAGGTTGAAGGAATTGTCCGTAGAGCTCCGAGAAAGGATTGTGTCAAGGCACAGATCTGGGGAAGGGTACCAAAAAATGTCTGCAGCTTTGAAGGTCTCCAAGAACACAATGGCGTCCATCATTCTTAAATGGAAGAAGTTTAGAACCACCAAGACTCTTCCTAGAGCTGGCCGCCCGGCCACACTGAGCAATAGGGGGAGAAGGGCCTTGGTCAGGGAGGTGACCAAGAACCCGATGGTTACTCTGACAGACGTCCAGAGTTCCTCTGTGGAGATGGGAGAACCTTCCAGACGGACAACCATCTCTGCAGCACTCCACCAATCAGGCCTTTATGGTAGAGTGGCCAGACGGAAGCCACTCCTCAGTAAAAAGCACATGACAGCCCACTTGGAATTTGCCAAAAGGCACATAAAGACTCTCAGACCATGAGAAACAATATTCTCTGGTCTGATGAAACCAAGATTGAACTCTTTGGACTGAATGCCAAGCGTCACGTCTGGAGGAAACCTTGCACCATCCCTACAGTGAAGCATGGTGGTGACAGCATCATGCAGTGGGGATGTTTTTCAGCGGTAGGGACTGGGAGACTAGTCAGGATCGAGGGAAAGATGAACGGAGCAAAGTACAGAGAGATCCTTGATGAAGTCCTGAGCGCTCTGGAGCAGGTTCTCAGACTGGTTTGAAGGTACATCTTCCAACAGGACTATGACCCTAAGCACTCAGCCAAGACAACGCAGGACTGGCTTCGGGACAAGTCTCTGAATGTTCTTGAGTGGCCAAGCCAGAGCCCGGACTTTAACCTGATCAAACGTCTCTGGAGAGACCTGAAATAGTTGCAGCGGAGAGGATGAGGATCTGAGAGGATCTGCAGAGAAGAATGGGAGAAACTTCCCAAATACAGGTGTGCAAAGCTTGTAGCATCATACCCAAGAAGACTCGAGGCTGTAATCGCTGCCAAAGGTGCTTCAGCAAAGTACTGAATAAAGGGTCTGAATACTTATGTAAATGCAATATTTCAGTGTTTATTTTTAATACATTTGCAAAAATTTCTAAAAACCTGTCTTGGCTTTGTCATCATGTGGTATTGTGTGAGGATTGATGAGGAAAAAAAACAAACAATTTAATCAATTTTAGAATAAGGCTGTAACGTAACAAAATGTAGAAAAAGTCAAGGGGTCTGAATACTTTCCGAATGCACTGTAAGTTATACTGTACAAGCTTTTGTGCCGAATACATTACGTTGTTACAGGTGTCAAGCTTATGGGCATGTGGCAGCAGTGTGTAGGAGGGAGGTTCTTAGGTGTGAGAAGTGTGCAGAAGGGAATGAGACAAAGGAATGTGTAGCATTGGGGAAAGTAGTGGTATGTGTTGGGGATCAGAAATGTCCAGTGCGAGAGAGGCAGCTTGAGGTTTCCAGGGTTAGAGTAGTGCAGAAGTTGTCATATGCTAAGGCAGTGAAGGAAGTAGAGGAAGATGGGTCAAGGGGGAGGGATCCTGAGAGGAGTGGTGTGAGTAGTAGATCTGTACCAGTACAGAGGGATAGGCCAACATGTGATATATGTTTCAGTAAGATTGGATTTTTAGCAATGGTTATCAACTGTACTGCAGGGATGGAATGTAAGTCGCAGAAAATTGAGGTTGTGGTGGCAGCTGCAGAGGTATTTGGGTGTGCGAGACTTAACGTCAGAGAAGTTACAAGGTGTGTTAAAGTGGTGGTGTCCCATCCTGTCAGGCTGTTGGCCTGAGGTAGGACTAAATAGATTTAAATAGTGGAGTAGGGTGGTGGGTGTAAAAATATATACAGTACCAGTTAAAAGTTTGGACACACCTACTCATTCAAGGGTTTTTCTTTATTTTTTACTCTTTTCTACATTGTAGAATAATAGTGAAGACATCACAACTATGAAATAACACTTTTTCTTTTTTAAACAAATCTAAATATATTTTAGATTTTAGATTCTTCAAAGTAGACACCCTTTGTGCTCCCCTCTCAGCTTTGCACACTCTTGGCATTCTCTCAACATTTTACATTTACATTTTAGTCATTTAGCAGACGCTCTTATCCAGAGCGACTTACAGGAGCAATTAGGGTTAAGTGCCTTGTTAAGTGCCTTGCTTAAGGGCACGGACAGATTTTTCACCTAGTCGGCTCGGGGATTAGAACCAGCGACCTTTCGGTTACTGGCACAACTCACCAGCTTCATGAGGTAGTCAGTCACCTGGAATGCTTTTCCAACAGTCTTGAAGGAGTTCCCACAAATGCTGAGCACTTGTTGGCTGCTTTTCCTTCACTCTGCGGTCCAACTCATCCCAAACCATCTCAATTTGGTTGAGGTTGGGTGATTGTGGAGGCCAGGTCATCTGATGCACCACTCCATCACACTCCTTATTGGTCAAATAGCCCTTACATAGCCTGGAGGTGTGTTTTGGGTCATTGTCCTGTTGAAAAACGAATTATAGTCCCACTAAGCGCAAACCAGATGGGATGGCGTATCGCTGCAGAATGCTGTGTTAGCCATGCTGGTTAAGTGTGCCTTGAATTCTAAATAAATCACAGACAGTGTCACCAGCAAAGCACTCCCACACCATCACACCTCCTCCTCCATGCTTCACGGTGGGAACCACACATGCGGAGATCATCCGTTCACCTACTCTGCGTCTCACAAAGACACAGCGGTTGGAAACAAAAATCTCACATATGGACTCATTAGACCAAAGGACAGATTTCCACTGGTCTAATGTCCATTGCTCGTGTTTTTTGGCCCAAGCAAGTCTCTTCTTATTGGTGTCCTTTAGTAGTGGTTTCTTTGCAGCAATTTGACCATGAAGGCCTGATTCACGCAGTCCCCTCTGAACAGTTGATGTTGAGATGTGTCTGTTACTTGAACTCTGTGAAGTGTTTATTTGGGCTGCAATCTGAGGTGCAGTTAATTGCCCATTTCTGAGGCTGGTAACTCTAATGAACTTATCCTATTCAGCAGAGGTAACTCTGGGTCTTCCATTCCTGTGGCAGTCCTCAGCCAGTTTCATCATAGCACTTGATGGTTTCTTGAAATGTTCCGTATTGATTGACCTTCATGTCTTAAAGTAATGATGGACTGTCGTTTCTCTTTGCTTATTTGAGCTGTTCTTGCCATAATATGGACTTGGTCTTTTACCAAATAGGGCTATCTTCTGTATACCAAACCTACCTTGTCACAACACAACTAATTGGCTCAAACGCATTAAGGAAAGAAATTCCACAAATTAACAAGGCAAACCTGTTAATTGAAGTGCATTCCAGGTGACTTCCTCATGAAGCTGGTTGAGAGGATGCCAAGAGTGTGCAAAGCTGTCATCAAGGCAAAGGGTGGCAATTTGAAGAATCTCAAATATATTTTGATTTGTTTACTACATGATTCAAATGTGATATTTATGTCTTCACTATTATTCTACAATATTGAAAATAGTACAAATAAAGACAAACCCTGGAATACGTAGGTGTGTCCAAACTTTTGACTGGCACTGTATAATTTAGTGAGTGTAGGGTTAGATGGTAGGGTATTTGTTGATTTTATTACATGTTTTCAAGAAAAGTATAAGGGAGTTGTACTCCAGTCTAGTAGGTGGCGGTAATGCAACATTTATTGTATGACAACCGCCGTTAAACCTCATCCAAGAAGATGTTCCAACTTTACCACAGTGCCAGTTTACTTTCTATGATGTCGGAAAGTGCGCACTCAAGCGTTTCACTCGCACGTGTGTCTGCAATGCTCTGTCATTTCCTGGTTGCTAAAATTATACACTGTTCGCTCAATTTCAGTTCATGTGAGAAAACAAGCACTAAATTGTGCAGGGAATCACCATCTAAATCGCTGTGAAATATATTTTCAATAAACAAAAATATCGTTTTTATAGTTGTTTGAAGCTAGTGGACCAAAACCTAAAGAAAAAGGCTCAAGCGCGAGTCTTTGCCATGTTACAGGAAATGGGATGCGGGGGAGGGGGAGATTTGTTTGGAACACAGTTAGTGCTGTTTCAATTCACCTAGCTTCCACATAGGGGTGAAATTCTGAGAAATTCTATGGCTGTGTTCGTAATTTCACTCTGGAATGCCAGAGTGCGCTCTTAGCATTCATAAATTCAAAGCTTTGTCAGATTGTCCGTTTGTAAATTCAGAGCGTTTCGATCTCTGAGTGTTCAAACCTTTTGGCTGACCTCACAACGGCAGTCAAGCACCCAAGCTAACTGGCTAAAGTTGGCTAGCTTGCTAGCTACTTCCAGACGCTAAAAAGAGAACACCGCACTCCGACCATTTTAAATCAAATCAAATTTTATTTGCCACATGCGCCAAATACAACAGGTGTAGACCTTACAGTGAAATGCTTACTTACAAGCCCTTAACCAACAATGCAGTTTAAAGAAAAATAAGTGTTAAGTAAAATATAGTTAAAGTAAAAAAATTTAAATAATTAAAGAGCAGCAGTAAAATAAAATAACAGGGGGTACCGGTACAGAGTCAATGTGCTGGGGCACAGGTTAGTCGAAGGTAATTGAGGTACTATGTACATGTTGGTAGTGTTAAAGTGACTATGCATAGATAATAAACAGAGAGTAGCAGCATCGTAAAAGAGGGGGTGGGGTGGGGGGACAATGCAAATAGTCCTGGTAGCCATGACTAGCTGTTCAGGAGTCTTGGGGGTAGAAGCTGTTTAGAAGCCTTTTGGACCTAGACTTGGCACTCCGGTACCGCTTGCCGTGCGGTAGCAGAGAGAACAGTCTATGACTAGGGTGGCTGGAGCGTTTTACTATTTTTAGGGCCTTCCTCTGACACCGCCTGGTATAGATGTCCTGGATGGCAAGAAGCTTGGCCCCAGAGATGTACTGGGCCGTATACACTACCCTCTGTAGTGCCTTGCGGTCGGAGGCAAAGCAGTTGCCATACCAGGCAGTGATGCAACCAGTCAGGATGCACTCAATGGTGCAACTGTAGAACTTTTTGAGGATCTGAGGACCCATGCCAAATCTTTTCAGTCTCCTGAGGGGGAATAGGCTTTGTCGTGCCCTCTTCACGACTGTCTTGGTGTGTTTGGACCATGATAGTTTGTTGGTGATGTGGACACCAAGGAACTTGAAGCTCTCAACCTGTTCCACTACAGCCCCGTCAATGAGAATGGGGGCATGCTCAGTCCTCTTTTTTTCCCTGTTGTCCACAATCATCTCCTTTGTCTTGATCAAGTTGAGGGAGAGGTTGTTATCCTGGCACTACACGGCCAGGTCTCTGACCTCCTCCCTATATGCCGTCTCATCGTTGTCGGTGATCAGGCCTACCACTGTTGTGTCGTCGGCAAACTTAATGATGGTGTTGGAGTCGTGCCTGGCCATGCAGTCATGGGTGAACAGGAGGGGACTGAGCACGCACCCGAGGGGCCCCCGTGTTGAGGATCAGCTTGGCAGATGTGTTGTACCCTTACCACCTGGGGGGCGGCCCGTCAGGAAGTCCAGGATCCAGTTGCAGAGGGAGTTGTTTAGTCCCAGGGTGATGAGCTTTGAGGGCAATATGGTGTTGAACACTGAGCTGTAGTCAATGAATAGAATTCTCAAGTAGGTGTTCCACTTGTCCAGGTGGGGGAGGGTACTGTGGCGTGCAATAGAGATTGCGTCATATGTGGATCTGTTGGGGCAGTATGCAAATTGGAGTGGGTCTAGGGTTTCTGGGATAATGGTGTTGATGTGAGCCATGACCAGCCTTTCAAAGCACTTCATGGCTACAGACGTGAGTGCTACGGGTCGGTAGTCATTTAGGTAGGTTATCTTAGTGTTCTTGGGCACAGGGACTATGGTGGTCTGTTTGAAATATGTTGGTATTACAGACTCAGTCAGGGACATGTTGAAAACGTCAGTGAAGACACTTGCCAGTTGGTCAGCGCATGCTCGGAGTATGCGTCGTGGTAATCCGTCTGGACCTGCGGCCTTGTGAATATTGATCTGCTTAAAAGTCTTACTCACATCCGTTACGGAGAGCGTGATCACATAGTCATCCAGAACAGCTGATGCTCTCATGCATGCTTCAGTGTTGCTTGCCTCGAAGCGAGCATAGAAGTGCTTTAGCTCATCTGGTAGGCTCGTGTCACTGGGCAGCTCGCGGCTGTGCTTCCCTTTGTAGTCTGTAATAGTTTGCAAGGCCTACCACATCCGATGAGCGTCGGAGCCGGTGTAGTACGCCCTAGCAGAACTGGTTAGGCTGTTTTCATGTTATCTAGAGCGTTGGTGACTGTACCTGTGCTGCAGGCAATTTAATTACATTTACTGACATTGTCATATTCAATGGGTGTTGCCAGTTCGTAAATTCCTCAGTTATTCTGTGCTCTGGCACACTCAATGAGAGCGCCTGAAATCGGAGTAGATAGCCAGAGTGAATTTACAAACGCACACTGTGTAGCACCTTTAAACAGACTTTCCAAATGTGGGTCTGTTGTAGACCCACTTCCTCTCTGCATACACCTCATGTCAAAATAAAAATCCTGCACGTGCGCCATAAATGGACAAAAAAATGAATAATTTGTGGGGGACTTATTTTGAAATGAGGTAAGCAGAGAGGAAGTGGATTTACAACCGACCCATGTTTGGAAAGTCTTTAATAATACAATCCTTTAGATATTTTGTCTCAAATTCCCACCTCATAATGACCAACCGTCCTGCCCACCGGCACAGTAAATTGAGATTGAATTCTATTTAACTTCTGGCTTCCCACGGACTGTTTTTGATCAAGCCAATACAATTGAAAGCAATGCTAGTGTATGTAAATACACCTGCGTTGCTAAAAGCACCTAGCTAATTTTCGGACACCCCCTAACTTCGGACACTCTCTAGCGGTTGGAAGACTAAATCACCTTGAGCTCAACATTTAAACGGACTGGAAAATAACGGTACGTTTTGCGACTAAAGACACCCTTCTAGCTAGCTGACCACCGATTTTCAGTGCAATTTATGTAAGTTAAGTTAGGTTTTGAGAGTTTTCAAAAAAGTTAGACATGTACACATTTTGTGGGACACGCTGCATATTGTAAAATTTGACTGCGCGACAGACCACATATAATTTAATATCCAACTTTTTACCTCTGAAATATAGCTAATGGATTTTCTAATGTTGCTAGCTTAGTTGCTAAATGTTGATAGAACTGCTAAGACAGCAAAAAGGAAATAAATTGTAAGCGTTAGAAAATACATATCACGAAAACAGCCAAATGTTGTCAAGCTTTACCGTATCAAAATTGGAGTCCTCTGACGGAGGCGTTTTGCACAATCTGCAAAAATGTATTTGGAACTTTGAACCATTAACTTTTTGACACCTATCACTGTTGGCTATGTTTCATCTTACAACAGCTACATAGAGGCAGTATTTAGTCAAATGTTACAATGTATGCATCACTATGAAACTAATTGGGACAGTAATTTTCATTACAGATAACATCAAACAAAAAACGCGGGTACACTTTCAGTTATTGTGAAAACTTTCATCACCTTTCAATGCCTTAGCTTTGAAATGTAAATGTTTATACATATTCAGATTGAGTTATCTTTCTAAAATGTGTATAGTATGCCAAGTTATTTAGCTACAGTGGGGAGAACAAGTATTTGATACACTGCCGATTTTGCAGGTTTTCCTACTTACAAAGCATGTAGAGGTCTGTCATTTTTATCATAGGTACACTTCAACTGTGAGAGACGGAATCTACAACAAAAATCCAGAAAATCACATTGTATGATTTTTAAGTAATTAATTTGCATTTTATTGCTTGACATAAGTATTTGATACATCAGAAAAGCAGAACTTAATATTTGGTACAGAAACCTTTGTTTGCAATTACAGAGATCATACGTTTCCTGTAGGTCTTGACCAGGTTTGCACACACTGCAGCAGGGATTTTGGCCCACTCCTCCATACAGACCTTCTCCAGATCCTTCAGGTTTCGGGGCTGTCGCTGGGAAACACAGACTTTCAGCTCCCTCGAAAGATGTTCTATTGGGTTCAGGTCTGGAGACTGGCTAGGCCACTACAGGACCTTGAGATGCTTCTTACGGAGCCACTCCTTAGTTGCCCTGGCTGTGTGTTTCGGGTCGTTGTCATGCTGGAAGACCCAGCCACGACCCATCTTCAATGCTCTTACTGAGGGAAGGAGGTTGTTGGCCAAGATCTCACGATACATGGCCCCATCCATCCTCCCCTCAATACGGTGCAGTCGTCCTGTCCCCTTTGCAGAAAAGCATCCCCAAAGAATGATGTTTCCACCTCCATGCTTCACGGTTTGGATGGTGTTCTTGGGGTTGTACTCATCCTTCTTCTTCTCCAAACACGGCGAGTGGAGTTTAGACCAAAAAGCTCTATTTTTGTCTCATCAGACCACATGACCTTCTCCCATTCCTCCTCTGGATCATCCAGATGGTCATTGGCAAACTTCAGACGGGCCTGGACATGCGCTGGCTTGAGCAGGGGGACCTTGCGTGCGCTGCAGGATTTTAATCAATGATGGCGTAGTGTGTTACTAATGGTTTTCTTTGAGACTGTGGTCCCAGCTCTCTTCAGGTCATTGACCAGGTCCTGCCGTGTAGTTCTGGGCTGATCCCTCACCTTCCTCATGATCATTGATGCCCCACGGGGTGAGATTTTGCATGGAGCCCCAGACCGAGGTGCCTTCTCACCAAGCTGCTTGCCTATTGTCCTGTAGCCCATCCCAGCCTTGTGCAGGTCTACAATTTTATCCCTGATGTCCTTACACAGCTCTCTGGTCTTGGCCATTGTGGAGAGGTTGGAGTCTGTTTGATTGAGTGTGTGGACAGGTGTCTTTTATACAGGTAACGAGTTCAAACAGGTGCAGTTAATACAGGTAATGAGTGGAGAACAGGAGGGCTTCTTAAAGAAAAACTAACAGGTCTGTGAGAGCCGGAATTCTTACTGGTTGGTAGGTGATCAAATACTTATGTCATGCAATAAAATGCAAATTAATTACTTACAAATCATACAATGTGATTTTCTGGATTTTTGTTTTGGATTCTGTCTCTCACAGTTGAAGTGTACCTATGATAAAAATTACAGGCCTCTACATGCTTTGTAAGTAGGAAAACCTGCAAAATCGGCAGTGTATCAAATACTTGTTCTCCCCACTGTACATGCATTTACCACCACAGCATGGAGAAAGTCAAGAGGAAGCAGTGGAGTGAGGTGGACATGTTCCATGCCATGGAGGACTGCGGGGCAGGGATGGCTATCCGCCAGGCTGCAAAGGTTAGGCATCTTTTGTTTTTAGGAGATTACCATGTGTATGTGAATTTTATCTGCTAGTAACAGTTTTCTTTTCTTATCTACCAAGGTGCATGGTGTACCTCGGCAGACCCTGGTGGACAGGCTGAGCGGCCGGGTGACCCATGATTGTCGCAGTGGACCACCCACATTGCTTGCACCAGAGGATGAAAATTTTCTGGTGCAGTACTGTATCTACTGCGCCAGCCATGGGTTCCCCTTCACCAGACAGAGGCTGATGAAATACGCCGACAAAATATGCAGGTATTTGGTGTTCTATGTGTTTATGTATGTAGATTGGTGGACTGACTGTTCTCAATGTGTGTGATGTAAATGTGGATGTGTATGGTGATGCCAAAACAAACATTTTCCTCCTGGATGGACAATTATATATTATTTTCTATTGTAGGTTTCTGCACCCAGGGGAAACAATCCCACCAGAGATTGGTGGGAAATGTTCCGGAGGAGGCACAAGAACCTGAGCATGAGGAGGCCAGACACCCTGGACAGGGGGAGTGCTGAGTGTGCCACACGTCCGACGATGGACACCTTCTTCAGCACTTGGAGGAGAGTGGGTTGAGGGAGAAACCCAGACAAATCTATAACTGCGATGAGTCTGGGTTTCGTAGCGACCAGAGCAGGCACAAAGTGCTGGCTCCCGGGGCGCAAAACACGTGTACCAGCAGGCTCCGGGGACCAAGGAGCACATCACAGTGCTGGCCTGCTTCAACACAGCTGGGGAGGACTTCCCCCCGTTTATCATCTACCCCAAGTGTTTCCCCGGTAGCCACTACACACTGGGAGGCCTCCCCCCAAGCCTTGTATGGACGGTCAAGCAGTGGCTACATTGACCGGACCTGTTCAGGAAGTGGTTTCAGCACTTCATTAAGCATGCAGTGAAAGAACGCCCTCTCCTTCTCCTCTTCGATGGGCACAAGAGCCACATGGACCCGGAGGTGCTCGCGGCGGCACTAAGGGAAGGGGTTATACTTATTTGTCTTACACCACACTGCACCCATGTCCTGCAGCTGCTGGACGTGGCATACTTTGGCCCTTTAAAAAGCAGAGTTCTCCAAGCTAGCTGGAGACCTTAGCCATTTTGACCACTCCTACATAGCCGTCCCGTGTAGCTCAGTTGGTAGAACATGGCGCTTGCAACGCCAGGGTTGTGGGTTCGATTCCCACGGGGGGCCAGTATGAAAAAAAACATGTATGCACTCACTAACTGTAAGTCACTCTGGATAAGAGCGTCTGCTAAATGACTAAAATGTAAATGTAAACAAATCAGAATTTGCCAGAGTATTCCGCTACCTGTACCAGCGATGCAAGGACATGCGCTATGTGGTGGAAGGGTTTAAGAAGTGTGGCCTCTTCCCTTTTGACCCTTCAGCCATCGAAGGGTCCCGTTTAATGCCGTCTCGGTCCCTACCGGGTCCCACCACCGGCTCTCCTGGAACCAGCAGCATTGTGCCGTCCATCAGCACCTCCTCCCCAGTGACCACAGGAGGACCTTCAGCCCCTGCTCCAGTCCCAGCCCCAGCCCCTGCTCCAGTCCCAGCCCTAAATAGAGGGGGGGCTGATTGCGAAGGACCTGGGGCACATCGTTACTGTCCTGAAGTATAGGCTGGACCGATACAGAAGACTCCCTGTGGTCGCGACATGCCTTACCGGGGAGGAATACACGCGCCAGTGGCAGGAGAGGAGTGAGAAGGAGAGGGCAGAGGCAGAGGAGAAAGAGTGTCGGGCAGCCCTCAGAACACAGAGGGCACAGGAGAGGGCTGCCATGGATGAGACCATTGACGCCATCGCCTCTGCTGGACCCCCTGCTGGAACCACTCCTGACAGCTGCATCACCACTGCCAGTGCCTCCCAGTGTGCAACACCTGTAGGAGCCGCCGGAGTCCCCAGCTGCAGAAGAAGGCCACGTGCCTACTCTCCCGGCCACACCATCGTCGGCCCCTCAACCCCACCATTACAAACACCAGCTCCTCCAGGTTTTGTCCACCACCACCACCACGATGCACACCACCCCCTGTCTGTCACCACCAACACGGCCTCCTCTGGACCAACTGCCTCCTCCGTCTCCCCTGGTCACACCACCATTGCAGCCTCGTCTGGTGTCCCTGCCACCTGCAATTTCAATAACGCCACCTCCACAGGTAAACACATGTTAAATTACGAAAAAATGTGAAAAGGGTTTTCATGCAACATGCTCTGTCTAACACTACTTTTTCTCAAACTGCAGCAGAGAAAAGGAAGAGAAAAGCTCCACCGGTCACGTCTGTCACGCCACCCATGGAACCACTCTCAGGTACTTCATAATCTGTTTTTTCTCTCTCTCTCAGTTGTATCAATTACTATTGTTGTTGAAGAACTTCTACATTTTACAAAACCATATTAATCTTTTTTTAAATTTTTAAATTTTTTAATAAAAGAAGACACCACATGCTGTGCTCGCTGTGGGGATCCACCTGCAAGCTCCCCTCAGGAGTGTAGATCTGAGGTGCCATGGGTGTGCTGTGACTTCTGCCAGCACTGGTTCCACTGCAGGTGTGTGCAGTGGGATCTAGAGGTAGCGGTGGAGCTGGATTTTTATTGTGATTTTTGTGACAATATAGGGATGGAGGTCGAGATTTAATTGTTTGTTTGTGTTCATATGAAATTATTTATTTGTACAAAAAAATTAAATGTCTAAAATATAATATATATATTTATTCAACCCATCTTGTGTATTTCTTCCTTTACTTTCCAAGTGCACCTCTGCAACACAAACTCCAACAGTGTTTTTATTGTTTATGTCAATGCACATTAAAGTTTTATTTGATGAAATTATTAATACTCATATTTTAGTATTCAACTGTTATCTACTTTCTCAGAACATAAGATTAATCTGTAAAACAAATTGAGACATTATTTGGTTAAACACTGAATATGTTGGTGAAGAACCATTTTTTAAGAGTCCACAGGAGGGCGCACCGGGCTACGCAATGAAAAGTTGACAGGCAAGTCATTATTTTTTACCTGAAGGCTAGCCAACTATCTAGTAAACACTTCGGGTATGTGGTTGGTGTCTCTTTTTGGAACAAAATTAAACGGATATATTGTAATTGAACAAAATAGTAAGGTGGCCAATAACTGGGGACCGTATGCCGTATTTATTTGCTAAACTGCTTATCAAAAAGCTGATAATAGTAGTATTTCCACTGAAATGTCAAACATGCTAATTACTAACCCGTTTGGTAACATTTTTACGACACCAATAATCACATAACATTGATGGCTTGATCACAAGATAACACTGTTGAAGGAAATGTATTTGTTAAACGCTGTTGAATATGCCGATAATACCGGGTTCCATGCTATAAATTACCCAACATCCTAGCAACAAATAGCCTATCCATGCATCCAAAACACACATTCTCACTAGCCCACTAAATAAACGGGCTAACTTTAAACTAGCTAAATCTAACTCAATCAGTTTCCAAATGACAATATCCCTGCCAACAACTAATGTACATTGTCACAACGTACCTGCTGTACTTTTACAGCAATCGAACCAACCAGCAAAGTTGCAAAGAAATAATGAAGCTACGTAGCCTACTCACCTAAAGTCAGCTAATGTTTATGGATGGATATTTAAAAATGTGGAATTCTATGCGTCGAGCCGTCGTCGACAAAGCTCAAAACTGAAAGAAACTATCAGTAAAATGACATTTAAACACGCCCCGTCTTGGATGCAAAACATACCCTACTATAGGCCAACAAAATAAATTAGGCTACCGTTCTCCAAGCCGCAGGATATTATGCTGGCAACACGATCGCGGATTTATTTCCTTCAAAATAAGAGTCCCCCTTCAAAGACATGTTAAACTTTGGTAATATCGATTTTTTTTTTACTCTAGTGCAGTCTAGGGTGACCACATATTCCGTATTGTGCGGGACAGTTTGTCCTGCGTCTTGCAACCAAACAATCATCTCTGCATTTTATAAACAAATTCAAACACCACTCACAAAAAATAAAATGATTTGTCCCATATTCCAGGCAGACATTTCAACCTGTCTCTTGCAGTCACGTTGCGCTTATGAAAATATATACCATAAGGATGTGGTACTGGTGATGTTAAACACTTCTCCAACAGTTCTTGTTGAGATCTGATATTCTGCGCAGTGCACGATGATCATAGGCCATTGTCCATAATTTGGAGAGGACAGTTAGGATTAACTACAGTGGCAAGGAAAAGTATGTGAACCCTTTGGAATTACCTGGATTTCTGCATAAATTGCAGAAAGTCATAATAATAGACAAACACACTCTTGGCATTCTCTCAACCAGCTTCATGAGGTAGTCACCTGGAATGCATTTCAATTAACAGGTGTGCCTTCTTAAAAGTTAATTTGTGGAATTTCTTTCCTTCTTAATGCGTTTGAGACAATCAGTTGTGTTGTGACAAGGTAGGGGGGGGTATACAGAAGATAGCCCTATTTGGTAAAAGACCAAGTCCATATTATGGCAAGAACAGCTCAAATAAGCAAAGAGAAACAACAGTCCATCATTACTTTAAGACAGTCAATACGGAACATTTCAAGAACTTTGAAAGTTTCTTCAAGTGAAGTCGCAAAAACCATCAAGCACTATGATGAAACTGGCTCTCATGAGGACCGCCACAGGAAAGGAAGACCCAGAGTTACCTCTGCTGCAGAGGATAAGTTCATTAGAGTTACCAGCCTCAGAAATTGAAGCCCAAATAAATGCTTCACAGAGTTCAAGTCATAGACACATCTCAACATCAACAGTTCAGAGAGGACTGTGTGAATCAGGCCTTCATGGTCGAATTGCTGCAAAGAAACCACTACTAAAGGACACCAATAAGAAGAAGAGACCTGCTTAGGCTAAAAACTGGCTCTCATGAGGACCGCAACAGGAAAGGAAGACCCAGAGTTACCTCTGCTGCAGAGGATAAGTTCATTAGAGTTACCAGCCTCAGAAATTGAAGCCCAAATAAATGCTTCACAGAGTTCAAGTCACAGACACATCTCAACATCAACAGTTCAGATAGGACTGTGTGAATCAGGCCTTCATGGTCGAATAGCTGCAAAGAAACCACTACTAAAGGACACCAATAATAAGAAGAGACCTGCTTAGGCCAAGAAACACAAGCAATGGACATTAGGCCGGTGGAAATGTGTCCTTTGGTCTGGAGTCCAAATTTGAGATTTTGGTTCCAACCGCTGTGGCTTTGTGAGACGCGGTGTGGGTGAACGGATGATCTCCGCATGTGTATTTCCCACCGTAAAGCATGGAGGAGAAGGTGTTATGGTGTGGGGGTGCTTTGCTGGTGACACTATCTGTGATTTATTTAGAATTCAAGGCACACTTAACCGGCATGGCTACCACAGCATTCTGCAGCGATACTCCATCCCATCTGGTTTGGGCTTAGTGGGACTATAATTTGTTTTTCAACAGGACAATGACCTAACACACCTCCAGGCTGTGTAAGGGCTATTTTACCAAGAAGGAGAGTGATGGAGTGCTGCATCAGATGACCTGGCTTCCACAATCCCCCAACCTCAACCCAATTGGGATGGTTTGGGATGATTCGGACCGCAGAGTGAAGGAAAAGCAGCCAACAAGTGCTCAGCATATGTGGGAACTCCTTCAAGACTGTTGGAAAAGCATTCCAGGTGAAGCTGGTTGAGAGAATGCCAAGAGTGTGCAAAGCTGTCATCAAGGCAAAGGGTGGCTATTTGAAGAATCTCAAATATAAAATATATTTTGATTTGTTTAACACTTTTTTGGTTACTACATGATTCCATATGTGTTATTTCATAGTTTTGATGTCTTCACTATTATTCTACAATGTAAACATTTTTACAAATAAAGAAAAACCCTTGAATGAGTAGGTGTGTCCAAACTTTTGACTGGTAGTGTATAAGATAATTAAGTCAAACTCGTGACGCTCTCCATGCTCATTAGTTGCTCATCCAACATATTTGCAACTTCACTCAACCCCGTTTTGAAAGTCTCCCTTCCTAACTGTTCTACATTCCATGAGTCCAAGAAATTATACTTTTGAATAATCTGTCCATAGAACATTCTTCCAAGAGTCTTGATGATCATCCAGGTTGTAAAAAAAAAGGCAGTCCTGCTCCTCTCCTCTATACCTAGCTTCCCCTCACAGTCCCTTCAGTTTCCCTTATGTCCCGTTAGTTTGGCTGCTCAGCCTACCTTAGCTTTCCCTCACCCATCCCTACCAATACCAACCTATCAGAGCGCTTGGAAATGCGCATCTGGACACTGCACACGCCCACTCAGGTCAGAGTGTTATCGTCACCAAAGGGAGAAGACGCATGTTCCTGAGGACTTTTTATTGTCGACAATAAGACGAATGTCTGAATGTTGTGCGTGCATCAAAATGTAAGCTGCAGGGTTTTTTTTACATGCTGTGTAATGATAGGTAATTACCACTAATTACTTACTGTTACTTTGATAACTTTCAGACATATGTTCTACTGTATAGCTGTTACTATTCTTTTAAGTTAGAGTTGCCAATACTGCTTTGCGTATTGTTTATCATATGAAGATGCGATTTTAGCATGTAAATCTTGGTGGGGCAAACAAAGAAAATAAATGAGGGATGCATGCCAGCAAAGCCACAACACTAAACAACACATGAATTGCACTATAACCGTGACAAACGGTGCCCACAAACTGTTAGGGCCTACATAAAGCTGTCCCAACAGCAGAGTCCCAACAACAGTCTCAATACCTTACCACTGCTACACCTGGCTATCAGTGGAGCCTTGTCTGGCAGCGAAACAGTTCATTCATCTTAATTTACTGCCTTTTAAAAAACATAGCTGATATGGCTGACTTGCTTAAACAAATTTGGTTTCTACTGACAATTGAGATGTACAAACTATGGCATAAGGGGACGACAAGAGGATAAGAGGCAATCCGTAATTTTGATTAAGACATTAATGAGCGAGCTAGGACGGACATAGTTAATATAACTATTTGTTCAGCACTTTTGAAATGTACAGCGACAGAATTAAGGACATGGGCTGTTCTTAAAGTGTTCTCCCTGTACACCAAGTCAGAACCGTAGGATAAATGAAGGGCATATAAGCAGACAATGAAAGCTCTAAAATATTAAATGATTACATTTCTCTAAAACAGGTTATAGGCTACATGTGCACCACCAAGTCAGAACAGTAAGTGAAATTAAGAGGGGAAAATAGACCAAATTATTAGGGTGAGGCACATGGGCAACTAACAGATTACTACACAACATACACTTAGTATGCATATCTCCCTGGTATATTACATCATTTATGCAGCAGCATACAAACAATTTTTGGACTCACCTTGTTGTGTTGTGCTCACTTGAACAGGAAGGTGGAGTGGCGGTCCTTTGTGGGCAAATTTTGTCATCAAAGTCTGGCATTCTCTGGATTTATGGTGCTTTCAGGACAACTGGGAACTCAGAAAAAAACAAGGTTGAATCATGATGACGTCGTAGCTCTAGAAAGAGACCTGAGTTCCCGACTTACAATTCCGAGTTCCCAGTCGGAGCAAATTTTTTCCCAAGTTCCCAGTTGTCTTGAACTCACTGAAGTCAGATTTCCCAGTTCCGAGTTAACAGTTGTTTTGAGCGCGGCATAAATCATGCTGGATTGACAGCATGGCCAATGTTGAATGTTCATCATTTTAAGCTGGGAAATAGACCCTTAAACCCAGACTTGGGACCACACAGCCACTCCACTGAATAGCAGGCTAGTGATTGCTTTGCAATGCTTGCAGTTAGCCACTGATTCCATCCAAACCACTCACTGTTGAATTTGCGATTTCCAACTTTCCAATTTTTATGTCCAATGGCTGATGAGCACCGATATGTTTTATCTATAATTTCTCTTCATTATTTCTCTTCATATTGCAATGATTAAAAAGGATTTGCCAATAGCTTGTCGACTTGATTCATGATGATGACTGCTAGTATGATGTTGACATGATCAGTCCAATCAAAGCTACTGTAGATATAACGTGATTTGACATCATTTTATCTGTGGCCAATGACCATGAGCCTTTTTGGATGGGCACTTCTAAAGTAACTCTATGGCAGCACTCAAGGGGCTTGAATTTTCAAGCTCTACCCTTAGATTTGGCGGTGACATAGTGTCCCCATGAGTGACAGAAAAATGAGCGTATTTTCCGCTGGCTGCCCCACCACAGAAAGCACTGAGCTAGGCTGAAACACCTGCATTTTGGAGCTGCCTTACTCAAGAAAGCAAAAAAGAGACCACGTTTGTATGCGGCTTTATTAACTCAATTATTTTTTAGTTTTTTTAACATTGTTTGCAAACTCATATGTGTCACGTATTAATGCCAAAATAACATGAAAAACTACATTGTAGTGTGAAAAGCTGTCATCAAGGCAAAGGGTGGCTATTTGAAGAATCTCAAATATAAAATATATTTTGATTTGTTTAACACTTTTTTGGTTACTACATGATTCCATATGTGTTATTTCAAAGTTTTGATGTCTTCACTATTATTCTACAATGTAGAAAATAGTTAAAATAAAGAAAAACCCTTGAATGAGTAGGTGTTCTAAAACTTTTGACCGTTAGTGTATATATATACTTTTTTAGCTAAAAATGTGGGGGTCAAAACAGGCTCAGCCCCACCTGCCCTGAATGACGGGTTGCCACTGATCATATGTAGTATTATTCCGTACTGCCATAAGTGTTATTATTGCATTGGTTGCACAAGTACTTTTGCAGAAGTGGTTTAATTGTTGTATTGATAAACATATTATTTTGCATTCCCACCCTATCACAGTGTTTTCCGTAGTGTCTTTTATTAAGGTGTTTTATTGTGCTGCCATTGGCACGCTTCTACAGTCATCCCAGACAGTTCTTGGAGCTTGCTCATGCACAGAGTAATTTATGACCCTATGGCGCCTGGGCAGATCTGATAATGTCTCAGCCTGGCAGATTCTCACACAAGGCTGGAGAGAGAGGGTGCCATAAATCTTGACCCTTTGTCAATTCAAGTAATTTTATTTATCTTTCTCTCCAAGAGGTGAATGTTTAAGTGTATGTTTATATTGCTGCTGTGTTTATAGCCCTTTATAGACATGTTGTAAGTGTAATGCCATTTGCCATTTATTCATGTACATATATGTATATTGCATAGTTATAACCCTTAACTAATACTGTTTACATGTGTGCATATCTTTGTCTTGTAGAACCACAACAATAATATTCCAAGTCATTTGGATTACCAAAACCATATAAACATCCTCAAATGGAAATAGCTGTGTCTGTGTGTGTGTGTGTGTGTGTGGTGGTGCTCTGTCTGTGTGTGTGTGTGTTTGTCAGGAGAATTTTGTTATCTCTATGGTTGAAAGCAAGTACTTCTTAAATCTTTGAATAATTCCCAGAGGTGTAAATCTCTAGTTTAAATAAATTAAACAAAGACCCCTTATTGCAATGGTCAGTAGGTTTATTCATTGAGAGCGCTCTGAAAATCATACAATGTTTTTTATACCTCTACTCCGCCCCTAAGTGGGCCAATGAGAAAGCTCCTAGCCCATATTTAGGCAACTGTCACATTTCTCTGTAAGCTTGCACAGCAACCTAGTCGTTTCTTCCTGTACTGGTTTCCGAAGACACAAATACTCTGTTGCTGGGCAAATAGGCATCTTATACAGACACATACGGTGGGAACATGCTTCTCGGTGTCTAGTTTCACATCCTGTTTTCTGTTATCGGTTTCACAGTTGCATTCCGCTTGCATAGATCTAAAGATAAGCCAAAGCCCTTGTTTTACTTCTAACTAAGTTTAACACATTATTAGATTATAGTCTTATTATTCTTAATACATTTCACAAAGTGGAGTGTAATAATTAGTCATTACCAAATTCTTCTATCAGTGTTGTAGAGTACAGTGATGAGATCAAGAGTACAGTGATGGGCCTCAACAACATGTTCTGACCGGACAGTACTATAGAGGGTAGAACCAAACCAATCAGTTAGAAGTACATAGCGGGTGAGGGAATTCACAGCTGACCACTCAGATGGGTGAGGGCATACCAGCCAACCGTTTTTACATGGTCCTTCTAGCCGGATTTAGTGACCAACAGTTTTTTACATGGTCCGTTGTTTCTCTGGATTTAGCGACCAATAGTTTTTACACAGGTGCTTCCAGATGCTTTTTGGCAAACTTCAGTCAACGTTTTGGACGACATGGGTCCTATTATGCCTGGTGAAAACCAAACACTGCATTCCACAGTAAGAACCTTATACCAACGGTCAAGCCTGGTGGTGGTAGTGTGATGGTTTGGGGATGCTTTGCTGCTTCAGGACCTGGACGACTTGCCTTAATAGAAGGAACCGTGAATTCTGCTATGTATCAGATAATTCTACTGGAGAATGTCAGGCCATCTGTCTGTGAGCTGAAGCGCAGCGGGGTCATGCAGCAAGACAATGATCCAAAACACGCAATGAAGTCTACATTAAAATGACAAAAAGCAACACATTTGAAGTTTTGGAATGGCCTAGTCAAAGTCCAGACCTAATTCCATGCTTGAAAATGTCGCTGAGTTACAGCAGTTCTGCATGGAAGAGTGGGCCAACATTCCTCCACAGCGACGTGAGAGACTGATCAACAACTACAGGAAGCGTTTGGATGGAGTCATTGCAGCTGAAGGTGGCATAACCGGCTATTGAATGTAAGGGGGCAATTACTTTTTTTACACAGGGGCATTGGGTGTTGCTTAACTTCGTTTATGAAATAAATGAAATAACTATGTGTCACGACTTCTGCCGAGGCTGCCTCCCCTCCTTGTTCGGGCAGGCTTTGGCGCTCGTCGTCACCGGCTTACTAACCACTGCCGCTCCTATATTCATAATTCCATTTGTCTTGTCTTGTCATTACACACACCTGGTTCTTATCCCCTCGTTAGTCCGTGTATAAGTGTTCCCTCTGCCCCCTTGTCCTTGAGGGTGATTGTTTAATTGTGAGAGTAGTGTAGCTCGGTGGAGCTACTCGTACCATTTTGTTGCCAGGGTAGATAATTCCCCTGTGCCTATGTATTGTTGGATCTACCGTTACAGTGTATTGCCAGGGATGATAGTTTCCCCTGTTCCTGTTTCGTTTGTCGCTATTCCAGCGCATTTGTGTGTAAGATGGAATAAATTATGTATTCAGTGATTACCCTCCTGCGCCTGACTCCTTCCATCACACTCATCACAGAATCACCCATCCGCTATGGAGTCAGCGGGAGAAGAGCGCATGCCTGGAGTCATGGCACGAGTCCAGGAGCATTCCACGATGCTGGCCAGCTTGGGGGAAGCGATGGATCGGGTTCTTCAGGTCGTTCAACGCCTGGAGAGGAGAGGACCCGATCTGTCAAGACCAGCTGGGCAACCGGATCCAGCCACCTACACCCCAGCACCCGGAGGGATCCAGATATCCCGACTATGGGCGTTCGATGGGACGGTGGCGCTCTGCCAAGGATTCCTCCTCCAACTAGAGCTTTACTTCTCCAGCATCAGGCCAGCGCCATCGGAGCAGGAGAAGGTGTCCGTCCTCGTTTCCTGCCTCTGTGGGAAAGCGCTGGAGTGGGCTAACGCGGTGTGGAACGAAGGAGGAGCCGCGTTGGAGGACTACGGGGAGTTCGCTCGCCTCTTCCGGGCGGTCTTCGATCACCCGCCCGAGGGTCGAGAGGCGGGCGAGCGGCTGGTCCACCTGAGGCAGGGGACGAGGACCGCGCAGGACTTCGCGTTGGAGTTTTGGACTCTGGCAGCGGAGTCCGGGTGGAACAAGCGGGCCCTGATTGACCATTTCTGGTGCCATCTGCGGGAGGACATCCGACGGGAGCTAGCCTGCCGGGACACCATGTTGTCCTTCATGAAACTGGTGGACATGGCCATTCGTTTGGACAACCTGCTGGCAGCCAGAGGACGTCCTGGTAGGGGTCTGCCCGTTTCCACCCCGGACGACTCGGATCCCGAGCTGATGGAGCTGGGTGGAGCCGCCATCCGAGAGAGTGGAGGAAGACAGCGACAGTGCCACTCTGGTGGCACGAAGGGACAGTACACCACACATCGTAGTCAACGTTCTTTTTTGCCTGGAGGCGGCAGGCAGGGCACTCTCGCATCACCCCAGGTATCGAACACCCACACTTGTTCAGAGCCCTCTGCTGCGCACTATATCCTACCTATCCACTTTCCCGATCACATGGTAGTTCCCCAGTGTAAGGCGCTAGTCGATTCAGGCGCAGCTGGGAACTTTATGGACAGGGCATTCGCACGCCGTCAAGGCATTTCATTGGTTCCTCTATCCATTCCACTCCCCATCAGAGCACTTGATAGTCGACCATTAGGGTCCGGGTTTGTTACGGAAGTCACTATACCAGTCACCATGATCACCCAGGAGACTCATTGTGAGCAGGTTATTTTTTCGATTATTGAGTCTCCTGCTTTCCCTGTGGTATTAGGTATCCCTTGGCTAGCACTCCACAACCCCACCTTCTCATGGCCACAGAGGGCTCTCACGGGGTGGTCGCGAGAGTGTCAGGGTAGGTGTCTAGGTGTTTCTGTTGGTAAAACCACGGTGGAAAGTCCAGACGGGACCTCCACCGTGCGCATTCCCCCCGAATACCTCGATTTGGCGCACGCATTTTCTAAGACACGTGCGACTAAATTACCAGCTCATCGGGTGGGGGATTGCGCGATAAACCTTCGGGTAGACGCTGTACCTCCCAGGAGTCATGTGTACCCCCTGTCGCAGGCTGAAACGAAGGCTATGGAAACATACGTCACCGAGTCCCTGGGCCAGGGGTATATACGTCCCTCCACTTCACCCGCCTCCTCGAGTTTCTTCTTTGTGAAGAAAAAAGACGGCGGTCTGCGCCCGTGCATTGATTATCGATCACTGAACAAGGAGACGATTAGATTTAGTTATCCTCTCCCCCTCATTCCTTCAGTGATTGAGTCAATGCATGAGGCGCGCTTCTTCACTAAACTAGATCTCAGGAGTGCATACAACCTGGTGTGTGTTCGGGAGGGGGATGAGTGGAAGTCAGCATTCAGCACAACCACAGGGCATTATGAATACCTGGTGATGCCCTACGGTTTGATGAATGCTCCATCCATCTTCCAGTCCTTTGTGAACGAGGTGTTTAGGGACATGCTTGGTCTCGGTGTGGTGGTCTACATCGATGACATCCTGGTGTATTCCGCTACACATGCCAAGCATGTGTCCCTGGTTCGTAAAGTACTGGCCCGACTGTTGGAAAATGACCTTTATGCCAAGGCAGAGAAGTGTAAATAATGGCAATTTCTCAGAAAGTTTTAAACTGTCAAGAGGAGTGAAACGAGGTTGTCCACTATCGGCATATCTATTTATTATGGCCATCGAGATGTTAGCTATTAAAATCAGATCCAACAATAATATCAAGGGATTAGAAATCCAGGGCTTAAAAACAAAGGTGTCATTGTACGCTGATGATTCATGTTTTCTTTTAAATCCACAACTAGAATCCCTCCACAGCCTCATAGAGGATCTAGATAAATTTTCTAACCTCTCTGGATTACAACCAAATTATGATAAATGTACTATATTACGAATTGGATCACTAAAAAATACAATTTTTACATTACCATGTAGTTTACCAATAAAATGGTCTGATGGTGATGTGGATATACTCGGAATACATATATATCCCAAAGGAAATAAATGATCTCACTCACAAAGATCTTTGTGGAAAAATCACCCTGATTAACTCTTTAGTATTATCCCAGTTTACCTATTTGCTTATGGTCTTGCCTACGCCTAGCGAACAGTTTTTTAAATTATATGAGAAACAAATATTCCATTTTATTTGGAACGGCAAGCCAGACAAAATTAAATGGGCCTATTTATATAATGAATATGAATTCGGAGGACAGAAATGATTAAATATCAAAGCATTAGACCTATCACTAAAAGCTTCAGTCATACAAAAGTTATACTTAAATCCGAACTGGTTCTCTAGCAAATTACCGTAGTAAGATTGTCTCACCCAATGTTCAAGAATGGCCTTTTTCCCTTTATTCAGATTACAACCTCTCACTTTCAGTTATTTGAAAAGGAAATCATCTGCCAAATATCACTATTTCTAAAACAAGCCATAGAAAGTTGGTTGCAATTTCAATTTAATCCTCCAGAAACGACAGAACAAATAATGCAACAAATATTGTGGTTAAACACAAATATACTAATTGACAAAAAAAACTATTTTTTTTACAAAATGTTTAAAAAAGGTAGAATCTTTGTAAATGATATCATCGGTAGGACTGGTGGAGTTATGTCGCACATGCAGCTAACAAAAACATATGGAAATGTCTGCTCTAACCAAAATGACAACCAAATAATTGCAGCCTTACCGCAAAAATGGAAGAGGAAAGTGGAAGGGGGAGAAAGTAAGGAACTTGTCTGTCGGCCTTGCATTAAATAACATAATTGGTTAAAGAAAACAGTGATAAATAAAAAAGTATACCAGTTTCATTTAAGGACCAAAGGATTGACAGCCGTCCCATATATATTGCAAAATAGTTGGGAAGAGATTTTTGACGTACTGATCCCATGGCATAGTGTTTATGAACTGATACGCAAAACGACACCGGATTCAAAACTTAGAATCTTTCAATTTAAATTATTATATAAAATTCTTGCTACCAATAGAATGTTATTTATATGGGGGATACAATCTTCTCAGCTCTGCAGATTTTGCTGCGAAGAGACAGAATCATTAGATCATTTGTTTTGGTACTGTCCATTTCTAGCTTGTTTTTGGACACAGGTCCAGGAATGGCTAAAGGATTGCAATATTTACCTGGAACTAACCTTGCAGATAGCATTACTGGGTGATCTGAAAAGTCAGTCAATCGATCAATAACATAATAATACTTTTAGCAAAAATGTTTATTTTCAATTTACAATCTGTAGAAACAATGAGAATAGAAAGGTTCAGAACTTTTGTAAAACATCACAGTACAGTTGAAAAATATATGGCAAATAGAAATCCTATATGGATGGTGTTAAGAGATAGATGGGTGGTGTTGAATGGAGTTGAAGGATGGGACTAATAACAACTAACAACAACTAATAACAAGATAACTAATAATGTAAGCATACTGTGTCCATAATAAGTACAGTGGGGGAAAAAAGTATTTAGTCAGCCACCAATTGTGCAAGTTCTCCCACTTAAAAAGATGAGAGGCCTGTAATTTTCATCATAGGTACACATCAACTATGACAGACAAATTGAGAAAAATAAAATCCAGAATATCACATTGTAGGATTTGTAATGAATCTATTTGCAAATTATGGTGGAAAATAAGTATTTGGTCACCTACAAACAAGCAAGATTTCTGGCTCTCACAGACCTGTAACTTCTTCTTTAAGAGGCTCCTCTGTCCTCCACTCGTTACCTGTATTAATGGCACCTGTTTGAACTTGTTATCAGTATAAAAGACACCTGTCCACAACCTCAAACAGTCACACTCCAAACTCCACTATGGCCAAGACCAAAGAGCTGTCAAAGGACACCAGAAACAAAATTGTAGACCTGCACCAGGCTGGGAAGACTGAATCTGCAATAGGTAAGCAGCTTGGTTTGAAGAAATCAACTGTGGGAGCAATTATTAGGAAATGGAAGACATACAAGACCACTGATAATCTCCCTCGATCTGGGGGCTCCACGCAAGATCTCACCCCGTGGGGTCAAAATGATCACAAGAACAGTGAGCAAAAATCCCAGAACCACACGGGGGGACCTAGTGAATGACCTGCAGAGAGCTGGGACCAAAGTAACAAAGCCTACCATCAGTAACACACTACGCCGCCAGGGACTCAAATCCTGCAGTGCCAGACGTGTCCCCCCTGCTTAAGCCAGTACATGTCCAGGCCCGTCTGAAGTTTGCTAGAGTGCATTTGGATGATCCAGAAGAGGATTGGGAGAATGTCATATGGTCAGATGAAACCAAAATATAACTTTTTGGTAAAAACTCAACTCGTCGTGTTTGGAGGACAAAGAATGCTGAGTTGCATCCAAAAACACCATACCTACTGTGAAGCATGGGGGTGGAAACATCATGCTTTGGGGCTGTTTTTCTGCAAAGGGACCAGGATGACTGATCCGTGTAAAGGAAAGAATGAATGGGGCCATGTATCGTGAGATTTTGAGTGAAAACCTCCTTCCATCAGCAAGGGCATTGAAGATTAAACGTGGCTGGGTCTTTCAGCATGACAATGATCCCAAACACACCGCCCGGGCAACGAAGGAGTGGCTTCGTAAGAAGCATTTCAAGGTCCTGGAGTGACCTAGCCAGTCTCCAGATCTCAACCCCATAGAAAATCTTTGGAGGGAGTTGAAAGTCCGTGTTGCCCAGCGACAGCCCCAAAACATCACTGCTCTAGAGGAGATCTGCATGGAGGAATGGGCCAAAATACCAGCAACAGTGTGTGAAAACCTTGTGAAGACTTACAGAAAATGTTTGACCTGTGTCATTGCCAACAAAGGGTATATAACAAAGTATTGAGAAACTTTTGTTATTGACCAAATACTTATTTTCCACCATAATTTGCAAATAAATTCATAAAAAATCCTACAATGTGATTTTCTGGATTTTATTTTCTCATTTTGTCTGTCATAGTTGACGTGTACCTATGATGAAAATTACAGGCCTCTCTCATCTTTTTAAGTGGGAGAACTTGCACAATTGGTGGCTGACTAAATACTTTTTTCCCCCACTGTATATATTTTTTGTTCCAGTACATTTTGAACATTATTATATTTTACATAGTTTTACATTTTTTATCATAGATTTTAAACATGATTTATAAACACTTAACAAAATACAAATCAGGTGTCACAATCAGGACAAAGGGGGTATCGGGTTAAAGCAGTGGTTCTCAATCCTGGTCCTGGGGACCCAAAGTAGTGTAGTGCTAAGGCAAAAAAAATGTGCACCCCTTTAGGTCCCCAGGACCAGGGTTGAGAACCCCTGGGTTAAAGAAAGGTCATACATTTCAAGAACCACATAGCCGGACTAATCACACATTAAAAGTATAATTCTACTAAATCATCCATTAGTGATACAAATGACAAAAGTAAGTTTGCGACAATATACACTATTGTTAACATTCATATGGTCTATACCAGAGCTCTCCAACCATGTTCCTGAAGAGCTACCGTCCTGTGGGTTTTAGCTCCAACCATAATCTAGCACACATGATTCTAATAATTAGCTGGTTGATAAGCTGAATATGGTTAGTTACAACTGGGGTTGGCGTTAACATCTACAGGAGGGTAGCTCTCCAGGAACAGGGTTGGAGTGCCCTGGGCCCAGTTTCCCAAAAGCATCTTAAGGTTACATTTATAGTGAGAACCATAGGATCCTATGGCTCTAAAATTAACTTAACCTTAAGATGCTTTTGGGAAACCGGGTCCTGGTCTATACAATGTACACTATGTGGGGCAATTGCAACCAACATTGGCAGCAAGATCACCTCAAGGTGATTTATATGTTAAATGGATGTTCCACTGAAAAACAACAACAGTTTTTCCACTTACATCCTGCATTAAAATGTGTCTGCATTTCAGTTTAGGCAAGGAGGTAGAACATAAGGAGTGACTGCTGCTGATCGCAGTGGGGTCTGAGTTTGAACACCTCGGCTATGGCAACGATGGAGTCACACAGCCGGTGTCACGATCGTTTACGAACGAGAGGGACCAAGGCGCAGCGTGATATGCATTCATATTTATTAACGGCTAAACACACGACAAAACAACAAACGAAACGTGAAGTCCAAGGTAGCATACAAACAACATACATTTTTACATTTACATTTTAGTCATTTAGCAGACGCTCTTATCCAGAGCGACTTACAGGAGCAACATACCTTACACGGAACAAGATCCCACAACCCACTAGTGCCAATCGGCTACCTAAGTATGGTCCCCAATCAGAGACAACGAGCTACAGCTGCCTCTGATTGGGAACCACCCTGGCCAACATAGATCTACACGATCTAGAACACCCAACATAGAAATACCCAACAATGAAACAACACACCCTGGCTCAAACTTTAAGAGTCCCCAGAGCCAGGGCGTGACAGCCGGTCAGTCTCCTCAGTCTGGAGGAGAACAGCGATAGGACAGACAAACTGTAACAGCAGTATACATAAGGCCCTACAATAGAAAATAATAACAGTTATTTGTGTCTTAATTACAACAGAGTTATAGGAAGAAATTGTCTACATTTTTTAAGGTGACCCTTTTCTGCATCACAGCTTTGATGTACTCCATTCTGAGATGGGCCTTGCTGGTCATCTAAGCACAAGATCCAACATATCACTCTGTCACACACACAAGATCCAGAAAGACTTAATCCAGAAAATAACTGTCAGCCATCTTTGGCCACGTCGTTCAAGGTCCTATCTATGTAGTATTTGTCTTTGTATTTATTATGGATCCCCATTTAGCTGCTGCCAAGGCAGCAGCTACTCTTCCTGGGGTCCAGAAAAATTAAGGCAGTTATACATTTTAAAACATTACTATACATTAATAACAGATTTCACAACATATTAAGTGTGTGCCCTCAGGCCTCTACTCTACTACCACATATACAGTGAGGGAAAAAAGTGTTTGATCCCCTGCTGATTTTGTACGTTTGCCCGCTGACAAAGACATGATCAGTCTATAATTTTAATGGTAGGTTTATTTGAACAGTGAAAGACGGAATAACAACAAAATAATCCAGAAAAACGCATGTCAAAATTTTTATAAATTGATATGCATTTTAATGAGGGAAATAAGTATTTGACCCCTCTTGATGGCAAAACCCTTGTTGGCAATCACAGAGGTCAGACGTTTCTTGTAGTTGGCCACCAGGTTTGCACACATCTCAGGAGGGATTTTGTCCCGCTCCTCTTTGCAGATCTTCTCCAAGTCATTAAGGTTTCGAGCCTGACGTTTGGCAACTCGAACCTTCAGCTCCCTCCACAGATTTTCTATGGGATTAAGGTCTGGAGACTGGCTAGGCCACTCCAGGACCTTAATGTGCTTCTTCTTGACCCACTCCTTTGTTGCCTTGGCCGTGTGTTTTGGGTCATTGTCATGCTGCAATACCCATCCACGACCCATTTTCAATGCCCTGGCTGAGGGAAGGAGGTTCTCACCGAAGATTTGACGGTACATGGCCCCGTCCATCGTCCCTTTGATGCGGTGAAGTTGTCCTGTCCCCTTAGCAGAAAAACACCCCCAAAGCATAATGTTTCCACCTCCATGTTTGACGGTGGGGATGGTGTTCTTGGGGTCATTGGCAGCATTCCTCCTCCTCCAAACATGGCGAGTTGAGTTGATGCCAAAGAGCTCAATTTTGGTCTCATCTGACCACAACACTATCACCCAGTTCTCCTTTGAATCATTCAGATGTTCATTGGCAAACTTCAGACGGCCCTGTATATGTGCTTTCTTGAGCAGGGGGACCTTGCGGGCGCTGCAGGATTTCAGTCCTTCACGGCGTAGTGTGTTACCAATTGTTTTCTTGGTGACTATGGTCCCAGCTGCCTTGAGATCATTGACAAGATCCTCCCGTGTAGTTCTGGGCTGATTCCTCACCATTCTCATGATCATTGCAACTCCACGAGGTGAGATTTTGCATGGAGCCCCAGGCCGAGGGAGATTGACTGTTATTTTGTGTTTCTTCCATTTGCGAATAATCGCACCAACTGTTGTCACCTTCTCACCAAACTGCTTGGCGATGGTCTTGTAGCCCATTCCAGCCTTGTGTAGGTCTACAATCTTGTCCCTGACATTCTTGGAGAGCTCTTTGGTCTTGGCCATGGTGGAGAGTTTGGAATCTGATTGATTGATTGCTTCTGTGAACAGGTGTTTTTTATACAGGTAACAAGGTGAGATTAGGAGCACTCCCTTTAAGAGTGTGCTCCTAATCTCAGCTCGTTACCTGTATAAAATACACCTGGGAGCCAGAAATCTTTCTGATTGAGAGGGGGTCAAATACTTATTTCCCTCATTAAAATGCAAATCAATTAATAACATTTTTAAAATGCGTTTTTCTGGATTTTTTGTTGTTATTCTGTCTCTCACTGTTCAAATAAACCTACCATTAAAATTATAGACTGATCATTTCTTTGTCAGTGGGCAAATGTACAAAATCAGCAGGGGATCAAATACTTTTTTCCCTCACTGTATATAACACAAAATCCATGTGTACATGTGTGTATAGTTCATTTTCCTAAGTCCCTCTTTGTGGAACCTGACCACACGACTGAACAGTAGTCCAGGTGTGACAAAACTAGGGCCTGTAGGACCTGCCTTGTTGATAGAGCTGTTAAGCATGCAGAGCAGCGCTTTATTATAGACAGACTACTCCCCATCCTAGCTACTGTTGTATCAATATGTTTTGACCATGACAGTTTACAATCCAGGCTTTCTCCAAGCAATTTAGTCTCCTCAACTTGCTCAATTTCCACATGATGCATTACAAGATTTAGTTGAGGTTTAGGGTTTAGTAAATTATTTGTCCCAAATACAATGCTTTTAGTTTTTGAAATATTTAGGACTAACTTACTCCTTGCCACCCATTCTGAAACGAACTGCAGCTCTTTGTTAAGTGTTGCTGTCATTTCAGTCGCTGTGGTAGCTGACGTGTATAGTGTTGAGTCATCCGCATACATAGACACACTGGCTTTACTCAAAGCCAGTGGCATGTAGTTAGTAAAAATTGAAAAAAGTAAGGGGCCTAGACAGCTACCGTGGGGAATTCCTGATTCTACCTGGATTTTGTTGGAGAGGCTTCCATTAAAGAACACCCTATGTGTTCTGTTAGACAGGTAACTCTTTATCCACAATATAGCAGGGGGTGTAAAGCCATAACACATACGTTTTTAAAAACAGACTGTGATCCATAATGTCAAAAGCCGCACTGAAGTCTAACAAAACAGCCCCCACAATCTTTTTATCATCAATTTCTCTCAGCCAATCATCAGTCATTTGTGTAAGTGCTGTGCTTGTTGAATGTTCTTCTCTATAAGCGTGCTGAAAGTCTGTTGTCAATTTGTTTAGTGTAAAATAGCATTTTATCTGGTCAAACACCATTTTTTCCAAAAGTTTACTAAGAGTTGGTAACAGGCTGATTGGTCGGCTATTTGAGCCAGTTAAGGAGGCTTTTACTATTCTTAGGTAGGGGAATAACTTTTGCTTCCCTCCAGGCCTGAGAGCACACACTTTCTTGTAGGCTTATATTGAATAAATATGGCAAATAGGAGTGGCAATATGGTCCACTATTATCCTCAGTAATTTTCCATCCAAGTTGTCAGACCCCGGTGGCTTGTCATTGTTGATCGACAATAATAATTTTTTCACCTCTTGCACACTTACTTTACGGAATTCAAAATTACAATGCTTGTCTTTCATAACTTGGTCAGATATACTTGGATGTGTAGTGTCAGTGTTTGCTAAAGTACTTTGGAATATCAGTGGGTTTTGTGATGAATGAGCTATCTGATTCAATGAATGATGGAGCGGAGTTTGCCTTTTTGCCCAAAATTCCATTTAAGGTGCTCCAAAGCTTTTTACTATCATTCTTTATGTCATTTATCTTTATTTCATAGTGTAGTTTCTTCTCTTTTTATTCGGTTTAGTCACATGATTTCTCAATTTGCAGTACGTTTGCCAATCGGTTGTACAGCCAGACCTATTTGCCATCTCTTTTGCTTCATCCCTCTTAACCATACCGTTTTTCAATTCCTCATCAATCCACAGGGATTTAACCGTTTTTACAGTCATTTTCTTAATGGGTGCATGCTTATTAGTAACTGGGATAAGCAATTTCATAAATGTGTCAAGTGCAGCATCTGGTTGCTCGTCATTACACACCACAGACCAACAAATATTCTTCACATCAACATAAGAATCACTACAGAACTTCTTGTATGACCTCTTATACACAATATTAGGCCCAGCCTTTGGAACTTTGGTTTTCCTAGATATGGCTACTATATTGTGACTACTATAGCCGATGGATTTGAATACTGCTTTCAAACAAATGTCTGCAGCATTAGTAAAGATATGATCAAAACATGTTGATGATTTATTTCCTGTACTGTTTGTAACTACCCTAGTAGGTTGATTGATAACCTGAACCAGGTTGCAGGCACTAGTTACAGTTTGAAGATTTCTCTTGAGTGGGCAGCCTGATGAAAACCAGTCAATATTTAAATCACCCAGAAAGTATACCTCTCTATTGATATCACATATCAAGCATTTCACACGTTATCCAGATACTGACTGTTAGCACTTGGTGGTCTATAGCAGCTTCCCACCAGAAAGGGCTTTAGGTGAGGCAGGTGTAAATGTAAATGTAAATGAACCTGTAGCCATATTACTTTAACAGTATTTAACATGGGATCCTCTCTAAGCTTTACAGGAATGTGGTTCTGAATATAGACCGCAACACCGTCCCCATTGGCATTAATGTATTTTCTGTAAATGTTATAACCTTGTATTGCTACCACTGTATCATCAAAGGTATTATCTAAGTGAGTTTCAGAGATTGTCAGAATATGAATGTCATCTGTTACTAGCAAATTATTGATTTCATGAACCTTGTTTATTAAGTTACATATGTTAACGTGAGCTATTCTTAACACTTTTCTGGGATGCTTGATTATTTTTCTTGCTTTACTGGGAGGCTTAGCAGAGGTAGATATACTCTGGTTATTTTTATTAGTGCAGGGTGAGCTGCACACAGTGGACATCCTACTAGGGCACACCACCTCAGTGCTAACAGTATTACTCTGGTTCATAGGCATATGATTACTGCATACAATAGCTGTGGGATCAGCAGAGGCATTCTGGGCAGTAAGAGGGACATAAATTAGGTTATTTACATTGTGTCTTCCAACGCCCCTAGGATAATGTACACTTGCTGAATCATTATGACAACTCAGCGACACAATGGTAGGGTTTAAATTAGCTAGACTTGGGTCATTGATAAGTCATTGTCTCAATGCAGCCTTATAATGCTGTGAAAGGATCCAGGAACCCAAATTATTTGGGTGGATCCCATCCTCCTTATAATACAAGGTTTGTTTCCAGAAGCTATCAAAATTGTCAATAAATGTTACACCCACAGAGCTGCAATAGTCTCGTAGCCAGTTATGGAGGGCTAAAAGTCTGCTGAACCATTCAATGCCATGATTTAGAGAGGGCAGAGGGCCAGATATTATGGGGCGTTTGTTGGTGTCAAGTAGAGTAGTATTCATCTGTTCTGAGCTGCCCTTCATAATGTAATTTGACCGCACATGAACCATGACAGTATCAGCCCCCGGTGACTGACTCACAGCCTCGGGAAGCAACCTGGTGATATCCTGAACTTTTGCCCCAGGAAAACACAAAGTATTTGCCCCAGGTACAGATATATGCCTCACCATCGAACTCCCTATCACAATCGCCGGAATGATCCGGCCTCTGCCGTGTCTCGAAGCAGATTGCGAGGCCAGAGCCACAGAACTCTATGGATTTAGAGTTCTTCCTTTCTTAGACTGTTGATAGACTCCGTATGAGCGGATGTGTTGTTATACCATACATTAGCTACATTTAGTCATAATATATTCATTAACATTTATATTTACAGAGAAAATACCAGTGGGACTCACTTTAATGTCTGACAGTTGTTGATGATGGCAATCATGTACTGGACATACAGTGGGGAAAAAAAGTATTTAGTCAGCCACCAATTGTGCAAGTTCTCCCACTTAAAAAGATGAGAGAGGCCTGTAATTTTCATCATAGGTACACGTCAACTATGACAAACAAATTGAGAAATTTTTTCTCCAGAAAATCACATTGTAGGATTTTTAATGAATTTATTTGCAAATTATGGTGGAAAATAAGTATTTGGTCACCTACAAACAAGCAAGATTTCTGGCTCTCACAGACCTGTAACTTCTTCTTTAAGAGGCTCCTCTGTCCTCCACTCGTTACCTGTATTAATGGCACCTGTTTGAACTTGTTATCAGTATAAAAGACACCTGTCCACAACCTCAAACAGTCACACTCCAAACTCCACGATGGCCAAGACCAAAGAGCTGTCAAAGGACACCAGAAACGAAATTGTAGACCTGCACCAGGCTGGGAAGACTGAATCTGCAATAGGTAAGCAGCTTGGTTTGAAGAAATCAACTGTGGGAGCAATTATTAGGAAATGGAAGACATACAAAACCACTGATAATCTCCCTCGATCTGGGGCTCCACGCAAGATCTCACCCCGTGGGGTCAAAATGATCACAAGAACGGTGAGCAAAAATCCCAGAACCACACGGGGGGACCTAGTGAATGACCTGCAGAGAGCTGGGACCAAAGTAACAAAGCCTACCATCAGTAACACACTACGCCACCAGGGACTCAAATCCTGCAGTGCCAGACGTGTCCGCTGCTTAAGCCAGTACATGTCCAGGCCCGTCTGAAGTTTGCTAGAGTGCATTTGGATGATCCAGAAGAGGATTGGGAGAATGTCATATGGTCAGATGAAACCAAAATAGAACTTTTTGGTAAACTCAACTCGTCGTGTTTGGAGGACAAAGAATGCTGAGTTGCATCCAAAGAACACCATACCTACTGTGAAGCATGGGGGTGGAAACATCATGCTTTGGGGCTGTTTTTCTGCAAAGGGACCAGGATGACTGATCCGTGTAAAGGAAAGAATGAATGGGGCCATGTATCGTGAGATTTTGAGTGAAAACCTCCTTCCATCAGCAAGGGCATTGAAGATGAAACGTGGCTGGGTCTTTCAGCATGACAATGATCCCAAACACACCGCCCGGGCAACGAAGAGTGGCTTCGTAAGAAGCATTTCAAGGTCCTGGAGTGGCCTTGCCAGTCTCCAGATCTCAACCCCATAGAAAGTCTTTGGAGGGAGTTGAAAGTCTGTGTTGCCCAGCGACAGCCCCAAAACATCACTGCTCTAGAAGAGATCTGCATGGAGGAATGGGCCAAAATACCAGCAACAGTGTGTGAAAACCTTGTGAAGACTTACAGAAAACGTTTGACCTGTGTCATTGCCAACAAAGGGTATATAACAAAGTATTGAGAAACTTTTGTTATTGACCAAATACTTATTTTCCACCATAATTTGCAAATAAATTCATAAAAAATCCTACAATGTGATTTTCTGGAATTTTTTTTCTCATTTTGTCTGTCATAGTTGACGTGTACCTATGATGAAAATTACAGGCCTCTCTCTTCTTTTTAAGAGGGAGAACTTGCACAATTGGTGGCTGACTAAATACTTTTTTCCCCCACTGTAGCACTGAGGGAGTTGCCGGTCAAGGGGTCTTCCTTGTAGGCGATCGCCTCTTCTCTGTACCGGAATATCCAATAATTGACAATTGTAGACCAGATGTACAGAAGGGTTGGGCTCAAATCAAATTGAAGGCAGTCAATTCACGAAGTTCCAATTCAATGATTGAAAATACTGCATCTACAGTTTTTTCAATTACTTATCAATAAACTGAAAAGGAGAAGCTCTTTATGTCAGAAGTTTTTCCAGTTTGGGATTTTAAATTGAAATCGCTTCCTGAATTGTATTACTACAATTCGAGTTGACCCCAACCTTGATGTACAATACATAGAATTCCCTGAGATACTTTTACTAAGTCACGACACAAAAAAACTACAATTATTAAGACACATTTTCTAACCTTTCTCACCTGAGTGGTACTTACTTAGACATACAGCATACACATTATTGTATTGTAGAATAACCTTACTGTAGCATCTATAGAAAGAAATTCAGGCTGATGCGACAGAGGGGGAAACGGTACAGCTATATGATACCTGGAAGACTATGGCTGGGACGGTGGTCTGGTAGTACCCATCTTGATCAGCCCCTGGCTCTGGATCTTTCTGCTCGTCCGTCTTGTCTGTCTGCAGAGCCTTGTGCAACCAGTCTATAATGTTGGACTGTTGAAGGGTGAGTATGCCCACATACTCGAGTATAGCTGTGGGGTTTACACAAGTCCGAATTTCTTTTAAGCCTAATTTTCAAGGCATCAATGTACAGCAAAAATGGTTGACGTCACTGCAGAACACCTTCCATATGCATATGAACACATACTCTGCTGTAGGGCTTACAAGACCCGAATTTTATATAATTTTCAAGACATCGATATAGCGGTAGAACAAATATCACAATATCGGAATATAACTTCAAATAAAATAAATCAATGTAGGCTACAGCATAACACACATATGAGAATATATAGGCCTCCTGCTTATGTGAAAATATGAAGCGCATATTCATATTAATTTAACAGTACAGAATAAGTTTGTAAAGGAAAAATATGTTCCTACCTTAGTTTTCTAACCGATGATAAACAAAGGTGAAATTTGACTGAGAGTTTCAGGGAGCTTTGGATGAGAGTTTCCGTTTATGATGGTAGACACTTCGCAAATCATGTTAGTACATTTTTTAACACGTCTCCCCCCCAGAGCTTAATCGAGCATCTATCTAATCAAGCAATATTTTAGTTACATTACATTTACATTTATGTCATTTAGCAGACGCTCTTATCCAGAGCGACTTACACATTTCTTGGTTAACCGAGATTAGCCATGAAAGACGGAAGTGTTTTTGTGTTGCTTACAAGCCCACATTCAGTCAAAGACCATACCACACCGTACTGCTGCCCTACATGAAGTCACTGGTCACTTTAATAATGGAACACTAGTCACTTTAATAATGTTTACATACTGCTTTACTCATTTCATATGTATATACTGTATTCTACTGTATTTTAGTCAATGCCATTCCGACATTGCTCATCCTAATATTGATATATTTCTTACTTCCATTCTTTTAGTTTTAGATTTGTGTGTATTGTTGTGAATTGTTAGATACTACTGCACTGTTGGAGCTAGGGACACAAGCATTTTGCTACACCCGCAATAACATCTGCTAGATATGTGTATATCACCAATACAATTCGATTTGATTTGACTACACCCACTCCATTCACTGCAATGCAATACACTGTACACTGATTGCACAAAACATTAAGGACACCTGCTCTTTCCATTACATTGACTGACCAGGTGAATCCAGGTGAAAGGTATGATCCCTTATTGATGTCACTTGTTAAATCCACTTCAAAGTGTAGATGAAGGGGAGAAGACAGGTTAAAGAAGGATTTTTAAGCCTTGAAACAATTGAGACATGGATTGCGTATGTGTGCCATTCAGAGGGTGAATGGGCAAGACAAAATATTTAAGTGCCTTTGAATGGGGTATGGTAGTAGGTGCCAGCACAATGCTGCTGGGTTCTTCACGCTCAACACTTTCTCCTGTGTATCAAGAATGGTCCACCACCCAAAGGAGATGCAGCCAACATGACACAACTGTGGGAAGCATTGGAGTCAACATGGGCCAGCATCCCTGTGGAACACTTCACAAATGTAATGTTCCAACTTAAATTCAATATTTATTCATTATGCTTTAAGATCCAAATGTCAAACATATGTCAACAATCCTTCCCCCAAAGGACCCTTCTACTGTATGGATTAAATTTAGTGAGAATAAAATCATGGTCTAGTTTCGTGAGGAATCACCCTCACTAGTCACTTTGCAAATTTTGCCGTTCTAGTGATATGTAACCCACAATCATATTAATGACATTTCATCTTTCAGTCATGCCAGACCTTCTGTACGCTTATGGTTCCCGCCATAGTGCTATAAATTGGCCCCATTCTCACAAGACCCGCTGGTCGACACCGAGAGAGATCTCTGGTAAAGACGTGAGGAGTGGTTTAATTTGCATACATGTATAAATGCAAAAAAAAATCAGACAATAATATAAATAAGGATGTTCTCTTTTCTATTGCATGTTCTCTGGTTTACATGTTTTGCATTTTATCTACTGAGTATTTCAAACCCCAAAGTTCTCTCTACTAGCCAATATGTAGCCCATGTACAGTCTATTATAGTGTATTGCATTGGGGGCTATGGAGGGGGTGGAAACCGCTGATGTATATATACGACACAGTCCCCCTCCAAAACTACACATACAGTATTTGGATAGTATAGACCCCACTGAGTATTTTCCATCACACTTTAGCTGAGACAGGTCCAAAAGTTCTCTCTACAAGCCAATATCGATCCCATGTACTGACTATTACAGTGTATTATTGCGTTGGAGGCTATGGAGGGGGCTGAGTGAAAAGCCAGTAGCAGGCCGTGCTAAATAGCCCCCCTCCAAAACTACACATATTTGGTTAGTAGAGACCTTACTAGGTACTTCCCACCCCACTTTAGCTGAGACAGGTAGTTAAAAAAATAAACATAGTTTGTATTTATTTTCAAAACTTTCTTCTTGCCTTTTCTTGTTGGCACAATAAAAGTGGCCATTGATTAAAATGCAATATCTTTTGAAGGAGTTGTTTTGAAATGTTTTGAAATGAGGGCTGTTATTTTGAAGGTTCCCTCATTACCATACAACATGACGTCAACATTTGTGCTGCTGGCAGAATACTAGTAAAAAATAATACATTTAAGACTTGACGCATGCAAACTGTAAGAAAAGCATGCGGACAGTCCGTGTGCAAATGTGTTGATGTCAACAACAAAAAAAAGCTATTATACAGACGAGCTATTGATACCGATCAAGTTTAAACGTAATTTATCAAATATAATTTCACCAGAATCAAAAGTGAAACTAAACTCATACAGGTTACCACACCTACAGTGAATAGATTTGATGTTTTTCAGTTCAGGTTATTCAGTCCGCAATGGCAGACGCATACGCATTTGCGCTGCTTGTTGAGCAGGAGGGGAACCAGAATATTCCCAAACTGAAAAACAAGTTGGTAAAATACACGATATATACAAAAGTATGTGGACACCCCTTCAGATTAGTGAATTCGGCTATTTCAGCCACTCCCGTAGCTGACAGGTATATAAAATCGAGCATACAGCCATGCGATCTCCGTAGAAAAACATTGGCAGTAGAATGGCCTTACAGAAGAGCTCAGTGACTTTCAACGTGCCACAATCATAGGATGCCAGGTTTCCAACAAGTCAGTTTGTCACATTTCTGCCCTGCTAGATCTGCCCAGGTCAACTGTAATTGCTGTTATTGTGAAGTGAAAACATCTAGGAGCAACAAAAGCTCATCTATTAAGTGGCAGGCCACACAAGCTCACATAATGGCCCATGAGTGCTGAAGCGCATAGCATCAAAATCGAATGATGGGTCTCCACTACCATTCAGGGCAGGTGGGGCTCAAAACAGGCTCTGCCCCACCTGCCCTGAATATTGGGGGTTCCCTCCTGCTCAACAAGCAGCGCATTGCAGACTGAATAACCTGAACTGGCAAACAACAAATCTATTCACTGTAGGTGTGGTAACCTGTATGAGTTTAGTTTAACTTTTGATTCTGGTGTAATTATATTTTATATATTACGTTTAAACTTGATCGGTATCGATAGCTGTCTGTTTAATAGCTTTATTTTTTGTTGACATCAATACATTTGCACACAGACTGTCCGCATGCTTTTGTTTAACAAAAGATTTACATGCTAACATCGCCACTGCTCACTACTGAGTTCCAAACTGCCTCTGGAAGCAATGTCAGCACAATAACTGTTCGTCGGGAGCTTCATGAAATGTGTTTCCGTGGTCTAGCAGCCGCACACAAGCCTAAGATCACCATGCGCCACGCCAAGCATCGGCTGGAGTGGTGTAAAGCTCGCCGCCATTGGACTCTGGAGCAGTGGAAACTCGTTCTCTGGAGTGATTAATCACGCTTCACCATCTGACAGTCCGACTGACGAATCTGGGTTTGGCGGATGCCAGGAGAACGCTACCTGCCCGAATGCATAGGGCCAACTGTAAAGTTTGGTGGAGGAGGAATAATGGTCTGGAGCAGTTTTTCATGGTTCGGGTTAGGCCCCTTAATTCCAGTGAAGGGAAATCTTAACGCTACAGCTTACAATGACATTCTAGATGATTTTGTACTTCCAACTTTGTGGCAACAGTTTGTGGAAGGCCCTTTCCTGTTTCAGAATGACAACACTCCCGTGCACAAAGCGAGGTCCATATAGAAATGGTTTGTCGAGATCGGTGTGGAAGAACTTGACTGGCCTGCACAGAACCCTGACCTCAACTCCATCGAACACCTTTGGGATGAATTGGAACGCCGACTGCGAGCCAGGCCTAATTGCCCAACGTCAGTGCCTGACCTCACTACTGCTCTTGTGGCTGAATGTAAGCAAGTCCCCGCAGCAATGTTCCAACATCTAGTCCCGTGTAGCTCAGTTGGTAGAACATGGCAGTTGCAACGCCAGGGTTGTGGGTTCGATTCCCACGGGGGACCAGTATGAAAAAAAAATAAAAAAGTATGTACTCACTATCTGTAAGTCGCTCTGGATAAGAGCGTCTCCTAAAATGACTAAATATATATATATTTATATAGTGGAAAGCCTTCCTAGAAGAGTGGAGGCTGTTATAGCAGCAAAGGGGGGACCAACTCCATAGTCTAACAGGGGTGATTGTCTTGTGGTATACGAAGATGGACAAGCAGCAGTGCGATTCAAAACTGAAGAGGGGAAGTTATGGCAATAGCAAATTATCTTTAAACTGGCCTGTATCACTTGTTTAGACATTACATTAAACCAAATGTTGTTGCATTGTTATCGCATTGTTAACTTACATTGTTACAAACGCTCTGTATTCCCGGATGATTATGTTGAGCATGATTTTTGAATTTTGCATCAGTGGTAGCGGTTATTTTCTATCCCATACAGCCAGGCACGAGATCAGGTTGGAGCATAGCCCAAAGGCCGGCAGATGGCGATATCGAATCGTTTCATCTTACCCTCCAAAGGGAATGCATGCAGCTGGCTATACACTTCTATCTCCTGTGGACCGGTGGGTACATAAAACATTCTCCATTCAGGCTACGAATGCGATGATTTCCTCTTCAACTCTATTTAATGGCGAGAAGGCAGGAAAACAAGGGGAGAATATGGGTACTTTCTTTATGAAACACCATTTTCCACCACCATGCTGGAGTGGCTAATGCCTAGGAATGCTAGTACCAGACATCGCAATCTGCCGGCCTTTGGGCTAGTTGGATCTTGGGGTGCTGAAACTGACCGTTGGAATGCCATCAGATGAGGTCACAACAAGTGCACAGCAGTGATGTGCAGTTCGCGAACTATTAGTTATTTTTGAACGACTTCACTGACTCGAGTCATGATTCGTTTTTCGAAGTGACTCGTTAATTTTAGTCATTCGTTTGACCTGCTGGCTGCAATGAGTCCTACAGTATGATACATGCTCCTCTGGCTCAGCGGCTCCAGAGAAGTAGCCTGTCTGACGTGACCCATGTGAATACACAGCGAAGAGCTGGTGTGCGTGGCCAAAGAGCTCTATTTTCATGTAATCTGACCAAAGGACCGGGTCCAATCCAAGTGCCAAGGCCTTTTAGCAAACTCCATGCGTTTACATTTGTTGGATGACATGAAAATAAAGCTCTTTGGCCATGTAAACCAGTGGTGGGTTTTCCATCAAAAGAAAGATGCATATGCAGAAAAGATTCCCATACCTACTGTCAAATATGGTGGTGGATCTTTGATGTTATGGGGCTATATTGCTTCTGGTTGCCTCTTGCTTGATGACTAAAATTGAACACTTCCGCTGCCTTATAGTTGCTACATACTTAAGTCTGAGACTGCCGTCGCTGAAGTAATTTGTGGTGATGTCAAAATGAGTGGTTTTGTACAAAAGTCATCAGCGATTGGATCATCTCTAACCAATAAGAGTATCAAAGCCAATGAAACATTTTCTAAACACTGCATAACCATGTGTTCTGGCTCTGGCCAAACCCATTGGTTTTTGGGACCAATCAGAATGGTTAGAATGTTTGCGTTCTAGAAATCATAGGGGAGGTACTCAGATAGGGACCCATTGCGGAGAAGAAACTAACGTCCGTGGGCGTAGACTTTGGCCGGAGCAAGGAGTATGGGTAGTCAGTCAAGGTTGCCTCTGCCAGGAGGCTGAAACTTGGCCACAAGTGGATCTTCCAGCAAGACAATAACCCCAAGCACCCATCAAAATCCACAATTAAAGTTAATTGACCACAAAAATCAACATTTTGCAATGGCCATCTCAGTCTCCCGACTTGAACCACATTGATAACCTGTGGTTTGAATTGAAGAGGGCAGTCCATAAGCGCAGACTAAGGATATCATAGATCTGGAAATATTCTGTATGGAGGAATAGTCTAAGATCCCTCCCAATGTGTTTTCCAATCTCATAAAACATTTTAGAAAAGGCTTAGTGCCATTACCCTCACAAGGTGAGGTATTGAAAACAGGTGGCAATAATTTTGACCCCTATCTTTGAGGAAATCAATTTTTCAGAGCAATTGTATTAGTATAAAATAATATAATTTCTTTTTTTTTTGCATACAATATAGCTCAGTATTTGTGTTATTTATTTGATAGTCTTTGTTGCTCATCTTTATCAAGGGTGCCAACAATTTTGGACCTGACTGTAGATGATTGGACAGTGACGGCCTTTATGTTCCATCCAAGACCTTTAAATCACATTAGGTTTCTCTGTCTGTGTGTACTGTACCAGGGGAGAAGAGGCAAATCTTTGACTGTACTATGGTAGTGTATAGGCCATAGCTCTGATTTATATGGTCAGTGTAGTATACTGACCTTATACATTTATCTAGTTTTGTTGTGTTGAATAAAATAGTTGCACTCCCATATATTGTTATTCAAAAGACATTTTGATTAAGTACATTCTATCCATTCTCAAAATGTCCTTATCTAAGCCTCAAGCAGCCTGCCTTTATCTGAACAACGCAACATCCCTTTTGTATCGCTACGGGCATTGTATGCTTCATGTGGTATACATAAAGCTAGGTGGAATCAATAAATTCATATAGGCCTACTGTTTTATTTAAAAATACCATATTTATTATGACAATCGATTCACAAATCAACTTTTGCAAAAAACTGAAATCATTTTACATTGATAGACCTTTAAAAAAATACAAAATATACATTTGTCAATCTTGTTGTGAACCACAACAAATAGTCAATCACATCTCAAGTCAATCGAAACAGGGTTCAGCTTCAAGCATTTGTATGAATATGGAAAGAGTTCCAGAGCCTTGGTTGTTTCACCCAAACTGGTGTATTCCCATCCCAATCAATCCATAGCCTGTACCTTCAACACCTCATGTATAGTGCCTTCAGAAAGTATTCTACATTTTGTGTTACAGCCTGAATTTAAAATTGATTAAATTGAGATGTTTTTCGTCACTGGCCTACACATAATAACCCATAATGTCAAAGTGGAATTATGTTGTTAATTTTTTTTAAATAAAAAATGAAAAGCTGAAATGTCTTGAGTCAACTATGCAACCCCTTTGTTATGGCAAGCCTAAATAAGTTCAGGAATAAACATTAGGTTAAGTCACATAAGTTGTATGGACTCACTGTGTGCAATAAGTATTTAACTCTGTACCCCACACATACAATTATCTGTAAGGTCCCTCAGTCTTAATGGGCAAACGTTGCACAATCCAGGTGTGGAAAGCGCTTAGAGACTTACCCAGAAAGACTCACAGCTGTAATCGCTGTAAAAGGTGATTTCTAACATGTTAAAGGGGGTTAAATACTTATCTAATCAAGATTTAATAGGGTTTTCTTTTTCTTTTTTTTTATAATAATTTTTTATACAAATGTCAGACTTTTTCTTCCACTTTGACAGAGTATTTTGTGCAGACCTATGATTTTTTAAAAATACAATTAAATCCATTTTAATCCCACTTTGTAACAACGTGGAAAAAGTCAAGGGGTGTGAATACTTTCTAAAGGCACTGTAGATCTAAAAAGATTGGATAGGTATGAGCAACATGGATTTAATCGCCGTATTGCTTATGCCGAACCAATCCTTTCAGATCTACACGTGCCTAGTTGTAGATTTGGAGCTGGCCGTAGAAGAGGGGTAAGTAGGTGTCTAGGTCGGTCAGTGTGGTGAAAAAACACTAGCGACACTTGCAGTCCAAGCTCCACCGAGTTCACATTACATACTCAAACTGAAAGAATCTAAAAAACAGAACCGAAACAATATTATCATGACCAAGACTGGGTATCCATAAGGTTTTATTCATGCATATATTTAAAGCAATGATAAAAACATTTAATGTATATAAAATGGAAAATTAAAACAATGGATTGAAATGTACTGTATGCGCAACGTGTGGATGCATTCTACCGTACTGTGTAAAAATCAACATATTCAGTTGCTTACTTCAGACATCCGTTTCCCCTTGCAAGCTAGGTTCATTCAACAACAGTAGTGGAGACTGGGGGCAGTTGTAACAGGGGGCATTGTAACACCTTGAATTTCTCCAAACAGAAACAAGCTCGAGTGATGAAGCTCACACAACACATGCCCATTTAAGGTATCTCCCTGCTTGAAAAGTTACCGCCAAATATCTCACTCTTTGCACGTTTTATGGGCAAAATCTAGTACTTTTTTTGGGTGAATGTATTTTTATTTTACTGTCCAATAATTCAAACTAGCATGATTTTCATCACTATATTGGCTGAACATTGACATGTGACACTATTGTTGTCTCTTGCTCGGCACATGAGGTTTTGTCATGGCTGCTAGGATTGGGGGCAATTGTAAAGCAGTGTTAAAATGACCCTGAGCCAAGCAGCCAAATGATGAAAACAAGTGATTTTTACTTTAAGATTGTATGAATTATATATGAATTATACAAATACAAACTAAATAGCCTTGGGGTCCTGTAGAGAGCCAAAGAAGATGTAAACAGATATACAGTAATCTGGGCACCATCAGACTATTCAGGTGTTTTGAGAGGAACCGAATGGCCATGCACAAACATCGGTGTTACTGTAATTATTGGTTATGTACATAGAAATATGCATATTTATTGCATAATCATTACATACAAAAAAAATAAAAAATCTTTCGAAAACAAGTGACCTCAAACTTTTGAACGGTAGTGTACATCTAGAATAATTCATAAACATGAACGTTTAAGTTAAGTGAATTTATTCTGTTTATTTTTTAGGTGTTCCATTTGACCCCAGCTTCTGTTAAAAACCATATTTCAAACCCTCTCTCTGGCCCTGGTACTTAGAGACAAACTTTGACTTCTTACAGCTGAGATTGGCTCCCAATCCCCGACCTCAGCCTGAATCTATAGATGGGCTAGCTGACAACGTCACAAAAACAATGCGCAAGCTTCAATTGGGCAGCAGTCTGTGAGATGTGATTCTGGATGGCCAGATAGCTCCTAACAATGACAAGAAACTGCCATGTGGAGAGTCGTAAGTGACTAGTTTCAGCTAGTTTATTCTTGTTCTTGATACCAGTCTTGTTTTGAGGTGTTTTGACTGATTTCATGTCAATGCTAATATGGCTAAAATTAGCTCGGTAGCTACTGCTCATTGTGCAATATTTATTTATGTTTTCAATAGACATTGTAGACAAAATATTTATATTTCACCTTTATTTAACCAGGTAGGCCAGTTGAGAACAAGTTCTCATTTACAACTGCGACCTGGCCAAGATAAAGCAAAATATAGTTTACATGTTGTCAACAATCTAAGTCAAGCCTGTCCGTTTTGACCCATAGTTGCGCATGTGTCGGTTTTGTTGCTGAACAACCAACCAGTCTATTGTCCTGCTGCAGGAGGCCACTTCACACATATGTGTTAGGGACCAGGTTGCCAGGGAACAGAGTCAGCTGACCTGGTCAGCCAATCCGTGGCCTAGCCTGGGAGTAGCAGAACCCCTCTCTGCCTTTCAACTCTTCAGTTCTTTCCAGGAGGGCAGGTTGAGAAAGGCTCTAAACTCCTGTCCTCCACCTCAACTCACATCTGGACCCTTTCCACATGGACAATACTACCTCTGGGCATTCCCAACCGGTGTTAGTGCGTCTTTGACAATAAACCAGTATACAATATCACTTCCACTAGTTTTCTCCTCTTCTTGTTTGCCATGTATGTGCGCTTGTCCATTCCTGTCCTCAGCATACCAGCTGACCCAGCTCCAGCCCTGGGTCCACGGCCCTCATCGGCCCACGAGGACAGTCTAGTGTTCTCTTCCTGTTTGCCGTGTGTGTGTCTGTTTGGTGTATGGAAATAAAGTGTGAATCGTATCCCTGTCTCCTACTTGTCATTTACACCTTGTAATCAGGGTGCTGGGACAATCTAAACCGGTACCTCTTTCAGAGATCACCAAATGGTGCAGCTCTTTTTCATGGTCCTTTGAGCCGGATAGGTGCAATTGTCCTGGACTATGACCAGTAGTGAAGAGATGCAGTTCATGCCACATACCATGCCCAGGACGAGGCACACACACCGGCAAGAAGAGGAGGCCCGGGAACTCTGGAGACCAGTGCATAGGGAAGAGGCTCCAGCGTATCACGGACGCTGTCATCAAGGAACTGCGGGCGGTAGATGCGAGTGGTGGCACAGTAACATCAGGACGAACCCAAGGCACTATGTGGGCATAGAGAACCCGCAGCACCGGTCCTGAGTCCAGCCCCTGTCCAGCAGCCACTAGCTCCACAACCTCCGTCTGGCTACTAAAAGCACCCCAAAGCCTGCACTTCAAGCCCCTGAGCACCGATGGATCGACCAACCGCATCCTGAGCCCAGGACAGTGTAGCAGCCTTAAATGGCTTGGGTGCCATGGCCACCGGTTCAGCCACCACTCACTTATGTAGAGTGGCCACCGGCACGCCAGCCAGTTCTGCCACCACCTGGACTCCAGCAGGTCACTACTGCACCAGGAGGTGCTCCAGCCAGTACCCTTGCCAGCTCCTCGGCCAAGACTGCCACCAGGACTCCAGCATGTCCGGTGGTCTCCATTGCCACACTAGGTGTTCCAGCCAGTACTCCTAATCTAGTTACTCGGACTGTCAAACGGCCACCATCGGAGCCTGAGCAGGTCCAGCAGCCAGCTCCGCTCCAACATGCACCCCAGCAGGTGCAATCACAAGCAGCACCTGAGCCAGTGAAGCCATTGCCAGTGCTGCAGCCAGTCCAGCAAGCATCAAAGCTCCAACCTGCTCAACCTGCAGACTGCCAGCCAGACCTGCAGCTACCGGTGCCTGAGCCAGCACCCTAGCCGACACTCCAGTTAGTGTCACTCCTGGGCCAGCAATCACCGGACTCAACTCCGGTGCTGGTCCCTACACTACCTGCTGCCCTTGCAGACCTGCTTGGCCTGGACCTGACGCCCAAGACGACTCTCCAGCAAGAGTCCCAGTTGGCGTCCCATCCAGCACCAGAGCCTCCAGCGCCATGTACTCTGGACCTGCAGTCGGCTGACCCTACTCTTGTTCTGGTCCCAGCATCAACTGCAGTCCTCGAGGACCAGCACTGACCTGGGCACAGCGCCTGGCCCTGTCCTGGACCCACCGGCCGACTCCGCTCCAGTCCTGGGTTCGCCGACCACTCCAGTCCCGGGCCCAACGCAATCGGCTGATCCAAAGGTAGCCCTGGATTCACCACCCGGACCTGATAGGATACAATTAGCGGCTAGCATGCTATACAATATATACAATAGTTTTTAACAGTTACAATTGCTCCCTGGTATGAATCATTAGGAGACAGATGTAAGTTTACTACATAACAAAATGACTGGCCTAGTTCAAGTGGTCTCTGAGCAATAAAATAAAAGACAAAAACGGTTACAAGACTACCCTATCTAGGACACATATTAGATCAGTGTTTTTACATGATATCTTCATCACACACAGATCTCTTATCAGACTACTAACTTCCCTATGAAATAGTGTACATAAAAAGTAAGTACACTCCAGTCGAGGCTGCTGAGGGGAGGACGGCTCATAATAATGGCTGGAACGGAGTAAATGGAATGTCATCAAACACATGGAAACCATGTGTTTGATGTATTTGATACCATTATACCTAATCTGCACCAGCCATTACCATGAGCCCGTCCTCCCCAATTAAGGTGCCACCAACCTCCTGTGATACACTCCAACCAAAGGGAGCCTATGAAGGGAACAAGTGTGCGAACGCCCTGAGTCGAAGTGTTAATCCTAGTCACCATGTTTTTGTGTTATCTTGGGCCCGGACCGGACTCCTAGTCAATTTAGCATATGACCTTCATTGTAGCCCACAATCAAAATAGAGAAGGGTAAACGATACAAGAGCAGGTGTGGCGCACACATGATAAAATATATCTATTTATATATACAGTATGACTGGGGATGGGAGGTTTTCCTGACCCTGTGAGCCAACCAGGTTAAACTCCAGACCCAATCAGGGAACAATTCTGGGCCTCACGGTCAGATAACATGGTCAGAAGAAACTCCTGGCCCTGAATAGGTCATTCACCAGACACAGAAAGCATGATGGAAAAGGCCGGATACATACATCAGCTATAACTAAGGTGGCGTCAATAAACAAATAAATTAATACAATGTATAAATACACAGGATAGAAAGAAATAACTCATGACAATCTGCTTCCCAAATGGCACCCTATTCTCTATAGTGCCCTACTTTTGACCAGAACCTTATGGGCCATGGTCGAAAGTAGTGCATAGGGTGCCATTTGGGACACAATCAGGGATAAAAAGTTCAACACATTAAGTTGTACAATAAGATTTTTAAAAAGAGTGGAAACTGAACAGCTTTGGCTGATAAATCTGTAGCTAGTCATCATTTGTACAGTTCAAACTGATCTACTGATTTGATCACCCAACACAGACAGGTAGCCTGGTGGGTGAATCTTTCTGCTTTTAGGCCGGGATTCAATCAGAAACTGTGCTTTAGCGCGCTTGACATAGGTCATTTCCAATTGAGTCGACATCCGCAGCGTTTACCTTAAATGCGATCTCCACGAACACAGTAACATTGCCTTTGAAAGCAGCATTGTCTACAAGCGTGATCTGATTGAATCCCGGACTTAGTCAGCTTGTGCGTTGTTGCTGTTGAGGTCGAATGCAGAAACATGCACCCAAGCTAGTAAAAAGGCAACTGAATGATATGAAGCACCTTCAGAATAACCTGGGACGCTCTAGAAGGTATTCTAATCCAGAACACCACAGACAAAACCTTGTTAGTTACAGTAGAAGATAGTCCCTCTTTAGTACAGTACTCTGGTGGGAAGAACAGGATGTAAGTATGTACACAGGGATCGAACCAGTCTATGATGATTTATGATTATAAAACAACAAACCCTTTCCTACAGTACATGAGTTTCAAAGTGGCATGCTAGCACATTCTTCAAATACAATTGACCTAAATAAGACTAATTCAGTTGTACTTTTTCAATGTAAATTAAATTAATATTTATTATTTATTGCATTACAGCAGGAGGATTGCCCTTGGCTTAGCTCGGGAGTCGGAGCATGTGTGTGAAACAAAGAAAACATTTGTTAGAAAGTAAAAATCACATCAAATACTTTTTCTTACATCCTTGTTTAGAAAATGCCATGTTCATTATCTGGCAAAAGGCTGGGTTATAGAGAGTAGCCTTGAGAATTTGTTGACAAATGCTTAGTGTGTTTCCCTAGGTTCCCCATATTGACTTGAATACAGTTTCCTCCAGACGTCACCTGATGGTAGGCATTTTCTACTCTTTGTACTGGGATACTCTACTCTTTGTATTGGGATACTCTACTCTGGTATTGGGATACTCTACTCTGGTATTGTGGGTATTGGGTCCTCTGTAGCTCAGCTGGTAGAGCACGGCGCTTGTAACGCCAAGGTAGTGGGTTCGATCCCCGGGACCACCCATACACAAAAATGTATGCACGCATGACTGTAAGTCGCTTTGGATAAAAGCGTCTGCTAAATGGCATATTATATTATTATTATTATTATTATTATTGGGATACTCTACTCTGGTATTGGGATACTCTACTCTGGCAGTGTTTCCCCTACATGCATTTTTTGTTTTTATATATATAACTTTTGGGATGGTAAAATATTTTCAGTGTGAACTTAAACGACTAAAACCAGATATAATGTATGTAGAAAAGATAATGGAGCAATATCTTTTTTAATTCGATCATCTTTGAGGACTAAAATTCCCAAAATGTCATGGCATTGATATTGTTATAATGTTTGAGTCACTCAGATAGCATACGAACATGGCATAAGCCATAGCAAAATGTGTAGAATTGCAGGAAATTAGCTTTAAATCTGTCAAATGTTCTCTCCGCCCCATGGCAAAATGTCCCCCCCGCTGAAGGAACATGCTGAAGTGTGATAATCCCTTTGTGATACAGTGTGAGACCGTAACCCCATCCCCAAGCAGGGACTACAGTAAAACATTCCCCAGGCCTTCAATAACATTCCACAATATTATAAATACTTCTCATTTTTTGTTTGTCTTTCTCTTAAAAGCAAAAAATAAAGAAAATGCTTTGGGATTAAAAAATAAAAATAAAAATACCATTACACAATTTAAACAAGGATCCAATAGCGGTTTGGTTGAGGTTAGCGCTACCTGCTAGGAGCCAGTGCTTCCAGGCTGAGGTGGGTTGAGTGCTCCTGGGTTTAGGTCGATGGCCACTGAGGAGGAGTGCGATTACAGGCTTGAGGTAGAAGTTCCCCTCAACCACAGATCTAGGATCATATTACCCTTTCTCCAATCCTAACAAACAGAGGGATGAGAAACGATCTGACCCAGTGTCAGCAGTTAGAACCAACTACGACCTACTCCAGATTCTGGGGCATCCAATTTTCCCCGAGGGCTGATTGGTTCCCAGCATGTATTGCCACGCCCCTCTGTTCATTGTCTGAGCCAATCAGAAGGGAGAGTTCATCCCTAGTTTGGTCTCAAACTGTAGCTTCTGTCTCTTCTGGTAGCGAACCCTCACCCTGCAGACAGAAGGAATGGACAGATCAACACATAAGAACCGTTTTTCCCCCCACATGACATTATCCCACCATCCTCTCCCCTTCTTTCCTCCCCTCACCCTCCCTCTCCTCTCCTCTTCTTCCTCATCTTACCGTATCTCGTGTAGTTTGACGGCCTCATTGAGCAGCACCACCACCAGGGAGGACAAGGAGACCAGCAGCCAGGCCAGCATGGGGATGTCCTTCAGGTCAAAGGTCAAATGTCCCGACCGGTCCTGCCACAGCTGGTAGTCCACCGTGGCCTGCACCAACTGACCCAGAAGACTGGAGGTGGGGAGGAAGGGAGGGGAAGACCGAAAGAGTGAGAAAAGAGTATCAGTTGATGCCAAAAAAGCGGAAACTTCTCTATTGCAGCTGCTGCTTAATACTTGTTCGAAACAGTTAGGCTACACAGGCACACACTTACACAATGGGGACAGTGAGGCACCACCAGGTGTTGCTGAAGGGGTTCTTCTTCCACAGCGGCTGGGAGCGATGGACATAGCTCAGAGAGATGACCACTGGGAAAGAGGGAGGGCGAGAGAAATATAAATAAAATAAAATGTAAAGATACGCACATGAACCTGGGCTCTCCAGGAGCAGGATAGAAGCCACTGAGGCTACGTCTGAAATGGCAACCTATTCCCTCTATATAGTGCCCTGGTCAAAAGTAGTGGACTATATAGGAAATAAAGTGCCATTTGGGATACAACCTGACTTGATAGATGCAGGGGTGAGAGTGCCACAGAGAGCTCCTCCTACCTGTGTGCAGGGCCAGGAACCCAGCCATGACCTTCTGAGTGAGCAGCAGGCCGTTGGACAGCTCCCTGAACCAATGGGGGGCGTCCTGAGCTGAACTGACCCTGAGGATATCAGTACAGCTGATGGTGGTGTTCTCTGCCAGTGTTAGGTTGTTGGCCCTCAGGCAGACCTCGTGCAGCGTGAAGCCAAAGCCCAGCAGGTAGGCACACACGGTCAGGCCAAACTTCAACAGGAAACAACCCAGGAAGTAGTTCTGCGTCTGCAGTAAGTAGACATACACAAATCAAGATGTTAAAAGGAATGCCATGGTACACATGTCATGATTAAGATATCGATAATACACATCTGATTCAGAACTAGAAGAGGTGAAGGGCGCATATTTGGAGTTGGCCAATCATGAAAATCCTTATAAACTTAGCGTAGTCTAAAGCAGGGCTCTCCAACCCTGTTCCTGGAGAGCTACCCTCCTGTAGGTTTCCGCTCCAACCCAAGCTGTAACTAACCTGATTCAGCTTATCAACCAGCTAATTATTAGAATCAGGTGCGCCAGATTAGGGTCGGAGAGAAAGCCTACAGGACGGTAGCTCTCCAGGAACAGCCCTGGTCTAAAGTGTAAAGTGATATGTCTAAAACCGGGCTGGTGTGGGTAAACTATAGTACGTACCTTTCTGGGGATGGCATCTTGGTTCTTCCCTGTGGCCACGTTCATCACAGAACCTTCTGGTGGCTTTCCTAAAAATGACACACTGCCAACACAACACACATAGACATGGTTATCATGTATAATGCTGTTATACTATATAGAATTTGAGTGTGAAACCTATATGGTTAGTAGCAGTGGTACCTGAGCAGCGGACAGCTGAAGCAGGACAGCCAGAGGATGTCAGTGATGTTCATGGGAGGAGGGAGCTGGGCTAGGCAGGCCAGAAACTACACAACGGGAGGGAAAAACAATACCTTCATCAAATATTCAGTTAAAACTGTTGCATCCCCAGCTCTTTTATTATAGCAAAAATAAACAGCATTAGTATTTCAAGAATGCTTTAGCGAGGCGAAGTATAGTTGTGTTCTCTCTCACCTGGATGAGGACCAGGGTCAGCTGACACTGCAACAGGAAGAGAAAGCTCTTGCGGATGCCGTACGTGGTGTGACGCGCCTGGAAGGGAATCATACACGTAAAATACATATATTGTATCTCTGTGTGTGTGTATGCGTGCGTGTATGTGTCTCACCTGTTCTATGAGTTTGACCATGCTGACAGACTCCCCCTGGTGGAAGGTGACAGAAGAGGCCAGGGTGTTGAGTTGACCAGACAGACTGAGGGGAGACAGACCCTCCATCTCCCCGTTCAGCCCTGCTCCTGTAGCGTAGCCAAACGTCTCCCACGAACACCGAGACGGGTACAGGGGGTCCAGGGCAATGCTGGGGGGAGGACAGGAGGGAAAAGAGGGTTAGGAAACTGTTTTTTGTTGTTATTTATCTTTGTTTATCAGGAACAGTGTGACTCTTCATGAAGCAGTTGTGTAATGTGGTTGTAAGTGAATGTATGGATGCACACCATAGACTATTTATAAATGAACTAGGCAATAGCTGCTGTGTTTGTGACATGCGTTTGTTTCATGTGACTGTGTGTACCTGAGGTCGCTCTGTAGGAAGAGGCAGCTATTGCGGAAGTTGGCGGAGCTCCCCAGGCAGCACGTCACCTCTCTGTTCTCCTGCATGATCTTTATCATCTCACACATGGCTACACACACACACAAAGATTTAGAACATGCTAGAACACTTTCACACATGTATACTGAGCAAAAATATAAGCACAACGTGCAACAATTTCAAAGATTTTACTGAGTTACAGTTAAATTAAGGGAATCAGTCAACTGAAATAAATTCATTAGGCCCTAATCTATGGCTTTCACATGACGTGGATCAGAAAACCAGTCAGTATCTGGTGTAATCACCATTTGCCTCATCCTTTGCATAGAGTTGATATGGCTGTTGATTGTGGCCTGTGGAATGTTATCCCACTCCTCTTCAAGGGCTGTGCGAAGTTGCTGGATATTGGCGGGAACTGGAACACGGTCGTACACGTCAATCCAGAGTATCCCAAACATGTGCAATGGGTGACATGTCTGGTGAGTATGCAGGCCATGGAAGAACTGGGACATTTTCAGCTTCCAGGAATTGTGTACATATCCTTGCGACATGGGGCCGTGCATTATCATGCTGAAACATGAGGTGATGGCGGCAGATGAATGGCACGACAATGGGCCTCAGGATCTCGTCACGGTATCTCTGTGCATTCAAATTGCCATCAATAAAATGCAATTGTGTTCGCTGTCCGTACCTTATGCCTGCCCATACCATAACCCCACCATGGGGCACTCTGTTCACAACGTTGACATCAGCAAACCGCTCGCCAACACAACGCCATACACATGGCCTGCAGTTGTGAAGCCAGTTGGACGTACTGCCAAATTCTCTAAAACGCCATTGGAGGCGGTTTATGGTAGAGAAATTAACATTAAATTATCTGGCAACAGCTCTGGGGGACATTCCTGCAGTCAGCATGCCAATTGCATGCTCCCTCAAAACTTGAGACATCTGTGGCATTGTGTTGTATGACAAAACTGCACATTTTAGAGTGGCCTTTTATTGTCCCAAGCACAAGGTTCACCTGTGTAATGATCATGCTGTTTAATCAGCATCTTGATATGCTACACCTGTCAGGTGGATGGATTATCTTGGCAAAGGAGAAATGCTCACTAACATGGATGTAAACAAATTTGTGTCTAAAATTTGACAGAAATAAGCTTTTTGTGCGCATGGAAAATTTCAGGGATCTTTTATTTCAGCTCATGAAACCACACTTTACATGTTGCGTTTATATTTCTGTTCAGTGTATCTTTAACAAGCATAGCTACATTGCATATCTTGTGATAAAATGAACTGATATACCATGGTCAATTGATTTGTATATTAAAGATGGGAATGTCTCTGTACCAAATAAAAAGGTTTTTGAAAAACAGAAAAGGTTGATTCATGTACATGAAGTGAACTGTAATATGTTCTGACTCACTCTCTGGGGTACAGTCGGTGAAGAGAGGCACCAACAGAGGCACGTTGTCAATGTTCTTCAGGTGAGGACGAACCTGGTGGATACCACGAGGTAGCTTCGCCTGGAGAGAGAGAGAGAGAAGGGTTAGCAAGAAACAGGTGTAAGTCACAGTTCCGAAGAGAAGACATGAAGAAAAGAGAAGAGAGAAGGAAAGACAAACAGTATTTGTCCTGTACTCTGTTGCAGTCTTCCAGGAAGCTGGGAACATCAGCAGTCTCCTCCTCTGGTAACAACGGCCCCTCTGCCTCATCTCGGGAGTCTTGGTGCAGGTCATCATGTAGGGAGTCCTGGCCGGGGCTGTTAGGGGCGCCATCACAGGGACTGTCCCTGTTTGGGGTCAGAGAGATGTGACAGTTCCACCCTGTCTCCAGGCCCATCTTCTCTGCAAACACCTTACACATAAACAGGACAGACAGGCAGACATCATTATCACCATTGTCATCACCATCATCAGCATCATGCATCTTCTCAGCAAACACCTAACACACCATACAGGACTACATCATCACCATCATCACAAACATCTCAGCAAACACACCCACCTTGCTGCGTAGTTCATCCTCCATAGAGAAGTAAACAAAGCGTATGCAGGCGGTGACCAGAGCGTCTATGAGCCTGACCGTGTCCAGACGAGCCTGGAACTGTGATGACACCATCCCCATGAAGATCTGACCGCTCAGAGCCTGAACACAGTCATCCTTCTCCACACCTTCTCCTATACCCTCTATGGAGAGATGTAGGGGGAGAGAGAGAGAGAGAGAGGAGGGGGACAAGACACAAAAATAAATACAAGCAAAAGTCACACTAAGGTACAACACAAAACACATATTGTAAGTGTAGCTGCACCTCCCTCACTGCATCATCCTCTCTTCACATTCTCTCCTCTCTCCTCCCTCAATCCCTCTCGACTCTCCTCCCTTACCATCAGAGCTCCAGGAATTCCTGCGGGAGCCGTATTTGATAGGGGTGGTGGAGGGCAGTTCAACCCCAGAGAAGAGGTTGGGGCCGGGGGCTAGCTCCACACATTTCCCATTGAGCTGGTTGGACAGGGACACCTGCATGGGCTTGTAGGCAAAGGCAGAGCAGTAGCCCGACAGACAGGCACGCTGGTAGAAGTCCAGAACTTTCTTCCTGTAGGGGGGTAGACATATAAAGAGTTAATAATGCATGTAGGCTTTTATGTTTATTGTGGTATAGCGTGATATAAGCAGAATTCAATATAATTCCAATGCAAGAACCCAAATGGCGCCCCTGGGTATAGCTACATATCGGTATGTTTCATCATAGAAATACATTATGGTTCTTGGTAGCCTATTGATTTTCATGGTTGTAAATTGAACTGTACGTATTGGAAACGTGTTTATGGTAGACTGGCATTGCTTACGTGGATCGAATTTGATTCAGGTAAGCGTATTGTGACATATCACAACGTGTTTCTGTACTCATCAGCGGCATGGTTTTCCATGTTTGAAGCGGGCCTATAGGTCTATTTGTTTGGCAAGACAGCTGTGCATGGCTGCATCTCACTGTAGTAGGCTGCGTTTGGTTATTTGGATCTCCATTCGCCTTTTGTTTACTGTAACTAGCCTAAATATAGATTGTGTCATGCCTTTATCGATCTGATATTTTGTTTACTAGGCCTACTTGGTACCGCTGTTTTGTTCTGTTTGCATTCATTCGTTCGCATTCGCAGTTGTGTCGGCATTCTAAGCCAAACTGCTATTCAGTATTGTTGTTTGCACGCATGAATAACAAGGCTACTACTTTCAGCATTTAGTTTGCATTATTTTGGCAAGACAGCTGTGTGTATGGTTGCATTCACATAAGCTGTTTGTAATAGTTGAATTACCCTATCTTGTAGCCTATATTCTTTACCAAAACGGCCTTGCTTTTGTGTGTTGGGCACTGTTCATTGGGCTGATATAGCGCAGTGGATATAGGCTACAGATCTTACACCAACCTGACACTTCAAAAGCACTCAATCAATGGTCCCGGAGAATCTCGACATTTGAACTTTATGTTTATTGTGGTATAGTGTGATATAAGCAGAATTCAATATAATTCCAATGCAAGAACCCCCCCAAATTGTGCCCCCTCATCAATTTCAACTGCCCCCTTAGTCACATTATCCTGGCACCAGGTCTGCTTATTAGGTTGTTATAAGGCTGCTATAAGGCTGTTCTGACCTGTCGGAGCCAGAGAGGGGGTAGATGTCGGATCCGTCCCAGACGTCAGTGCAGGCCTCCAGGATGAGGTCAGCTGAGCCGTGAGACAACATCTGGACGTTATCTAGGGTTGAGAGGTCAGGGGTCAGAGGTCACAGAGGTGCAACAAAACAATTCCAAGAAAGAGGTGAAGGCTAAAGAAGAGGAGGGTAAGAGATGGAGAGAGCGAGTGAGAAACCAGAGAGATGGCGTGAGACAGAGAGACAAGTGAGAGGGAAGAAAGACAAAAAGAACAAAAGCGCTATAGAGCTATTCTCACTGGAAGAGGAGTCTCTGATGAAGAGGGAGATGAGGTGGCTGATGGGAGGTTGTCTCTTGGTGAAGTTGTGTAGGCGTCGAGGGACAGACTCCTTGGCCTTCTCCCCACAGGGCAGCTGGTACAGAGCTAGGTGGTTCTCCTGTTTAAACAGCTCCCTCGCCCCGGGAGTGAACCCTGAGAATCACACAGGAAGAAAAAGAGTGGAAGAGAAGGGGTCAGTGTGTGTGGTGTTCTGTATGAGGCTGGAGAGTTCACATAGTCCACAGGGTAAGTGCATAGGTGTGTGTGTGTGTCTGTATGCATGCGTGCGTACGTACGTGTGTGCGTACGTGTGTGTGTGTGTGTGTGTGTATGTGTGTGCGCGCGCGCATCTCTTCCCTTCCTTCTCCTCACCTATAAGCCTGGACAGCTCACACAGTCCCCAGGGCACGTGGACGGGCAGCACGGCCCCATGGCTCTCTTGCAGTGCCAGGTTACTGAGGTGGTCGGAGAAGCGGCAGAGCTGCTGGGTGACGCTGGCATTGCACAGGTTGAGCAGGATGTTGAGGCCCAGGGGCTTGAGGCTGGGCAGGTGACACTGCCAGCCCTGCTCGTCAAACTGGATACTCACCGGGTTCTGCTGGTCCTGTGACAGACTCAGCATCTCCAGGTGGTAGTCACACACGTAGTCCTCCGCTTCGTTGTCACAGCAACCCACCATGTCCTGAGAGAGGGGTGGCGAGAGAGGGGAAAAAGGAGGGGAACGAATTCTGTGTAGTAAGATAGTGATGACAAGAGACTGGTTTACAGGATGTGTGTGTGTGTGTGTGTGTGTGTGTGTGTGTGCACGCGCGTTCATTACCTGTTCAGGGCCCTGGTCCCCTCCCTCTGTGTTGTGGCTGAAGCTGACATTAGATCCTGAGGGGTGTTTGGTGCGTGTCTCCCGCGCCTGCCACCGAGGCTGAACTGTGTCCTCGGAACGGCCAGTGTCATGTGAAGTCTCACTGGGCTCATGCCCGTCCCCCATCCCATCCATCATTGGCATACACAGCAGAGCCTCCCCCTCCTGGGTCTGACAGATAGGATGAACAGCCACATCAGACAACACTCTTTCAATCACTGAAAAGATTATATCAACTATCACACGTGTCTCAGTCACTACCTCAGATGTTTAAAGGAAGTAGATCATGGTCTCACGTCAGATAACGTGTCGCGTTAGAATGATGCCCTCTGACAGAAGACAATGGGAACTAGATACTATAACAGAGAGCAATACTATCATCATTGACATTCTATAACTACAGAGGTTTAAATGTCACTTACAGGAATTCATAGCCAATAAGAGCCCTTATATGTAATGGAATGAAACATCTGATTTTAGTATGCAAGAACAGGAGAAGATTAATAATAATTTATGAAAAACACACACACACACACACACCTCGTCACGGTCATCGTCGGTCTCCATGCGGCAGAAGGAGTTGACTGACAGATCGTCTCGCAGGTCTTCCTGACTGTCGTTGTGAGGCGGCTCCACGCGACCACTGAAGAACAACACGGTCTCTGGACTGGGGTTAGGCCAGGATAATACACCCTGTTTGTCCACACAACACAACACCTGGAGATAGAGAATATAGTGTTATACCAGTGTTCATTTCGTCAACATAAATAGTGACGAAAATATTTGTCAAACAACTATTTTTCACTGGCAACTTACGAGACGATAACTGACTAAATAGACCCAGAAATAACTAAACTAAAAAGATTTTTCATTTCTGGTGACGAAAATTAGACTAAATTATTTCGGACTCAAATCTGACTAGTAAATGGACTGGACAGGAGTTTTTGGAGAGATTGAGAGCTTGTCAATGTTATTTGCTTGGTCCAATCAAAAGCATGCATGACAGCAGAAATGTAAGGCTTTCTCATTGCAATGTTGCAATGCTGCAGTCAGGAAATAAATACCATGCCCAGGTAATTCACGAGTCACCTCTCTACATGGCAACCGTTCTACAATCTGGTGGCAACAAATCGTTGATGCAAATAAGGCACACGCCGTGGCTACACTCCCGGTGGTACAAGCTCCCGGTAGAAGAAGAGGCGACATTTGGAGCTACTTTACTTATGTCGATTCAAACAAGACCGAATGCAATGTCTCCACGGGAGAAGACTGCGTTTGCACTGACAAATTGACAGGGAAAAACACAACCATTCTCAAGAAACATCTGAAAGCGAATCATCCCAATATATATATATGCTCAGGTAATAACAGATTGATAATGCTAGCTAGTTAGTTTTCTGCAAACTATCAGGCCACTACTAGGGCTGTTGCGGTCATTACATTTTGTCAGCCTGTAACTGTCATGCAAATAACTGCCGGTCTCACGGTAATTGACCGTTCATTAACATAAACACGTTTACAATCTCCTGGCTTCCACGCATAGCCTACAAACCACTGATGCAGACATTTGGAACATCTACATTTGAAAAAGTCTAACAAATCCATTTAATATAGCCTACACAATCACAATAAATCCATTATTTATTTTAGACAGGTCTAAACAAACTGTAAAAATGCAGCCTATTTCAGAAGAACAGAATAGCATATTCTTAGTTGTCCTTAGGTTATAGGCCCTTATCTGGCTATGCCATATGGCTGTGGGCTACACTAGTTCATTTAGCAGACAAGATTTGCTTAGAATTCTGTGGCATTATTTTATAGTATAAAGAATACAATTGAACATAGCTGAATAAAATAGAAACGTTTCCAGAGGGAGTGCGCACATGCGGCTATTCTGTGTTGAGCGGTTAACAAAGAAACAGGTACTCCTATATGCTTAATTTAAAGTAATTTATGCAACTTTAGTTGTGTACAAAAGTTAGAATGTATTACAAATCTAAACATATTGCCTAAGGCTGTATGATGCGACTAATGATGATTTGAAAACAGTCACATGAAAGGCATGAGCTCTGCTCTGTTTCTTGCACAGGCTGCACAAACTTCATCAGTCTCTCATTCACAATTTGACAAGTACTTGATAATATTCTCACCAATCAGACTATATTTAATTTAATCTGGTCTTTACATATAGCCTACTAATATACTGTATGTGTGGATTTTTATTTTATTTAGAATGGCCCACAAAAAAAATACGTCATCCATAGCCTGCACTCGAATAGCGAATGGAGGTTACATGCCGTTACCTTTTTAATATGCAAGAATAGGCGGCGAGTCCATTAGGCTAGGGGAAGCTAATCACGGGAAAACATAGTTTGGAAAGCAAATGGTTATTGCTGTAAAGAGAAGACAATGAAAATACTAATCTGTCTTTTAGTTATAACAATTCTCAACATAATTGAGCGAACAACAATTTAGCCTATCTTATTGGCACCAGCGGAGAGCATCGACAATACCCCCGGTGAGTGCGCACTGCACATAATCACTATTTATCATTGTTGGATCAGTGCTACTTAAAAGTTTGTTTTTGGACAATAATTTCCTCCTCCAGTTTAGATGGATGTCATATTCCATTTGTGTCTCCCCTTCTCGTAGGCCTATTATATGGACAACATCATTTTTATTGAATCCGTTTGTCAATGTCAGCAGAGCAGGCTACCCTGTAATTAGTCGTATTAAAAAAGATTCTGCTAATGTGTAATATATTAATATTAGGAAAGTTGAGAAATAAATATAGTAACCTAGGCCCAGCCTATAGAAAGCTGATGGGCTCCTCCTCTTTTTAATAGAGGCCATCAAAACTCTGTTGTTTTCTCACGCAATTGCATAGCCTATAGAAATGTTGTGCAACATGACCTCATGGGCTCTCATGAAGTGTTTGTTTTGATTTTCGATTGCATTTGCATTGATGTCAGCGTGATTAGAGGGACAGTAGAGAGCTGAATACCAGGTCATTAGTGACTGGCAGTTAGCAAGATTGGTAGGCTACTAATGACCATCAACTGCACAGTTTTAGAGAAGTTTAGTTACCGTGACTAAATCACGAGGAATTTGACTGCAGTCATGACTCGTGACCACCGGTGTGGCGGTAATATGTGTCACCGTAACAGCCCTAGCCACTACTTATAACAGAACTTTGATTATAATATAGCTACAGAATGTCAAGGGGAAGGGCTCCAGACTGCGACCATTTAGTAGCATTTTGCAACCTTTTGACTTGGCTGTGCAAGTAAAACAATTGATTTGGTCTCATCAGTGCGAGCTGAACATTCATTACACGGTCACTTCTCTCAAAAGTTTCAAAACTTGATTTGGTCTCCCGAGTGGCGCAGTGGTCTAAGGCACTGCATCGCAGTGCTAGCTGTGCCACTAGAGATCCTGGTTCGAATCCAGGCTCTGTCGTAGCCGGCCGCGACCGGGAGACCCATGGGGCCCATTGTTGCATCCTGGAACTTGCATTTTCTGTTAACCTCTACGGGATCGGTGTCCCATATACGGGACAGTTGAGCTAACGTGCGCTAATGTGATTAGCATGACTATTGTAAGTAACAGCAAACTTTCCAGGACATAGACATGTCTTATTTGGGCAGAAAGCATACATTCTGGTTAATCTAACTGCACTGTCCAATTTACAGTAGCTATCAGTGAAAAAATACTATGCTATTGTTTGAGAGTGCACAACAACAAAAAACGTATCACGGCAACTGGTTTTGATACATTCACCTCTGAAGGTAAATAATATACTTACATTCAGTAATATTGCTCTGATTTGCTCCCAGAGTTAAAATGTAGCATAGTTTGTTTGATAAAATCAATTTTTATATTCAAATGTAGGAACTGGGTTCTACAGTTTGAACCCCTGCTGTCTCTGGCTCCACACCCACCCTGCCCGGATATCTACATGTGTGAAAGTTAGTGTATAAGCTAATGTTCCATCATGCATGACATTCCTCGGAGTGTGTAAACTTACATTTTGTATTACCATATCATTTTTGTATGTTCTCTATAGTTATGTACTTGAAAATGTATAAATTGACCAATTCGGCACATTTGGGCAGACTTGATACAAAATAATTCAGTATTGCAACGCTTCACTGGATCAATCTGAAACTTTGTACACACACTGCTGCCATCTAGTTGCCAAAATCGAAATTGTGCCTAAACTGCAATATTATTGTGGCCTTTCTCTTGAATTACATCTTTTACCAGATCTAATGTGTTATATTCTCCTACATTAATTTCATATTTCCACAAACTTCAAAGTGTTTCCTTTCAAATGGTATCAAGAATATGCATATCCTTGCTTCAGGTTCTGAGCTACAGGCAGTTAGATTTGGGTATGTCATTTTAGGTGAAAATTGAAAAAAAAGGGTCCGATCCTTAAGCGGTTAATATGAATGACCATAATCTAAATGTGGTTTCTGTCATTCTGAGCACAGTGGGTAGAGGGCCTAATCAGGTTACACACCCAATGCATATGGGTCCGGTAAATATTTAAAATGTCTGGTAAATTCAAATGTACCCTGTCAAATGTCCTGCGTCACATTTTCCAAACGGAAACCCTGATAAAGATGTAGGCAAATTAATCTCTATTGAACAACAAAATTCATAACATTCTGGAACCCTAGTTAAAAAGTAAAATATAACAATACCTTATTGTCAACCTACAATTCAATGGGTTGGGGTTATCTTTGTATGCATTTCTTTGATTGTTTTTATACCTATAACCCCCCTCTGAAAAAATTTACCAAACTAAATAAAAAGTTGGTCTCCCCAAAAAATAAAATAAAGGTGTGTTCGAAAACTCATACTTACCGCACTATTTGTAATGTGAATTGAGCATATAGTATGCTTATTGGTCATAGTATGGATATAGTTAGTATGCCAAAAGTTCCAGGATGTCGTACTAAATTCGCCAAAATACGAAGTATACATGCAGAGTAATAAAGTAATGATTTTTCAAATAAGTTACGTTACACGTTATGTTGGCTGACAATTTGTTAGCTACGCTATCCTTATGAACCGCATAGCATTACAGCAGTATGTACCGGTATGTTAGCTAGTTACCTAACGTTAGTTGGCTACTAATACATCAAACTTGCCAGGCAGTATATTAACTATCTGCTATCTAACTAACTACCCAACGTTTAATGACTTGATTATTCACATCATTCTTAGCTAAGTGGTATAGTCGTTGTGCGTTTCAATGGACATTGTCAATTCTGGCTATCTACTCCGATTTCAGAGCACTCTCACGCAGAATAACTAGTGAATTTACGAACGCTCAACACCCGTTGAATATGGCCGGTGTCAGTAAACGTCAGCAAAAAAAAGCGTCATTAAATTGTGGCCAGCAGCACAGTAAGTCACCAACGCTATTGATAACATGAAAACAGCCTAACCAGCTCTGCTAGGGCGAGTAAAATGGTCAGAGTGAGGTGTTCTCTCATTTGTGTCAACCCTACTCCTCGGCCAGAGCGTCCAGTGTGCGCTCTGAACGCTCCGAGAGCGAAAAGATTTACGAACGCACAGAGCGCACTCTGGCACTCCAGATTGAATTTACAAAGACACCTAAAATCGTAAAATGTTTAGCTAGTCATTTGTTATGCTAACAAGCGAGCAAGAGGTTGCATAGCAACAGCATCAACTTCCAGTAGACGGGCGAAGCTCTAGTACGCTCAACTGAAACGATACCGTTCGTTTACAGTATACTAAAATGAACTAATAGTATATAGTATATACTCATTATGTAGTATACAGTATGTTAGTATGGGTATTCGAACAGCATAAGAGTGCCAAAATGAACACTGTTATACACACACACTGAAGAACAACACTGTCTATGGACTGGGGTTAGGCAGGATAATATATAATGTTATACTGGGGTTAGGAAGGATAATATATCATGTTATACTGGGGTTAGGAAGGATAATATATCATGTTATACTGGGGTTAGGAAGGATAATATATCATGTTTGTCCACACAACACCTAGAGAGAGCGAGAGAGAGAGCGAGGGTTACACGCACATGCACGCATGTGCACACATACAAACTAGTACTTACAGTGACAGAGCCTAGTGTGTGTAGCAGGCTGGAGGTGTAGCAGAGTGTCTGGGACTCTCCCTTCAGCATCCCCACCAGGTGTCTCCACACACACCGCAGCATCTCCTGCACATGCACACACACACAGTTACGCTACATCACATTTTCACACTACTGAAAAGATAGATATACAAGTCATAGATTACTCAATTTTGTGTTTGTCAGACATTTAAAAAAATATCTCAAATCTGGTCTAATGTTGAAGAGTGCACATCCCTCAACATTGGTTGTGTAGATCTCAATCTGAAATGAATGGTGAAGATACAGTGCATACGGAAAGTATTCAGACCCCTTGACCTTTTCCACATTTTGTTACGTTACAGCCTTATTCTAAAATGAATTACATCGTTTTTTCCCCCTCATCAATATACACACACACACACACACACACACACATACCCCATAATGACAAAGCAAAAATAGGGGTTTTAGAATTTAAAAAACAGAAATATCACATTTACATAAGTATTCAGACCCTTTGCTATGAGACTCGAAATTGAGCTCAGGTGCATCCTGTTTCCATTGACCATTCTTGAGCTGTTTCTACAACTTGATTGGAGTCCACCTGTGGTACATTCAATTGATTGGACATGATTTGGAAAGGCACACACCTGTCTATATAAAGGTCCTACAGTTGACATGCATGTCAGAGCAAAAACCAAGCCATGAGGTCGAAGGAATTGTCCGTAGAGCTCCGAGACACGATTGTGTTGAGGCACAGATCTGGGGAAGGGTACCAAAACATTTCTGCAGCATTGAAGGTCCCCAAGAACACAGTGGCCTCCATCATTCTCAAACGGAAGAAGTTTGGAACCACCAAGACTCTTCCTAGAGCTGGCCGCCCGGCCAAACTGAGCAATTTGGGGATAAGGGCCTTGGTGAGGGAGGAGACCAAGAACCCGATGGTCACTGACAGAGCTCAAGAGTTTCTCTTTGAAGATGGGATAACCTTCCAGAAGGACAACCATCTCTGCTGCACTCCACCAATCAGGCCTTTATGGTAGAGTGGCCAGACAGAAGCCACTCCTCAGTAAAAGGCACCTAAAGGACTCTCAGACCATGAGAAACAAGATTCTCTGGTCTGATGAAACCAAGATTAAACTCTTTGGCCTGAATGCCAAGCGTCACGTCTGGAGGAAAGCTGGTACCATCCCTACGGTGAAGCATGGTGGTGGCAGCACCATGCTGTGGGAATGTTTTTCAGTGGCAGGGACTCGGAGACTAGTCAGGATTGAGGGAAAGATGAACGGAGCAAAGTACAGAGAGGTCCTTGATGAAGACCTGCTCCAGAGCACTCAGGACCTCAGACTGGGGCAAAGGTTCACCTTCCAACAGGACAACGACCCTAAGCACACAGCCAAGACAACGCAAGAGTGGCTTCGGGACAAGTCTCTGAATGTCCTTTAGTGGCCCAGCCAGAGCCCGGACTTGAACCCGATCGAACATTTCTGGAGAGACGCGAAAATAGCTGTGCAGCGACGCTCCCAATCCAACATCGCAGAGCTTGAGAGGATCTGCAGAGAAGAACGGGAGAAACTCCCCAAATACATGTGTGCCAAGCTTGTAGCGTCATACCCAAGAAGACTTGAGGCTGTAATCGCTGCCAAAGGAGCTTCAACAAATTACTGAGTGAACGGTCTGAATACTTATGTAAACATGATTTCAGTTTTATATCTTTAATACATTTGCTAAAATTTCTAAAAACTTTTGCTTTGTCATCATGGGGTATTGTGTGTAGATTGATGAGGGAAAAAAACAATTTAATCCATTTTAGAATAAGACTAAAGTAACAAAATGTGGAAAAAGTCAAGGGGTCTGAATACTTTCCGGATGCACTGTAAGCATCATTATATTCCTCAATCAAAAACCTGCAGAAATTCCAAAGACTATGCACACTATTGACACATTGAAATCCATAATAATGTCTTTAAAAAGCTAATTTTCATGAAAGAACGACTTTTTCAAAGTGAAAAGGCAGGGCCTACCGAAAAACATTCAATCAGTCAAGACTTGCAACTAAGACAATTGAGTAGAGCTGATACCATAGTATGGGAGGACAGACTGCAGGGTTAGACGAAGCACATTAAATAGCCTTTATGCTCTGTTGCAGGCAGTATCATCTACAGTATAGTGAGCTGTATTACTAGTGGCAAAGTGGAAAATAAATCATCTCAAGAACACCTCAAACTTTCCCAAAAGGTTTGGAACCTCAATGCGAGTAAACACCGTATTGGTAGACGTCTTGTGTCTGACCTAATACTCTCAGATGCTTCCTTTCCTTATGAAATCATATTACTCCCACCAATTACGTCCTGTCCAGAATAGTGATCATCAAGTAAAGCACTTGAGGAAAGGACATGAGGAAAGGAAGCTGTTTGAGAGTAAAAGGAGACAGCTAGTGGGGCTGATTTTGCCATCATGCATTGCAAGCAGGCGAGCAGAGGTGGCAGGCACAGGCTAGGGGCCAATCCAGAACCAAGCTCGAGCCCTTCCCCTTATAGCGGGAAGGGGGCTGGCGGTTAGTTCATGACTGGGCCAATGTGTCAGTAACAGAGCAGGGGGCTGGTGGGGACTGAGGTTCGTGGGGGTCGAAGCGTTACGTGATCAGGTGAAGAAATGTTATGAGGACAAATTGCAAAAAGAAGATTAGTCAAATTTGCCCTCCCATCAGGGAAGATCTGATTGGCTGACAGATAGAAATGCCGAAGAGACAAGATACACTACCGGTCAAAAGTTTTAGAACACCCACTGATTCAAGGGTTTTTCTTTATTTGTACTATTTTCTACATTGTAGAATAATAGTGAAGACATCAAAACTATGAAATAACACATATGGAATCATGTAGTAACCAAAAAAGTGTTAAACAAATCAAAATATTTTATATTTGAGATTCTTCAAAGTAGCCACCCTTTGACTTGACAGCTTTGCACACTCTTGGCATTCCCTCAACCTGCTTCATGAGGTAATCACCTGGAATGCATTTCAATTAACAGGTGTGCCTTGTTAAAAGTCAATTTGTGGAATTTCTTAAGCCAATCAGCTGTGTTGTGACAAGGTAGGGTTGGTATACAGAAGATAGCCCTATTGATAAAAGACCAAGTCCATATTATGGCAAGAACAGCTCAAATAAGCAAAGAGAAACGACAGTCCATTATTACTTTAAGACATGAAGGTCAGTCAATACTGAACATTTCAAGAACTTTGAACGTTTCTTCAAGTGCAGTCGCAAAAACCATCAAGAGCTATGATGAAACTGGCTGAGGACTGCCACAGGAATGGAAGACCCAGAGTTACCTCTGCTGCAGAGGATAAGTTCATTAGAGTTAACAGCTTCAGAAATTGCAGCCCAAATAAATGCTTCATAGAGTTCAAGTAACAGACACATCTCAACATCAACTGTTCAGAGGAGACTACGTGAATCAGGCCTTCATGGTTGAATTGCTGCAAAGAAACCACTACTAAAGGACACCAATAATAAGAAGAGACTTGCTTGGGAAAAGAAACACGAGAAATGGACATTAGACCGGTGGAAATCTGTCCTTTGGTCTGATGAGTCCAAATTTGAGATTTTTGGTTCCAACCGCCGTGTCTTTGTGAGACGCAGAGTAGGTGAACGGATGATCTCCGCATGTGTGGTTCCCACCGTGAAGCATGGAGGAGGAGGTGTGATGGTGTGGGGGTGCTTTGCTGGTGACACTGTCAGTGATTTATTTAGAATTCAAGGCACACTTAACCAGCATGGCTACCACAGCATTCTGCAGCAATACGCTATCCCATCTGGTTTGCACTTAGTGGGACTATCATATGTCACACCTCCAACACACCTCCAGGCTGTGTAAGGGATATTTTACCAAGAAGGAGAGTGATGGAGTGCTGCATCAGATGACCTGGCCTCCGCAATCACTCGACCTCAACCCAATTGAGATGGTTTGGGATGAGTTGGACCGCAGAGTGAAGGAAAAGCAGCCAACAAGTGCTCACCATATGTGGGAACTCCTTCAAGACTGTTGGAAAAGCATTCCTCATGAAGTTGGTTGAGAGAATGCCAAGAGTGTGCAAAGCTGTCATCAAGGCAAAGGGTGGCTAATTTGAATAATCTAAAATATATTTTGATTAGTTTAACACTTTTTGGGTTACTACATGATTCCATATGTGTAATTTCATAGTTTTGATGTCTTCACTATTATTCTACAATGTAGAAAATAGTAAAAATAAAGAAAAACCCTTGAATGAGTAGGTGTTCTAAAACTTTTGACCGGTAGTGTATCTCGTCATGCCAGATGAAGAAAATAAAATAAAATAAGAGAAAGGATGCCAAACTAAATAGATGATTGGAGTCCTAAACTCGAACAACAAAAGAAGATGAGTGAGGGTGTGTGTGTGAGCTGCGTACAGGGTTTCATGGTGGGAGGTGCAGTGGCGAGAGCGGGCAGCGTAAGGACAGGGGGGAGGGCAAGAAGGGAGGAGTTGAGAGGTTATACCTGGGAGGACACCACTTCAGTGTAGCTGCTTAGAGTATCCTCAGAGAACTTAGCAAGCTGGGGTGAGAGAAGAGGCTAGTTAAACCACACAGGAGCCTCTGTGTCTCGCATGGCACGTGTGTGTGTGTGTGTGTATGCGCATGTGTGTCTCACCAGGCCAGTAGGAGAAGCTCTGCTGGACTCAGCCAGGACGCTAGCCTCTCCATAGGCATTGACCAGCACCCACATGACAGGAAACAGAAGGGGAAGGATGGGCAGCACTCCCATCAGCTGGAATACACACAACACAACACTTATTACAATAGGGAGAATCTGCTATTTCTGGTATATATCTTATTTCACATCATCTCTGGATGAGATTCTGTCCCCACAGGTTAAGCCTACCCTGCTATATCATGTATGAAAAATAAGGAGAAGAGGCCCAGCCAAGAAGATGTGTTGAGTCTCCATACCTGCAGCTGGATGAAGTTGAAGCGTCCAGGAGTGAGGCTGGGGGCGTCACAGAAATAACGCACTGTATTCACAACCAAGAACGCCACCTATAGAAGGTGAGAGGCATGACATATGAAGGACTGCATCCAGTAGATATAAAGAAACTGTGCATGCGCGTGTGTGCTTGTGTCTCACCAGTACTATAGGGCAGGCGAACCTGGCCATGATGGACTGCACGGTGAACCTCTCATTATCCAGGGCTGTGATTGGTCGAGACAGAGCCAGGTCCAGACTGTTCCTGTAAAGTACAGAATGGAATTCAGCCAGGGGTGTCAGTCATTTTAGATAACTTTATGGGACGGTTTACTGGACCTATGCAGATTAAGCCTAATCCTGGACTGAAAAGCATGCCGTTTAGTGCAAGAGTAGGCTTAATCTGGGTATGGGACACTGCTTAAAAAGGACACACTGAGCAGTCACAATCACAAGTGACAATTTCAGGCTTCCTTTGACTCTAGTTTCATGATTTGCGCAAACTATCCTTGAGTTGAATTCTTGGACCTCCAATAACAATAAACTTGATTTGTATAGCGCTTTTCAATACAAGTAACAAAGTGCTTCACATCATAAAATAATCAAATAAAAGTACTAACAAAGAAACAAAGACGGGAGGAAGGAACATGAAACTAGATTGTTGGATAGCAAACTAGCTAGTGGTGAATTATTACCCCAAACTCATTCACCTCACAATCAAAGTTTGTCAGACTGTCCAGCCTCAAAAGTGGACGCATTACTCACCTGACACTGTCGAGGATGGGGGTGCGGACCACCCTGAAGAGGCGGTGCTGCTGGGGGCTCTGGGGACCCCTCTTCTGGTCCCCCCGGGGGGAGGGAGGAGGGGAGAGAGGTGGGAACAGGTCACCTGGCTCCAGAACTATATGCTCATCATCCTAGAGAAAGGAAGGGAGATGTTGAGGATATAGGGAGTGAATACAGGTGAGAGACATACACTACCCTTCAAAGGTTTGGGGTCACATAGACATTTCCAAGTTTATCATTTTAAAAGGCTAATTGATCATTAGAAAACCCTTTTGCAATTATGTTAGCACAGCTGAAAACTGTTGTGCTGATTAAAGAGGCAATAAAACTGGCCTTCTTGAGACTAGTTGAGTATCTGGAGCATCAGCAATTGTGGGTTCGATTACAGGATCGAAATGGCCAGAAACAAATAACTTTCTTCTGAAACTCGTCAGTCTATTATTGTTCTGAGAAATGAAGGCTATTCCATGCGAGAAATTGCCAAGAAACTGAAGATCTCGTACAAGGCTGTGTACTACTCCCTTCACAGAACAGCGCAAACTGGCTCTAACCAGAATAGAAAGAGGAGTGGGCGGCCCCGGTGCACAACTGAGCAAAAGGACAAATACATTAGAGTGTCTAGTTTGAGAAAAAGATGCCTCACAGGTCCTTAACTGGCAGCTTCATTAAATAGTACCCGCAAAACACCAGTCTCAACGTCAACAGTGAAGAGACGACTCCGGGATGCTGACATAGGCAGATTTGCAAAGAAAAAGTCCAGTGTCTGTGTTCTTTTGCCAATCTTAATCTTTTATTGGCCAGTCTGGGATATGGCTTTTTCTTTGCAACTCTGCCTAGGTCAGCATCCCGGAGTCGCCTCTTCACTGTTGACGTTGAGACTTCTGTTTTGCGGGTACTATCCTGTAATCGAACCCACAATTGCTGATGCTCCAGATACTCAACTAGTCTCAAGAAGGCCAGTTTTATTGCTTCTTTAAAATCAGCACAACAGTTTTCAGCTGTGCTATCACAATCGCAAAAGGGTTTTTTAATGATCAATTAGCGTTTTAAAATGATAAACTTGGATTAGCAAACACAACGTGCCATTGGAACACAGGACTGATGGTTGCCGATAATGGGCCTCTGTACGCCTATGTAGATATTCCATTAAAAATCTGCCGTTTCCAGCTACAATAGCCATTTACAACATTAACAATGTCTACACTGTATTTCTGATAAATGTGATGCTATTTTAATGGACAGAAAAATTGCTTTTCTTTCGAAAACAAGGACATTTCTATGTGACCCCCAACTTTTGAACGGTAGTGTACACATACCTCATCCTCTCGCCGTACCTTGATTTTGTATTTGTATTTATTATGGATCGCCAAGGCAGCAGCTACTCTTCCTGGGATCCAGCAAAGTTAAGGCAGTTACACAATTTTAAAAACATTACAATACATTTCACAACACATTAAGTGTGTGCCCTCAGGCCATTACTCGTCTACCACATATCTACAATACAAAATCCATGTGTACGTGTGTGTATAGTGCGTATGTTATCATGTGTTTGTGTACGCATGCGTCTGTGCCTGTGTCTCTCTTCATAGTCCCCGCTGTTCCATAAGGTGTATTTTTATCTGGGGTTTTTCAAATCTAATTTTACTGCTTGCATGAGTTACCTGATGTGGAATATAGTTCCATGTAGTCATGGTTCTATCTAGTACTGTGCTGGACTTGGGGACTGTGACGAGTCCTCCGATGGCATTTCTTGTGAGGTATGCATGGGTGTCCGAGCTGTGTGCTAGTAGTTTAAACAGACCGCTCGGTGCATTCAAAATGTCAATACCTCTCACAAATACAAGTAGTGATGAAGTCAATCTCTTCTACCTTGAGCCAGGAGAAAAAAATGACTGATGCCTCTGAGGAAAGCAATGCCCTCCTGTCCCGGTCTCAGTGCTATGATGTCTCCCTCTACCCGTCCTCTCCTCCCTCCATCCCTCTTTTCCCATTCTCTTCACCCCTCTCTCCATACCTTGATGCCTCTGAGGGAAGCGAAGGCCTCCTTTCCTGGACGTAGTGCTATGACGTCTCCCTCCACCAGTAGGGACACAGGCAGGTTGACCAGCTTGGAGTCGCGGTAGGTCCAGTGGAGCGACCAGGAGGGGGAGGAGGGGGTGTACAGGTCAGGGTAGAGGGAGGGAGACCACCTCACCCCATCACCCAAATCCGCCCAGCCCGACAGGTAGTCTGGAGGAGGGAGAGTGCGGAGGGTAAATTAAAAGATAGGATCACAAAACAAAAATGGTGGAAACATGCCAACCTCAAGTAAAGTAGTGTTAATTTCTCAATGTTTTCCCTCCATTTAAATCTCCAACTGTCCTAATGTCAACTATTCTCCTCCCTATCTCCTCCCCCTCTCCTTCTTCCTCCATCCCCCTCTCCACTCTTCTGTTCACCGTTGAGCTGATTGATGATGCTGTTGAGCCGGTGCACCATCTCAGTCTTCCTCAGCCTCTGCTGTCGACCAATCAGCATGAAGCTCAGCGTGAAGAGCAGGAGGAGGGCCGCAGCGTTCACCAACTCTATCCCAGAACTAGAGAGAAGAGGACGATATGTCAATTTTCACTCACTGTTTTGTCTTCCTGTGTTTCACAATCTTAGTTCACCTTGAGGTATCTCTGATAGGAATATTTGGGTTGAAGTTACAGAGGAGCAGTGTAACTAATAAACACTAAGGCTGGCCCAACTGTAACCGACGGTTATGGATGAAGAACATCCTGAAAATAAAACGAACAGCTGACTGAAGACGGGACCGCCAGGCATTCGTGAGGTTGAGTCGGTATTTGCGGAAACATGGACTCTTAACAATGTGATGAAACTTTGTTGCTCCTTGCTGAACTTTGCTGCTCTGTGCTGTAGCAAACGAGTCTTCGGTTGCCTAGGCCAGTGTTTCCCAACTCCGGTCCTCGAGTACCCATAACAGTACATCTTTTTGTTGTGGACAAGCACACCTGATTCTACTCGTCAACTAATCATCAAGCCCTTGACAAGTTGAATCAGGTGTTTTTGTCCGAGGCTACAATAAATGTGTGTGTAGTTATGGGTACTCGAGGACCGGAGTTGGGAAACACTGTTCTAGGCAACGCCCCTCTCCCTTCAGCAGCAGCACACATCAAAAATAATGAATAGAACGGGCATGGAACCTCTAACCCTGGCAATTTGACTGGTAAACTCATGGATACACTCGCAATGGCTGCCTGTTACTTTGATGCAATAATTTCCATGGTAATGTAGAATGTTCATTCAAATGATGCTAACTGATGTGGCTCATGCAATGGAATGCATTTTTTGTAAATCCAGTTGAATCAACAAATCACAGCACATAGAGGAGCATCGCATTAGTACACTTCTTGCTTTTACTTCCTGCTTTGCTCCCACGGGTACACTCGGCAATGGCCACCAGTCCACACATTATGCCATCATTGAATGGAATGGGGATGCCAGTTCTATTTCTATGGCAGCACATGCAATCATGAGCGGAGGAGAGGAGAAAATGTGTGTCTTAAAAAAAAAAAAGGGTGACACTTTCCTTGACACCCAGCGTCATAACGGTCATAACTGCTGACATTACCTGTGATAATATTGTCATAACACTGTCATGACACATATTTAGACCTGTTGTGGCATATATTGCGTTATTTTATGGCTGGTTATGGTTATGACACCTACATAAGAGTGTAAACCCCCACAAAACCTACCACGGTAGTTCTTTTATGGCTGGTTATGACACCTACGTAAGAGTGTCAAAATCCACAAAACAAGGCAAAACATTCCATTACACCATAGCCTACCTGTCAACAGTATTTTTATTGACCATATTACATTTTCATTTTAATTACGCACACATTGATGTCAGACATGTACCTACCCCAGTGCTCTGTTGCTAATGACTGGGATGAATGCAGGAGCAGATTTCAGGAGCAGGACAAGACACCCTCTTTTTGACTGATGACTGATATAAGGGCATGTACGTGATAGGCCTATCTGGCATACAGTGGGGAAAAAAAGTATTTAGTCAGCCACCAATTGTGCAAGTTCTCCCACTTAAAAAGATGAGAGAGGCCTGTAATTTTCATCATAGGTACACGTCAACTATGACAGACAAAATGAGGAAAAAAATCCAGAAAAATCACATTGTAGGATTTTTAATGAATTTATTTGCAAATTATGGTGGAAAATAAGTATTTGGTCAATAACAAAAGTTTCTCAATACTTTGTTATATACCCTTTGTTGGCAATGACACAGGTCAAACGTTTTCTGTAAGTCTTCACAAGGTTTTCACACACTGTTGCTGGTATTTTGGCCCATTCCTCCATGCAGATCTCCTCTAGAGCAGTGATGTTTTGGGGCTGTCGCTGGGCAACACAGACTTTCAACTCCCTCCAAAGATGTTCTATGGGGTTGAGATCTGGAGACTGGCTAGCCACTCCAGGACCTTGAAATGCTTCTTACGAAGCCACTCCTTCGTTGCCCGGGCGGTGTGTTTGGGATCATTGTCATGCTGAAAGACCCAGCCACGTTTCATCTTCAATGCCCTTGCTGATGGAAGGAGGTTTTCACTCAAAATCTCACGATACATGGCCCCATTCATTCTTTCCTTTACACGGATCAGTCGTCCTGGTCCCTTTGCAGAAAAACAGCCCCAAAGCATGATGTTTCCACCCCCATGCTTCACAGTAGGTATGGTGTTCTTTGGATGCAACTCAGCATTCTTTGTCCTCCAAACACGACGAGTTGAGTTTTTACCAAAATGTTATATTTTGGTTCCATCTGACCATATGACATTCTCCCAATCCTCTTCTGGATCATCCAAATGCACTCTAGCAAACTTCAGACGGGCCTGGACATGTACTGGCTTAAGCAGGGGGACACGTCTGGCACTGCAGGATTTGAGTCCCTGGCGGCGTAGTGTGTTACTGATGGTAGGCTTTGTTACTTTGGTCCCAGCTCTCTACAGGTCATTCACTAGGTCCCCCGTGTGGTTCTGGGATTTTTGCTCAACGTTCTTGTGATCTTTTTGACCCCACAGGGTGAGATCTTGCGTGGAGCCCCAGATCGAGGGAGATTATCAGTGGTCTTGTATGTCTTCCATTTCCTAATAATTGCTCCCACAGTTGATTTCTTCAAACCAAGCTGCTTACCTATTGCAGATTCAGTCTTCCCAGCCTGGTGCAGGTCTACAATTTTGTTTCTGGTGTCCTTTGACAGCTCTTTGGTCTTGGCCATAGTGGAGTTTGGAGTGTGACTGTTTGAGGTTGTGGACAGGTGTCTTTTATACTGATAACAAGTTCAAACAGGTGCCATTAATACAGGTAACGAGTGGAGGACAGAGGAGCCTCTTAAAGAAGAAGTTACAGGTCTGTGAGAGCCAGAAATCTTGCTTGTTTGTAGGTGACCAAATACTTATTTTCCACAATAATTTGCAAATAAATTCATTAAAAATCCTACAATGTGATTTTCTGGAGAAAAAAAAATCTATTTGTCTGTCATAGTTGACGTGTACCTATGATGAAAATTACAGGCCTCTCTCATCTTTTTAAGTGGGAGAACTTGCACAATTGGTGGCTGACTAAATACTTTTTTCCCCCACTGTATATTACTATGATGGTTATAATGCTTCTTGACAGTGTCATAAAGTGTCTTTTCTAAGTCCAAGTAAAGAGACACAGGATAGTCATGTGTCATAAAGTGTATTTTCTACAAGTTATTTAAAATATGATTTTAAAAAACATGACTGTAAAGAATTCATTACAACAACAAAGGATTTAAGAAACAAACTTTCAAATGAAAGGAAACTTCTTGGCAGGGAAAAATTAATTTGAATAAATTTGGGTTTAAACACTCTTATGTAGGTCTCATGGCCAGACATAAAATAACACAACAGGTGTAAATACAGTGCATTTGGAAAGTATTCACTTTTACCACATTTTGTTACGTTACAGCCTTATTCTAAAATTGATTAAATTAATAATTCTCCTCATCAATCTACACACAATACCCCATAATGGAAAAACAGGTTAAGAATTTTTTTTCAATTTATAAAAAAACAAAAACAGAAATACCTTATTTACATAAGTATTCAGACCCTTTGCTATGAGACTCGAAATTGAGCTCAGGTGCATCCTGCTTCCATTGATCATCCTTGAGATGTTTCTACAACTTGATAGGAGTCCACCTGTGGTACATTTAATTGATTGGACATTTTTAAATTTTAGTCATTTAGCAGACGCTCTTATCCAGAGAGACTTACAGTTAGTGAGTGCATACATTATTTTATTTTTCATACCGGCCCCCCGTGGGAATCGAACCCACAACCCTGACGTTGCAAACGCCATGCTCTACCAACTGAGCTACATCCCTGCCAGCCATTCCCTCCCCTACCCTGGACGACGCTGGGCCAATTGTGCGCCGCCCCATGGGTAGGGGACATGATTTCCATGATTTGGAAAGGCACACACCTGTCTATATAAGGTGCCACAGTTGACAGTGCATGTCAGAGCAAAAACCAAGCCATGATGTCGAAGGAATTGTCCATAGAGCTCCGAGACAGGATTGTGTCGAGGCACAGATCTGGGGAAGGGTACCAAAACATTTCTGCAGCATTGAAGGTCCCCAAGAACACAGCGGCCTCCATCATTCTTAAATGGAAGAAGTTTGAAACCACCAATACTCTTCCTAGAGCTGGCCGCCCGGTCAAACTGAGCAGTCAGGGGAGAAGGGCATTGGTCAGGGAGGTAACCAAGAACCTAAATGGTCACTCTGACAGAGCTCCAGAGTTCCTCTGTAGAGATGGGAGAACCTTCCAAAAGGACAACCATCTCTGCAGCACTCCACCAAATCAGGCCTTTATGGTAGAGTGGCCAGACGGAAGCCACTCCTCAGTAAAAGGCACATGACAGCCCGCTTGGCATTTGCCAAAAGGCACCTAAAGGACTCTCAGACCATGATAAATAAGATTCTCTGGTCTGATGAAACCAAGATTGAACTCTTTGGCCTGAATGCCAAGCGTCAGGTATGGAGGAAACCAGGCACCGCTCATCACCTGGCCAATACCATCTCTACGGTGAAGCATTGGTGGTGGCAGCATCATGCTGTGGGGATGTTTTTCAGCAGCAGGGACTGGGAGACTAGTCATGATCGAGGGAAAGATGAACCGAGCAAAGTACAGAGAGATCCTTGATGAAAACCTGCTCCAGAGCGCTCAGGACCTCAGACTGGGGCAAAGGTTCAACTTCCAACAGGACAATAACCCTAAGCACACAGCCAAGACAACGCAGGAGTGGCTTCGGGACAAGTCTCTGAATGTCCTTGAGTGACCCAGTCAGAGCCTGATCGAACATCTCTGGAGAGACCTGAAAATAGCTGTGCAGCGATCCTCCCCATCCAACCTGACAGAGCTTGAGAGGATCTGCAGAGAAGAATGGGAGGAACTCCCCAAATACAGGTGTGCCAAGCTTGTAGCGTCATACCCAAGAAGAGTCAAGGCTGTAATCGCTGCCAAAGGTGCTTCAACAAAGTACTGAGTAAAGGGCCTGAATACCTATGTACATTTAATATTTCCATTTATTTTGATAAATTAGCACACACAAAAAATAATTTTGCTTTGTCATTATGGGGTATTGTGTGTAGATTAATGAGGAAAACAACTATTTCATCCATTTTAGAATAAGGCTGTAAAGTAACAAAATGTGGAAAAAGTGAAGTGGTCTGAATACTTTCCGAATGCACTGTATATGGGTCATGACAGGGTTATGACCATGTCATAACGTGTTATGACACTGGGTTTCACGTAAAGCGTTACCCAAAAAATATTTGTTTGCTATTTGAATGGTTATTACGGTGACTGTAGTAATTTGCATGGCCAATAACTATCATCCAAAATTCCATGACCATCACAGCCCTAATTCACACACACACACACACAGTCAAACACACCTGCCGTGTGGCTGGTCGCCATAACAACAGAGAAGTCCCACCACCACCAGCAGTGTAAGGGCAGCTCCTGGCCAATGGAGACAGGAGTGTCGGTTGCCATGGTGAAGGAAGCTCTTCACCCACTGCTCCTATAATAACATCAACAAACAAAACATGTGTTTGACACATCTCAATACGTGTGTGTCTGTTTTTGGTTATACTATTCTTGTGGGGACCAGAAGTCCTCACAAGGATAGTAAAACAAGAAGTGGGGACATTTCGCCGGTCCCCACAAGGAAGAAGGCTATTTTAGGCTTAGGGGTTAGGTTTACAATTAGGGTTAGGTTTAGGGGTTTGGGGTTAAGGTTAGGTAAAATAGGATTTTGAATGGGAATCAATTGTTTGGTCCCCACAAGGACAGAAAAACAAACATGTGTGTTGTGAGCGCGTGCGTCTGTGTGTATGTGTCCGTGTGGTGGTACCTACATGTGCAGTGGGTCGTTTGCCATGGCCTGTGGTCTGGTGCTGGTCAAGTAGGGTGGTGAGCTGGTCCCTCAGTGTCCCCAGAGCCTGACCAGTGGACAAGCCCAGGGTCCCCACCCCCTCCTCCTGAAACACACAGGCACAGACACACATATCTACTATGAAATCACATTACAGTCAAGAAGGATTCAAACATTTCAATAGGTCACAGATTCATGTACACTGGATACAAAAAGCACCTTCTCCATATAGCTAGGCTGCCCATGACAGCTGACACAGAGCAGTACCTTGCTAGCTGCTTTGCCTTATGCACAGGCACCCACACCTTACAGAAAATAAAATAACAGATGTGCATAATCAACCATTACCCCTTGTTCACATTTGTTGCCCCAAGGTTTTCTGCCCTTCTGTTATATGGTTTTAATAAGCAAATCTCATAGATTCTTGTTTGTTAAATCGTTAATAAGCTAAACTGAATTGTATTACCACTAAGGAGCTAAACTCACTGCTGCCAATAGGATTGTTTGGTTTTATGATTTTAATGAAGATAATCTACAGAGATTATGTTATGCTATATACGTTTCATAATTCATCTATGCACAACGGAAGTGATGCAAACTGCAGAGAAACTACCATATCTAATGTCAGTGGGAACCCAATGTTTTCCCACACTCCCCCACTCCATACACACACACAATTTCATCTCAGCGGTTTTTAAGCTCCACATCCACACAGCTATAAATAACTGACAATTCTCCAGAGTAAGAAAGCCTGCAGAAAACCCTCCAGACATGGATAAACACACAAACGCACCCTGCGCAAAACCCTGTTTTAAGCCAAGCACCTACAAACAATACGCCCACCTGCAAATTGACCTGGATTAACCAAACACACACACTTTCCCCCTCATTGCTCTTCCCCACCCATCAACTCTACGGAGCTTTCATCCCCATTAGGACTTCTTACTTACTATCCCCCTCTTCCGGAACCAAGTTCTCAGCTCCAGATCCAGGACCATGATATAATTGTTCCTTTTCTTTCTCACTTTCTCTTACTGTTGTCTACTCTGTGAACCTGTCATCGATCTGCAGAAAATATTAATATTGTATCCAGGTGTGGAAAGTGTGTGTGTGAGGAGAGATGGAGAGAAAAGAAAGGATCTGCAGGGAGGGAGAGTGTCTGATGACCGGAGAGAAAGTGCACCCAGGGGACTGACGTTAGAGCCTGGGTGACACTGCTTCTGCATCCTCATGCCTTGCTAGCCTGTCTCTTTTCTCTGCCTAGCCCAGCTCTACCCCAGCCCAACACAGAGTGCCGGATAGACTGTTCTGGCTGAATGTCCCGCTGTCTGTGGAGTGGCTGGCTAGATGATACTGCTGATACAGGAGAGTGATCAAGCCAGGTCTGCCAACAGAGGGAATGAGAGAGACAGAGAGAAGGGGAGGGGGAGCGAGTGTCCTCACTGAACCCTGGTCCAGAGAAAAAGAGAGGGGAGACAGATGAAAGCTGAAAGAACAGAAGACATAAAGAGTGCATGGTCGGCAAGAGGAAAAAGGAGATGCAGGAGAGAGAGAGAGAGAGAGAGAGAGAGAGAGAGAGACAGAGAGACAGAGAGACAGAGAGACAGAGAGACAGAGAGACAGAGAGAGAGAGAGAGAGAGAGAGAGAGAGAGAGAGAGAGAGAGAGAAACTGGCCCATCCAGGGTTGTGCTTTGTTCCGTTCCAGCCAACACAGCACATAATACAACCCATTCTGCAGCAGTGGAAGGATAGTGATGAGAGAGACAGAGAGACCTCAGTGAACTTTGGTTCTGATCCAGAGAGGTGAAGAGAGTAGAACAGTGTGAATACACCCACAGAAACACTAGAGTCAAACACAGAGTATATAATTTAGAACATACAGCTGTGGCCAAATATATTGGCACCCTGGCCCTTTTCTTAAATAATTCCTAATTTATTCTAAAATAAGTTGAAATTGAAAAAAACGTTTGGTATCCACACCTTGTTATAGAGCTGGGACAATAAACCGAAAATTATCGACACTGGCCTAACCAACCACTTAACGTTGACATTTTGCTAATATCGTTCATTACGATAAACAACCTATAGGGCCCTCCTAGAGAAATTTGAAGTTTAAAGTGTGTTACAGGCTTTGGTTTTTCAATATACAGTGCATTTGGAAAGTATTCAGACCCCTTGACTTTTTCCAAATTCTTTTACGTTACAGCCATATTCTAAAATTTATTAAATTGTATTTTTCCCCTCATCAACCTACACACAATACCACATCATTACAAAGCAAAAACTGATTTTAGAACATTTTAGAAATATCACATCTACATAAGCATTCAGACCCTTTACTTAGTACTTTGTTGAAGCACCTTTGGCAGCGATTACAGCCTCGAGTCTTCATGGGGATGACGCTACAAGCCTGGCACACCTGTATAGTCGTGGTCAAAAGTTTTGAGAATGACAAGTATTTGTCTTCACAAAGTTCGCTGCTTCAGTGTTATGAGATATTTTTGTCAGATGTTACTATGGTATACTGAAGTATAATTACAAGCATTCCATAAGTGTCAAAGGCTTTTATTGACAATTACATTACGTTTATGCAAAGAGTCAATATTTGCAGTGTTGACCCTTCTTTTTCAAGACCTCTGCAATCCGCCCTGGCATGCAGTCAATTAACTTCTGGGCCACATCCTGACTGATGGCAACCCATTCTTGCATATTAAATGCTTGGAGTGTCAGAATTTGTGGATTTTTGTTTGTCCACCCGCCTCTTGAGGATCGACCACAAGTTCTCAATGGGATAAAGGTCTGGGGAGTTTCCTGGCCATGGACCCAAAATGTCGACGTTTTGTTGACAGAGCCACTTGGTTATCACTTTTGCCTTATGGCAAGGTGCTCCATCATGCTGGAAAAGGCATTGTTCATCACCAAACTGTTCTTGGATGGTTGGGAGAAGTTGCTCTGAGGATGTGTTGGTACCATTCTTTATTCATGGCTGTGTTCTTAGGCAGTGAGCCCACTCCCTTGGCTGAGAAGCAACCCCACACATGAATGGTCTCAGGATGCTTTACTGTTGGCATGACACAGGACTGATGGTAGCGCTCACCTGGTCTTCTCCGGACAAGGTGTTTTCCGGATGCCCCAAACAATCGGAAAGGGGATTCATCAGAGAAAATGACTTTACCCCAGTCCTCAGCAGTCCAATCCATGTACCTTTTGCAGAATATCAGTCTGTCCCTGATGTTTTTCCTGGAGAGAAGTGGCTTCTTTGCTGCCCTTCTTGACACTAGGCCATCCTCCAAAAGTCTTCGCCTCACTGTGCGTGCAGATGCACTCGCACCTGCCTGCTGGCTTAACTGAGCAAGCTCTGCACTGGTGGTGCCCCGATCCCGCAGCTGAATCAACTTTAGGAGACGGTCCTGGCGCTTGCTGGACTTTCTTGGGCGCCCTGACGCCGCCTTCACAACAATTGAACCTCTCTCCTTGAAGTTCTTGATGATCCGATAAATGGTTGATTTAGGTGAAATCTTACTAGCAGCAATATCCTTGCCTGTGAAGCCCTTTTTGTGCAAAGCAATGATGACTGCACGTGTTTCCTTGAAGGTAACCATGGTTAACAGAGGAAGAACAACGATTTCAAGCACCACCCTCCTTTTAAAGCTTCCAGTCTGTTATTCTAACTCAATTAGCATGACAGAGTGATATCCAGCCTTGTCCTCGTCAACACTCACCTGTATTAACGAGAGAATCACTGACATGATGTGGCAAAGAGGGACTTTGCAATTAATTGCAATTCATCTGATCACTCTTCATGACATTCTGGAGTATATGCAAATTGCCATCATCAAAACTGAGGCAGCAGACTTTGTGAAAATGTGGTCAAAAGTTTTGAGAATGACACAAATACATGACTGTATATGGGGAGTTTCTCCATTTCTTCTCTGCAGATCCTCTCAAGCTCTGTCAGGTTGGATGGGGAGCAACGCTGCACAGCCATTTTCAGGTCTCTCCAGAGATGTTCGATCGGGTTCAAGTACGGGCTCTGGCTGGGCCACTCAAGGACATTCAGAGACTTGTCCTGAAGCCACTCCTGCATTGTCTTGGCTATGTGCTTAGGGTCGTTGTCCTGTTAGAAGGTGAACCTTCGCCCCAGTCTGAGGTCCTGAGCACTCTGGAGCAGGTTTTCGTCAAGGATCTCTCTGTACTTTTCTCCATTCATCTTTCTCTTGATCCTGACTAGTCTCCCAGTCCCTGCCGCTGAAAAACATCCCCACAGCATGATGCTGCCACCACACTTCACCGTAGGGCTCCTGAGTGGGGCAGCGGTCTAAGGCACTGCATCTCAGTGCTTGAGGCGTCACTACAGACCCCTTGGTTCGATTCCAGGCTGTATCACAACGGGCCGTGATTGGGAGTCCCATAGGGCGGCGCACAATTGGCCCAGCGTCGTCCGGGTTTGGCCGGTGTAGGCCGTCATTGTAAATAAGAATTTGTTCTTAACTGACTTGCCTAGTTAAATAAAGGTAGGGATGGTGGCAGGTTTCCTCCAGACGTGACGCTTGGCATTTAGGCCAAAGAGTGCAATCTTGGTTTGTCAGACCAGAGAATCTTGTTTCTCACAGTCAGCGCGCTGTCAACTCCAAGCGGGCTGTCATGTGCCTTTTACTAAAGGCCTGATTGGTGGAGTGCTGCAGAGATGGTTGTCCTTCTGGAAGGTTCTCCCATCTCCACAGAGGAACTCTGGAGCTCTGTCAGAGTGACCTTCGGGTTCTTGGTCACCTCCCTGACCAAGGCCCTTCTCCCCCGATGGCTCAGTTTGGCCGGGTGACCAGCTCTTGTTGGTTCCAAACTTCTTCCATTTAAGAATGATGGAGGCCACTATGTTCTTGGGGACCTTCAATGCTGCAGACATTTTTTGGTACCCTTTCCCAGATCTGTGCCTCGGCACAATCCTGTCTCTGAGTTTTACGGACAATTCCTTCGACCTCATGGCTTGGTTTTAGCTCTGACATGCACTGACAACTGTGGGACCTTATATAGACAAGTGTGTGCCTTTCCAAATCATGTCCAATCAATTGAATTTACCACAGGTGGACTCCTATCAAGTTGTAGAAACATCTCAAGGATGATCAATGGAAACAGGATGCACCTGAGCTCCATTTCTAGTCTCATAGCAAAGGGTCTGAATACTTGTAAATGAGGTATTTCTGTTTTTTATTTGTAATACATTTGCAAACATTTCTTAAAACCTGTTTTCGCTTTGTCATTATGTGGTATTGTGTGTAGATTGATGAGACAAAATGTTATTTAATCCATGTATATAGCCAAGTTATCGTTACTCATTGTGTATTTATTCCTTGTGTTATTATTTTTCAAATGTTCTATTATTTCTCTTTTTTTCCTCTCTGAATTGGTGGGAAGTAAGCATTTCACTGTTAGTCTACACCTGTTGTTTACGAAGCATGTGATAAATACAATTTGACTCTTGTTTTTCTATCCTCGTGGGGAACATTTATTTCCATTCAAAAAACCTAACCCTAAGCTTAAAGATTGCTAAAATTCGAATAGATCGCCTAATTTCAAGCAAGTATAGTGTAGAGAATAATTGTACCATCTAAATGGATGTGAAATATATTTTCAATAACAAAAAATATTGTATTTTTAGCTGTTTAAAGCGGGTGTACAAAACCAAAAGACGCAAAAACGAAAAGTAAGAACTGGAAACATAGAAATAGCACACATAGGACAGATCTACTGCTTCTTATATTTGCATTCAATGAGAATGACAAATCTATAACTCACATTTTATTGTGAATTTGGTCAGGTCACCCAAAAAGTTACATATTGCAGCTTTAAAATAGCCTTTGTCCTCATGGGGATGTGGGAAATGTCCCCACGAGGGATAATGTTCCTTGTTTGAATATCCTTGTGGGGAAATTTGGGGACTTCAGGTCCCCACGAGGATAAAATAAAAGGGTACACACACACACACACACCAGTTCAGAAAGTCCCAGCTCATGAGCTCCATCAGCAGCAGATTCTAGTTTAGAATGGAAAATGAATGTGTTTATGCAACAAATTTTTGTGCATTGAAGCGTATCTCAAATAAGCAAAGAGAAACGACAGTCCATCATTACTTTAAGATATGAAGGTCAGTCAATACGGAACATTTCAAGAACTTTGAACGTTTCTTCAAGTGCAGTCACATAAACCATCAAGCGCTATGATGAAACTGGCTCTCATGAGGACCGCCACAGGAATGGCGTTAACCAGAGGAAAAGTTCATTAGAGTTACCAGCCTCACAAATAAATGCTTCACAGAGTTCAAGTAACGGACATCTCAACATCAACTACTCAGAGGAGACTGTGTGAATCAGGCCTTCATGGTCGAATTGCTGCAAAGAAACCACTACTAAAGGATACCAATAAGAAGAAGAGACTTGCTTGTGACAAGAAACACGAGCAATGGACATTAGACCGGTGGAAATGTGTCCTTTGGTCTGGAGTCCAAATTGGAGAGTATTGGTTCCAACCGCCGTGTCTTTGTGAGACGCGGTGTGGGTGAATGGACGATCTCCGCATGTGTATTTCCCACCGTAAAGCATGGAGGAGGAGATGTTATGGTGTTGGGGTGCTTTGCTGGTGACACTGTCTGTGATTTATTTAGAATTCAAGGCACACTCAACCAGCATGGCTACCACAGCATTCTGCAGCGATACGCCATCCCATCTGGTTTGGGCTTAGTGGGACTATCATTTGTTTATCAACAGGACAATGAACCAACACACCTCCAGGCTGTGTAAGGGCTATTTTACCAAGAAGGAGAGTGATGGAGTGCTGCATCAGATGACCTGGCCTCCACAATCCCCAGACCTCAACGCAATTGAGATGGTTTGGGATGAGTCGGACCGCAGAGTGAAGGAAAAGCAGCCAACAAGTGCTCAGCATATGTGGGATCTCCTTCAAGACCGTTGGAAAAGCATTCCAGTTGAAGCTGGTTGAGAGAATGCCAAGAGTGTGCAAAACTGTCATCAAGGCAAAGGGTGGCTATTTGAAGAATCTCAAATACACTTTTTTGGTTACTACATGATTCCATGTGTGTTATTTCATAGTTTTGATGTCTTCACAATTATTCTACAATGTAAAAAAGTCAAAATAAAGAAAAACCCTTGAATGAGTAGGTGTGTCCAAACTTTTGACTGGTAGTGTATATACAGTGGGGAGAACAAGTATTTGATACACTGCCGATTTTGCAGGTTTTCCTACTTACAAAGCATGTAGAGGTCTGTAATTTTTATCATAGGTACACTTCATCTGTGAGAGACGGAATATAAAACAAAAATCCAGAAAATCACATTGTATGATTTTTTAATGATTAATTTGCATTTTATTGCATGACATAAGTATTTGATCACCCACCAACCAGGTTTGAATTCTGGCTCTCACAGACCTGTTAGTTTTTATTTAAGAAGCCATCCTGTTCTCCACTCATTACCTGTATTAACTGCACCTGTTTGAACTCGTTACCTATATAAAAGACACCTGTCCACACACTCAATCAAACAGACTCCAACCTCTCCACAATGGCCAAGACCAGAGAGCTGTGTAAGGACATCAGGAATACAATTGTAGACCTGCACAAGGCTGGGATGGGCTACAGGACAATAGGCAAGCAGCTTGGTGAGAAGGCAACAACTGTTGGCGCAATTATTAGAAAATTGAAGAAGTTCAAGATGACGGTCAATCACCCTCGGTCTGGGGCTCCATGCAAGATCTCACCTCGTAGGGCATCAATGATCATGTGGAAGGTGAGGGATCAGCCCAGAACTACACGGTAGGACCTGGTCAATGACCTGAAGAGAGCTGGGACCACAGTCTCAAAGAAAACCATTAGTAACACACTACGCCGTCATGGATTAAAATCCTGCAGCGAACGCAAGGTCCCCCTGCTCAAGCCAGCGCATGTCCAGGCCCGTCTGAAGTTTGCCAATGACCATCTGGATGATCCAGAGGAGGAATGGGAGGAGGTCATGTGGTCTGATGAGACAAAAATAGAGCTTTTTGGTCTAAAATCCACTTGCCGTGTTTGGAGGAAGAAGAAGGATGAGTACAACCCCAAGAACACCATCCCAACCGTGAAGCATGGAGGTGGAAACATCATTCTTTGGGGATGCTTTTCTGCAAAGGGGACAGGACGACTGCACCGTATTGAGGGGAGGATGGATGGGGCCATGTATCGTGAGATCTTGGCCAACAACCTCCTTCCCTCAGTAAGAGCATTGAAGATGGGTCGTGGCTGGGTCTTCCAGCATGACAACAACCCGAAACACACAGCCAGGGCAACTAAGGAGTGGCTCCGTAAGAAGCATCTCAAGGTCCTGGAGTGGCCTAGCCAGTCTCCAGACCTGAACCCAATAGAAAATCTTTGGAGGGAGCTGAAAGTCCGTATTGCCCATGCCCAGTGACAGCCGCGAAACCTGAAGGATCTGGAGAAGGTCTGTATGGAGGAGTGGGCCAAAATCCCTGCTGTAGTGTGTGCAAACCTGGTCAAGACCTACAGGAAACGTATGATCTCTGTAATTGCAAACAAAGGTTTCTGTATCAAATATTAAGTTCTGCTTTTCTGATGTATCAAATACTTATGTCATGCAATAAAATGCAAATTAATTACTTAAAATCATACAATGTGATTTTCTGGATTTTTGTTTTAGATTCCGTCTCTCACAGTTGAAGTGTACCTATGATAAAAACTACAGACCTCTACATGCTTTGTAAGTAGGAAAACCTGCAAAATCGGCAGTGTATCAAATACTTGTTCTCCCCACTGTATATAGAGAGATTTTTTTGAAAGTTCTCTCTAAATAAGCTTTGTTGCACAATTAAAGTTTAATACACAGCATTTCAAACAGTCAGGAATAATCTAATGAATTCAGGGCTTGTAAGATTATACCTAAGCTAAATATAAGCCTTCCACAACCATGAGACCCAGTAATAAAAGTAATTATTTTATCAAAATAGTTTAACCTGCTTTTTTGCAATAATCACTGATCTGGCTTTCAAGTCTGTCTATGAAAATGCCCTTTTTGTTACAAATTTAACCAGCCTTCTACCAGAAGTTGGTCATTTAGTGGATGTGTATTGTGCATGGTTCTGGTTAAATTTGTAACAAAAAAAGACTTGAAAGCCAGATCAGTGATTATTAAAATCATCCATGATGAGTTACAGGTGCTACGGTTAGTAGTTGTAAAAGTAGTAGTGGTAGCGCTTTGCTAGGTAACGACATAAACAATGCCACTTTATATGAACGTCGCCATGAGTATGTTGTCTCATATATCATGGGCAGGAGAGGCACTAACAATGGGAATTCCAAACCACCCGTTGTATAATGTGAAATATTTGAGTATGGGCATGCCATTTTGATTCCCAGTTACATTGTTTTCCAAATTTGCGCCAAATAGAGATTGTGTGAGCAATAATAGGACCAAAGCATAGTTTACATTGTTTAAAGGATATATCAGTGAAGACCACCTCTTCCAGGGCAATAGGCGACACCATATTTCTCGCTATACTCAAACAGGGGGCAGAAGAAATATGTCTAAACCAATTTAGGATGGGATGAAACGCTAGTGCCTGGAAATACAATTTAACGTTTGGTACGGCTAGTCCTCCTACATCTTTCCCGCTTTGCAAGTTCGTAAATGTTATCCGGGCTTGCTTATCTTGACATATATACTGAACAAAAATATAAAACGCAACATACAACAATTTAAAAGATTTTACTGAGTTACAGTTCATATGAGGAAATTCAGGTCCCCTGTAGCTCAGTTGGTAGAGCATGGCGCTTGCAACGCCAGGGTTGTGGGTTCGTTCCCCAGTATGAAAAATGTATGCACTCACTAACTGTAAGTCGCTCTGGATAAGAGCGTCTGCTAAATGACTAAAATGTAAATGTAAAATGAAATCAGTCAATTGAAATAAATTCATTAGGCCCTTATCAAATGATTTCACATGACTGGGAATACAGATATGCATCTGTTGGTCACAGATACCTTTAAAAAAATGGGCCTCAGAATCTCGTCACAGTATTTCTGTGCATTCAAATTGCCATCGATAAAATGCAATTGTGTTCGTTGTCCGTAGCTTATGCCTGCCCATACCATAACCCCACCGCCACCATGTGGCACTCTTTTCACAACGTTGACATCAGCAAACCACTCGCCCACACAACGCCATACACATGGTCCGGCTTCCAGTTGAGAGGAGTTCTTATATCTTTTTAAAAGGACTCAATCTGGCTTGTTGTGGATTTACAATCAAAGGTGTACAATTCTTTATAGAAACAGGAGAATCTATGGTTGATTAATTTGGGTTCTGATAGTAATTCAACCAATTCAGATTCAATAGTTGTAATATCCGCTAATTGAGCCTTACTGCGAAGCTTGTTAGCCAGTAGACGACTGTGTCCATTACCATGGAAGTAATGGTTGAGTCTAATTCGATGGATGGCAAACTCTGCTCTTTCTTATAAATAGATTTTGTTCTGTCTTGACTTTGAAGAGTGTAGTCGCTACCTGGTCAGAATAAAAGTGTTTGTTGAGAACGCGCTAACGTCGTTAACAACTTTTCCAATTCTGATACCTTCTTTAATTGTGATTTATTCAGCCCAGATGCAAATGCAGTTGCATTGTTTTTAATAAAACATTTAATGGCATCCCATAAAATCTAAGGATCAGACTGAATTTTTGTTAATCATTATGAATTAATTCAATTCAGTTTCAAATTGTTCACAGAAAGTATGATTTTGAAGTAAGGAAACCATCCTGTGGCTCTTTTAGGAGGTTCTGAAATGCGTGTCTGGCAGTAATACGCATGGCGATCAGATAGGCTCATATGTCACATTAGATCATGAGAAATCGATTCGGGAGAATATTTTGTGCCTGTTTGAATAGAAAGTGTAATCTTTTGCATTAGGGTTATGCGCTAGCCAGGCATCAATGAGGTTGTAATCAGAAAGTATATGTTGGAGAGCTTTGGTTGCCTGTGGATTGTAGTTGACCTTATCAGATTTGTCCTGCATGTCCAGAATGGCATTAATTTATTTCCCAATAACCAGATGGAATTCAGTTAATTCTAACAATATGCAGTTCAGAGAATCAAAAAACATAGGATAATATGAATTTGGAGCATACACATTAATAAACACAATTTTCTTTCCATTACGGATAAATTTAAGGAAAGTGATTCTGCCTTCTTGGGTCTTCACCTTTACCAAGAATGGTGATTGAGTTTCTTATGCATCATTATGATCACACCTTTAGTTTTGTTTGGGGCTGTTAAAAACAGCCAGTTTGTACAAATGGTTCACTATTCTATGTGGGTCCTTCTGGTTTCTTGCTAGAATATCAAGACAGCTGGAACACTTGATAGGAATATTAAGGCCTTTCAACTTCCACGAGAGAATAACTAGTGTTGCAATTGTTTTTCTCAAATGTAACTTAGTGTTGATAAGCCCATGGATGTAAAATAAAAAGCATGATCCACAGGAAAACCCACCCATTGGTCGCTCCCCACGCAGAAGACCCTCTCCAATAATCCCCCTCCCCCCCATTTCAAACTACAATACAAGACATCATCAATGTCCCATTAATTTCAGCATAGTCAAAAGGCATAGGCCTAAAGCAAAACAGTAAAAGCACTTAAGATTCTACTCTACCTCCAGAGTCTCTAGAACATCCATGTGCGTCTCCTCTCCTTGAGCAATGTAAAAAAAAGAGCTAATAATTACATAATCCATAGCACATACTGTATGTGGGACCAGAGAGATAGAGGTGGAGAGAGGTGCTCTACTTTGAACCTGTTGAATAAGAGCACTGGCTGGCAGTTTTCCATTCCCTACCCTATCCTACGCCTGGCTGTTGTTGACCCAGTAGCTCATTGTGAAATGCATCTGCTCCTACACTTCTATGTTTAACAAGCATTACTGACCCTGACGATGACTGATAGCACACGCCGGAAATAGAAAGGGAGGAGGGTGAGAATGAGGAAGGTGAGAATGAATGGACGGCGTGGTTTCTGACACTTGTCAACTTATAAACATTCAGCTCACTGCTTTTAAAGTACAAGCTCATGATAATGAGTTGACAGTACAGTCTTTTGTAACACCAGACCAAAAACATACATTTCAATGTGTGTCATGAATAGCCTACATTTCTTGACCAACATCAAAAACCTTGAAGGAGCAGCTAGAAGGCAGTTTGCGGGGATCAGTCAGCCCACACAAGCGCGTACACACACAAAGGCACGTACACACACACACAGAGATACACATACGTCCCAAGGAGCCTCCCTGTTTAGCACCACTCCAGGGATCCAGCTGACGTCGTTTGGCGCTAGGCAACTCACCTGCTTCTTATCCTGTAGCTCCATGGCAACCAGCGCAGCCTCTCACCATGCTCCGAGCCACACACACACCTGACGAGGCAGAGACTTCGCCCTCTTGATCTCCCCTCGATACTCTCTTGATGTCGTCTCGATACCCCTCTTTATCTTCTCGATGAACCCTCGAACCCCAACTTAGGCTGGAGGAAAGCGTCACCCACTGGCCCCCTGCCGGTGCCGCTATGCCTGCCTGCTCTGCCAGTCTGAGGGGAGGACCACGCACGCCCACAGGGACTCACAGCAGGGCACGCTGGGAGCTGCAGTTTTGGAGGCTAGATGCTGTAGTCAAAGTTGTGTTGAGGATGTCGTCCTCATTACACAAATGTCTGGGTAGATCTTGGTAGGGAAGAGATAAATAAAAGGGAAGAGTAAATAATTATGGCATTTGTATGACATATGGCATTCATTCAGCAGTGATATTATACATTGGCTGTTGGTCAGTAGACTATATGTTAGTTGGTCAGTGGGCTACATGAGGAGAATACAATAGTGCTGTTGAAAACATTGTTAGTCTGAAGCCCTAAAGCTCCTGACAACAAGCCACCACTATAAGCATCTTTCGTCCTCTTTTATACAAAAACAACAGTCAGCAGGCTCTATTGGCTCACACTACACAACACTGTGCCCAAAGTTACCAGCAGAGAGAGAAAAAGAGAGCCAGACAGACAGACACCCAGAGAGAGAGAGAGAGAGAGAGAGCGTGAGAGAGGACAGACAAAGGGAAACAAATAGACATACATACAGAGGGAAAGAGACACACAAGAGACACATGTAGTACAGGAACCACACCCAACTTGTATGATCATTATCTGTACCTGTACGCATGGTGTAAGAATGCACTCCAATAAGCAACTGGGGCAAGCTAAAGTACACATACGGAAACACATGTCATTTGTACTAATATAGCCCAGTCACAACAACATCCTACGTCAGAAACACAACTAAATTTGGCCCATGCCTGTCTATCGCTAAATCCACCTGGCTGGCCGACTTACACAATATTTAATGTAATCACTTTCCGCGTATGCTTATCCTTGGATTAATTTACACAGATTTTCCCTGTACTATTAGACGGGAGAGAGGCGAGGAGCGACAGCCCACAAGATGTTTTTATAGTGACTTCCTTGTGTGCATATGGAGATAATCGTTTCACATGCTAGCTAGTTAGCTTACTAGCTAACTGGGAGTCCATCGTAGTGACCGCAGATTCTGCAGTGGAAAAGCATGCAATAAGCTAAACTTCGCACAATCAATGTTGTGACAAAAACAAGTCTCAATGTCGTCTTACTTATGCACTGTTTCTCACTCATTGCTAACTAGCGAATAGTACGAGTTAACCTAGCTAACATTTCCATATCTGCAACCCAACGTCAAGGTTCGTCTTCTTCTCGATGTCAAGAACAGCCTGCGATAACTGGCACCCTAAGCACTATTAATGCACCATATATCTGCATATCTATCATACTCACGTACAGGTTGCAACACGGTCTGTATCTCGTCACACTGTTTAAAGCTCAAATTTCTCTCAAATATCAAGTGTACAGAGAGGAAGCGAGAACCAACTCGGCAGAAAATCTGTCTCCCTCCTGCAGGTGGCGTTTTTCGCCCACCAAGCAAGGAGGTTTTGTAGAGGTCAATGAGTGTCACATTTGGTCAAACAAATGAATGGCTTATTTGCTAAGTGAGGTTTATTTGATCGAATAGCAGTTTCGTAATGCTTAAGTTGTTATGAGTGCACTGATATAAGTAGGACACGTAACAGCCCGGCGACTTTGACAAAAAAACACTTTATTTCGGAGTTGTCTCGAGATGGCTATGCATATTCATGTCATGAGGCTAGTAGCATAGCATACCCACTCGAATCCAATCGAATATTCAAAGCAGATTACAATAAGGAGATGTATCCACCAATCCAAAGAAATTATAGGCAGACAGCCTGCCATGCCGCGTTGTGGACAACGACTCCCATTGTTAGTGTGGAGAGACGTATCTTGTCAGTATATCCATAATCTTTGGTACAGTCCACAAGTGACCGCCATGTTAGAAATGAGGGAGGGCGTGGTATTTTTGGTTAGGGGCGGTGAAGCATGGTTGGGATTCCTGGAGGGCTTGCCATAGGTGGAGTACTGCTCTTTTGATTGGCGTATGTGGGAGAGGTGGTGGCGCAAGTGTACGGTTCTATTTTCAAATACGATACCTACTTCTTCTTCGTTGGGGCTTTATGGCGGACTACATCTTTTAATGGCGTATTGTGGCCACCAACTGGACGAGGGTGAACGTTTAACCAAATAGTAATTCCATTAAGGGCAGGGAAAAATAACATTAATCTACACAAACTACATAAAATAATTAACAAAAAATAAGTAGCCAGAGAGCTCAACTACCCTGCTCAGTCTTTAGGGCTTGAGAGGGTGGGACCGCACGAGATAGTACTCCGTGTAGCTCTTCAGATGTGAAATCTTTTAATCCCAGAAATATTTCAGCCGCAGAAACCATGTGGACTCTGTCATGTCTATCTTTCTTCACTTCTTTTCCACTTGCGCAGTGCCATTTACCACCATTACTATAAAAGACAGAGTCCACTTTCTTCACATGAGCAATTGCTGGGTCCACTGGTGATTCACCGGACCTTCAGAGATACTCACTCGTTCTATCCTTTTGACAGCCTCTGCATAGGAGACTCACCACTGCCCTGATTTTAGCAACCTCATTCTCCTTCACCCTACTCGGGCATTCCAAGAATGTCACCTCATGTTCTCCACCACAGTTACAACCTTTTGCTCCTTGGCCATTCTCTTATGCTACACAGTCGGGATCTCCTTCAAAGTGATCTTTCCCACACGTCCCACAACCACATCTTGGCTTCTTGCCTCTGCAGACACTTTCTATATGTCTAAACATGTTACAGTGCTGACACTGCAAAGGCCTGGATACAAAAGCTCTGACAAGATAGTACACATATCCCATCTGCACTCGGGTCGGGAGGGACTCCATATCAAACAACATAAGAACAGACAAACTCTTCTCTTTCCTGCCGTTAACCAAACGATTCATCGACCACTCTAGAAATATTCTTCAGTATATCAATGTCAACTCCAGAAATTACTCCCTTGACAGGTGCCCTTCTCCGTAGCTCAAAGCACTGCACAGCATAATCTTCAAATCGAGTGAGACCCACCATACTATTTTTCTGAGCAGCAGAAGCACAATACATTAAAACACTCCTCGTGATCTTCACCGACTTTACTTTACCCAAAGTTTTCTCCACCATTTTGGATATTTCCAACGGATTCATCAAGTCGGGCCCCAATATTCCCAGAAAACGTACTCCTACCAGATATGAAGGGGTATTATTAACACTAGACGTTTCCTTTCCCATTCTATGGACAAAAGTCCATTCATCTTCATTTCCAGCACCATCCGATTCAAGTTCCTCTTCTGCTTCCACCTTCCTCTACCTTGATTGCGTCGCCGTGCTCCTAGTTCTTCATTTGATCAATACGATACCTACACTACACTCTCTCTGTATGTCATCTTTTTCACAGGTGAGTAATACTGGGTAGTGGGTTAACAGATGAAAAGCCTTAAAACAATAAATCCATATTTATGTACAGATCCTTCAGAAAGTATTCATACCCCTTGACTTATTCCACATTTTGTTGTTACAGCCAGAATTCATAATGGATTATTATTTTTTTCTCACCCATCTACACACAATACCCCATAACGACAAAGTGAAAACATGTTTTTAGAAATGTCTGCAGTAATACAGAAATGTCTCATTTATATAAGTATTCACACCCCTGAGTCAATATTTTGTAGGCACAACTTTGGCAGCAATAACAGCTGTGAGTCTTTCTGGGTAAGTCTCTAAGAGCTTTCCACACCTGGATTGTGCAACATTTTCCCATTATTCTTTTCAAAATTCTTCAAGCTCTGTCAAATTGGTTGTTGTTCATTGCAAGACAACCATTTTCAGGTCTTGCCATAAATGTTTAAGTAGATTTAAGTCAAAATTGTAACTCGGCCACTCAGGAACACGTGGTTGAATCTGTGTTTGAAATTCACTGCTTGACTGAGAGACCTTACAGATAATTATATATGTGGGGTACAGAGATGAGGTAGTCATTCCAAAATCATGTTAAACACTATTATTGCACACAGAGTAAGTCCATGCAACTTATTATTTGAATGAAGCACATTTTTACTCCTGAACTTATTTAGGCTTCACATAATAAAGGGGTTGAATACTTATTCACTCAAGACATTTCATTTTTTCATTTTTTATTAATTTGTTTAAAAAAAAAAAAATAATAATAATGTAATCCACTTTGATATTATGGGGTATTGTGTGTAGGCCAGTGACACAACATTTACATTTAATCAATTTTAAATTCCGTCTGTAACATAAAAAAATGTGGAAAAAGTCAAGGTGTGTGAATACTTCAGGAAGGCACTGTATTACCAGGTATAGCATAACTATTGTATACAAAGTAAAACTTCATAACGTGAAAGAAATGTCTGCTAGAAAAAACTAATTAGCTTTTTTAAAGAGTGAGGACGGAATAAAACGGCAAATCTAATAAATATGTATACACTCGTCATCCAGGGGCCCCTCGATGAACTCCTCCAGGCTGATGATGGCTGAATAGAATAGAATATAATAAAATATAATTGAATTGAGTGATCAAAATGTTTACAGCCTTGTATTGGCTACACACTCACATGACTTACAATCATAAGTCTCAGAACATACAGTTCAAGGCAGGGCTGGATGATTACAGTACAGGCAGAGTAACTGCAACACTAGGTAACCAGCGGACTAGGAAACTATAGGTTTTGTAACTTCAAATTAGGATTATACAGTGGGGAAAAAAAGTATTTAGTCAGCCACCAATTGTGCAAGTTCTCCCACTTAAAAAGATGAGAGAGGCCTGTAATTTTCATCATAGGTAAACGTCAACTATGACAGACAAAATGAGAAAAAGAAATCCAGAAAATCACATTGTAGGATTTTTAATTAATTAATTTGCAAATTATGGTGGAAAATAAGTATTTGGTCAATAACAAAAGTTTCTCAATACTTTGTTATATACCCTTTGTTGGCAATGACACAGGTCAAACGTTTTCTGTAAGTCTTCACAAGGTTTTCACACACTGTTGCTGGTATTTTGGCCCATTCCTCCATGCAGATCTCCTCTAGAGCAGTGATGTTTTGGGGCTGTCGCTGGGCAACACGGACTTTCAACTCCCTCCAAATATTTTCTATGGGGTTGAGATCTGGAGACTGGCTAGGCCACTCCAGGACCTTGAAATGCTTCTTACGAAGCCACTCCTTCATTGCCCGGGCGGTATGTTTGGGATCATTGTCATGCTGAAAGACCCAGCCACGTTTCATCTTCAATGCCCTTGCTGATGGAAGGAGGTTTTCACTCAAAATCTCACGATACATGGCCCCATTCATTCTTTCCTTTACACGGATCAGTCGTCCTGGTCCCTTTGCAGAAAAACAGCCCCAAAGCATGATGTTTCCACCCCCATGCTTCACAGTAGGTATGGTGTTCTTTGGATGCAACTCAGCATTCTTGTTGAGTTTTTACCAAAAAGTTGAGTTGAGTTTTTACCAAAAAGTTGAGTTTTTACCAAAAAGTTATATTTTGGTTTCATCTGACCATATGACATTCTCCCAATCCTCTTCTGGATCGGCTTGTGCGAGCCAGAACAGCTCATAGGAGCAGGAGCCATCTCTTGTTTCTGTATCATGGGGCAGCTTGATGTACAAGTACACCCCCTGGACAGGACGTCTATCACAGGGCCTTACCCCCAATCTATCTCCTTAATGCGGAGTGCCAAGCAGATGTGCACCAGGCCCCATTTTTACAGTCTTTGGTATGACTTAGCTGGTGAACGAACTCCCAATCCTCCAATCTCAAGGCGTACACTCAAACCACAAGGCCACTGAGTGGTTTTGAAGGCCTATTATATTAAACAAAGCTGGAAACCAGTACCTCTTTATGACAGTTTTTCAATTAGCAATAAATCTTCCACATAGAATTGAAACAACAATACCTTATTCATCAAGACAGCTTTTTAATAGTTATGCACAAAGTAAACAAGAACAGTTTCATCCATCTACAAAATCATTCTCTTTAAATTGCAAAAATATGTACTACAAATAGATCTTCACATTGATAAATTGGTTATATAGAAACCTAACGTACAAAGCAATATTCAAATTTGGACATTCATTGGTATTCAAAGGCTGTGATTTGTTTTGATAACTAAATGTTTTAGATACAAATCTGAAGGCATTGATTTGTTTTGATATTTATCAGTGCAGGGATCAATAGGCTCCCTCTCTCAGAGTGTGTGTTTGCGTGTGTTTGTTAGGAAATTTAGAAAATGAAACCTGCAGTGGATAGAATTCATTTCTCAACCAATTTCATCAATCACCAACTGGAGTATCAGTGACACAGGAGAAGGAATGGAAGATGTGGAAAGTGATTAGCTTTCATTGCTTATATGAATCAATAATTGCAAGTTGTAGAACTCATTTCCTATCCAACTGCAGGTGTGTGTCTGTGTGTGTGTGTCTCTCTCTGTGTGCGTGTGTGTGTGTGTGTGTGCGTGTGTGTGTGTGTGTGTGTGTGTGTGTGTCTAGTGGTTGTGGCTGGAGACAGAGCTATTGATGGGTGGTCTCACCAGCTCCTCCATGATGACAGCAAGGATGTGGCACAGCTTCTTGGCCTGTAGGGCAGAGGACACACACACACATACATTAATGAAATGCAGACTTTATCAATGACAGTACTGTATTGCATAGTTTTGTCATGCCTTTGAGCAATTCCCTTTATTTGAATACATTATTTCAATTTCCCATCAGTTGACTATTGCGGAAGTTGCTTTGACTAAAGGTATCAGTGTAGCCAGGGGCGTCATGCACCTCAAAATCTGACGGGGCACAAAGTATGTGAGGATGGCTGGGGGGTGTTCCAGAGGGGGGCTAGGTCTGTAAATTTGAGAATTTTGCATTTTTCAAACACCCGAAGCAGCTTTTTCCTGCAATCTAGAGCCATAATCATTATGCTTAATTCTATGTAAAAAAATATATATGTTTATTCTTCTGCATATCTAAACATTCCTCTTGAGCTGTCTGTATCCTCCTGGTTGGTGGCAATCATTTTAAAGAAACTAAATATGCTTCTCTGCATCTCTGCTAAAATCTGGGTAAAATCTTGAAAGGATTGTGAGTCATATTCAGTACATTTAGTAATTGGTTGCTAAGATAGTTAGACAAGCTAGCTACTCTAAGTTGATTGATAGCCTGAAATATCTTGGTAGCTAGTTATGAGTTTGGGAACCTATTAAGGCTAGCTAAAGCCAACTTCATAAAATTGCTAGGTGGCTAGTAGTATTACAGAGAAACAACAATAAAAAAGATGACATGACAAATCTGAAGGAGCACGTGCCCCCTTATTCGCATGACGCCTCTGAGCGTAGCCAAGCAATGACGGTTTATGTGTCTTCTTGAAATCTTATCCCCCATGTAGCATGTGTGTGTAATGTGCATTGCCCTTAGTGACCATATCCCTTTCACTGTGTAACCTTACACTTTACGGACACTAAAGAACAAACCCATCCACCATTGGTCACCAACCTTTGTTCCTGGAAAGCTACGGGGTGTTCAGCTTTTTGTTCTAGCTGTACACAGAACCGGGGGTTGGTGGCCCCGTCGTTCACTGCTGTGTATTGTACTTCACCTGTTTGAGGTGGATGGTGATGGTTTTTAGGAGTCCTGGGTTGCCATAGTTGATCTCCACTCCAGGCACCTTCTTGTCTTTCTTTGGTTTAACTGAGCGCAGTGACTGCACTTCCACCAATGGGATCACAAATATCGGCTCCTGAATAACACAGGAAAATTATAATAAATAATAAATAATAGCAGACATCTATAAAAGCCATAGATCCATATAATCAGTCATGATCGATCAGTTCACCCATTTTTAGGGAAACACGGTGCCTGCATTTCCTATGTTTGGGGTGTCCCAAACATAGTGGTGTTTTTGGGTGTAAATGCAGTACCTGCATATTGGGATGGCAGAACAACACCCCTTCTTGGTTGACAGCCACCAGGCAAGGCGAGGGGCAGCTGCGATGGCTGACCTTCTGAGCCAGGAAGATATTAGAGCCGAACAGAGGCAGGGAGCTCAGGCATTCTGGGGATAGAGGGAGCAAATCAATCAATACAATTCTATTCATACAGCATTATAGATACTGTATCTATAATGCATTATCTATTTACAAATACATTTATCACAAAGTTCATCACAGCAACCAAGGCGAAAATAAAAGTGTGTGTGTGCTGTGTGTGTGCTGTGTGTGTGCTGTGTGTGTGTGTGCCTCACCGAGGAAGCGGGATTTGGCATCGTGGGGGCTGAGGGACAGCTTGGCGGTCATCTCTCTGAAGGAGATCGATTGGATCTGCTCCAGGTTGGTGCTGCCCCCTTCCTGTCGGGGGAGGTACTCCTTCAGTTCAGGCCTGACAGGGACAGAAGAGAGAGACAACTATCAGTAACTCTATCACTCTTAACATAGGACAGAGAGAATAATCACTTATGTCCGGTCTGAAAACAACAGAGCTGCTGAGTGAGGCACTGGGCCAGGTGCTGCAGAGTGTAGGGGCTAAAGGCTAGGGGTTAGGGTATAGGGGTTAAGGGTAGTACTCACACAGAGGGCTCTTGAGTGAGGCCCTGTGCCAGGTGCTGCAGGACAGCCAGCTCTGCCATCTGCTGGACGACATTGGCACCACTGCCTGGCAGCAGCAGTTTGCCATCCAGGTAGTTACCCAGGACCTGCAGGCAACAGACAGGGAGGGACAGATGGTGTTAATTCATCTACAGGGACAGAAGGGTTGTCACCAGGGCCTGACATAACTCAAGGTGGTTTCAATGGTTATAACAGAACTCTAGGGGTCGTTACAATGGTACCTGTTGGAAGTGGAACTCCAGGTAGAGGTCGTTGTCGAAGTGAAGTGGGTGTGTCCACATGACGCGGTGGAAGGACAGGAAGATGGAGCCATCATCCAATAGGAAGTCAAACAGGTACTCATCAGGGTGGAGAGGCCGCACCAGCTCATCTGATGGAGGAGAGGAAGAAGAGAGGCAGGAGGGAGGTAGTGATAAGGAAGGGATGAACAGAGAAGAAGAGAGACAGTCATACAAAACCTCTATGATTTTCTTAGTTTTGCTGTCACACAATTCATATCTATTAACCTTTTGTGCATCGCAGGTAAACGGTTTTGGGGAGTAATTTGGGTTAATAGCTATAGCATGTCTGTTTGTCCACCTACCCTTGTCCCGGCTGGCATGGATAGAGAACTCCTTAACTTCTGACGGGTCCTGGATGCCCATCTCTGTACACAGCTCTTCCACCACCTCCAGAGCGACCTGGGTACAAAGAGTCAATCTTTATCATAATGATAATTAAAGGGAGGAGGGGAAAGTAGAAAAGTAAAGTGAAGGAGACTTGACTTACGCTGAAGCTGCGTATCTTACAGAGGAACTCCACTCCACCTGGCAGCTTGATGGGGAACCGACGAGAATGTCTGCCAGCCTGCAGAGAACAACACACACACAGCGATAGCTGTACTGCTTATCTTACATTTAAAAAGATTTCCACACTCATGTGGATCCATGTCTTACCAGTATGGCTTCCATCTCTGCGTGAGAGGGGATGTGTCTGCGCCCTCCGTGGATCAGAGACTGGAACAGATTGTCCTTACAGTTTTGAGACAGCTCTGAGATAGAGGATAGACATAATTGCATTAGATACAGAAAAGCTCTGGGGTAACAGATGCAGATACACGTTTTAAGGGATCTCTTTGGGGGCATGGCCAATGTGTGAGGGGTGCAGGGCTGTGTGTGTGTGTACCTTGGTAGAGGTGTGTGGGGTCTTGGCTGATGTTTTGTAGAAGGCATGTGACGTAGCGGTTCAGAGTGCCAGAGCAGGGGAAGAACCCTGCTACCAGGTTCAACAGACGCCAACCTCGGGTACAGCTCTCCCTGTATAACACACACAAGTTAGGAATTGACCCTCTGTACACTATTCACAGGTAAAGGTTTATACACAATCTGCCAGCTACTCACCTGTGTGTGTTGTTTGTGGTCTGTTTGATCAACTGGCAGTAAATCTCATCTCTCAGGAACTCCTTCTCTTTCCCTAACTGAACACACAAACACAATGGATAGACATTACTACATGATTCCATTCAAGCAGCTGTATCCTCATAAGGAGTGTAAGGTGAGCGATGGTGTTTGTGTGTGAGCTATGTGTATGTAATGGGAGAGACTCACCATCAAGACATGTCTGACACAGTCTCCCTCAGACTTGTGCTTCCCGAGAGGCTGGTCTCCCATGAACTGCATTAAACCTTCAGAGAGCGAAAGAGAAGTGGGAAAGGGGAAAATTGAGATGAAGAGATGCAATGTACACATAAATAGTGTGTGTGTGCGTCACAGGACGTTGGTGGCACCTTAATTGGGGAGGACGGGCACGTGGTAATGGCTGGAGCGGAATAAGTGGAATGGTATCAACAACATCAAACACATGGTTTCCGTGGTTTCCGTGTGTTTGATGCCATTCCATTCGCTCCGTTCAATCCATTATTATGAGCAGTCCTCCAATCAGCAGCCTCCACTGGTGTGCATGTGTGTGTGTGTGTGGGACTGTGTGTGTGTGAGTATGTGGACTCACTCAGGAAGGCCTGGACAGCCAGGCCATTGAGCTCAGGATCATTGTACAGGATGAGGGATTCCTGAATAGGAACCTCTGTGTGCTGAAGAATCTCTGAGAAGTTTCTACCTCCATTAGGCAGACCTCTAACCTCCATTCTGTGATAGAGAGACAAAGGGAGAAAGACGAAGGAGGGGTGATTATGAAAGAGGGAGAGAGATGGAGCAAGGAAGAGAGAGTCCGAGAGAAAGTACATAAGGAGAAAGAGAGGTAAGTATATGTAGTTATGGAAGACAGTTGTTACACTCAGGAAAATATAGGATTACATACATTGTATAACCTTGTTACCCTTCTCACCTGGTAGCAGTGTCTCTGAAGTGTTTCATGGCAAATTCTGTCATCAGGAACGTCTGCACCTCCCTCATCTCACCGTCCTGGACCGAGCCCTGGACCGATAATTTGACCGTATGAGCTGACCCCAGCATGGAGCCCTCTCGGTTGGGCTGTGCTGAGCCGGTGTGGAGAGTGCGCCTGGAAGCTGGGGGTCTGGTGGCAGCGGGGGGCTTGGGAGCTCTCATGCTCTTCCTCCTCTCGTCGAGGCGGTCAAGGTGGACGTGGTGGTAGTCAGGAGGGGCAGACGGCTGAGTGACATCGATGGGGAAGAGACCGGAGCGCCCCCCAATAGAACCGAAACACCAACCTGAGAGAGAAGAAGAGTGCAGGGTTAGGACAGTCACAGAGAGAGAGAGCGGGAGAGAAAGAGAGAGAGAGAAAGAGTGGGGAAAGAGAGAGACAGAGAGAAAAAGAGAAGGAGAGGTCAAAGGTCAGTGTGATGACCTCACCTGGCTGGAGGCCATCCATGGGCAGCAGTTTGATGATGTCACCCTTGCGGAAGTTGAGCAGGCTCTTGTCGTCGGTCACAAAGCTCTTCAGAGCAATCATATGATCCGAGCCCTGAGAAGGTTTGATAGGATGTTAGACACAACAAAGATACTATACACAGTAAGATTTAGTGTACCAGGAAACATATGTATACAATTATTTGTATGATATAAGATGAAAAAGAGGAGGGTGGTTACATTGATGAGTTCTTGGTGGAACACGCTGACCATGGCAGTAATCTGTGCAGCCCTGTTGCTCTGCAGCTGCAGCTGTTCTCCCTTTAGACTGAATTCCACTATGTCTGCAGACCGCAGTTCCACCGACAGCAGCTCTGCATAGCTACATAGAGAAAACCACAGCACGTATGGTACACACACAGGGAGAACATATACGGACATGCACACACACACTAGATGTATATTCTCACTTAATAATTCAAAGGCTAAAGTTCAGAAGTATTTGTATTCTAATTTAGGTTTTGTGATTGAAGATGAGGCGTACCTGTAGCTGCGGAGCAGGCGCAGGTGTTTGGGGTTTATGCCTGATGCTCTGGCCACCTTCATCAGACGAATCCCACGATGAGACACACCCAACAGCTGGGTGTCCCCGCTGGTACCACCCTACAACACACACACACAGGGGAGTTGAGTGTGTGTCTGTCTGTCAGTCTGTCTGTCTGTCAGAGAGAGAGAGTGAGAGAGAGAGAAAGCTAACTCACTTTGACAGGGAACAGTCGTGTGAAGTAGTTTTCCCAGTTGTCTCTGGCAGCCATCACTATCCTCTTCTTCATGGTGTCGTCCTGAACCGAGCTGATATTGGTGCCCACATGGAAACTGGCTGGAGAGAGATGGAGGTAGGGGTAGAACGTAAGGAAAAAGTAGAATGGAGGATCAGAACACTCATTTTTACCTGGACTCACCAACTGACTCACCTGGTAAAAAAGACAAATAGACTCACCTAGTAAATCCTTCATTTTTCTCCTATCCTCTCTGGTGATCCTCACACAGGTGTCAGAGTATGTGTCTCTCATGATCTGAAAGGGAAACATAAACATGGATTTATAGTAATATACGGTGTGATATGTATAAGCCAGTGAATAAAAAGGGCCACAGGGAAATAACCAGTACTGACCTGCTCACAAAGGAGTTTGAGGATGTAGGGGTGGTTGAACCTCTCTCTGGGGTAAAATACCTGAACACACACAGAGGGATTATAGGGATTCACCTACAATGCAAACACATTACATGTAGAATAATACAGACAATTCTAATGTTCTCGCCTGCTGTTCCAGCTCACCTCTTTGCGTAGGAACAGTTTGCCAGGCATGGCAGAGTAGGAAAAGTAGACGCTGGCAGAGAACCTGTGGAACTGTGAGCGAACACTCTCCTCCCTAGACAGCAGATCTATGGAGGACAAACACAAACAATATGAGTTACTTTACTTCTCTGTGGAGTTTTTACTGTAGTATATGAGTTATGAATGTGTATCTGAGGCTATGGCTGGACAGGCAGTGCAAACAGTGTAAACACAAACATGTGTACCTTTACTGTACCGTAACACCTGCATTTCAAGTAGTTGTACTTACTGAGTGTGGGGGCAGCCTTGGCAGGAGGGTCTGGCAAGCTTTCATAGATGGCTGGGGGAGAAGGAGGGGCGGACTCTGGGGGAGCAAGCGGAAGGTTCTTGGAACGACCCTGTGTGCCAAAGAGGTCGGCCAGGGAACGCTGTTTCTGCTTCATGCTGTTGGAGATTGAGCGAGGCCCTCTGGTGGAAGGAGGAGAGGGTTGCCATGCTTGGGGGGGCTCCCTCTGGACTGGGGGAGGGGGGGCCCACTTTCTCTGGAGGGGAGGAGAGGAGAGAAGAAGAGAGAGAAGTGTAAGACTAGAGGCTTTAATTATGAATGAATGAATTTCTAGTTTGTGTTCCTGGCCCTTTGTAAACCCCAGCCAAGCTCTAACCTTCTGCTGTTGTACAGGTCCTTTATTCATGAGGATTGCCAAGGCCTCCTCTTTAGGATCATTCTTCTTCACAAACGACAGGCCTGGAACCCTGGAGAGGAGCGAGACAAGGGGGAAGTTGATGGTATATGGTACATAGATGGTACAAGACCCAATAGAGAGAAATTAAATGGATCCACTGTCCCACTGACCTGACGGGCTCGTAGGGTTTGGGATCACTGGCAGGGCGGCTCTGGTATTGTTTGATGATGTCACGGATGCTGGTGGTGGGCGGGGGCGGGGAGGCAGGGGGGCTGGGGGGGGCTGGGTCTCTGGCAGGAGGAGAGGGGGGAGGTTGCAAAGTCCTGGGGGCTGGGGGTGGGGAGGGGGAGCGGGAACGGGTCTGTTTGGGGGGGCTGATGGGAGCAGGGCGAGGCTTTAACGGTTTGGCTGCTGGCTTGGGCTGAGAACCTGACAGAGTGAATGAGAGCACAGGCAGATGGTTGTTAATCAAGACAAGACTCTCAACATCAGATTCTCAGATGTTGAATAGGTATCTGGTAGGTTTATTTAGCTCTACTCACCAATCTTCTGGAAAAACGCTCTCTTCTCATTGAAAGACTTGCGCTGGTCTGGACTGGCAAAGTCCACATCCTTCTCCGGCTGGAAAAGCAGATATACACATAAAACATGATACAGATAAGTAAGCATTTCACTGTTAGTCCACACCTGTTGTTTATGAAGCATGTGACAAATACACATTTATTTGATTTGATTACATCTGAGTCTGCTTGCAAGTTAATGTTGTTTAATGGGTTTCTTTTGTAATTAAATTACACATTTTTGCAATGGCTAAGTACATAAAGGACACTAATCAATCAGAGCAGCAAACAAACACACCCCTCCCTCCCTCCCACACACCTCGGGTATATGGTGCTGTATCTGTGGCTGTGGTTTCATCTGGCTGGGAGTGCATAGTGGTGATGGGGCGGGGGGATTTGTGTGTGCCGGGGGTGGGGGTGGGGGTGGCGGTGATGGGGCGCGGGGGGGTGTGACAGTTCGGTTAGCCTGGCGCCTCTGCTGCTGTCTCTCCTGCTGCTCCTGTCTCTGCTCCTGTCTCTGCTGCTGCTCCTGTCTCTGCTGCTGTCTCTGCTGCTGCTCCTGAGCCTGCTGCTGGGACATAGTCATGGCCTGCATTGTCATCTGCTGGGCCTAGAAGGGGAGGGCGAGAGGAGAAAGAGAGAGGGATGGAGAGAGAGGAAGGGCAGTCACTAGGTGGTCATGTTAGAACAGAAGTGGTGATATCATAAGAACTGTTGAACAAGGATAGGGTTATGGTGGATTTGTTTTCCCTGGCATGTGGGTTCCCAGTTTTCCCCCAGTGTCTCCCAGTCCTTACCATGAGCAGGGCCTGTTGGTTGATGAAAGCCTGCTGCTGCACTGCTATCTGCTGGGGGTCCACGGCTGGTGCAGCTGGCTGGGGCATCATCATGGTTGGCATCATAGGCATGGGAGCAGCTGGCATCATACTTGGCATCATCTGAGCCCCATAGCCTTGCATGGCAGGGTTCACAGGCATTCCTGAGGCAAAAAAAGATGGGACATTTTGGAAATGTAGGAAGAATAGTGGGAAAATAGTGCAGGATAGAGAAAAATAAATGACTGATTGAAAAATATTTAAAGCATGATTAGAATGTTTGTGTAATTAAATTGCTCCCCTCACTTACCCATAGAATAACCTGGCATTGTCATTGGAACACCTGCAACACAGGTATTGTATTTAACATTAAAATGAAAACCCATTGCCCTAATAATGAGAGAAACTGAGAGATGAGGGAGATAGAGAGAGAGATAGAGATAGAGATAGAGATAGAGAGAGAGAGAGAGAGAGAGAGAGAGAGAGAGAGAGAGAGAGAGAGAGAGAGAGAGAGAGAGAGATACAGTACCTGCTCCATACATCCCTCCTCCTCCTCTCATCCTCCTGTTCAACATGGCCATACGCTCCCGGTCCTATACACACACACACACACACACACACACACACACACACACACACACACACACACACACACACACACACACACACACACACACACACACACACACACACACGTAATACAGTACACACAACAGCAGAACGTTTTGTTATGCAATCTACACATCACATACAGTAATACGATCAACAAAATTGTAGTTACCCAATCCCTGGCCTTGCCTTGTATCCAAGACAAAGGAACAGAAGACACAATCCAACCAGTAACAGATAATCACAGGTAAACACAGTTACAGAGCACATCCTATTAGATATAACGTTGAATGGTGCTGTGGAAAAGTATGTCTCAGGTAAAACACTGACCCCTGGTCCCTGGTCCAGCACTGGGTCAAAGAGGTCATCCAGATAGGCATCCATCTGACGACCACGAGAACCCTCTGATGGCTGGTAGTCGCTGCGATCCCATGGGGCCCCTTCCTGCTGGGGGAGACCAGGGGCCTGCATGGAGGGGGCCGGGGGGATGAACCCATCGAGATCTGTTGTCATCCTCCTAATGGCAAGAGAGAGGGAGAGTGAAGTTGGGGTCCTGTGTGTGTGTGTGTGTGTGCATGTAATGCATACGTGCGCGTGCCTATCTGTGTGTGTGCCCCCCAGTCTCACCGGTTTCCCTCGTTGTTGAACAGGTAGTCAGAGTGTGTGTGTGCAGTCCCCAGTGTTGTATCAGTCTCTGCTCCAGCCAACAGGTCCATGACAAAGTCACATCCAGCCAGATCAGACCAGCCCTCATCAGCTAGCAGAGACACAGACCAGCCCCGAGGAGTGTCAGATAACCCTCTGAAGTGGAGCAGCCATGAGGCCAGCTGCTCTCCTGTGGTCCAGGACTCTACCTCAGCTGTAATCTTTTCCTCTGGAAGAGATAGAAAGCGAGGGAATGAAACTTACAACCCTGGTGCTGCAAACACCAACACTCCAACCAAGTGAAATATCATAATTACACTGAGCAAATGGAACCACAACATAAGAAAGAAAAAGCGACAGACATGACATAGAGATGACTTATACATGTTATAACCCCCCTATTTCTCTCACCGTTGAAGGTGTGTATGTCCAACACCATCTTTCCTCTCCTCTGATTGGTTGTCCACTCAAGCTGGGAGGGGGGATGGAGGCGGGAGGTGGGAGAGGGTAGATGGAGGGAGGTGAGGAGTTTGTGCTGGCACAGAGAACGATATTCACCTGGACCCTTGTCAGACACATACCTGTCCACAGGTGAGACAGAGAAACACAGACTTACATGCCTGCACATGTAAGACAAAATCAAAGAACCAAATATGGTTGACAAAGAGAGGACATATTTTTATGGTCGCTAAAAAGTAGTGTAGAAAAACATTTCAAAAAATCTCGATCCCTACACAACACAATTTTTCAATAATTACAAAAAATACGTATTTAAAACTGATTTTGCCTACTGAGCTACTTACTTGAGCAAGGGTTTGTCAAGGGCTGGGGAGGGGGTGAAGGCACTGAGGCAGCAGGCTAGTAACAACCAGCTCCGTAGGGACCCCTCCTCTGACTCCCTGCCCCAGGTGGTGTAGGCTATCTGGGCTAGGATCTCATCCCTCAGGGGGGGTCTGGTAAGGCCCTGCTCCACGATGTAGTTTCCCAACAGCTGCTCCTGCCAGCCACTCAGATCACTTTCCCCTGAAAAGCGCAGGATCTGGGGAGAGACACAAGGGTTAAAGAGATGAGATATTGTGTGTGTGTGTGTGTGTGTGTGTGTGTGTGTGTGTGTAGTACTGACCAGTTTGTAGATCTCCAGAGCGATGCAAGCGTCCTCAGGCTCCAGATAGGTCAGAGGTCGCTGGAGGGAGTAGCCCTGTGGCTGACACCAGCCATCCTTCAGTGTAGTTTTGGCATATCGTGAGAAGGGGTAGCAGTCTATATCGAGGGGCATGGTGAGGGTGTGTTCTGCTTTCACCTGTGGAGGCGCCACCTCTGTTACCCCAGAGACATGCTGCCGCCCTGGTGCAAGGACACATAATTACAATCACACACAGAGAAAAGACCCCAGAGAATAATGGCAGTCCTGGGTCCAATCCAGGAACAGTATACCCTTTACCTGCCACTGCTGTGTTTACAGATCAAAATATTAGCATTATTATCTACATACATGTTTTAGCCAATCCCAGCTGCCCTCAACCCATCTCCACCAATCCCAGCACTGCTCGTACTCACCTGCTGCGCTGCGTAGTCTGGCCGACAGCTCAGCTGGGATCTCCAACATTCCCACATCCTGGAAAAGGCAGGGATTTATTGGACCAGAGGCTCCTTTTAAATATATGGCTTTGATTTCTATATCTACTAACACCCTTTAATTGGAATAGATTTTGTACAGGTGTAGTGATCTCTTACCATTCCTGTGGAGGAGGGGTCTTCAGTCTCAGTGGTTGTGGTGGTGTTGGGCTTCACCGTGCTACTCTCGTTCCTCTCTTGTTCCTGAGAACAAACACACACACAGGTTCGACTGAGTTCAGCCCTGAGCTATCTATATCTCATCTTATCTTAACTAGTTTTCATACAATCAGATGTAGAGCACTGATAGGCAGTGATGACCCCTCCTTTCAATAACACAAGAAACAAACAGACAACACATGAACACAGACCTGTCAAACCTTTACACAAACAGGTGTCTGAAATTAATTTAATCCATTCAATTATATCCAGCCTTTCTCAATTATTTCCCAGTTTGTGAATAAACCTTCCACTGTTTTTCTCCAAGTGTTTCTCCTGTACCTGTGCTCAGGTGTGTTTGTCCTACCTGCTCAGGCCAGGTATGTAGAGATCTGTCAGGTTAACAAACAGACCGTGGACAGAGAGAGAGAAAGTCCAGTCCTATTCTTAGAAACACAGCCTGTTATATATCCCAACTGCCTTCGCTCCGCCCATAACACAGGCCACACGGATACCAGAGTCCAGAATGCACACCTTTATCTAATGGTTTACAGCCTGAGCTTTATACAGCTAAAGTTGTTCCCTCATATCACTGCACTGTAAGTGTATCATAGTGTATTCTTGTGATATGAATGTATGTACGTAGATTTACTGAGGTGTATTGATGGGTGTGGGTGGGTTACACAATACACACACACCAGAATGTAGTTGCCTGATTAAGAGATTTGCTAATGTGATTGCTGGGTGTTAGTTTACTAAACATGTCAGCTACATCTGTTGTGATGACTGATCTAAAGCGAAAGTGTACTACAATAGCTGTATCTTAATCCTTCGATTACTTTGCTGCAATCCACAATTTTTGGTAAGAGGGGGGCAATGTCTATTCATCCATTCCACAAAGTTCAAATGGCACATAGTTTATGAGCTGATACACAAAACGACGCCAGATTCAAAACTTTTAAATTATTATAGAAGATTCTTGCAACCAATAGAATGTTATATATATGGGGGATACAACCATCCCAGCTCTGCAGATTTTGCTGCGAAAGAGACAGAATCATTAGATCATTTGTTTTGGTACTGTCCATATGTAGCTTGTTTTTGGTTGCAGGTTCAGGAATGGCTGAAGAATTGCAACATTTACCTGGAGCTAACTCTGCAAATAGCACTGCTGGGTGATTTGAAAAGTCATTGTCAATCGATCAATAATATAATAATACTTTTAGCAAAAATGTTTATCTTTAATTTACAATCTGTAAAAACTATGAGAATAGAAAGGTTCAGAACTTTTGTGAAACATCACAGCACAGTTGGAAAATATATGGCAAATAGAAATCAAAACTGGATGGTGTTAAGAGATAGATGGGAGGGGTTGTGTAGAGCTGAAGGGTGGGACTAATAACAACAAGATAACTAATGCAAAATATACTGGGTCTGTAAAATGTATATAGGTTCTGAACTTTTGTGAGAAGGAAAGAAATTCCACAAATTAACTTTTAAGAAGGCACACCTGTTAATTGAAATGCATTCCAGGTGACTACCTAATGAAGCTGGTTGAGAGAATGCTAAGAGTGTGCAAAGCTGTCATCAAGGCAAAGGGTGGCTATTTGAAGAATCTCAAATATAAAATATATTTTGATTTGTTTAACACTTTTTTGGTTACTACATGATTCCATACGTGTTATTTCATAGATTTGATGACTTCACTATTATTATTAAATGTAAAAAATAGTACAAATAAAGAAAACCCCTTGAATGAGTAGGTGTGTCCAAACTATTGACTGGTAGTGTACAGTTGAAGTCGGAAGTTTACATACACTTAGGTCGGAGTCATTAAAACTCATTTTCCAACCACTCCACAAATTTCTTGATAACAAACTATAGTTTTGGTAAGTCGGTTAGGACATCTACTTTGTGCATGACACAAGTAATTTTTCCAACAATTGTTTACAGAGAGATTATTTCACTTATAATTCACTGTATCACAATTCCAGTGGGTCAGAAGTTTACATACACTAAGTTGACTGTGCCTTTAAACAGCTTGGAAAATTCCAGAAAATGATGTCATGGCTTTAGAAGCTTCTGATAGGCTAATTGACATCATTTGAGTCAATTGGAGGTGTACCTGTGGATGTATTTCAAGGCCTACCTTCAAACTCAGTGCCTCTTTGCTTGACATCATGGGAAAATCAAAAGAAATCAGCCAAGACCTCAGAAAAAAAAATGGTAGACCTCCACAAGTCTGGTTCATTTTTGGGAGCAATTTACAAATGCCTGAAGGTACCACGTTCATCTGTACAAACAATAGTACGCAAGTATAAACACCATGGGACCATGCAGCCGTCATACCGCTCAGGAAGGAGACGCGTTCTGTATCCTAGAGATAAACATACTTTGGTGCGAAAAGTGCAAATCAATCCCAGAACAACAGCAAAGGAACTTGCGAAGATGCTGGAGGAAACAGGTACAAAACGATCTATATCTACAGTAAAACTAGTCCTATATTGACATAACCTGAAAGGACATTCAGCAAGGAAGAAGCCACTGCTCCAAAACCGCAATAAAAAAGCCAGACTACGGATTGCAACTGCACATGGGGACAAATATCGTACTTTTTTGAGAAATGTCCTCTGGTCTGATGAAACAAAAATATAACTGTTTGGCCATAATGACCATTGTTATGTTTGGAGGAAACTGTGAAGCACGGGGGTGGCAGCATCATTACATTTTACATTTTAGTCATTTAGCAGACGCTCTTATCCAGAGCGACTTACAGTTAGTGCATACATTTTCATACTGGCCCCCCGTAGGAATCGAACCCACAGCCCTGGCATTGCAAGCGCCATGCTCTACCAACTGAGCTACACAGGGCCTATGCTGTGGGGGTGCTTTGCTGCAGGAGGGACTGGCGCACTTCACAAAATAGATGGCATCATGAGGAAGGACAATTATGTGGATATATTGAAGCAACATCTCAAGAAATCAGTCAGGAAGTTAAAGATTGGTCGCAAATGGGTCTTCCAAATGGACAATGACCCTAAGCATACTTCCAAAGTTGTGGCAAAATGGCTTAAGGACAACAAAGTCAAGGTATTGGAGTGGCCATCACAAAGCCCTGACCTCAATCCTATAGAAAATGTGTGGGCAGAACTGAAAAGGCGTGTGTGAGCAAGGAGGCCTACAAACCTGACTCAGTTACACCAGCTCTGTCAGGAGGAATGGGCCAAAATTAACCCAACTTATTGTGGTAAGCTTGTGGAAGGCTACCCGAAACATTTGACCCAAGTTAAACAATTTAAATGCAATGCTACCAGATACTAATTGAGTGTATGTTAACTTCTGTCCCACTGGGAATGTGATGAAATAAATAAATAATTATCTCTACTATTATTCTGACATTTCACATTCTTAAAATAAAGTGGTGATCCTAACTGACCTAAAACAGGGAATTTTTACTAGGATTAAATGTCAGGAATTATGAAAAACTGAGTTTAAATGTATTTGACTAAGGTGTATGTAAACTTCCGACTTCAACTGTATGGGGGATTGGAAATCATGCAGACAATTACATTGATGGAAGCTACAATCTATCTTCAATATTAAAGCTGGCATGTTGGCAAGAGCATCCATAGTCCAATTTCCATAAAACAATTAAACCCAATGAGAGTAATTCAATGAACAGCACATAATAGGGAAACTAAAATAAGAATTTGGATTAATAATTTAACCAAGGCAGTAATCTCTATACATGACCAAAAGTATGTGGACACCTGCTTGTGGAACATCTCATTCCAAAATCATGGTCATTAATATGGAGTTGGTCCCCCCTTTGCTGCTATAACAGCCTCCACTCTTCTGGGAAGGCTTTCCACTAGATGTTGGAACATTGCTGTGGGGACTTTCTTCCATTCAGCCACAAGAGCATTAGTGAGGTCGGACACTGAGTTGGGTGATTAGGCCTGGATCACAGTCGGCGTTCCAATTCATCCCAAAGATGTTCGATGTGGTTGAGGTAAGGGCTCTGTGCAGGCCAGTCAAGTTCTTCCACACCGATCTTGACAAACCATTTCTGTATGGACCTCGCTTTGTGCACGGGGGCATTGTCATTCTGAAGCAGGAAAGGGCCTTCTCCAAACTGTTGCCACAAAGCTGGAAGCACAGAATCGTCTAGAATGTCATTGTATGCTGTAGAGTTAAGATTTCCCTTCACTGGTACTAAGGGGCCTAGCCCGAACCATGAAAAACAGCCCCAGACCATTATTCCTCCTCCACCAAACTTTACAGTTGGCACTATGTATTGGGGCATGTAGCGTTCTCCTAGCATCCGTCAAACCTAGATTCTTCTGTCGGACTGCCAGATGGTGAAGCGTGATTCATCACTTCAGAGAACGCGTTTCCACTGATCCAATGGCGGCGAGCTTTACACAACTCCAGCCGACGCTTGGCATTGCGCGCATCCGTCAAACCTAGATTCTTCTGTCGGACTGCCAGATGGTGAAGCATGATTCATCACTTCAGAGAACGCGTTTCCACTGATCCAATGGCAGCGAGCTTTACACAACTCCAGCCGACGCTTGGCATTGCACATGGTGATCTTAGGCTTGTGTGTGGCTGCTCAGCCATGGAAACCCATTTCATGAAGCTCCCGACGAACAGTTCTTGTGCTGACCTTGCTTCCAGAGGCAGTTTGGAACTCAGTAGTAGTGAGTGTTGCAACCGAGGACAGACGATTTCTACGCGCTGAGCCGTTGTTGCTCCTAGACATTCCACTTCACAATAACAGCACTGACTTGTTGGAAAGGTGGCATCCTATGACGGTGCCACATTGAAAGTCACTGAGCTCTTCAGTAAGGCCATTCTACTGCCAATGGTTGTCTATGGAGATTGCATGGCTGTGTGCTATTTTTTTTTTTACCCCTTTCAGCAACGGGTGTGGCTGAAATAGCCGAATCCACTAATTTGAAGGGGTGTCCACATACTTTTGTATATATGTGGTCCTCTGTAGCTCAGCTGGTAGAGCACGGCGCTTGTAACGCCAAGGTAGTGGGTTCGATCCCCGGGACCACCCATACACAAAACGCTTTGGATAAAAGCGTCTGCTAAATGGCATATTAATATAGTGTATAAAGAGAGGAAGAGTAGAAATGACCAATAAAGCATCCATCATAACATAGCAAAACCTATACATTATCAACAGTATACTCTTCCATCTCTCTTTCTCTCCTTTTCCCTCGCTCTCCCCCCTTCTCATTCTGTCTCCATTCACAAAATAATAAATAAAGCCTTGAGCTGAAGAAAACTAATAACAAAGTATGAAAAAAACGACATGTTAATGAATTATAAATAAAAGAGCCTACCTGTTAACAATCCTGAGGTATAAGTGTTACTCCAGAGAGGGAGACAGACCGACAAGCGGAAGGAGAGAGAGAAAGATGCTACAACTTCTAATTTCAGTAATAGGGGTTGAAGTCCGAAAGCAATAGGAATATGTGGCTAGAGGTGTGTGTGTGTGTGAGTGTGTGTGTGTGTGTGGAACACGAAACAGAGAGAGAATAGGCGTGGTAAGTGTAGGTAAATTGGAGGAGGACAGGTGGCTGAAATATTTACATGCTTGACCACACCCTACTTACATCCCATTACCTGGCAGTGACGCATTGAGGAACAGCAGGCTACCTGGTTACACATTCACTTCAATTCACTTATCATGCCTTTCATCCCAAATATCAATTATAGGATCAAAAGCACACAATTTCTGTAACTACATTGATAAAGTCACCTGTTTTTGCCAGGTAAGTTATTGAGTGGACAACTTAGTCAAGTAATATTCTCTAAAAACAGAAGGGATACACACCTCATAACATCCTAGTTTAGTAGCAGTAGAAACTAGAACACTCCTTGTAGCGTTTATAAGGTTCTCTCCTCACAGGAAGTGACTGTATCGTACCTCATGTAACCAACGGATCAAAGCTATGGATGCCTCGGCCCTCCCCAAACACAAAGATATGGATTTCAACACCACATACACTTACTCTGTCAACACAATGAGAAAGACTTATTCCAATACTGAAGTTCTCACACAGTCAACTCAACTCCTCAGAGTCCAAAGTCTACTGAATCTGAAAAGGAACCAGGCCTATTTATTTAACCATGTCAGAAGTGAACATGAATAACAAACACCAACAGGTAATACCAAAGCCACATTCATACAGTTTGCAAAACTTTGGCAAGGCAACAATATAGCATTGTTAAACATAAAAACAGTCAGGCTCCCACGCTGGTCCAAGGCCATAGGATTAAACTACAGTAGTATGCCAGGTAAGATATGATATTACGGTACAACAACCATATCGAGATGCATTCAATGAGCATTCAGGCAAACCGTAGAAGGTAGTGATGAAACGACATCAGGGTGGGAGAGAGGGAAGGGGGAAAACATTCCTCCATTACACCTGTGATAGGGTTTCTTAACCACTGGTGTTGTGCAACAGAATGGATTGAGGCAGGAATTTATAGCACTATCTATAAAGGCTGTAAACATATGGTTGCCAAGTAACAAGTTAATTGACTCAGGTAGTTATAGATAAACTGATTATTTTCTGTGTGTGTGTGTGTGTGTGTGTGTGTGTATGTACACATGTATCTTACCCTCCACTGTCGTCTCTTGATAGTGTTCCTAGTGATCATCATAGCAGCCCAGAACTGAGTGAAGGACAGTCTCAGGCGCTTGTAATACTTCCTGTACACAGACGGGGGCGCCAGTCAGTCAATTTCAGGTGGACACACTAACGCAATCTCAATCCTTTAATTTCTTCTTCTCTGTCTCCTCCCTTGTTACATATCTCTCTCTCTCTCCCCCTCTCCATACCTGGCCTGATGTCCTCGTATGTGGCTCTGGATGACAATGGCCTTCTGTTTGAAGAACCTAAAGTTGCGTCTGCAAATGAACCCTCTGATGTTCCTCTGGATGGTAACCGCAGCCCAGTTCTGAGTGCTGCTCCACTTGTCCTCCACACGTTGGTACAGCACCTCCTTCAGAAACACCTGCACACACACACACACACACACACACACACACACAATACTTTATTTGAATCCACCAATCAAACTTACATTAAAAAAGGATCCAAACATTTCAAACACATCATCAACATTAAATCAGCTTCCTCTTACACAACAATGTTTATGGATGTGTGCTGTTGGTGAGACTACCTGTCTCACCTCGCTGGCTATCAGGTTGACAAGGTGGGCATGTCTAGTAATGTACAAATCCTTGTATGAACAGCAACCATTCACAACATGGGCAACAGACTCCATTACATTTGACTCATATAGAATAGAAAAATTGGTAATGGTTTGCAGGCTACCAGAGTGCTAGATTAGATTTTGTTGGTAGAACTTGCAGTCTCGCCTTAACAGTAAAAGCATTCTGGTACATGGAATGGGAGACAGAGTGGTCAGCACAGTCCAGAGCAGGGAGTTTCCCCTGCAGCCTCAGGCCAGTCCAGTGCTGCCGTAGCTGCATCCATCTGATACCAAGGAGTGTTGCCCTCGATGCAGGATGAGATGTTCCATCATGGGTGACAGAAGCGTCCGCAAAAAAACACAGGGGTCTTACACAACAACACAGGAGTCTGCCACAACTACATCAGAGGCAGTCACTGGCTCAGTTTGCATATCAGTCCGTGCCCATCTGAGCTCCACTCCAGTCCGGTTGCACAGGTCGTTGAGGTCCCGCCAGACTCCAAAGGCCGCAGCACGAGTGTCCAATTTTTCATTGGCATTCCTCCTTAAGCCCAGGAAGTTGTATTCAGTGTCCATGGCCATTTGGACCTTCCTCCTCCATAGGTCCAGAAGGAGAGAAGCTCTGGCTAACTCCCCAAATATTGTGTCGTCACTGTTGAGTATGTTCAACAGGATGAGTCAGTCTGGTAGCAGTGTAAATCCACTCAACATTCGGGACACCCAAACACCCCTCTCTTTGGGTCAGGAAGATAACGTTGTGTGTGTGTTTAAGCATATCCACTTTCTCACCACTTGAACAGTTTTGTTATTCATTTCCTTCAGAACCTGTGGGACATGCACATTTGCAAGCAGATGTTGAATCTTTGCTAGGGCCACACACACACGCACAGGATCAAGCGGACTTTTTAGACCCTGGTCTAAGATACTAGAATTGGCTTGCTTGGATAGAGCTTCTGTCAACACTTTCTATGAAACAACTGTACAACGTTACAGTGGCTTCTTAGGTACCTTAGTGAGCCCTAGCTGGTACTGTCCCTCATCAGCCCCTACAAAGTTCAGCAAAGCCACGGTCTGCTCCTTGTCAGACATGGTGGCTGGTCGCTCCACCAGGAGGATTCCATACCTGGGGAAGAGGGAGATGGGACGGGAGGGATAATAATAATTTGTTAAGGAGATGCTCACCTAGATCTATGAAGTAGCAAGTGGTGGTTGGCTATGAGTTTTACTTTCTTCCAGTGAGATGCTAGTATACTGTACTGTTGGTACTGTATGTGTGTGGATGGTGGTTAAACCGTGTGAATGAATATTAGTGTGCATTGGTTGATTTGTCCAGTACCTCTCCATAAAGAAGGAGAAGGGGATGCGGATGGGGAATCCCTCCTTCCTGATGGTGATGGTCTCAAGTATCCCAACGTGCCTCAGCTGGGTTGACACATAGTCCACATCAAAGATACCGGGAAGCTGAGGGCAGACGGACAGGATATGAGATCATATAGGGTTGTCACTATTTGGCCTAGAAAGGGCGCAATTGGCTACCTCTAATGTTGAATACCCACCTTGACATAATTTGGCTTGAAACATCGTATAAAGGTGGTTTTACACCTGGGTGGAAGGGGAAAAAACACAGGTCACCCACCACTGCCTTGCTTCTCTCAGCAAACAAAAGGAAAAAACATTTTGCCTTTTTGTAAAAGACCCTGACCTCTCTAGTCGTGTGGTGAGCTCGGTCAGGGACTGTTGGAAGTGTGCTGCCACCGTGGAGGGCTGTTGCCTGTGACCTTTACCCCTCCAGCCCAACTCTCTCTGCTGCAGGTAATTATCCTGCACCTTACGGAACAGCCCTGACACCATCTGAGATACAGAGATCGATTGATTGATTGAATGGGTGATTGAGTGAGTGATTGATTGATTCCCCTTAAGCCTATAGGAATTACAAGTTTACCTTCAGTCTACTCCTAGCAAACAGCTCAACAACCTCTGTACGGAACTGATCATGGTTCTTATTCAGAAAGTTATGGACCTAAGGAGAGACAGGAATATAAAGAAATATTCACTCTGTCCATCCATATAAACATGTCCTAACTCAGTGGTTCCTAAACACTTAAGAAGCTAGAACCACCTGGTATGTGACAGCTCCGGCGTAGTGATACACAGTGAAGACAGGCAGAGGGATCTTGGGCTTGGTGTAGTATGGGTTGTTCCCATGGTGATAGTGGCACTTTTGGAGGAAGGTGTGGTCAGTGGCCTGGGGCAGGCAGGTCTGGTCATCCAGTATACGGAGGATACCATGTGGTCTGGAGGAGATGAGGTCTAGACAGGAGTTGAAGTCCTGCAGAGGGACGGGATACCACTGGATCTGCTCTGTACTGTACTCCTCCTGGAGAACACATACACGAATGCACGCACGCACAAGCACCACCGTTTGTAATCATCAGTATCCATGAAGGTCAACCCCATTAACTATATGAGATGCACAATAACATTGCTGATTGTTTGACCTGTGAACTTTGATTGTTTGACTTGTGAACTCTGACCCCTAGCCCACTGACCTGCTCCTGGGTCACCACGGCCTTGTTGACAAAGTGCTGCAGCTGCTCGTTGGCAAAGTTAATACACAGCTGTTCAAAGCTGTTCACTCCCAGGTCCTACAACACACAGGTAAATATATGTTTAATAAATGCATATAACATGCAATACAACAGGGCTGCCCAACCCTGTTTCTGGATAGCTGCAGTCCTGCAGGTTTTCGCTCCAACCCTAATCTAGCACACAATCTCCCACATTCTCCATTAAACATTTACTGTGGTCCTCATTGCCCCTCACCTCAAAGCCGTAGATGTCCACTATGCCCACGGTGCTGTCCATCTCTGTAGGGCTTAGCCAATCATTGATCTGTTCCAACAGCCAATCAAACAACACAGAGTACAGGGCCTTGGCTATGGCATCTCTAGGAGAGAGAGATAGATAATAGCTCATTATTCTATGCTGCTCTAGATAGTATTCATTAACTCAAAATATACCGTGGAGGAGCTCACTCACAGTGCAGTGCATGGCTCGGTCAGTACCTGGATTCTATGGCACTTTCCACAGACAGGGGGCAGTAGATCCTGTCATAGGTTGTCTCCTGAGGAGGGACAGGTACAGTGCCTTCAGAAAATATTCACACCAATTGACTTTTTCCACATTTTGTTGTGTTACAGCCTGAATTAAAAATGGATTAAATTGAGATGTTTTTGTCACTGGCCTAAACCCAATACCCCATAATGTCAATGTGGAATTATGTTTTTCATAATTTAATTTTTTACAAATGAATTAAAAATGAAAAGCTGAAATGTCTTGAGTCAATAAGTATTCAACCCCTTTGTTATGGCAAGCATAAATACGTTCAGGAGTAAACATTTGCTTAACAATTCACATAAGTTGCTCTGTGTGCAATAATAGTATTTAGCATGGTTTTTGAATGACTACCTCATCTCTGTATCCCACACACAATTATCTGTAAGGTCCCTCAGTCGAGCAGTGAATTTCAAACACAGATTCAACCACAAAGACCATGGAAAATTTCCAATGCCTCACGAAGAAAGGCACCTATTGGTTGATGGGTAAAAATAAAACAAATGGTGACTTTAAAACAGTTACAGAGTTTAATGGCTGTGATAGGAGAAAACTGAGGATGGATCAACAACATTGTAGTTACTCCACAATACTAACCTAAATGACAGAATGAAAATAAGGAAGCCTGTACAAGGCACTAAAGTAATACTGCAAAAATTGTGGCAAAGCAATTAACTTTTTCCTGAATACAAAAAGTTATGTTTGGGGCATAAGTCTCCATATTTTAAAGCATAGTGGTGGCTGCATCATGTTATGGGTATGCTTGTAATGGTTAAGGACTGGGGAGTTTTTCAGGATAAAAAAAGAAACTGAATGGAGCTAAGCACAGGCAAAATTCTAGAGGAAAACCTGGTTCAGTCTGCTTTCCACTAGACACTGGGAGATGAATTCACCTTTCAGCAGGACAATAACCTAAAACACAAGGCCAAATCTACACTGGAGTTGCTTACTAAGAAGACAGTGAATGTTCCTGAGTGGCCGAGTTACAATTTTGACTTGAATCTACTTGAAAATCTATGGAAAGACCTGGAAATGGTTGTCTAGCAATGATCAAAAACCAATTTGACAGAGCTTGAAGAATTTAGAACATAATAATGGGCAAATGTTGCACAATCCAGGTGTGGAAAGCTCATAGACTTACCCAGAAAGACTCAGAGCTGTAATCGCTGCCAAATGTGCTTCTACAAAGTATTGACTTAGGGGTGTGAATACTTCTGGAAATGAGATACTGTATCTATATTTCCTTTTACAATAAATTTGAATTTTTTCACTTTGTCATTATGGGGTATTGTGTGTAGATGGGTGAGAAATCTTTTTAGATTTAATCCATTTTGAATTCAGACTAACAACTAAATGTGTAATAAGTCAAAGGGTATGGATACTTTCTGAAGGCACTGTATGAATAGTTCAAGCAGATTGAAGGGGGAAGGCATGGCGAAGGGGTTGTACTGACCGTGACTTTGTGTGTGATGACAGTCTGTAGGGCCTCTGAAGACACCTTTAACAGAGAACCTACTCTCTTGGCTTCTGCCTCACTGAAGATACGGGCCACCTCAAACGACTCACTCTAGATACACACAAAAGGACAGTATTAGATTAGAATTCTTTATTGTCTGTTTCTCACATATATATCAAACATACAGTACCAGTCAAAAGTTTGGACACACCTACTCATTCCAGGGTTTTCTTTATTTTTTACTATTTTCTACATTGTAGAATAATAGTGAAGACATCAAAACTATGAAATAACACAAATGGAATCATGTAGTAACCAAAAAAGTGTTAAACAAATCAAAATGTATTTTATAGTTTAGATTCTTCAAAGTAGCCACCCTTTGCCTTGATGACAGCTTTGCACACTCTTGGCATTCTCTTAACCAGCTTCATGAGGAATGCATTTCCAACTGTCTTGAAGGAGTTCCCACATATGCTGAACACTTGTTGGCTGCTTTTCCTTCACTCTGCTGTCCAACTCATCCCAAAACATCTCAAATGGGTTGAGGTCGGGTGATTGTGGAGGCCAGGTCATCTGATGAAGCACTCCATCACTCTCCTTGGTCAAATATCCCTTACACAGAGGTGTGTCTTGGGTCATTGTCCTGTTGAAAAACAAATGATAGTCCCACTAAGCGCAAACCAGATGGGATGGAGTATCGCTGCAGAATGCTGCGGTAGCCATGCTGGTATAGTGTGCCTTGAATTCTAAATAAATCACCAACAGTTTCACCAGCAAAGCACCCCCACACCATCACACCTCCTCCCCCATGCTTCACGGTGGGAACCACACATGCAGAGATCATCCGTTCACCTACTCTGCGCCTCACAAAGACACGGTGGTTGGAACCAAAAATCTCAAATTTGGACTCATGAGACCAAAGGACAGATTTCCACCGGTCTAATGTCCATTGCTCGTGTTTCTTGGCCCAAGCAAGTCTCTTCTTCTTATTGGTGTCCTTTAGTAGTGGTTTCTTTGCAGCAATTCGACCATGAAGGCCTGATTCATGCAGTCTCCTCTGAACAGTTGATGTTGAGATGTGTCTGTTACTTGAACTCTGTGAAGCATTTATTTGGGCTGCAATCTGAGGTGCACTTAACTCTAATGAACTTATCCTCTGCAGCAGAGGTAACTCTGGGTCTTTCTTTCCTGTGGCAGTCCTCATGAGAGCCAGTTTCATCATAGCGCTTGATGGTTTTTGCGACTGCCCTTGCAGAAACTTTAAAAGTTCTTGAAATGTTCCGTATTGACTGACCTTCATGTCTTAAAGTAATGATGAACTGTCGTTTCTCTTTGCTTATTTGAGCTGTTCTTGTCATAATATGGACTTGGTCTTTTACCAAATAGGGCTAACTTCTGTATACCACCCCCACCTTGTCACAACACAACTGATTGGCTCAAAATTCCACAAATTAACTTTTAAGAAGGCACACCTGTTAATTGAAATGCATTCCAGGTGACTACCTCATGAAGCTGGTTGAGAGAATTCCAAGAGTGTGCAAAGCTGTCATAAAGGCAAAGGGTGGATACTTTGAAGAATCTAAAATCAAAAATATATTATGATTTGTTTAACACTTTTTTGGTTTCTACATGATTCCATATGTGTTATTTCATAGTTTTGATGTCTTCCCTATTATTCTACAATGTAGAAAATAGTAAAAAATAAAGAAAAACCCTTGAATGAGTAGGTGTGTCCAAACCTTTGACTGGTACTGTACAAATTAATCAAAAACATCCAAACGTGGAAACCTCAAAATTGCTACTACTCTGAACAACTCACATCCTCTGTGAGCACAAACAGACACCTCATCCCACAAGAATACACTCACCCTCCCTTACCCACTCTCACACACACACCTCGTAGGAACTGAAGCAGATATTCCCCAGCTGTAGTATGGAGGAGAGGATGGCCCAGACTGTGGAGATCTGGTCGGCATGTAGACCAATCGTCTCAAAGCACTGGACCAACAACAGGAAGTCCTGTTTGTCCAGCTTCCCCTTCAGCTCACAGGACCCGCCCTGACAGAGAGAGGGAGGGTGAAGTAATCTATTCAGCTCGACTGATTGTTCCCTCAACCCTGGTCCAGGGAACACCTGGGATGTGCAGGGTTTTTGATTCTACTAACTGACTCTATTAATTTGATTCTACTGATTCTACTAATTGGGGCTTACTTGGTTGAGGTAGTAGTATGTCTCTGCTCCCTGCAGATAGACCTCCTGTTTATCCCAGTCGTTCATCCCCGCCAGCAGCTCATAGAACACATGGTAGTTCCTCTCCTCATTGGCCTGATGCAGAGACAGTAAAAGTGTGGGAACCCATGAGTAAAGTGTCAGATGAGGCTATGAGGAATATGCACCCAGTTGTCTCACATGAAGACCTCACCTGGAAGACAACGCGTGACTTCTCAAGAAGGTACTTTGACAGCGAAGTCCCCACCACCACACCACTGTTGACCAATTCAAAATATTTAAATAAATGTTTTCTCCTGTTTCATGCCAATTGAACGCAACTTTGTTTCTCTACAGGGTGAAAGAGAAGAAGTTACTAGAGGAGGACATACTGTAGAATGTGGATGTGAAGGTATTTGCCAAAGCGACTGGAGTTGTTGTTGAGGATGGTCTTGGCATTACCAAAGCTCTCTAGGATCGGCAGCACCTCCATGGGCTGTCTGAGGTTGTCGTTCCTGCCTTGGTACATGGAGCTGAGGTAGTGGACTATAAGCTTGGTGGCCTCAGTCTTACCTGATCCACTCTGACCACTGTAGAAAGACAGAATACACTTCAATACAGCTGTAGACAAGATGATAGGTCAATACAGTACTCTGAAGAGAGAAGGAGAACAGGAAAGAGAGAAAGAAAGAGACCGGTGCCTCTGACGTACCTTATGACGATGCACTGTTCTTGTGGTGAGCTCTGAGATTGGCTGAAGGCTGCATCAGCGATGGCATAGACATGGCTTCACCAATAGAGACACACCCACAGACTTACATTAGCAACAGGTGGATTCCCTTGGCGTTACTCTGTGCTTGTTACTCTGCTGTCACTCAGATTGGCGACATAGTAATAATTTAGTTATTCTGGCATTACAGTGGGTTTCATTCTAGGGTTTACTCTTGATTTACTCCTGGGTTACTCTGCTGTTACTCACGGAGGGTTGCGTTGCTGCTCCTTGCCCTGGTATTGCTGTCGGAGGTCCTCTGTGTAGAGGCTAAGGGGCTTGAAGGGGTTAAGTGACAGCAGCATGTTACCTATGTACGTCTGAGACACACAGGGAAAGATGAGATGGTTATCTAATATGGCTGAGAGGAAGAGCTGAGATATACATGTTTATATGGAGAGAGAGATCGGTCTGAGTTTCCCCATGTTCAGTTGTAAGATTACATACGTAGATGGAGTCACGGTGAAACCTCTTCTTCAGATTCAGCAGCACAGAGCTCTCACACACCTCCCTGGAGACATTACACCAGTTAACACAGAGAGGTGTATGTGTAGGTTAATTTCTAAATGTAATCCATTACAGTTACAAGTTGCCTGTCCAAAATTGTAGTCAGTAACGTAACTTTTTGATTACCCCAAATCAGTAACGTAATCTGATTACTTTCTTTTGGATTACTTTTCCCTTAAGCATTAGAAGAAGACAAAGGATCCATCAAACCCATTTGGTGTGTCATCATAGTGGTCTCTGACTTGTGGTCAGACTCGCTCAGGTGGAACAAACTTAAACTTGCACTTTTCAATGTTGAATTGAATGTCATTAAGAAAACAGATAGGTGTCATAATATTATTTTTTTCCGCAAACATCCTTTCTGAATTTAAGTAATCCAAGAAGTACTCATCTAGTTTTTCAAAAGTATCTAATCTGATTACAATATTTTTGCTGGTAACGTAACTGTCTACAGTAAAAAATAAAATAAAACATCCGATTACATGTAATAAGTTACTCCCCAACCGTGTGTGTGTGTGCACGCGCTCTCTCTCACTCACTCAAGCTGGGATAGATCCTCCACCTCGTCCACCTCCACAGCCTGGTCAGTCCCTGGCATCAGTACCTGAAGGTTAACACAGAGCAGGCACGTGTCAGCCACACGTCCCCCTCCAGATCCATGTACAATGGATCTCTCTCATAACCCCATTTACTGTACCTTCTTTCTGTAGCTATATTTATTGTCTAGCAGTAATCGTTTTTTTCTCTTTTCATTGTACTCTAACCATATCCCTCAGCCCAGTAACTCCACCCAGAGCCCCTCTACTACAGGTAACCAATACACCTGTATTCATGGAAAAGTCTGAGTCACTGTGATAGCTGATACACTGTTTGCCTGTGCTATGCTCTATTGTATTGGTACTGACTAGAAAATAAATAAACTAGTAGAGGTCTGTGTTACGGGCATTAGTCAATACACAGACTGACAGCGGTGACTAGGAAGTGTGATGCTTAGTGAACAAGGATGAGTAGTTATATTGCCTCTGATTGTTTTGCTCTCAAAGATGCTTACCCTGAAGCTACAGGATGTCCTAAGTGAACGACTAAGTTATCCATGCAATAAAGTTGTTGGTCCAGCGCTTCGCGGGTACATCCTGTAAGTTCAATGAATAAAGCCAGAACAATCTCAGTACCTTTGTGTTGTTGAGGCGGCTCTCCAGCATATCCTGAGCAGGGTCCTCAGATTCCCAGGGTCCTCTCCCATTGTGGGTCGGTACCGTCCTGGCCTGGTCCCCATCCTCATACACCGTCCACTTGGTCAGCTTCTCCACTGTCTGGTGGGGCAGGAGGGTATCCGCTCGCAGCCAGTCCTGTGGAGGGAGGGGATGATAGTGGGGTTTTGTGTAACAATTATAATTGTGATGTCTGTTATATTGTCATACCTGAGAGAGGCTTACGCAAATTGTCTAACTGAAATGCTATCCTCCTATTTAAATGCTTTCTGTGAGATATTATAATAATAAAAAGAAAACAATAACATTCATTACCACGTGTCATCCATACCTGGGGGTCTCCGCTCATACGAGTCGTCCCAGCCCAGTGCACCTCCAGAGGGCCGACAGGGGACAGCCCCCTCTCTCCCATCAGCTGGGCCACCTCTCGATCAGCCTCTTCTTCATAGTACGACCCCACCCTAGACTCAACTCTGGCTGGTTCTCCAGTCAGTCTGACAGGTTCTCCAGACTCAGGACCATCAGTGGTGGGTCTGGCAAACCCAGCTCCTGTCTCCCTGTCTGGGACTATAGTTCCCCGGCTGGGTCCTACACCTATTCCAGTACTAGCAAGAGGCTTGGATAGCTTGGTCAGTTTGAATTGACTGTTGCCCAGTTTGCCCCTGGCTGCCTGGAGGATGCTGACACCCTCATTGCCTTCAAGTGCCGCCTCCCTTTTCCTGTCCTCGTTGCTGGTGTCCGGTGTGGGTCTCTGTGCTGATGTGCTCCCGTTTGTACTTCCAGTCCTCCTCATCTCTGATGCTGCAACAGGAACAGGCTTCTTGATGGACTTGAGGAGGGTGAGGTCTGGTTTGACTGGGAGTACCAGTCTGGCTCCTGGTTTGGGGGGCTTGGGGGCTTCGAGGGTGGCTCCCACAGCAGTGCTGGAGCCTGGGGTGGAGGAGGAGGCTGGCTGAGCAGGCTGGGATGGCTGGGCTGGTAAGATTCCTTTGGCCTTGCCCATGCCCAGCTTGTTCATCCTGGGGAGCACGATGGCTGCTGGAGGTGAGGTGGAGTGGGGGTCGTCACCCGACTCCCCCGCTTGCCTCTTCTGGGTGACAGCAGACTTATATTCGGCTCCGTTTCCAGAGGCTCGGTTCTTCTTGCTGGCCAGGCTGGTCTTACTAGCCACACGCATGGCCATCCGATGTTTGAGCAGGCTGCGTTTGGAGCCGGTGGCTCCCTCCCTCTGTTTGATGGCATGGAGAGGGAGCCAACGGGAGAAGCCAATGGCCTGGGTCACTACTTTCAGTTTACTCCTCAGGTTAAACCCTTTGGGCATCTTCCCCCTGATCCAACCCGAGACGCGGCGTAGAGTCGTCACACCTTTCCTACGAGTGATGAGACTGTCCGTGGGTTTGGCTGAGACTGCATCTGTAGACCCGGCTGTAGCTGCTTCCTCTCCAGGCTTTACCAGCATTTTACTGCTCCTGTGTCGAACAGATGCCATCTTGACTCTGCCCAGGACCAGGCCGATGTTTTTCCTGCTCCCCTGTTTGGCTTCCTCTCCTTCGCCATCTTGTTGCTCCTCTTTCGCGTGTTCCTGTTCTCCTTCGGCCAGACAGGCTTTGAGGTCATTTCCTTTTGCTTTCAATAGCATCATCCGTGACGGGCCTTTAGGGGCTTTGGATGAAGTTGAGGCAGCCTCATCCTCCTGCGACTCCAATGGGGAAGAAGGAGCATCCTTGTCTTTGATGGAGGTTTTTGTTTGTTTGGCTAGCTTCAGGATCTGGGCCTTGTGTTTTGCAGCGTCAGCCTTGCTGAGGGAGACATCATTCAGAGGCTGAGATTCTTCCTCTGCTGGACTGGCTTTCTGTTTCACTTTCCCTTTCTTTTTTTCTGCTTTCTTTTTCTCTGCTTTAGTGGGTTTCCCAGGTTTCCCAGGTTTGTCAACCTTCTCTTCAGCCTGGCCCTTTTTTTTCTTGAACATCTTGGATTTCAGACCCCCTGCCGGTGCAGTGACGCTGGTCGTCAAACTGAGTAGTGGTACAGCGGCAGATTTCTTTGGTGACCCTCTTTTCCTTGAAGTTACCTTCTCAGATTCACCCCCATCGCTGGTCACTGCCACTGATTCTTCCTCTTCCTCCTTCTCTTCCTCACTGGTACTGACTGGCTCCCCTTCAAGTTCCCCTCGTTTCCTGATTTGCACTGGAGTTTCCTTTTCTGATTCTTCCTTTACCTGCCCCTCTGTGCTTCTCTCCGTGTCTGACACCTCAACCTCCTCTTCGCTGCTATCCTGTGTCTCCTCTGTCTCGAGCCCTTCTGTCTCAATTGTCTCCTCTTTACATACTGGCTCCTCTTCTTCGCTCTCCTCCACTGAACTCTCTCCTTCGCTCTCAGATTCCTCAAGCTCCTCCTCTGTTTCACTCACTATGACACCTCTTTTTTTTACAGGCTTTGTTATAGGTGTAGGTGTGTCTGCCCTCCCTCCTTTGGTTGGGGGTATTTTTGATCCAGGTTTAGATTTGATAGCTTTATTCGTACCACCATTAGCTGTCACGCTTTTCTCCTTCTGAGGGGATGATCTACCATTCTGACTTTTCCCATTCACTGTTTTCTTATCTTTCTCCTCTTTCGGCTGTTCTTTGGTCTGCTCTTTACCTTTCTTGCTACTCTCTCCCTGTTTAGTCTTCCCCTTGCCACTGACCTCTTCTTTCTTGTCCTTTTCGACTGTTTCTTTTCCATTGGTCACTGCAGCAGGAAGGGGTTTGGAACAATTATTTTCTCCTTTTTCCTTTGGTTTCTTTCCTGTGTTGGTTTTCTCATTTTCTCTACTGGTCCTACCTTTGGTTTTTACAAGTGACATGTCTGAAGGATGTCCTCTATCAGCTTTTATTCATCTTTGGTTTGAATAAAATGATTACCTGCAGAATGGGAACATAACTACTAAGAATATGGTAGATAAGTTACCCAGTACAGGAATGAATAACAACATATGGGAGATAACAAATAAAAATAGCCTGAAATGACTGTTTGGGACTGTTTGTATTTCATTGACAAATTTAAATCTTTCTTATCATGTCTCTACTTTCAGTTAAACCTTCAACTCTGGTGCTAACACATGAAGGTTTAGATAGATCAATGAATAAATAAATACAAGGGCACCAGGTCATGTAATGAGTCTGTCAACCATAGTCAGTCAGCATTAGGACAGGGTTTCAGACGTTTTACACCCGGATGGCCACTTGACACACAAGTCTTAGGTTAGAGACCCAGTTTAGCTACTGACCCCATTAGCTACAATATCACAACAGTACTATCATACTTGTCGTATATTGTGTAGTGGATAGTATATTATTATAATACACAACATAGGACTTGCTATGGCTAACTACCTCAATGACAAAAACACAATTTAAGGTTATTCTGTTTATGTTAACCATTATTATAATATAGCAAAAAACACCATTGAAACATCCTAAGTGGCTATAAATGTTTGATCTCATATGGATAAAGTTACACTGCAGTGATCTAAACGATGTTGTATTATCTGTAGGTCAATCTAAATGGTTCTACGCTGCACGGGTAGCGCAGTAAGAGGATGTATCAGGGTGATAGATATAGCTTACCTGGCCTCTCAGGTGATCCTCGGGCATGGCTGGGGGTCCGGAAAGTGTTTCTACTTGTCCTCAAGTGCTGGTGTCACCTACACACACACAGACCCACCAATAACAACAACAAACGCGCACGCGCACACACTGACCAACAAACACACACAACTTACCCCCAAACAAAGACAACACACACACAGTATTTGAATAATTTAACTGTCTTTGGCAGTCCGTTCAGATACACAGCTATTCATATGGGCAGCTGGTGAATGAGGGAGAGGAAAGGTGAGAGCAGGTGTGTGGAGAGACTGACAATAGGTGGTGACAGACAAGGGAAAGAGAGATGGAGGGATGGAGAGAATGAAAGAGCAGTGGCTTCTCAGAAAGAGAGATTCCATCAGTGTTCTGGAATTAAAGGGCTAAGCTCACCTTTCATTTTTCCCTCTCTTCTCTATTTCACCTTAAATTCATATCACCTTTTCAGTTGAATAGCATTACATAACTAATCTACAAAAACCTATGCAACCGATTTATTTTTTATAGTTATGGGCAAGGTACAGTACCGGTCAAAGTTTTGGACACACCTACTCATTCAAGGGTTTTTCTTTATTTTTTACTATTTTCTACATTGTAGAATAATAGGGAAGACATCAACACTATGAAATAACACATATGGAATCATGTAGAAACCAAAAAAGTGTTAAACAAATCATAATATATTTTAGATTCTTCAAAGTATCCACCCTTTGCCTTTATGACAGCTTTGCACACGCTTGGCATTCTCTCAACCAGCTTCATGAGGTAGTCACCTGGAATGCATTTCAATTAACAGGTGTGCCTTCTTAAAAGTTAATTTGTGGAATTTTGAGCCAATCAGTTGTGTTGTGACAAGGTGGGGGTGGTATACAGAAGGTAGCCCTATTTGGTAAAAGACCAAGTCCATATTATGACAAGAACAGCTCAAATAAGCAAAGAGAAACGACAGTCCATCATTACTTTAGGACATGAAGGTCAGTCAATACGGAACATTTCAAGAACTTTGAAAGTTTCTGCAAGGGCAGTCGCAAAAACCATCAAGCGCTATGATGAAACTAAAAAAGTGTTAAACAAATCCAAATATATTTTAGATTTTAGATTCTTCAAAGTAGCCACTCTTTGCACACTCTTAACCAGCTTCACCTGGAATGCTTTTCCAACAGTCTTGAAGGAGTTCTCACATATGTTCAGCACTTGTTGGCTGCTTTTCCTTTACTCTGCAGTCCAACTCATCCCAAACCATCTCAATTGGGTTGAGGTCGAGTGATTGCGTAGGCCAGGTCATCTGATGCAGCACACCATCACTCTCTTTCTTGATCAAATAGCCCTTACACAGCCTGGAGGTGTGTTGGGTCCTTGTCCTGTTGAAAAGAAATTATAGTCCCACTAAGTGCAAGCCAGATGGGATGGCATATCGCTGCAGAATGCTGTGGTAGCCATGCTGGTTAAGTGTGCCTTGAATTCTAAATAAATCGCTGAGTGTCACCAGCAAAGCACCCCCACACCTCCTCCTCCATGCTTCACAGTGGGAACCACATATGCGGAGATCATCCGTTCACCTACTCTGTGTCTCACAAAGACACGGTGGTTGGAGCCAAAAATCTCAAATTTGGACTCATCAGACCAATGGACAGATTTCCACCGGTCTAATTTCCATTGCTCATGTTTCTTGGCCCAAGCAAGTCTCTTCTTATTATTGGTGTCCTTTGGTAGTGGTTTATTTGCAGCAATTTGACCATGAAGGCCTAATTCACGCAGTTTCCTCTGAACAGTTGATGTTTAGATGTGTCTGTTACTTGAACTCTGTGAAGCATTTATTTGGGCTGCAATTTTTGAGGCTGGTAACTCTAATGAACTTATCCTCTGCAGCAGAGGTAACTCTGGGTCTTCCTTTCCTGTGGCGGTCCTCATGAGAGCCAGTTTCATCGACTGCACTTGAAGAAACTTACAAAGTTCTTGAAATTTTCCGTATTGACTGAACTTCATGTCTTAAAGTAATGATGGACTGTCGTTTCTCTTTGCTTATTTGAGCTGTTCTTGCCATAATCTGGACTTGGTATTTTACTAAATAGGGCTATCTTCTGTATACCAACCCTACCTTGTCACAACACAACTGATTGGCTCAAACGCATTAAGAAGGAAAGAAATTCCCCAAATTACCTAATGAAGCTGGTTGAGAGAATGCCAAGAGTGTGCAAAGCTGTCATCAAGGCAAAGGGTGGCTACTTTGAAGAATCTCAAATATAAAATAGATTTTGATTTGTTTTCACACTTTTTTGGTTACTACATTATTCCATGTGTTATTTCATAGTTTTGATGTATTCACTATTATTCTACAATGTAGAAAATAGTACAAATAAAGAAAAACCCTTGAATGAGTAGGTGTGTCTAACCTTGACTGGTACTGTATGTGTCAACAATGTGAAGGCACTGTATTGGCTACAAGAATGTGTACAATATTACAAAAAGCTCTGAGCAGAGCATTCTGGCATAGTTAATCATAGTCCCTATTGGCTAAGGTGCTTTCTGGCATGTTTGAACAGACAAAAATAAATGCATTCTCCCTTTTGCCACCAATACAGATTGTTTTGAGCTGCCTGGTGTTTGAGGGCGGTCCTATAGGAGAGGTAACGTTTGAGCAAAGCGATTGTTGCCCAGGCAATTAGTGAACAAAGCACTGCCCCATAATGGTGATTAAAACTCTTGGCTGTGCTTGTATGACAACTGATCCCTACTTTATCCACTTGACCTGCCAGCACCAAACTCACAAGGCTCAGGATATACCCACTTCATAGAAAGACACAGACACGTGAACTCTTGTGAAAAACATGTATTCATTTTCCAGTAGGACATTATGTAGTGTGAAAGTTATCAATCAAAAAAGTAGGGTTCTCATACTCAATCATTCACTACAAAAATATATTCTAGAGTAGACCACAAAAATGCTAAAATACCCAGCATTTCAAGAAACAGTACCAAAATATTTTGTTGTAACATCCGACTATAGCAGCCAACCCCCATTAAAATACACCCAACCGTTAACAAAGGCAGAGAATAATATAGTACATATATATTAAACATTTGACTACGATATCTTAAAATTACATTCCTAAATTACATTATTCATTGCTGTGTTCAAAAAAGGGCTTACATTATAAAAAATGTAAAACCAAGCCCCCATCGAAAGTTGTAGCATGATGTGCTACACAGGACAAATACCTACGACAGGTTATAACTGGTTATTACACATTAAGGAGCGGACGGTAGGGGAGGTAAGAAGGGAGAGGTAAGTTAGCAACAAAAGCTTGGGGAGACATTTTTATGGCACAGTGGTCTTATACTACTAGTCTGGTAGTCAGATCTGTTTCTGAGTTGGCTAAAGTCAGCAAAAGTTAGAACAAGTTGGCTAAAGTTAGCAAAAGCAACAATAGGTCTGCCTACCAGGCTGGCGTTCTACTACCTTGTGTGGTTCAAAATGAACAGTTCTGATTCCACAGATACTCCATGTTGCTTGCTCACGCCAAACAATGCCTTGTCAGCATAGGCAACAAACTAAATCAAACTGGTTAAAAAAAATAAAAAATTATTGGCTACCTTGTACAGTTTTTCCATCCATCTAGATTTTAAATCTCCAATAATTACACAGAATCAAAACAAAAAGTTACAAAATCACAGGTCAAATTAAATTACAAATAAAAGAATGATAGGAATAAAAACCATGTCCATCCCCTCCTCCCTATATCTCCCCCTCCCCTGTGTGTCTCCCTCTAGGAGACTAAGGCAAGCGAGGATGTGCAGAGACAGGGTTGTTACTGGACAAATCAGAGTTTCACAGGTCAGCTTGGGTTCAAGGGTGAATGCCGTGACTGGGCTCTGGATGAGGAGGGAACGTGAGGAGGGGGTGGGTGAGTGAGTGAGTAGGGTGTGTTTAATGCAACTATGGCTTGTGTGTGAGAGAACTGTAAGTGGCTTTGGATAAGCCCGTCAGCAGAATGACCATATTACCATTACTAATGTGTGGCAGGTGTAGAGGTACCAAGCGTAGCAGGGGTATTACAGTACAGTGGTTGGTCCCTAGGCACAGGCGGTGGACCCTCCATTTGAGGTGGACCTCAAATGACACCCTGTTCCTCATACACTACACCAATCACCTTATATGGGCTTTGGTTAAAAGCAGTGCACCACTTGGGGAATAGAGTGCCATTTGTGACACAGCCAGTGAGTCAGTCTTTGGGGTTAGGGGCCAGGGTTCAGCCTCTCAGGCTAGGGGTCAGGGATGAGTCTCTGGGGGATAGGGGCCCCAGTGGTCAGTAGTGGTAGTAATAGTAGTGTTGGCGTAGTTTGCGAGGCAGGAGTCGCTAGGCAGACTCCACGATGTCTCAGGCACAGGGATGACTGGCTCAGTCTGAAGAACAGGAAAAAGAGAGAAAGACAAAACAAGAGATGAGCGAACCAACAATGAACAACCTCAATTCCATCACCATAGTAATCACTATTGTGATATTCATCATATTCCTCCAGATTAATACTGATGATACTGATCATAACAAACTGACCTCCATTGCTCAGCACCTTCCCTCCAGCGAGAGCACTCGTCCCATTCTCCAGGAATGTCCTGTAGCAAAAACACGCAAATGAGTCCCCACATAACACACTGAAAAACAACGCTTGTAGTTGTTTCAGAGGTGAATACTCACGTCTGATCGACTTCTAGAGATTTCTGGATCTCCTGAAGCACAGCTGTAAGAAAACACACGTCAGACCACAAATACACAATGATGACTGACATGAGTTGCCATGAGTTGAGATGGTCATCATGAAACATGCAATGGGATGGTTGTGGTTCGCTATGTAGCAGACAATCACTCAAGGCTGCTAGTCGGGTTTACACATCTGGATGCCAACAGGACAGTCAAAGCAGACACATATCGATGTGGCTCAGTTGGTATGAGCATAGCGCTAGCAACATCAAGGTTGTGGGTTCAATCCCCGCAGGGATCACATACACAAATATTGGAGTTGGTTAAGGTTAAGTTCTGTTAAGGTTGTCTGTTGGTTCCTGAGGTACTCACTCTCATCATTCAGCAAAGCATGCTCCATCACACGTCTAGCAGAGCTCTCTGTAAACGAACAGCATCGCAGCACGCAGTCAGCACATCAGGACACACAAGCACACAGCATGATAACACAGTGTGTGCAGACCGATCAGCACACGGCACAAGCAAACAGGTCAACAGCCTAACAGAGCATGTCATACTGTGCACTTGCTGAAGTACTCTGTTAGGCATAGACGCGTGCATGTTTTAGTATTATTTGCATAGCTATAGATAGAACTATATTAGCCCTTTAAAGCGGCACAAACAGCTTGTGATCTTACCCACGCCATTGCTGTCCCTCGTGGAATTTCTGGAATGACAGACACAGTTCTTCAGTAAAACATGAAAAGTTAGTTGTGTCAAAAAGTCTCTGTCAAAAAGCAGTTCTTCCAAAGTCGATAGTGAATACAGCTATAAAAACAGTGTGTGTGTACCTGGGCTCCACAGAGGCCCCGTCAGGCGATGCCCATGGCAGGGTGATGGTGGGTGTCTGGTAGGGCACCTCCACTAGAGACCGGGGCTCCACCACACAGCGAGCGGACAGAGAGAAACGCTCAAACTCTGATGGAGAGATCAGGTAGAAACCTGAGGGAGAAATGAGAAAGAGTGCAAGGAAGAAAAATGGATGGCACGAGAAAGAGGGAGGAATGAAAGAGCTGAATACATGAAATGTAAAATGTTTGTGAGAGGTAAACTGTGGGTCTCTCGTCCTACCCTGTCCTTGCTTGGTGAAGACACAGGATGCGATGCCGCTAACGTCCTCCCTGCGGATACAGGGGTACTGGACCTGCAATTTCACCCCCGGCAACGACACAACATGGAGGTCTCCCTGATTGGTCAGGACGGTGAGGCCACTCTCGCCGTAGTCATCCGTTCGGCTGCTGCCAAACCAGGCCACGCCCACCCGGCGCACGCGCGAGCCGTCAATGGCCGTCAGCTTCAACTTCATTTTAGCACTCACCTTAGGCAGGGTGAACACCTGGAGACAGAGAAAAATGTATAATATTTTTTTTAATAGTCTTGGAGGACAAACATATTCTGTGTTTCTTTATCAACCTTTGGGGGGGGGAAAGGTAACCCCTCATCAGATGAGTGTGGGTAAGATGTCTGTGTGTGTGTGCATGCGTGCAGCAGTGTGTGGGTTCTCACCTTGAACTGTTCCTCTGATATGACCAGTAGGTGGTGTGAACCCTGCATGTCAGGTGAGCGGGCCAGGTCGTGTGCCACCTCCAGGGGCTCAGGCAGAGGAGAACCGTGGCCGTCCAACACCAAGATGCCCACTACTGGAGCACGGTGCATCAACTGGATCTCCTTAGCTGCAGAGAGAGTGGGAGAATATATTTGTGCTTTATTGTCCGTTGTTGTTAAAACAGAGTTTCCCTCACTTCTTTAGAGATGGAAGTGTGGACAAGGGAGGCAAGAGAGAGTGATGTGTAAGACAGCGTGTGTGTGAGAACATGCGTGTTCTCACCAGGGTGGGCTGTGACAGGGTCCTCTGCTCTGCGTTCCACAGGCGGTAGGCGGAGCTGGTAGGCGAATACTGATCCCCCATTGGTCCCTGCCCACAGAGAGGGTGTGTTGTGGGAGCCTGTATGAGGAGAGGAATGAGCAGTATGAGACATCACAAAACGTTTAATAGCCCGGTGTCTACTCGTGTGTGTTGTGACGGCCCCGAATTTACCTCTGAACTGTCTCAGCGAGTCTCCCCCAGACACTGCGCTTCCCCTTTAATTCCCAATTAAATAGCCAATATCAGCTGCGTAAAAACAGTGACAGAGAGGAAGTTTTCAAACCCTCAGCTCTGAAGCTTGTTCATACAGTGCCTTCAGAAAGTATTAACACCCACTTACTTTTTTTTGTGTTACGAAGTGGGATTCAAATGGATGTAATTGTAATTTTTTTTCAACGATCTACAGAAAATACTATTTGAGGTTTTATTTTTCATAAATGCTATCTAAATTAGATAAGTATTCAACCCCCTGAATCAATACATGTTAGAATCCCCTTTGGCAGCGATACAAGCAGTGAGTCTTTCTGGGTAAGTCTAAGAGCTTTCCACATGTGGATTGTGCCACATTTGCCCATTATTCTTTTCAAAATTCTTCAAGCTCTGTGAAATTGGTTGTTGACCATTGCTAGACAATCATTTTCAGGTATTGCCATAGATTTTCAAGCAGTCAAAACTAACTCGGCCACTCAGGAACATTCAGTCTTCTTGGTAAGCAACTCCAGTGTAGATTTGGCCTTTGTTTTAGGTTAATGTCCTGCTGAAAGGTTAATTAATCTCCCAGTGTCTAGTGGAAAACAGACTGAACCAGGTATTCCTCTAGGATTTTGCCTGTGCTTAGCTCCATTCCGTTAATTTTTTATCCTGAAAAACTCCCCAGTCCTTAACGATTACAAGAATACCCATAACATGAAGCAGCCACCACTATGCTTTAAAATATGGAGAGTGGTATGCAGTAATAGGGATTCGTATTTTCCGAAAATCTACCAAGTTTCAATAGCGGGAATAATTCATATTTATCCAGAGTCCCAGGAAATACCACGAAAATCAGAAGTGCCCATTTAAAAGCATTTAAAACCAAGATATGGTCACTATGCCAGGGTTCTCCCAAAATAAGATTGGTTTTGAGCCACAATGCTGGCTTGGCTGCGCCCCTATGTAAAGATTTCATAGCAAGTGAAACTGATATTTAGTAATCAGTAACTTTGATAGCCAATGACATTCTTGTGAATTGCGAAACAGGCTGATCATAAATTCAGAGCGTTATCATGTTCCTCAATGAATTCAGCGCATTTCTGCAGTAGGTCTAGGCCATCTCATTTTTCATTTTAGTCATTTAGCAGATGCTCTTATCCAGAGCGATTTACAGGAATAATCAAGGGCAAACCAACAGATTTTTCACCTAGCCGGCTTGGGGATTTGAACCAGCGACCCTTCGATTACTGGCCCAACGCTCTTAACCACTAGGCTACCTGCCGCCTCATCTCGACACAGAGCGCGCTCAGGACGCACCCAGAGTAGGCAATAGCGTTGTTGAATCATACAAACTTTGTAACGGCAGTCAACCAAAAAGTAAAAAGACCAAAGTTGCTAAGCTTGTTAGATAATCTCCAAAGAATGACAGAATATCTCCTACTTGGCAAAATCAACTCATGAATAACGGGGAGAAGAGGAAATTACTTAAATATCAAGGTAACTGTTTAAAAAAAAAAAAGAGTTTGTTGATCACACATTCTCTACCGAAGCTCTCATATGGGCAGCAAAAGGAGACAGTACAGAGAAGTAGGGAAAATGTTATAGTGGTATTTTGACATGTATAGGTGTGCTTTGATAATACAACCTATGGATTACAGAATAAAGTTAGGAATTTTCATGCGAGACTGGAGTCAGGATTTTGGGTTTCAGTGGGATTAGGACTATAGGAAAATAGCCTAGGCTCTATATAAGGCTACTAACGCGAGTCAATAGATAACACACTTGATTTAGGCTACAGCATTGCATGCTAAATGTTTCTGATCAGTGATAGATGCGCAAATGAATAAATTAGCTACCACTTCTACATGTCCAGCCAGAGATCAATTAACCAAATACACCAAATGACCAAAAGTATGTGGACACCTGCTCTTTGAATATTTCATTCCAAAATCATGGGCATTAATATGAAGTTGGTCCCCCCCTTGCTGCTATAACAGTCTCCACTCTTCTGGGAAGTATTTCCAATAGATGTTGGAACATTGCTGCGGGAACTTGCTTCCATTCAGCCATAAGAGCATTAGTGATATTGGGCGATTAGGCCTGGCTCGCAGTCGACATTCCAATTCATCCCAAAGGTGTTCGATGGGGTTGAGGTCAGGGCTCTGTACAGGCCAGTCAAGTTCTTCCACACCGATCTCAACAAACCATTTCTGTATGGACCTCGCTTTGTGCACTGGGGCATTGTCATGCTGAAACAGGAAAGGGCCTTCCCCAAACTGTTGCCACAAAGTTAGAAGCACAGAATAGTTTAGAATGTCATTGCTGTAGCGTTAAAATTTCCCCGAACCATGACAAAACAGCCCCAGACCATTATTCCTCCTCCACCAAACTTTACAGTTGGCACTATGCATTCGGGCAGGTAGCATTCTCCTGGCATCCGCCAAACCCGGATTTGTCCGTCGGACTGCCAGATGGTGAAGCGTGATTCATCACACCAGAGAACGTGTTTCCACTGCTCCAGAGTCCAACGGCGGCGAGCTTTACACCACTCCAGCCGACGCTTGGCATTGCGCATGGTGAGGTTAGGCTTGTGTGCGGCTGCTCGGCCATGGAAACCCATTTCATCAAGCTCCCGACGAACAGTTCTTGTGCTGACGTTGCTTCCAAAGGCAGTTTGTAACCCGGTAGTGAGTGTTGCAACCGAGGACAGACGATTTTTATGTGTTACGCGCTTCAGCACTTGGCGGTCTCGTTTTGTGATCTTGTGTGGCCTACCATTTTACGGCTGAGCCGTTGTTGCTCCTAGACATTTCCACTTCACAATAACAGCACTTACAGTTGACCGGGCCGCTCTAGCAGGGCAGAAATTTGACGAATTGACTTGTTGGAAAGGTGGCATCCTTTGATGGTGGCACATTGAAAGTCACTGAGCTCTTCAGTAAGGCCATTCTACTGCCAATGTTTGTCTATGGAGATTGCATGGCTGTGTGCTCGATGTTATACACCTGTCAGCAACGGGTGTGGCTGAAATAGCTGAATCCATTAATTTGAAGGGGTGTCCACATACTTTTGTATATATAGTTTACAGACAGAGGTTCAGTGAAACAAAATCGGCTTTTGGCCGGGAGTAGGACAGGCTACTACGCGAGTGAAGAGCAAAATCATCTTCTGTAACAGGCTAGAAAATGTTCTGTTCAGCTAATATGTGAGAAAACTAGAATAAAATATTATCATTAGCATTCACCTCAGCTAACATTTCCCCAGCCTAATTATTACCAAATATTCAAACGGAGATTCAGCTAAAACAAAAATCTGACATTGATTTCTTTATCTAGGCGAGTCCCCCACTCTTGTCTCAAAGAATTGCGATGGTGCTGTCCCAATCAAAACGGTGTTGAAATGATAATCTAGGTGACCACACTTGACTATTGCTTTAAATTAGTGTAACGATTGGATATTACTTTGGGAGTTTCAGTATAAGCAAGGGTTTGATACAAGCCTTCAATGGCATTAAACTACTTTATTCCAATATGTTCATTATTCAGTTGATCATAACTAAGGTGAGTTTTCCTCCCTCTGTGCATTTTCTAGGCCCAACAGCTGTTACCTCGTCTCCTCACTCCGCTGCCACCCGCCTCCACCACGTCATTCTCAACACCAGTTTCAATCAATATAGCCTACTGTTTTCTAGAAATCTGAACTTTTTTTTCAGGTTCGGGCTCATTTAATTTCTGTGATGTCGGACCAGGGCTCGGGCTTCAGCTCACCGGGCTTGGGTCGGACCTGGACCGAATATTCAGTTCTGATAAACTCTAAACTGCCTTCGGGTCTCATGTGCAGTCCGGAAGTGTCAATTATGCTTGTGCTTTGAATTTATGGCGACTTATGTGTGAAGTAAATCCACTAGGCTGAAGGCTTCATGGGACAACCTGTTTGGATAATGTGCTATTTTTTTTTTATGGGCCAATCTGCTGCTGTGCATGTTGTGTATTTTGTGGAATTACATCAGTGAGACATTGGGGGAAAAGGTTGTAATTTCCCGGGTTTTGTCATTTATTTATTTTTCGGGAAGAGTGGTCCCGGGACAGTCCTGGGATCCCGATTACCGGTGTTAAGCCCTACTCAGTAATGTGCTGTATTGGTTTCGCCCCAAACATAACACTTTGTATTAAGGACAAAAAGTTAAATTGCTTTGCCACATTTTCTACAGTATTACTTTAGTGCCTTGTTGCAAACAGGATGAATGTATTGTGGAGTAACTACAATGTTGTTGATCCATCCTCAGTTTTCTCCTATCACAGCCATTAAACTCTGTAACTGTTTTAAAGTCACCATTGGCCTCATGGTGAAATCCCTGAGCGGTTTCCTTCCTATCCCGTAACTGAGTTAGGAAGGACACCTGTATCTTTGTACTGACTGGGTTTATTGATACACCATCTAAAGTGTAACTAATAACTTCACCGTGCTCAAAGGGATATTCAATATCTGCTTTTTTGTTTACCCATCTACCAATATGTGCCCTTTTTTGCAAGACATTGGAAAACCTCCCTGGTCTATGTGGTTGAATCTGTGTTTGAAATTCGTCCTTGACTGAGGGACCTTACAGATAACTGTATGTGTGGGGTACAGAGATGAGATAGTGACTCAAAAATCATGTTAAACACTATTATTGCACACAGAGTGAGTCCATGCAACTTATTGTGACTTATTCACAGGTTTACTTCTGAACTTATTTTGCCATTAAGGGGTTGAATACTTATTGACTCAAGACATTCCAGCTTTTCATTTTTTAATTAATTCGTAAACATTTCTAAAAACATAATTCCACTTTGACATTAAGGGGTAGGCCAGTGACACAAAATCTCAATTTAATCAATTTTAAATTCACGCTGTAAGACAACGAAATGTGGAAAAATACAAGGAGTGTGAATACTTTCTGAAGGCACTGTACCTTTTTGTTTTGTTCTCAAAAGTGCACCATAGCCGTGTCTCAACAAAAGCTAAAACGCCACAAACATTCCTAAACGGATTAGAATGACAGGCAAATCTCAGTTGATCTCTGTTGTTCTCCGCTTGAGTTCTACTGTCGGATCGGATTGACTCACAGACTCAACTGACAACTTTTTAACATACAGTATTTCATTTATTTTCATTGTGATTTACTCCGAATTTGTTTGGTTATTTACGAGTTGTTGGGGATTAATATATTTTTAATCCTAATAATTGGTATTGTTGTGTGGAACAAGTGTTAATGGTTTTCTGAGTGGGACTGGTTTTACACACCGCTTATTGATGAACATTGAGAGACTGAGATCAAATAGGTTCACTTGAAATATTTTTAGGCCAGAGGTAAGGGACGTTTCCTGAGGAACCTAAGTTATTATTATTTTGTGACTGTGATATTGTTTGTGCAATCATTTATTTTGGGATAATACAAAAACGCAGAAGAACACCATTGTTTTGGAGTTATTTCTTTCAATGTTACAGGTTCATGAAAAGTTTATATTCCACGACTGACTTTTCATGAGTCATTTGTATTGGTCTATACTTGATAGAGATGAGACCGAATCACAAACAAAAAGGAGAAATCAAACATCTCTCTGCTGGCACAAGCTACCTGGCACCCCCTAACTAAAACCAGTTGTGTAAAGTAACTAAGTAAAAATACTTTGAGGTACTACTTAAGTAGTCTTTTGGGGTATCTGTACTTCACTATTTATATTTTTGACAACTTTTACTCCACTACATTCCTAAAGAAAATACATTTACTTTTTACTCCATAGATTTTCCCTGACACCCAAAAGTACTCGTTACATTTCGAATGCTTAGGAGGACAAGAAAACGGTCAAATTCAAGCATTTATCAAGTGAACATTCCTGGTCATCTACTACCTCTGATCTGGCGGACTCACTAAACAAAAATGCTACGTTTGTAAATTATGTCTGAGTGTGCACCTGGCTATCCGCAAAATAAAATAAACGGTGCCGTCTGGTTTGCTTAATAAGGAATTTAAACTTATTTTGATACTTAAGTATATTTTAGCAATTACATTTACTTTCGATAATGAAGTATATTTAAAAACCAAATACTTTCAGACTTTTACTCAAGTAGTATTTTACTGGGTGACTTTCATGTATGACATTTGGGTACCACTGACTAAAACTAACCTCAAAAGTCAAGTCAAAACCGTTACAGTGTGACTTACTGTCTGAAAGGAAGGTGTCAGCGAAGTATAGCGTTCGTACAAGGCCGGTGAAGGAGTCGTCAGAGGATCGAGCCTCTATCTTTCTCTGGACGGGCGCCAACTCCATCTCAGCTAGCTCTGCCTCTAGACGAGCATTAGCCTCCTGCAACTAGAGATAGAGAAGCCCGTTTGAGATGCGCTGGGTTGGAGATGAATGCAGCAGCAGACTGCACTAAAAACGGTGTGATCATTATGAACTTTGTTCAATTAAGATTTATGCAGTCACATTTTTTTGGCCCAAAAATACATTTTTGTTGTCGTTTACCTTAGCTGCGTTGTTGACGTGGTGTTTGCGTAGGGACACTCGGCTGCGCCTGATCCTTCTGAAAGACTGACGGAGAGACTTCTTAATGCTCTTCACTCTGGACAGAGGACCTTCCATAGCCAGCTGGTCACTGGGGTTCAGAGTACACCTACAGGAGAGGGACAGGAGAGGGTTAACACACACAAACGTCTATATACCATCTCCGTTACCTTCCGTTATTTTGAAGTCATACAGGCAGAAACATGCAAACACTAAACCCCCCCCCCCACAAACACACACTTACCTGACGAGGACGTTGTTTTTCTGCTGGTAGTCGTAGAGTCCGAAGCCGTGACTGGTCCCGAATGTCACTAGTTTCCACTCAGAGTGCAGGGTGAGGGCAGTGACCACGGCCGGAGGCTGACACTGGACCAGAGCAAAGGGCTGGAAACCTGGGGGGAACATCACCGGCTCCTCCCTCACCTCCAGACGTGTATGGCCCTGATAGGGAGAGATGGTTACACAAACATTAAAGAATATTACAGAAAAGTATTGATCACTTTTCTTTATGCTCACTGAAAACCAATTCAATCAAAATTGCACTGCAGTATTTACGGAGAATCCAGTAAACACACACTCAATGTAAAGTTCTTGTTTGTTGTCGTTTACCTTCCAGCGGAAGCCCTCCTGTCCCTGTAGCAGGTCTGCTACGGTGGCCTCCACAGTCTGTTCTGCTGCCTCGTCATTCAGCTCTAACACCAGGACCTATGGAGGGGAGAGGTGAGAGAAGGACAGACCGTAACATTACATTTATTGTTTTGGACCAACAGGCAGTCTTATCTAAACACTTATATGAACCACTCAGACATTCACACCTCTCTTTCTCAGTGTGTGTGCGCCTCTGTGCCAGCCAACTAAATCAGACCACCCTCTTTTATAATGAATGACAGCTGATAATATAAAAGGGGGGAATAAGATACTTCCCACTGATGATCCAGTGCTCTATAAAGAATGAGAGATTACATTTAATTTCCACACATTCTGATTAAAGGAGGTGGTTTATTTATCACACTACATTATATAATGACTATAGGAGAGCTATGCAACCATGCAGACTGGGTCTGGAAAATATGCCGTTCACTGAATGTGTGACCATCCGTGACCCAAATACCCTCAGGAAAAGATTGTCATGGGGGACAAAGATCTATAGTGCCAAAGAACGTAAAATTAAGACCAAAACAACAGACTGGATTGCTAAATGGCATATTATTATATTATACCGGTAATGTCCAAAAATGTCCAACACAGCACTTAGGCTAACTGGCCACTAGAGGGAGTAGCGGTTGGTTTTCCACTGGTAAACTCACCTGTCCAGCGGTGCCAGCTACAGTCAGGTAGCCGCTGTATTTACACAGGTGGATCTTCTGAACGCCCAGACGAGGGTCGTCACTGTACGGGTCAAAACAACCCACCTGGGGGGAGAAGAGGGACATGTTTAATACACCGTCTCACTATTCTGATTCACTAGACACATTTTCTCACAAAACACACCTACACCTTTTCTACAGTGACTCCACTATACCTTTGTGCTCCCTGTATGTGAATATACACACATCCGAATGGTGGTAACTCTTTACATGTTATTTATACACACACAGACCTTTCTGAAAGGTGGCCACTCTCCCTCTGTGCCCTGGTTCATGTTTTCATTGGGGTCTGCGTCAGTGAGGAACACCCCTGCCGTGCTCAGCTTGTACATTGGGTACAGACACACCCCCGACGCGTCCCAGAAACGCACCGTACCGTCCTCGTGCCTGTGAGGAGGTGGAGGGAGGAGATTACATTTGTGAGGATCAACAAAATCAGGGGAACAAAAACATGACTAACTATTTGAAACCCTGTTCGCCGTCTCCACACAGCAACATTAAATGTAGATCATTAAGTTGTATTGAAATGAAGTCTCTGAAAAGAAATGAACGAGCTGTGACTGTCTACTGACCCTGTGAGCAGTAGGTCTCTCTGAGGAGGGTCTGGAGCCAGGTTCTGTCCTCCTGTCATAGGCCAAGGCTGGACGGAGGGAGAGAGAAGGGAGGGGTGCAAAAATTGGATGAATGCGAGAGAAAGAATTTAGGTCAATTCAATGTGCTCCATCAATTCAAGTTTCCAGCTCCCAGATTGTATTTTCACATGCACAAGTACAGTGAAGTGTAGCTAAATGTAGGTCATCTGTAGCTCAATTGGTAGAGCATGGCGCTTGTAACGCCAGGTTAGTGGGTTCGATCCCCGGGACCACCCATACGTAAAAATGTATGCGCACATGACTAAGTCGCTTTGGATAAAAGCGTCTGCTAAATGGCATATTATTATACACTGCTCAAAAAAATAAAGGGAACACTTAAACAACACAATGTAACTCCAAGTCAATCACACTTCTGTGAAATCAAACTGTCCACTTAGGAAGCAACACTGATTGACAATACATTTCACATGCTGTTGTGCAAATGGAATAGACAACAGGTGGAAATTATAGGCAATTAGCAAGACACCCCCAATAACGGACTGCTTTGCAGGTGGTGACCACAGACCACTTCTCAGTTCCTATGCTTCCTGGCTGATGTTTTGGTCACTTTTGAATGCTGGCGGTGCTTTCATTCTAGTGGTAGCATGAGACGGAGTCTACAACCCACACAAGTGGCTCAGGTAGTGCAGCTCATCCAGGATGGCATATCAATGCGAGCTGTGGCAAGAAGGTTTGCTGTGTCTGTCAGCGTAGTGTCCAGAGCATGGAGGCGCTACCAGGAGACAGGCCAGTACATTAGGAGACGTGGAGGAGGCCGTAGGAGGGCAACAACCCAGCAGCAGGACTGCTACCTCCGCCTTTGTGCAAAGAGGAGCAGGAGGAGCACTGCCAGAGCCCTGCAAAATGACCTCCAGCAGGCCACAAATGTGCATGTGTCTGCTCAAACGGTCAGAAACAGACTCCATGAGGGTCGTATGAGGGCCCGAAGTCCACAGGTGGGGGTTGTGCTTACAGCCCAACACCGTGCAGGACGTTTGGCATTTGCCAGAGAACACCAAGATTGGCAAATTCGCCACTGGCGCCCTGTGCTCTTCACAGATGAAAGCAGGTTCACACTGAGCACGTGACAGACGTGACAGAGTCTGGAGACGCCGTGGAGAACGTTCTGCTGCCTGCAACATCCTCCAGCATGACCGGTTTGGCGGTGGGTCAGTCATGGTGTGGGGTGGCATTTCTTTGGGGGGCCGCACAGCCCTCCATGTGCTCGCCAGAGGTAGCCTGACTGCATTTAGGTACCGAGATGAGATCCTCAGACCCCTTGTGAGACCATATGCTGGTGCGGTTGGCCCTGGGTTCCTCCTAATGCAAGACAATGCTAGACCTCATGTGGCTGGAGTGTGTCAGCAGTTCCTGCAAGAGGAAGGCATTGATGCTATGGACTGGCCCGCCCGTTCCCCAGACCTGAATCCAATTGAGCACATCTGGGACATCATGGTTCGCTCCATCCACCAACGCCACGTTGCACCACAGACTGTCCAGGAGTTGGCAGATGCTTTAGTCCAGGTCTGGGAGGAGATCCCTCAGGAGACCATCCACCACCTCATCAGGAGCATGCCCAGGCGTTGTAGGGAGGTCATACAGGCACGTGGAGGCCACACACACTAATGAGCCTCATTTTGACTTGTTTTAAGGACATTAAATCAAAGTTGTATCAGCCTGTAGTGTGGTTTTCCACTTTAATTTTGAGGGTGACTCCAAATCCAGACCTCCATGGGTTGATACATTTGATTTCCATTGATAATTTGTGTGTGATTTTGTTGTCAGCACATTCAACTATGTAAAGAAAAAAGTATTTAATAAGATTATTTCATTCATTCAGATCTAGGATGTGTTATTTTAGTGTTCCCTTTATTTTTTTGAGCAGTGTATTATTATAAATGCCTTTCTTGCAAGCGCTTTTCCAACAATGCAGTAATCAATATCAGTAGTACTATAAAATAAAGTAATGTAGAAGAAAAACACACCAGAAATAGAAATAAGAACACAAAGCAGGCTAGCTATATACAGGGTCAGTGCCAATACCATATTTACAATGTGCAGGGATACTGGAGTGGTAGGGTTATATATGTATACGGGTTAGGTGACTAGGCATCAGGATATACAGTATGATAAACAGAGTAGCAGAAGCTATATGATGACTATGTGAGTGTGTGTGTGAGCAAATTAAGTATGTGTGTGAGTGAGCGTAGAGTCATGTGCATGTGCATAGAGTCAGTGCAAACATTTTTATAAAATAGAAGGGTCCATGCAGATCGTCCATGTAGCCATTTTGTTAGTTATTTAGCAGTCTTATGGCTTGGGGCCTGTTGGCAGGGGCATGTTGGTGGCAGACGTGTTGCTCTGGTACCGCTTGCCATGCAGAAACAGAGAGAACAGTCTATGGCTTGAGTGGCTGGAGTCTTGAACAATTTTCAGGCCTTCCTTTCACACCACCTGATATAGAGGTCCTGGATGGCAGGGAGCTCGGCCCCAGTGATGTACTGGTCTGTCCGCACCACCCTCTGCGGCACCATGCGATTGAGGGCGGTGCAGTTGCCATACCAAACAGTGATGCAGCCAGTCAAGATGCTCTCAATGGTGCTACTGTATAACGATTTGAGGGATGTCGCGCCTTCTTCACGACTGTGTGCAGACCATTTTAAGTCCTTAGTGATTTGGACACAGAGGAACTTGAAGCTCTCGACCCGCTTTAATGCAGCCCCATCGATATGGATGGGGGTGTGCTCGACCCCTCGTTTCCCGTAGTCCACGATCAGCTCCTTGGTCTAATGACATTGAGGGAAAGGTTGTTGTCCTGGCACCACATTGCCAGGTCACTGACCTCGTCCCTTTAGGCCAGGGTTCCCCAACTGGCGGCAGTGGTTTTATTGTAGGACATAAAAGACCGTAAAGAAACACCAGAAAATCAGCTCCAAGTGATTTCAATTTAAGAAATCCGTTCCCAAATATTCCCACGCATAATAGAGAGACACGTGATCATATACAAATGTAAGCAAGGTTTGAAATGATTATGTTTTAGTCAAACATATCTGTTCGGGCTTCTTGCGGTCAATTTGCAGTCTACAAATTATTTGTGATTGTTTTCAGGCCTCCCTGACCATCCGCTGAAGAACAAATTGGCCCGCGGCTAACTGTAGTTGATCAATCAATCAATCAATTTTATTTTATATAGCCCTTCTTACATCAGCTAATATCTCGAAGTGCTGTACAGAAACCCAGCCTAAAACCCCAAACAGCTAGTAATGCAGGTGTAGAAGCACGGTGGCTAGGAAAAACTCCCTAGAAAGGCAAAACCTAGGAAGAAACCTAGAGAGGAACCAGGCTATGAGGGGTGGCCAGTCCTCTTCTGGCTGTGCCGGGTGGAGATTATAACAGAACCATGCCAAGATGTTCAAAAATGTTCATAAGTGACAAGCATGGTCAAATAATAATCAGGAATAAATCTCAGTTGGCTTTTCATAGCCGATCATTAGAGTTTAAAACAGCAGGTCTGGGACAGGTAGGGGTTCCATAACCGCAGGCAGAACAGTTTAAACTGGAATAGCAGCAAGGCCAGGCGGACTGGGGACAGCAAGGAGTCACCACGGCCGGTAGTCCCGACGTATGGTCCTAGGGCTCAGGTCTCTCAGTTGGCTTTTCATAGCCGATCATTTAGAGTTGAAAACAGCAGGTCTGGGACAGGTAGGGGTTTCGTAGCCGCAGGCAGAACAGTTGAAACTGGAATAGCAGCAAGGCCAGGCGGACTGGGGACAGCAAGGTGTCATCATGCCCGGTAGTCCTGACGTATGGTCCTAGGGCTCAGGTTCTCAGAGAGAAAGAGAGAATGAGAGAATTAGAGAGAGCATACTTAAATTCACACAGGACACTGGATAAGACAGGAGAAGTACTCCAGGTATAACCAACTAACCCCAGCCCCCGACACATAAACTACTGCAGCATAAATACTGGAGGCTGAGACAGGAGCGGTCCGGAGACACTGTGGCCCCATCCGAAGAAACCCCGGACAGGGCCAAACAGGAAGGATATAACCCCACCCACTCCGCCAAAGCACAGCCCCCGCACCACTAGAGGGATATCCCCAACCACCAACTTACAATCCTGAGACAAGGCCGAGTATAGCCCACAGAGGTCTCCACCACAGCACAAACCAAGGGGGGCGCCAACCCAGACAGGAAGATCACGTCAGTAACTCAACCCACTCAAGTGACGCACCCCTCCCAGGGACGGCATGAAAGAGCACCAGCAAGCCAGTGACTCAGCCCCTGCAACAGGGTTAGAGGCAGAGAACCCCAGTGGAGAGGGGAACCGGCCCGGCAGAGACAGCAAGGGCTGTTCGTTGCTCCAGCCTTTCCGTTCACCTTCACACTCCTGGGCCAGACTACACTCAATCATATGACCTACTGAAGAGATAAGTCTTCAGTAAAGACTTAAAGGTTGAGACCGAGTCTGCGTCTCTCACATGGGTAGGCAAACTGTTCCATAAAAATGGAGATCTATAGGAGAAAGCCCTGCCTCCCGCTGTTTGCTTAGAAATTCTAGGGACAATTAGGAGGCCTGCGTCTTGTGACCGTAGCGTACGTATTGGTATGTACGGCAGGACCAACTCGGAAAGATAGGTAGGAGCAAGCCCATGTAACGCTTTATAGGTTAACAGTAAAACCTTGAAATCAGCCCTTGCCTTAACAGGAAGCCAGTGTAGGGAAGCTAGCACTGGAGTAATATGATCAAATTTCTTGGTTCTAGTCAGGATTCTAGCAGCCGTATTTAGCACTAACTGAAGTTTATTTAGTGCTTTATCCGGGTAGCCGGAAAATAGAGCATTGCAGTAGTCTAACCTAGAAGTAACAAATGCATGGATTAATTTTTCTGCATCATTTTTGGACAGAAAATTTCTGATTTTTGCAATGTTACGTAGATGGAAAAAAGCTGTCCTTGAAACAGTCTTGATATGTTCGTCAAAAGAGAGATCAGGGTCAAGAGTAACACCGAGGTCCTTCACAGTTTTATTTGAGACGACTTTACAACCATCTAGATGAATTGTCAGATTTAACAGAAGATCTCTTTGTTTCTTGGGACCTAGAACAAGCATCTCTGTTTTGTCCGAGTTTAAAAGTAAAAAAGTTTTCAGCCATCCACTTCCTTATGTCTGAAACACAGGCTTCTAGCGAGGGCAATTTTGGGGCTTCACCATGTTTCATTGAAATGTACAGCTGTGTGTCATCCGCATAGCAGTGAAAGTTAACATTATGTTTTCGAATAACATCCCCAAGAGGTAAAATATATAGTGAAAACAATAGTGGTCCTAAAACGGAACCTTGAGGAACACCGAAATGTACAGTTGATTTGTCGGAGGACAGACCATTCACAGAGACAAACTGATATCTTTCCGACAGGTAGGATCTAAACCAGGCCAGAACTTGTCCGTGTAGACCAATTTGGGTTTCCAGTCTCTCCAAAAGAATGTGGTGATCGATGGTGTCAAAGGCAGCACTAAGGTCTAGTAGCACGAGGACAGATGCAGAGCCTCGGTCTGACGCCATTAAAAGGTCATTTACCACCTTCACAAGTGCAGTCTCAGTGCTATGATGGGGTCTAAAACCAGACTGAAGCATTTCGTATACATTGTTTGTCTTCAGAAAGGCAGTGAGTTGCTGCGCAACAGCTTTTTCTAAAATTTTTGAGAGGAATGGAAGATTCGATATAGGCCGATAGTTTTTTATATTTTCCGGGTCAAGGTTTGGCTTTTTCAAGAGAGGCTTTATCACTGCCACTTTTAGTGAGTTTGGTACACATCCGGTGGATAGAGAGCTGTTTATTATGTTCAACATAGGAGGGCCAAGCACAGGAAGCAGCTCCTTCAGCAGTTTAGTAGGAATAGGATCCAGTATGCAGCTTGAAGGTTTAGAGGCCATGATTATTTTCATCATTGTGTCAAGAGATATAGTACTAAAACACTTAAGTGTCTCTCCCGATCCCAGGCCCTCGCAGAGCTGTGCAGATCCAGGACAGCTAAGCCCTGGAGGAATACGCAGATTCAAAGAGGAGTCCGTAATTTGCTTTCTAATGGTCATGATCTTTTCCTCAAAGAAGTTCATGAATTTATCACTGCTGAAGTGAAAACCATCCTCTCTTGGGGAATGCTGCTTTTTAGTTAGCTTTGCAACAGTATCAAAAAGAAATTTTGGATTGTTCTTATTTTCCTCGATTAATTTGGAAAAGTAGGATGATCGAGCAGCAGTGAGGGCTCTTCGGTACTGCACGGTACTGTCTTTCCAAGCTAGTCGGAAGACTTCCAGTTTGGTGTGGCGCCATTTCCGTTCCAATTTCCTGGAAGCTTGCTTCAAAGCTCGGGTATTTTCTGTATACCAGGGAGCTAGTTTCTTATGACAAATGTTTTTCGTTTTTAGGGGTGCAACTGCATCTAGGGTATTGCACAAGGTTAAATTGAGTTCCTCAGTTAAGTGGTTAACTGATTTTTGTCCTCTGACGTCCTTGGGTAGGCAGAAGGAGTCTGGAAGGGCATCAATGAATTTTTGTGTTGTCTGAGAATTTATAGCACGACTTTTGATGCTCCTTGGTTGGGGTCTGAGCAGATTATTTGTTGCGATTGCAAACGTAATAAAATGGTGGTCCGATAGTCCAGGATTTTGTGGAAAAACATTAAGATCTACAACATTTATTCCATGGGACAAAACTAGGTCCAGAGTATGACTGTGGCAGTGAGTAGGTCCAGAGACATGTTGGACAAAACCCACTGAGTCGATAATGGCTCCGAAAGACTTTTGGAGTGGGTCTGTGGACTTCTCCATGTGAATATTAAAATCACCAAAAATTAGAATATGATCTGCTATGACTACAAGGTCTGATAGGAATTCAGGAAACTCAGAGAGGAACGCTGTATATGGCCCAGGAGGCCTGTAAACAGTAGCTATAAAAAGTGATTGAGTAGGCTGCATAGATTTCATGACTAGAAGCTCGAAAGATGAAAACGTCATTTTTTTTTTTGTAAATTGAAATTTGCTATCGTAAATGTTAGCAACACCTCCGCCTTTGCGGGATGCACGGGAATATGGTCACTAGTGTAACCAGGAGGTGAGGCCTCATTTAACACAGCAAATTCATCAGGCTTAAGCCATGTTTCAGTCAGGCCAATCACATCAAGATTATGATCAGTGATTAGTTCATTGACTATGACTGCCTTTGAAGTGAGGGATCTAACATTAAGTAACCCTATTTTGAGATGTGAGGTATCACGATCTCTTTCAATAATGGCAGGAATGGAGGAGGTCTTTATCCTAATAAGATTGCTAGGGTGAACACCACCATGTTTAGTTTTGCCCAACCTAGGTCGAGGCACAGACACAGTCTCAATGGGTATGGCTGAGCTGACTACACTGACTATGCTATTGGCAGACTCCACTAAGCTGGCAGGTTGGCTAACAGCCTGCTGCCTGGCCTGCACCCTATTTCACTGTGGGGCTAGAGGAGTTAGAGCCCTATCTATGTTGGTAGATAAGAGGAGAGCACCCCTCCAGTTAGGATGGAGTCCGTCACTCCTCAGCAGGTCAGGCTTGATCCTGTTTGTGGGTGAGTCCCAGAAAGAGGGCCAATTATCCACAAATGTTATCTTTTGGGAGGGGCAGAAAACAGTTTTCAACCAGCGATTGAGTGCTGAGACTCTGCTGTAGAGCTCGTCACTTCCCCTAACTGGGAGGGGGCCAGAGACAATTACTCGATGCCGACACATCTTTCTAGCTGATTTACACGCTGAGGCTATGTTGCACTTGGTGACCTCTGACTGTTTCATCCTAACATCGTTGGTGCCGACGTGGATAACAATATCTCTATACTCTCTACACTCGCCAGTTTTAGCTTTAGCCAGCACCATCTTTAGATTAGCCTTAACGTCGGTAGCCCTGCCCCCTGGTAAACAGTGTATGATCGCTGGGTGATTCGTTTTAAGTCTAATACTGCGGGTAATGGAGTCGCCAATGACTAGGGTTTTCAATTTGTCAGAGCTAATGGTGGGAGCCTTCGGAGTCTCAGACCCCGTAACGGGAGGAGTAGAGACTAGAGAAGACTCAGACTCAGACTCCGACTCGCTACATAATGGGGAAAACCGGTTGAAGGTTTCTGTCGGCTGAATGAGCGACACCGGTTGAGCATTCCAACAGTATTTCCCTCCAGAAGCCATGAGAAAGTTGTCCGGCTGCGGGGACTGTGCGGGGGGATTTATACTAACATTACTGTCTGTACTTACTGGTGGCACAGACGCTGTTTCTTCCTTTCCTACACTGATATTACCCTTGCCTAACGATTGCGTCTGAAGCTGGGCTTGTAGCACAGCTATTCTCGCCGTAAGGCGAGAATTCTCCTGTATATTATGAGTACAGCGACTGCAATTAAAAGACATCATGTTAATGTTACTACTTAGCTTCGGCTGTTGAAGATGTTGATGAACCATGTCCAGATAAAGCGTCCGGAGTGAAAAAGTTGAATAAGGGAAAAAAGTTGCGATGGAAAAAAGGAAAATAACGTAAAGTTGGCAGCTAAAACGCACAGGAAAATGACTCTTCTGTCTCGGGATAAACGTCCGGGGTGAAAAAGTTTAACGAAAAAAGATGAGTGAGGACAAAACTAAAAAGTTCATTGATTCCTTCTGTAGGCTGTCTCATCGTCGCCAGTGATCAGGCCTACCACCGTTGCGTCGTCAGCTAACTTAATTGTGTTGGTGTCGTGCATGGCCACACAGTCGTGGGTGAACAGGGATTACAGAAGGGGACTAAGCACTGTGGGGCCCCCGTGTTGAGGGTCAGCGTGGTGGAGCTGATGTTGTCTACCCTCACCACCTTGGGTCAGCCTGTCAGGAAGTCCAGGATACAGTTGCAGAGGGAGGTGTTCAGACCCAGGATCCTAAGCTTGGTGACGAGCTTGGAGGAGACAATGGTGTTGAACGCTGAGCTGTAGTCAATGAACAGCCTTCTCACATAGGTATTCCTCTTATCTAGGTGGGTGAGGGCAGTGTGGAGTGCAATTTTGAGTGTGTGTGGTGCAGGAACTTGCTTGAGCAGTGTGTGTCACCTACCTTCTTAGAGTAGTGTGTGTTCTGCAATGCTCCGGCAGACAGGACCCTCTCCCACAGCTTCAGGGGTATAGCAGAGACATGGTGTGAGCAGGTGATGGCAGAGCAGTGGAGAGGCACCAGGTACGGAGTCTGGATGACTGGCCACCCTTCAGTCTGGAGATCTATCACTACCAACTCCTCTTCTACTAAGACCACCAACGCATTGGGTTCGCCTGGACAGAACGAGAGGGGTTAGACTGCGTGTGTGTTTCTGAACCGGTGTGTGTTTCTGAACCTGTGTGTGCACGTATCCCCCTGCCTTTCTACCTGTATGATCTGGACCGTCTCTGATGACAAAGAAGTCGATGATTCTGGAGGTGAAGTCCAGAGCCACGTGTGTTTTACTGTGGATCACACTGATACAGTGTCTGTCTCCGTAGCTGGCCCTGGGCATGCCACCACTGAAGAACAGGAACGGAGGCCTGGATATAGACATACAGGAAAAGGAGAGCCAGGTTAGAAGACATTTGCAGATGGGTTCATGTGTAACAATGGAGAAATGTGGGTTGACAGAGCAGGACGAGAAAAAGAGAGTCACTCACCCCTGTTCTGTCAGCAGTTGGATGATTTTAGAGATGGCCTTACAGGGGAAGTGGCCTACACAGAGGAGAGAGAAATCATCAAATCCATTGATCAATCATCAATTAACCTACTCAGCATTCAATCAATAACATTATCCCAGTCGCTGTGTTTTGTCAGCTTCCACAGAGAGAAACGTGCTGTTGACTTTTTGGGGGTCCTCACCGTACGGTACTTCGGACATCTCCTGCTCGCTCTGTGGGTCATCCCCAGCCACCTTCCAGCGGCAGTAGCTGCCATCGCTATGGGAACTGAGAACATGGCCGCCGTCCTCCGTCCACCACACGCTCTCCAGTTGCTATGGACGCACAACCAAACAAGGAGTCAAGATCAGAGCCCTCGACATCCAGACACCAACACACAGACACACACACTGTATACCTGTGTAGCAGGGATGTGTTTGACGGCTGATTGGCTGTCCAGGTCCCAGATGACCATGAGGCCTCGTCCGTAGCCAATCAGAACCTGGCGTGGGTTGACGGGATTCTCCTGTAAGGACTCGACATGCTCCAGGCTCCTACGACCTCCATACTCCTCTGGTACACTACAGAATGAGGGGGTACTGTTTTAGCATAATTATCGATCAAATACGTTTGTGTGTGTGTGGGAAGCATTTTAACATGAATCAATAGTTGTTTCCATCTGTTTAGGATAACAATATTTCCAATTTAGTAACTCAATGAAAGGAAGTGTGTGTGGTGTGTGTACCTGTTGGTGACTTTCTCCAGGCTGATGTTCCTCTCCTCTAGTTCTCTGAAGCCTGGTACCTTCACTATGAACACGTGTCCTCCCTCTGTTCCTAGCAACAACAGGTCCCCAGAAGAGTGGGCTAGCACCGCTGTTACACAAGTTACACTGGGGGGAGCACTGATTGAGGGAACGAGAAAGCGGTAAATAGAGAGAAAGATGGGATAAAGTTAACAGGTTGAATCTGGCAGACAGAAAAATAACATTCAAGGTGCATACGTGTTTGCCATTGAATGTGTGCATGTCACCATAGAAATAGAATCCCACTATAGTTCTGTGCATGTCACACAGTGCGTCTCTTACCATGGCACTCCAATGAGTGCGAGTGTGTGAGGAAAATAGAAAGAAAGAAAGCTTGAGAAGGGGTAGGAGAGAAGTTGGGAGGTGGTGGGGTGTAGTGTGTGTGTCTCTCACCCCGGGGGTCCAGTGAGTGTGAAGCGTCCTATCTCCAGCAGCTCAGAGACGCCATGGTGAGCTCTGAGGGTCCACATGTGGAGACTGTTGTCATCCAACAGAGTCACCAGCTCCACCTGTTCAATACAGAGCAACCAGATGTTAAAAGGACATTAGGAGGACATAAGGACGTTAGGAACACGTTATTGGGATGTTATGAGACTGTCAGGAGGACGTTTTGGGGCAATTAGGAGGATGTTTTTGGGACGTTAGCCACAGCTTTACTACTAACATTTCCAGCAATGATCAGATCCACATATTGGATTCTAGGGCTGGGCGGTATAGCGTATTTTATGATATACCAGTATTGATGCACGGACCGGTTTGGGTTTTGATGTTACTTTCTATAACAGTATTTGAATGTTTGGTTTGTTAAATGTGATACGCCGTGTGTAACGTCCATTTTTATAGTTTACTCCGCTACTTGAGTCATCTCTCTCCACTCTCTCTCCATGTCGCTTTCCACACAGAACTAGCACCGTCCCGTCACTCAAGGAGCACATTTGCTGTTTCTCGACCACGACAGACTTGCATTCAGTCTGCATGGTTAATGCAGCACATGCAACAATGTTGACAACGATGCTGTTTTCACTTTGCTTTTTAATATAAATACACTAACGTTCTATAATTACACTATTAGCTTGTGTTTCTTACATCTGCAAAAGGCTGGTTTGTCTTTTCTTAGCAAGTTGGGCCTAAATCCTGTTAGCCGCAAATGCTAATCGCTAGTTAGCTGGCTAGCTAGCAAATAAATGTACTGAGTCGGAGCAAACGTAACTAGCTATACAGCTTGACAATACCAGTGATGGTGTTGACCTAAATCAGTATGTTGTTTGTGCAACAGTATCTTCTAAATCAAAGAGGAATATGCGAAGCATGAATATGTTAGCTACATGAAGTTCCTAAGAGAAAACATTCAATGTAGCTAAAGATTATAGCGTCCCCTAGGAAACACTTAGGTTCCTACCCGGTCACAATAACTCCTCCTGGCATTTTAATTCGTTGTCATGTCAAACACTGTATTCAAAGTGCCCACTATTACATTCTAACTATAGAATTACAATAATCATTCAATTTCCATGATTCCAACAGTTCACCCAAGTGTTTTGCGCTAAATCGCAATTGCAGCATTTAGTTAAAAATAAGGCATAGATTGTTTTCCCATATCATGCAGCCTTACGTGGCAGTATGGAAATGACCTCAAATTAGTGCAGGAAATGCAGAAATGTATGGAAATTATTTTAGGTTGAAGTTGAATTGAACAGTATAAAACAAATCAGAATGGAGAAAGCCCCATTGAAATCACTTGTATGTGTTGCCACCGTAGGGTAACGCACTACTCATAAAGCAAATTTAGAAATGGTATTATTCCAAAACATTAAATTCAGTCATAAAAAAAATATATATATATGAGATATATTTTGGCCATATCGTCCTGCCCGATTTAAGAAGATCATTTCAGTAGCAGGTGTGAATGGCGCATGTGATAAGGTGCTGCCACCGTGTGTGTGTTGAGTAGCCACTCACCTGGTGTGGTAGGAAGTGGACCTGTGTGACGGCAGCGTTCTCATCGTGTAGACCCATGAACTCTACACCTGGGCCACCATAACTGACCACAGGTTAAAGAATACACACACACAGCATGGCGCACCAACACACACACTTACTGTGTACACACATGCGCAGCAAATACAGACACACACACAATGCATGATGTACACAGAGCCCCCCCCCACCAATTCATAGACATACAGGTTCTTATTTTTCTACTGTACTGAAAGGGTCCACATGCATCTATAGAAATAAGAGATGTTCTGTTCTGTCTTTCTTTGTGTCTTATTACACTGCCCTGCCCTTGGCTAATAATACTTTTATTCATAGAATTTCCTTCTTGTGTTATCAAAAGAACAATTTCCCCTATTGTGTGAATTAATTCTAATGACAGAGACAAGGGTCTTCATAGTGACGGAGTGAATGGGGAGTGTACTGACTGGTTCCACACTGTCAAAGAGCACGATTGTGTAAGATGAATCAAACACACACTATAACAGAGATACACAGACACACCAACTGTGTCCGTCTGGTACAGCCAGAGTTGAGCAATACCCTGGGAATATAAGATAACTACACACTAACCACAGACAGCTAAAGCAGAGGGCAACTCTGAGACAAACTTGTTCAAACGTGTTAACACTTAAATCCTGCACTCCTACACAACCAGACAGACCTCTCCCTCTGTGTCTATTGAAGGATACAGTTTGATGGCTCCGGAGCGTGTGCCGATGGCCAGGAGCTGTAGACTGGGGCTGAAGCCCAGAGCACTGGGCTGGTGAGGAAAACCATGCTCCACCGTCTGAGTGAGAGAGGGAGAATTATAGAAACTGGCAGGACAAATCCCCTGAAAATTGTCTGGAATTGGGATCATTGCCTTACTGTAGAGATTAGATATCAAAGCCTTGTCAGATCAGACTGACTGTCACTGCTCTTACCTTGTTGAACCCGTAGAGCTCCTGTTTGATCCGGTCTCTCTGGGACTCCTGGCCAGGTCTCCTAAACCTCTTCATCCTCTCTGGAGCCTGAGGAGCACACAGGCCCAACCGCTACACCTCTACAGAGAGAGACAGTGGTAGATAGGAGATTAATGAAGTAGGTGGGGAAAGGGCAATAGCCTAGCAGACGACAAGTCTTCACTCCTCTTTTCCTCTCTGTCATTCAACTATCTGAAGAACGTGGGTGTGGAGGTGGTGAAGAGAAAGAGATCATAAAACTTCCTGGAGCAAAACAAAGGAGGAAGAGAGATAGTGAAGATACTCACAGCTGGAGCAGGAAACTAAATCAGGGCTCCAGCAAAAACTCAGCTCAGGTGGTGTGTTGGCCACTGACAGAGACAGGGAGATGAGAGAAAGGAATTCCAGAGAAGAGGCCTACTCCTCTTCTCTTTCTTGTCTGTGGTCAACACACACACACACAGACAGCCTGAGGGGGCGGGGCTCATCTCAGACAACAGCTAGGAGTTGGTCACAGGAGCATCAACTAAAAAAGACCATTGTCCTATTTTTTTTTATTTAACCTTTATTTTAACTAGGCAAGTCAGTTAAGAACAAATTCTTATTTACAATGACTACCTACTACTACACACACTGATGAAAACACCTGTCACACAGACAAGCCGTTTCCAAATAGGCCCTTCAGAGAGAAAGAAGGGTCTGCTTTTCATTCTTTCCTTTATCAATAACGTTTGCGGAACGTTTAGGGCATAACGAACTATGACCCGATCACAACCTTTAAAAAAAAACAACCCTCTCCTCTCTTTTCCAGATGCTTTAAAACCCCTGGACTCTGGCTTTCATTTCACGTTCATTTTACTAAGAGGAAGGAAGAGTAGTGGACAGCTTTCTCTTAATCTCTACACATACCAATACATTCGCTAAGCCCATCACGTGAAGGAGAGGTTATAGCCACAGGTTGGTTAGACCATAAATGTCAGTGGTCTAAGCCTCAGTCTACTCTGATTGAACTCAACCCTCAACCTCAAAGCTGTGTCTCCCTGGGTGATGACAAAAATGTCCCCCTCAAAAGACCCACAGAAAACCCTCCACAAAAAGAACAGGCCAGTGTTTCAGGCCTGTAAAATCAGCAAGTAAAAAAAAAAAAGAAAAACAATGATTTCATAAAAATTACAAATGATAATATTGTAAACCGGAACTAAGCTACGAGACCGTATTTTCCGTCTTGGCCGACTCCGTCTTGTCATTTGTATCGAGACAGAGAGACATACTAACTGTAGGTCGCTCTGGATAAGAGCATCTGCTAAATGACTAAAATGTAAAATATTATTGCCCTGATATCAGCGGCAAGACGCCGTTAGTCATTAGGCGTGAGGGATTACGGGATAGTGGAGGACTGACTCACACCCTCACTAAGTAAACTTCCTTGTTTGGATCCTGCAGACTAAGGGAGTGGGATGAAGTTGCATGCTTCAGGATTTGGGGAGGGTAGGCGTAAATATACTTTTTTTTTGTATAGAAGAGAGTTCCAAACATGGTTTTTCGTCAATCATGCATTGGCGACATTAATTCCATGTTAAATGTGTGTCATATTAGGACCACGCACAGTCTAGTACCCATTATGTTCCTCGGAGTCCTCCAACGTAGACCAAAGGGTCCAGCAGAGCAGAAAGAAGCAGCTCAGTGCTCTAAGCCTGCTAACAAAGGCTGGGTGGGAGGTCCTCTTTAGTGCTTAACACACAGAATGTCATCCTAGGGAAGGACAAGAATGTGCTCTGCTGATGGAAACTGAGGGTAGCTTGAAGGAGGAACACACACACACAATACACACTCAGGCACACCCCAGTATGGAAAAGTAGGACCTTGGTTTCGTCATATGATGACTACCTATGGCAGTGCTCAATGTAAACACAGACCCAAGGAGGCCAGAGCCTACATCACTACTGAAACAATCAGACAACATGGTGATTAATTGTAGGATTTCAACCAGTGTGACAGTTAGGCAAGGCCTACCCAGTGATTATGCATCCCATAAAACCTCACTATCAGAACAGAGTAGCGTTTAGAACTGTCGATTCAAACAGCAAGTTCCACCTCTTTCTGTTGCTTCATTGTGGCTCGCTCTTTTCTTCAGAGTACAGAAGGATGGGAAAATGGAGAAAACTGAAAATGAGTGAATTATTCAAGGCTACAGTACAGTTAGACCGGTTTGGTGCCGGGAAATCATGTGCACATGACATGACATATCCTACATTTCCATTCATAACACCCTGTGGACAGTATTCTGGCAGTAAGGCTTAGGGGAAGTCCCCAAACGGAAGGGATTTGTTTGTTACTTGGAAAAACAATGCTATGCAGTGGTCAGTGACACAGAAACTAAGTGGCAAACATCCACAGTTTCAGTGAGTGGACAGTATAGCCATTCTGTTACAGTAAATGAGTGATATCAGACATGGATTTTCCCAGGAATTCCAGTTGGACAGAGCAGGGCAATGACCTTGTGTTGAGAAATAGTTAGACAGATACCCACCTCACACAGCAATTCTCCCAGCAAGGGCCGTTAACAGTGTTTAGAAACTTGGTCAAGGATTTACAAGACAATTACGTTTTATTGATATTGGTGTGAATTATTACCTGGCCTCGCTTTTATACAACACTGATGTCATTCCTGATGACAAAGATCAAACAAACTGAATGAGAGCAGCATTGTTTTAAGAAAGTGGCGGCTAGCCTATATACAGGTGGTATGGCTGCATTTTATGAAATAATATTCAATTCTTCGGATATGTTTGGCTACGGAGGAATCACACCCACTCCCGGTTCGTTCGCAACACTCAACTGTGACATCATCAAATTCCAAGCATTCTACCAACTCAAACCATCAGAGAGGTGAGAGGGATGTCAGAGGGAAGAAAATACACACAAACGTGCCTGGACAGGGCATCAACACAGACGTAAACTAGGCTTAGTAACTTACTTCTGCTAGAGCTACAGCGCTTAAAGTAGCCATCAGTGAAAATTTCACTTTTAATAGTTCATATTCTGTTAGGCCAACTCGTCCCCAAATACAGTTGTTGACTCATTCTATACTCATATTTGTGGACAAACCATAAATTGTAGGGCTGGGAATTGCCAGAGACCTCACGGTACTATCATGATACTTAGGATAGGTGCCGATATGATATGTATCGCGATTCTATATGTATTGCGATCCGATGTTTCAAATATATTGCTCACCATATGTCTGCTGCAGAGAGACAAGAGAGAGCCATGAGAAAACAAGTTTTGATCAGTCATGGAAATAAAAGTACTGAAAACAATGGCTCCATATTTAAAAAGAAAATCGAGAACAAGCTATGAAGAAAAAATTGTTTTGGTGCAGGTACAGCCAACTAGTGCAAAAATATAGCGATATTGTCGATACACCGTAAAAAAGAATATCCCGATATGCCACTACAGTGAGGGGGAAAAGTATTAGATCCCCTGCTGATTTTGTACGTTTGCCCACTGACAAAGAAATTATCAGTCTATAATTTTAAAATGGTAGGTTTATTTGAACAGTGAAAGACAGAATAACAACAACAACAAATAACGCACGTCAAAAATGTTATAAATTGCTTAGCATTTTAATGAGGGAAATAAGTATTTTACCCCCTCTCAATCAGAAAGATTTCTGGCTCCCAGGTATCCTTTATACAGGTAACCAGCTGAGATTAGGAGCACACTCTTAGAGGGAGTACTCCTAATCTCAGCTTGTTACCTGTATAAAAGACACCTGTCCACAGAAGCAATCAATCAGATTCCAAACTCTCCACCATGGCCAAGACCAAAGAGCTCTCCAAGGATGTCAGGGACAAGATTGTAGACCTACACAAGGCTGGAATGGGCTACAAGACCATCGCCAAGCAGCTTGGTGAGAAGGTGACAACAGTTGGTGCGATTATTCACAAATGGAAGAAACACAAAATAACTATCAGTCTCCCTCGGTGGGGCTCCATGCAAGAACTCACCTCGTGGAGTTGCAATGATCATGAGAACGGTGAGGAATCAGCCCAGAACTACACGGGAGGATCTTGTCAATGATCTCAAGGTAGCTGGGACCATAGTCACCAAGAAAACAATTGGTAACACACTACGCCGTGAAGGACTGAAATCCTGCAGCGCCCGCAAGGTCCCCCTGCTCAAGAAAGCACATATACAGGCCCGTCTGAAGTTTGCCAATGAACATCTGAATGATTCAGATGAGAACTGGGTGAAAGTGTTGTGGTCAGATGAGACCAAAATCGAGCTCTTTGGCATCAACTCAACGTGTTTGGAGGAGGAGGAATGCTGCATATGACCCCAAGAACACCATCCCCACCGTCAAACATGGAGGTGGAAACATTATGCTTTGGGGGTGTTTTTCTGCTAAGGGGACAGGACAACTTCACCGCATTAAAAGGGACGATGGACGGGGCCATGTACCTTCAAATCTTAGGTGAGAACCTCCTTCCCTCAGCCAGGGCATTGAAAATGGGTCGTGGATGGGTATTCCAGCATGACAATGACCCAAAACACACAGCCAAGGCAACAAAGGAGTGGCTCAAGAAGAAGCACATTAAGGTCCTGGAGTGGCCTAGCCAGTCTCCAGACCTTAATCCCATAGAAAATCTGTGGAGGGAGCTGAAGGTTCGCGTTGCCAAACGTCAGCCTCTAAACCTTAATGACTTGGAGAAGATCTGCAAAGAGGAGTGGGACAAAATCCCTCCTGAGATGTGTGCAAACCTGGTGGCCAACTACAAGAAACGTCTGACCTCTGTGATTGCCAACAAGGGTTTTGCCACCAAGTACTAAATCATGTTTTGCAGAGGGGTCAAATACTAATTTCCCTCATTAAAATGCAAATCAATTTATAAAATTTTTGACGTGCGTTTTTTTGTTGCTATTCTGTCTCTCACTGTTCAAATAAACCTACCATTAAAATTATAGACTGATCATGTCTTTGTCAGTGGGCAAACGTACAAAATCAGCAGGGGATCAAATACTTTTTTCCCCTCACTGTATCAATTTCCCCCCCCATGACCAATCAGTGGTCTACGCGCATGAATATAATTTTATGACCGGTATACACGCACACCATTCTGTTGTTGGGGGATTGCTCACACCATTCCAACACAGAAAAGCTGCTTTAACATATTTAATTATCATTTTTTTTAAGGAAAACTATTTCACTCATATTGTAATTAATATTAGGTCATATTTCATAGAAATCTGGAAACACTGGACAGTTACTTTAAGCCCCATCTTTAAACAACATAGCTAGCATTGTAATTCAGACCGAGTGGCCAGGAAGAATGCCTGGCATCTGAAATATTCTACTTATGTTCTTATGCAATCGCCAGCTATGTCAGAGCATGTAGAAAGAAAAAACAACAACTATTAAAAGTCACTCCCATGAAACCGCCTGATAAGCAAAAACAAGTACTTCATTAAAACGAGAAGAGGGAGTTGATGTTTGGTGTTAAAAGTGTGGCTAGAAAACTAAAACGAGCCTAATTCAGACACACAAGAAAACATGTCTGACGGGTGCAGGACACAACACAGCCAAGGAGAATTAGCTGTGTTGGCAAATGGGGTGTGATCATAAACATTGAGACGAGACTACACCGCTCTCCCGTCCTCCTCCCAATCTCTTCCCTCGCTCATGGCATAGTGGCTCAGTTGCCTCCTGTCCTGTGTTGTCTCACTATGGAAGAGTAGGACATTGAGTTTCACTGACCCCAAAGAATTTAGTCACGCTTCTCAGTGAATCTGCAAATAGACTCTTAACCTTTGACCTAAGAAGCAAGAAGAGCATAGGACTGAAAGTTCAGAAGTCCTACATACTGAGCCGGCCTGCATGACAACGCAGCATCAACATCTAGAAAGGAGAATAAAAGAGAAAAGGGAAGTGTAATGCTAGTACAGGCTGATCCATAACCACTCATTGCAGGGCTAGGCCTATTCTTAGTGATGACTCCTCTCACACTCACTTCACAGTCAGCATCAACGGATGGGGCCTGACTCTTCAAATACTTTAGAAATGGATCTCATCACTGATCTGCCGGTACAGTTGGACTTGTGAAACCAATAACGTCATAACCTTAATTCCACTTATCCAATCAGTGATTACAAGGATAATTGATTACAGGGATTCAAGGAATAATTTTTAATGGGACTATCAGAGCAGAGATGTTTTTCCTGTCACTGTCTGGACAGAAATAAAATATTGTCAGGGGTCTGGTAGACAGGATGTCATTCCCCTCCACTCATGCCCTCTTTCCAGTAATCACACAGACAGTTTACACTGGCCTCACTGCTGTTGTTAAGTTACAATGCTACTGGTTGTATTATTAATCATAACCTACTGTGTGGAGTAGAGTGCACTTGCTGATATTATTATCCCCTTGAGGATTGTTTCTATTATGGTGTCATGTATCAAGCAGCGCCTATGGCTGTGCAACCGACAGGACAAAAACTATATAATGTGCACCGACTTCAATAGAGAAATAAAGTCTATGCAATAACACATTGCTGTCACTTCTTTCATAGTTGTTCATTATTGACTATTGTTGGCCTAAATTTTGATGCATTACTTAGGGCTAGGAATTGCCAGGGGCCTCATGATACGATGTTGTCACGATGCTTGACATTTTCCATATTGACTGAGCTTCATGTCTTAAAGTAATGATGGACTGTCGTTTCTCTTTGCTTATTTGAGCAGTTATAGCCATAATATGGACTTGGTCTTTTACCAAATAGGGCTATCTTCTGTATACCACCCCTACCTTGTCACAACACAACTGATTGGCTCAAACGCATTAAGAAGGAAAGAAATTCCACAAATTAAGGCTTCTCTAAAATGTTGTTTACATTTCTGTTAGTTAGCATTTCTCCTTTGCCAAGATAATCCATCCACCTGACAGGTGTTGCATATCAAGAAGCTGATTAAACAGCACGATCATTACACAGGTGCACCTTGTGCTGGGGACAATAAAAAGGCCACTCTAAAATGTGCAGTTTTGTCACAACACAATGCCACAGATGTCTCAAGTTGAGGGAGCGTGCAGTTGGCATTCTGACTGCAGGAATGTCCACCAGAGCTGTTGCCAGAGAATTGAATGTTCATTTTTCTACCATAAACCACCTCCAATGGCGTTTCAGAGAATTTGGCAGTATGTCCATTCGGCCTCACAACCGCAGACCACGTGTAACCATGCCAGCCAAGGACCTCCACAAGTGTGCTCTTCACGGATGAATCCTGGTTTCAATTGTACCGGGCAGATGGCAGACAACGTGTATGGCGTCTTGTGGGGTTTGCTTATGTCAACGTTGTGAACAGAGCGCCCCATGGTGGCGGTGGGTTATGGAATGGGCAGGCATAAGTAATGGACAGCATGATAAGGCACAGTGTCATGTCGCAAGGATCTGTACACAATTCCTGGAAGCTGAAAATGTCCCAGTCCTTCCATGGCCTGCACACCCACCAGACATGTCACCCATTGAGCATATTTGAGAAACTGGGTTGATGTGTAGAACAGCTTGTTCCAGTTCCCGTCAATATCCAGCAACTTCGTACAGCTATTGAAGAGGAGTGGGACAACATTCCACAATCAACAGCCTGATCAACTCCATACTAAGGCGATCTGTCACGCTGCATGATTAATTAGAGATATATATAAATAAATGCAACAATTTCAAAATGTTTGAGTTACAGTTCATATAAAGGAAATCAGCTAATTCAAATAAATTAGGCCCTAACCTACAGATTTCACATGACTGGGAATACAGACATGAATCTGTTGGTCACAGATACCTTAAAAAAATGATTTGGTTGTGCAAACCCACAGCTTCATCAGCTGTCCGGTTGGCTGGTCTCAGACGATACCTCAGGTGAAGAAGCCAAATGTGGAGGTCATGGGCTGGCGTGGTTGGACGTACTGCCAAATTATCTAAAATGACGTTGGAGGCGGTTTATGGTATAAAAATGAACATTAAATTCTCTGGCAACAGCTCTGGTGGACATTCCTGCAGTCAGCATGCCAATGGCATGCTCCCACAAAACATGAGACATCTGTGGCATTATGATGTGTGACAAAACTGCACCTTTTTTGAGCACATTTTAGAGTGGCCTTTCATTGTCCACAGAACAAGGTGAGTCTTCCAGAAGGACAAACATCTCTGCAGCACTCCACCAATCAGGCCTTTTTGTTGAGTGGCCAGACGGAAGCCACTCCTCAGTAAAAGGCACGACAGCCCTCGGGACAAGTCTCTGAATATCCTTGAGTGGCCCAGCCAGAGCCCGGACTTGAACTCGATCGAAAATCTCTGGAGACCAGAAAATAGCTGTGCAGCGACACTCCCCATCTAACCTGACAGAGCTTGAGAAGATCTGCAGAAAATAATGGGAAAACCTCCCCTAAATACAGGTGTGCCAAGCTTGTAGCGTCATACCCAAGAAGACTTGAGGCTGTAACCACTGCCAAAAGGTGCTTCAACAAAGCACTGACTAAAAGGGTCTGAATACTTATGTAAATGAGATATTTCCGTTAATTTTTAATGCATTTGCAAAAAAAATTAAAACCGGTTTTCGCTTTGTCATTATGGGGTATTGTGTGTAGATTGAGGAAAAAAACAATGTAATCAATTTTAGAATAAGGCTGTAACTTAACAAAATGTGGAAAAAGTCAAGGGGTCGGAATACTTTCCGAATGCACTGTGTGTGTGTGCGTTTGTACAGTGGGGGAAAAAAGTATTTAGTCAGCCACCAATTGTGCAAGTTCTCCCACTTAAAAAGATGAGAGAGGCCTGTAATTTTCATCATAGGTACACGTCAACTATGACAGACAAATTGAGAGAGAAAAAATCCAGAAAATCACATTGTAGGATTTTTAATGAATTTATTTGCAAATTGTGGTGGAAAAAAAGTATTTGGTCAATAACAAAAGTTTCTCAATACTTTGTTATATACCCTTTGTTGGCAATGACACAGGTCAAACGTTTTCTGTAAGTCTTCACAAGGTTTTCACACACTGTTGCTGGCATTTTGGCCCATTCCTCCATGCAGATCTTCTCTAGAGCAGTGATGTTTTGGGGCTGTCGCTGGGCAACACAGACTTTCAACCCTCCAAAGATTTTCTATGGGGTTGAGATCTGGAGACTGGCTAGGCCACTCCAGGACCTTGAAATGCTTCTTACGAAGCCACTCCTTCGTTGCCCGGGCGGTGTGTTTGGGATCATTGTCATGCTGAAAGACCCAGCCACGTTTCATATTCAATGCCCTTGCTGATGGAAGGAGGTTTTCACTGAAAATCTCACGATACATGGCCCCATTCATTCTTTCCTTTACACGGATCAGTCGTCCTGGTCCCTTTGCAGAAAAACAGCCCCAAAGCATGATGTTTCCACCCCCATGCTTCACAGTAGGTATGGTGTTCTTCGGATGCAACTCAGCATTCTTTGTCCTCCAAACACGACAAGTTGAGTTTTTACCAAAAAGTTCTATTTTGGTTTCATCTGACCATATGACATTCTCCCAATCCTCTTCTGGATCATCCAAATGCACTCTAGCAAACTTCAGACGGGCCTGGACATGTACTGGCTTAAGCAGGGGGACACGTCTGGCACTGCAGGATTTGAGTCCCTGGCGGCGTAGTGTGTTACTGATGGTAGGCTTTGTTAGGATTTTTGCTCACCGTTCTTGTGATCATTTTGACCCCACGGGGTGAGATCTTGCGTGGAGCCCCAGATCGAGGGAGATTATCAGTGGTCTTGTATGTCTTCCATTTCCTAATAATTGCTCCCACAGTTGATTTATTAAAACCAAGCTGCTTACCTATTGCAGATTCAGTCTTCCCAGCCTGGTGCAGGTCTACAATTTTGTTTCTGGTGTCCTTTGACAGCTCTTTGGTCTTGGCCATAGTGGAGTTTGGAGTGTGACTGTTTGAGGTTGTGGACAAGTGTCTTTTATACTGATAACAAGTTCAAACAGGTGCCATTAATACAGGTAACGAGTGGAGGACAGAGGAGCCTCTTAAAGAAGAAGTTACAGGTCTGTGAGAGCCAGAAATCTTGCTTGTTTGTAGGTGACCAAATACTTATTTTCCACCATAATTTGCAAATAAATTCATAAAAAATCCTACAATGTGATTTTCTGGATTTTTTCTCTCTCAATTTGTCTGTCATAGTTGACGTGTACCTATGATGAAATTTACAGGCCTCTCATCTTTTTAAGTGGGAGAACTTGCACAATTGGTGGCTGACTAAATACTTTTTTTCCCCACTGTACTTCCTCTCCCGTCTCATTAGCTAACCACAGTCAATTTCTCCTGCGAGGTAAACTGCTCCACATTGGTAGAGGTAAAACAGGAATTAGGCCTAGCTAGGAGACTGTACAGTGTGTAGGTTAACGAGCCACTGGCATGACACGTTTAGTGAGGAAGTGCATCTAACCTACTCGAGGCAGGGGTTGAAGGGTTTTCAAGCAAAACATGGCCCTCAGAGGGCCTTTTGTTGCCCTTGTGCGGTTGGATAAACTCTCCAGTTCAAAGTTAATAGGTTGGAGGTGAGACTAGACTTTAGGTTGCTGAGAGAATGAATCATGTGGTCACTGGTTCAAACCGTCCAGTTGGTGGCGGCAATACAACTTTTGGATGTAGTCCAACTTTTGGTCACTGGTCAGTCAGTCACTGTTTTGTAAAAATGCTATATCCGTCCCTTCATCATTTTATGCATTTCCATCATTCAGCACTTGGCTAAGCAGTAAGCACTCTTATCATGGCCTACTCTAATGAAAACAAACAACTTAGCCATAGCGATTCGATCTCAATGCTTCCTTAGCTTTCCTTATCAAGACTGATCTACATGTAACTGCCAAAATAATGGAAACACCAACAATGTCTTAATAAGGGGTTGGGCCACCACAAGCTTCCATAACAGCTTCAATGAACATTGGCATAGATTCATTATAGTGTCTGGAACTCTATTGGAGGGATGCGACACCATTGTTCACCAAATGATGGAATTTCTCATAGTTTTGTTGATGGTGGTGTAAGACGCTGTCTCAGGCACCGCTCCAGAATCTCCCATAAATGTTCAATCCGGTTGAGATCTGGTGACTGAGACACACAGCCTAAACCCACTATGCTCCTTTGAGACTCTTCTTTCAAAGGTCACAGATCTCTTCTTCTAGTCATGGTAACCAAAATACTGGGCATTTTTATACATGACCCTATGCATTATGGGTTTTTATTTGCCTAATTAACTCAGGAACAACACCTGCTTTCAATATACTTTGCATCACTCATTTACTTAAGTGTTTCCTTTATTTTGGCAGGTACCTGTACATTTTGGGACAGGTACTTGTTTTCCTTGGAGACTGGGGAGTGGTTTCAGGTGGAAGATTATCATGTCCAAACGGCAGAAGTCTGCTGAGAACAAAGGGGTGTTGTTTGGCTAGCACAGCTGCAGGTGGGAATGAAGGACTGGGCAGTGCCAGTGGAATGTCTGTCCTTCAGTAGTAGCCTGTCTGTCCCAGTCTTTTTTCCTGGATAGAAACCAATAGATAGATGCCAAATTCTTTAGGCAGGGGGGCAACAGCTAGGTGAGGGGTGAGGTATACTGTGTCTGTACAGTGGTAGGGAAACACTGGCTTGTCCAAAGGTACAGTAAGCCTCATACTCTTGACTGAGTAAATAGTTAACACTTGTAAAAGCCATATAAAAAAGGTTGCAATGAGTGAAAATGCATTACTGCATATTTGCATAGGTTTCATTGAACTGCAAACAGATGACAAAAAATTGGCAAAAAATGAATACAATCTTAGGTATTCTCCCTGTTGCAGGAGCCTAGAATGAAGTGAACGTCATGTTCAACCCAAAACAGTCCTGTTGACATTTCTTATTTTGGTCATGAATTTGCCCCCGAAACAGGTCAAACCGGTGTAACAGATTATTTCTTACCACAAACCCCTACGCCCCCCTCCCCAAATATACAATTACTCATTGATGAAACCCTACTCTACCGTTGACTCAAACTACCTGCGAGACGAGGAAGACACACCTTGCTCCCACCCTACTATCTCATCCTCATATTGTTCTTTATTTTGCTCATTTGCACCCCAGTATCTCTATTTGCACATCATCTTCTGCACATATATCATTCCAGTGTTAATAATAAATGGTAATTATTTAGCATTATGGCCGATTTATTGCCTTACCTCCATAACGTACTACATTTGCAAACACTGTATATAGATATTCTATTGTGTTATTGACTGTACGTTTTGTTTATCCCATATGTAACTGTGTTGTTGTTGTTTTTATCGCACTGCTTTGCTTTATCTTGGCCAGGTCGCAGTTGTAAATGAGAACTTGTTCTCAACTGGCTTACCTGGTTAAATAAAGGTTAAATAAAATAAATAAAAATAGTCCCTACCACCTCCTACTCCTCCTCCTCTTTCCCGTTGCCAAAGTTTTCCCGTTTCAACATTATGCAATAGCTAACTAGCTCAGCTGACTAAAAACGTGGTGAATGGTTCGTGATGTTGATGGCACTGAAAAGGGAACATTATTTAGTTAGCTAGCTAGTAGACACAGATATGGCGACTAATAGTGAGTTTGTCCGCGTTATGAGTTAACTAACGTTAGGTAGCTAGCTAGCTATTTCACCAACTTGTGCAGCAAGCAAGTTAACTAGTTAACATTAATAGCTACTTCTATTTCAGTCCCGTGTATCTAAAAGAAAATATGATGATTTCATCTGTGTCTAAAGTTTATAGACCCTTTAATTCCTGGTCGAATGGAATGAATCATGGCTTCGCAGCCGTTCACCAACAACACCGCCAAGCTAGCTAGCTTGCCAGTCAAGTTACAGTAACTAATCTCTCGAGGCTAACGTTAACTAGCACATCAACAGGGCAACGTTAACCAGCTAGCTTTACTCCGTGTTATCCAGTTGACTTAAACGTCAGCAGTAACGTTAAGTGTTTTAGCTGGTTAACCAACGACAGGCTACAACACCTGTAGACGCGACACTATTCTCTTGCTCGGGCCCTTCGAAACTCACCTGACTCACAACGGCCGTTGCTCCAGCTGTGTCCAATATGCTTTCACTCGCTAATTCACAAAGCTTGGTCGGCGTCCAGTTTGCCACGTCTCAACTTCCCAAACTAATATCAAATCAGAATCCAAAGCACGTCGTCTGCTTGTCTTTAAGTATTTAAATGCAGATCCTGTGTTGGTTTGTTTGGTAGCTAGCTAGCCCACCTATCTTTCGTATGCCCCGTCGGCAGCCTCGAGGTGATGTTTCCGGATGCCCCAGACTCGCAAAGCGCAACTTGACTGGCTAGCTTCCGCTGAGACTCCTCCCTTCAAACCCTTCCGCAATACACGCAATACGAATCAGCAGGGGAGTAGGGCATGACAATATAAATAGGTTTGGCTCCAAATGTAAAGAGTCAGATGTTTATTAATATGAAGTAAACTTTGGAATTTCCCCTAATACATTTTCAGAAAGTAATGTTGCATTGTGAACAGATGTCGCATGAAGCATAAGGTATCAAACTCATTCTGTTTATTTTTGCAGAATTATTTATAGTGTAAACAATAATCTCATTTTTCTGAGTAATTTTATAATACAACATAACAGTCTTTGAGATGCAACCACAAGAGATTATCCTTCACTTGATTTAGTGCTTGGCAATTATTACCTGTATTAGAATCATGATAGTTTAAGGCACGCTGAAGAAAAGTCTTACAAAAGATTGCTTTACCTGCTCATTTCACCCCTATCGGGTTGATTAAACATTGCTACATCCGCAAACAAAAGATCCTGCAAATCAATAGGAATGTGCTTTTCTTGTGGTCAAGTTGTACATAATGGAAAAATGTACAGTGTTTGTTCTTCATAAACTCAGGACCTGAGCTCCTTGTGAGGGAGTTGTGATGTAGAAAGTTGGGGATCCACTGTATCGCTCCTGTAGAGATAAATATACAGCTAGTGAATTCATTAATTTGCTTTTGAGTTCATTCCAAACACTGAAAACAGTATTGGAAGGATAAAAGTAAAGCCAACACCATAATCCTTGCACATACTGTAACTGTTTCCTTTGGATCTGCAAGTTACAGATGCATTGCGAGCTGAGTAGATGGAGGTAGGAGGAAGGGGCTAGAGGTTGTTTTCCAACCGGGCATCTTTCCTCTTCATATACTTAGATAGACATTGCATCATTGTATCTGACCCATTATTGCATCTGTGAGAGCATGGGCAGCACCATTGAGGTCATCTCCATTTTGAAGTAGTCCATTTTCTTCTTCTACTACTTCTATGAGTTGGCAAACAAACTGAAAGGGTGCACACTGCCACCTAGAGTGTGTTGTTTGAACAGGTATAAAGCCAAGGTTGGCGATTTACTGCCACCTGCAGTTATGGAACGTTTTCTCACAATTATAATTAATTGGCTGATCCCTCCTGATGACCCAGATGGAATCATGTGATCTTTCCTTAACCCATAAGAAGTCCCACCCAGTTGACTACATAAAAATGGTGAAAGTCCTCAATGGTGCTGCCCATGCTAAAACCTGTTTTTGGGCACTACAGTCCTCCATATTCCCATATTCTCCCATACTCATCTTTCCCCGCCTTCCTTCCTTCCTCCATTCAAAAATTACACATCTTATTCCCCTTCCGCCTACCAGAAAGGAACTTGCACCAGTCTGACTGATAGGGGTTCAGGGAGTAATACCTTTCATTTAATAGTGTTTATTAAAGTGTACTTGATGTGCTGTAAACAACTCTACAGACTGGTCAGTTTGTTACACAGTTATCTCTAACACTATTTTACAAAACAATACCAGCAAATGTACCTGCTCTTTGGAATGTTCGGATCACCCCTCCTACCAGTGCAGCACACTCTCTCACAGATACTCAGTCTATCACACTCCCAGTCTCCGTCTCTCTCTGCCTCTTTAAGAATTGCACTGATCATCAACAGGATGAACTGACAACCATTCCTTATTGTTGGGGACAGGGTCTATTCTGTAAAACCAGATGTAGGCCTACCCTACAGTTTAGACTACAACATGTCTGGAACAGTCTGCTCCACTGCAAGGGCTACCAAGGTTAGAGTTCGTTAGAGGGTTCAGATGGCAGGATCAGTCTCAGCTTCACACCAAAGAGAGGATTGTAAACATCATAGAGCGACCTTTGAACTTTACAGTGTTAGTAAAGTCTGCTAGTTATTGACCATCCATAAGCAGTCATGTGCAGTAGGTTGTAAACATTGTAGGGTGTCCTTTGTTATTTTAGTCTGAGTAAGTCCATAACTGGTGGTTCAGTTGTGAGCTGGAATGAGCTACATCACTACCGTACAAGCTGCAGAGTACGGCAGTTCAAAACGTCCATGGAGTCAGGGGTCACTGAGTCAACCCTAAAACCCTCTGCCAGAGACACCGTCAGCAGCTCCTCCAAAAACCTGTGCATGTCTTTGACCTCACAGGGGCTGCGGCGCGGGATGATGACATCACAGAGGTCACCAAAGTGGGTCTGTGTGGCCCAAGAGTCTGAGACGACGAGTCCTCTGTACCGCTGTTTCTCATACTGGTCCTGGGGAAGTTCGTCTGGCTGGGGAACCCACTCTAATTTGAGACGGTTGTGGCGCTGGTCACTGGGGAGGGGGGAGGTAGGACCCTGGGTGGTGCGGTAGGAGAAACGCTCACAGAGGAGAACCAGGAAGGCACGCCAGGTACAGAAGATTTTGGCGGTGAGGATGCGCACTGAGCATGTGCGGAGTTCGTAGTTCTCTGGAGCACGCCGTAGATTGAAGTGTAGCATGTGCACCTGGAATGAGACAAACAAGCTGATGCTGCAGTGCTAATGATACACTTGTATGAAAGAACATCCACATTCCACAACAAACCCACATGCACACACACACATGCTTACACTACAACACACACAAAATAAACACACACACCTGGCAGTCCACATCCACCAGCAGCATGGCTCTTCTGGGTGCATCTCTCAGGCTGAGCGCTCCAGTCTCAATGTGCCGCTGTATCTCATCCAGTAGGGGGCGTATCTGGAAGAAATCTGCTTCCCTCCTCAGCAGTCTCATCTCAGAGAACCCCTCCGGCAGGTCCAGGGAGCTGGAACGCAGGAAGTTCAGGATATAGCGGAAAACCTTCCCGTCGCGGTCGATGAAAACGTTTCCGCGTTCGTCCCTAAGCGTGGAGATCTGTCCAGTGAACATGGCGCCCAGCATGGAGTCTCGGTAGCGCGTCAGAGTGTCCAGGGTCGTAGTGTAGATCTCACCGCCAACGTTGAGAGACACGGGGTCCAACAGGGAGCTACAGTTGCTGTTAGTGTTGCTGTCCGAGGAGTTTAGGTTCAGCATCCTCAGGCACTGAAACTACCTCCGCTCAGGCTAGAACACTAGATTAGAACACTCCGGATTGGAATGGTAGAGCTCTTGTTATAACACTTCTCTTTCTAGGGAATTCAAGTTTCAATTGTCTTTTGTAGCCTGAATAGACTTTCCTTTCAGAGGTGGCAGGGCGAAGTTGTAACCGGGATACTAGCAAGTCACAAAAAGACCCCAAAAGGATGAAATAACAAAAAGATCAGTAAAGATTGGCTCAGTGTGTATGGAAGCTGGATCTGTAAAAAGCTGGTGCTCTGTTCAGGTGGATTTATCGATCTGTAGTTTTGTTTCTCTCCTTCATGGTCCTATGCTGTTTAGGATTCCTGTTGGTGAGCTGAGGCCTGGTTAGTTGCATAAGACAATTTGTGTCTGAGCAGTTCGCAGTGAGAGAGACGGGAGAGAAGGACAGTGAGGCGGGGGAGAAGGACTGGAATGTTAATAAAGGGGCGCTGTTAGCTTTTATTCTCCTGCCGTAACCCCTACTGTCTCACTCACACACACACACACACACACACACACACACACACACACACACACACACACACACACACACACACACACACACACAGGGGCGCGTGCACAAACACACACACACACACACATACACACTCTCTGGAAGCTGTTCGGGCAAGACACGGGGGACTAAGCAGTTTGTCTTAAAGTGACAGCAGAGATTCTAAAAGCTCTTTTACCCACAGTGACCAGTTTGTGCAAGCTAGTCCCGAAGTTCCCTTCACACAGTGTGTGTGTGTGTGTGTGTGTGTGTATTCCTCCTCACCTGTATGTGCTTTATGGTCCTGTCTATGGCTCCAGCCTGCAGTAGTGTAACAGTACAGCCTCCAAATCCTCCCCCTGTCATCCTGCGGAACACACCCTCCACATCCACGGCTGCAGACACCAGCTCATCCAGCTCCTTATAGCTCACCTCATATAGGTCCCTGACAGTAGGGAACACATTATGGATGGATACTTTACATTTCTATCATATTTTTCATGTGTGATAAAACAGGATTCTGCCCTCAATGCATTTACTGCGTTGAGGAGTTATTTGATGGTGTTCTCTATTCACCTGAGTGAGTTGTGGCTTTCCAACATGAGTTTGCCAAACTCTTTGTAGGCCCCTTTCTTCAGGGCCTCTGCTGCCTGGGCCGTACGCTCTATCTCCTCAATCACATAACGAGCCCTTCGATAGGTGCCATCGTCCAATCGGCGCTTAGCATCTGGAACAATTTTTTTTAATTGCAAAACATAATAACACAATGCTTGAATGTATAAGAATAGAATTGAACAGAATAGAATATCCTCTCATTCTCACCCTCCAGGTCCTTCAGTGTGGCATCTCTCAAGCTGGCCTCTCTCAAACCGGCCTTTCCCAAGATGGCAGCTGCCTCCTCGCACTGTCGTCGTCTGCCAGGGTACTCGCTGCCCGTCAGAGAATGCTTGACGTTTGAGTTACTGATGAGGATGACCAGGCCTGGGTCAGACAGAGGGACAGGAGTTGCCTCCAGAGATCTGAGGAAACAACAAGAGTATATAATACATTCATAACACAGTAGTAAACAACACTTTCAGTTAAGTGTTAGCTTTACTTTAGCATTAGCCATGATCCTTTAGCATATGCCTATAGCAGGGGTTCCCAACTTTTTCACTCAGGCCCCCCTTCCAGCATTGGGGAACATCAGTTCCCACAGTTTGGGAACCCACAGTTTGGGAACCACTGGCCTATAGGGCGATTCCATACCAGGCAGAAAATATTTTTGTTATCTCAGATTGTTCTGGCAATTCTCACATAATTTTAGGCACTTGTTAGGCCTATACATCAATCAAATGTATTTATAAAGCCCTTTTTACATCAGCAGATGTCACAAAGTGCTATACAGAAACCCATCCTAAAACCCCAAACAGCAAGCAATGCAGATGTATAAGCACGGTGGCTAGGAAAAACTCCCTAGAAAGGCAGGAACCTAGGAAGAAACCTAAAGAGGAACCTGGCTCCGAGGGGTGGCTAGTCCTCTTCTGGCTGTGCTGGGTGGAGATTATAAGAGTACATGGCCATTTAAGGCCAGATTGTTCTTCAAGATGTTCAAACGTTCATAGATGACCAGCAGGGTCAAATAATAATCACAGTGGTTGTAGAGGGTGCAACAGGTCAGTACCTCAGGAGTAAATGTCAGTTGGCTTTTCATAGCCGAGCATTCAGAGGTCGAGACAGCAGGTGCGGTAGAGAGAAAGAGAGAGAGAGTGGAAAACAGCAGGTCCGGGACAAGGTAGCACGTCCGGTGAATAGGTCAGGGATCCCTAGCCGCAGGCAGAACAGTTGAAACTGGAGCAGCAACACGACCAGGTGGACTGGGGACAGCCAGGAGTCATCAGGCCAGGTAGTCCTGAGGTATGATCCTAGGGCTCAGGTCCTCCGGGAGGGGAGGGAGGGAGGGAGAGAGAGAGAATTAGAGGCATACTTAAATTCACACAGGACACCAGATAAGACGGGAGAATTACACCAGATATAACAGACTGACCCTAGCCCCCCGGCACATTGACTATTGCAGCATAGATACTGAAGGCTGAGACAGGGGTGGGTTGGGGGACACTGGCCCCGTCCGACGATACCCCCGGACAGGGCCAACCAGGCAGGATATAACCCCACCCACTTTGCCAAAGCACAGCCCCCACACCACTAGAGGGATATCAACAGACCACCAACTTACTACCCTGAGACAAGGCTGAGTATAGCCCACAAAGATCTCCTCCACCGCACAAGCCCGAGGGGGCGCAAAACCAGACAGGAAGATCACGTCAGTGACTCAACCCACTCAAGTGACGCACCCCTCCTAGGGACGACATGGAAGAGCACTAGGAGAAAGCTCTGTAGGAGAAAGCCCCGGCTCCAGCTGTTTGCTTAGAAATTCTAGGGACAATAAGGAGGCCTGCGTCTTGTGACCGTAGCGTACGTGTAGTTATTTATGGCGGGACGTAATCAGAGAGATAGGTAGGAGCAAGCCCATGTAATGCTTTGTAGCAGTAAAACCTTGAAATCAGCCCTAGCCTTAAAAGGAAGCCAATGTAAAAAGGCTAGCACTGGAGTAATATGATCACATTTTTTCACCATCTTTCATTGAAATGTACAGCTGTGTGTCATCCACATAGCAGTGAAAGTTGACATTGTGTTTCCGAATGACATCACCAAGAGGTAGAATATATAGTGAAAACAATAGTGGTCCTAAAACGGAACCTTGAGGAACGCCAAAACGTACAATTGAATTGTCAGAGGACAAACCATCCACAGAGATTAACTGATATCTTTCCGACAGATAAGATCTAAACCAGGCAAGAACTTGTCCGTGTAGACCAATTAGGGTTTCTAATCTGTAAGACCCTATGATCCGTGAACCATACATGATACAGATGTCTTGGTGTCAGTACACTCCTTATAGTGTGCTCTTAAATATGGAGTATGTCTAGATGAAATACACATTTTCACATTCATTTATTCAACATAAAAAACATCTGAAATGTACCCTTTTTGATTTTGCTTATTTGTAGACATGTTTTGGAATGTCAAAGTGGGCTCTCTGGTACTTTTAATGATATGACCCATTTTATACATACATTGATGTTACAGTTCATTAACCAATCACGGCCCTCCTTTAGGATTGCACATTCAGCAAATCACCAGCAGAGGGAATTCCCTTTGAATCCATTTCCCATTCACTGTGTTGGTGGTGGTCATAAAATTGCTCAGAACTTCAGAATTAGCAGAGAGCCTACTCTGGAAATGTTATGTACTTGTAGAGTATATTGTTCCAAACAAAATGTCTTAAATCAAAAAGGGTACTTTTGAGACATTAATATGTGTATTTCAGAATCTAGACATACTTCATATGTTAGAGCACACTATAAGGAGTATAATGACACCAAGGTGTTGTCTGTATTATGTATGGTTCATGGATCAAAAGGTCTTACAGGAGTCATGAATAGGTCTAAAAAGTGGCTAAAAGGGCCACTTTCATCATGATTTTCTCAAAAAAATGGCTTGTGATACAAATGTAAAAAGCATGTCAAACACATTTCCTCCCAATGAAGTTTCTATGTGAAAATTGCCAGAAGAATCTGAGATACCGAAAATATTTTTGCCCTATCAGCAGGCCTGTTACCTGCAGTCTATGAGTAGAGAGTGAGCCTCGCTGCCCAGCACAGAGACAAACTGGTCCATAATGCCTCAGGGCACACCAGCGTGGGTGTGTTCTGCCTGCTGGCATGCCACCACCTTGGCCACCTTGTCTGAGGAGGGCAGTAGAATGAAATTATGACATGTTGTGCAAATGTTTAGCTTCACTCATAGGCACTATTTGATGTTACTCAAATCCACTCACCTGGTTTGAGCTGCTGTAGGAATGTGTACATGGCCACCTCTAGAGAGGTTGAGCTGGACAGACCTCCTCCTAGAGGGACACTCACTGCCCTAACCCTGGGACTGGAGGAGCTGCCGGGATGGATGGAAGGATGGATGGATGGAGAAAGAGAGGCAGACAGACAGACAGACAGACAGACAGACAGACAGACAGACAGACAGAGAGGGGATCTCGATGATGATATATGGTGTGTCACTATTACATTTTGTGATCAGGTGATACACAAGATGTTGCTCATACATCTGTAGTGCTGCACTACTCCTTTCACGTAATTGGGAAGGTCAAAGTCCACTCTCCTGGGCTCCTCCACATCTTTAGCAGCAGTTACGATGGAGACACTCTGGCCAGAAGTAATACTGACAACCACGACCGTGACTAGAGGCAGAGCCTGGCACAAGGATATAATTAATAAGCATGTTTCACATCTGTCAAAGCAGCAGTGCTTTAATGGGTCTGTGCACCCACCAGTGTTTCTTGTGATGTGGACTGGTTTATACAACAGACACTCTTGTCAATCGCAAACAACCTTTGATCATCACAAGCATGACATTCATTACCATTGGTAGGACATATCCCTGGTTGTATCAGGTTGACCCTGCCGGGGCACACACAGCCACCTCCGGACCATCTCCCCCGAAGCTCTGCTCAAATACACACCGAGCCTCGGCAACCAACTCTGACACACTCCGGACTGGACTAGCCATGAATGGAGTGGACGGGTAGAGTAGACAAATCATGAATTCAGAGTCCAAAATCCAGCAGCAGCACTTTGGAAACTTCAACCATCCGAATCTTACGTGAGATCTAAGTTTGAGACAGCGTTTGAATCACCATACATATTGTTATTAAATAACTGGATTATGAGTGAAAAGCAAATAAACTATTCTAGGAGCTGTATTTCAATATTTAATGATCAGTCATGTGTCAGCTGAACCTTGGACTAGGCGGGTTTGTTCTTCTTCTTCTGTGGGTTTTATGGCGGACTACAACCCAAAAAGGTGTATTGCAGGCAGGTTTGTTGTTACTTTATTATTGGCTAAGTAAGGTCACATGAAACAGCCAGGGTCATCCCCACAGATAGAACAATGAGAAAAAATGGTTGTCTTTTAATGAGTGATTGTAGTCTAATCGGGTGTCCCTTTCCAAAAACGACAAGGAAATTGTAAAAGTTTCAATTAAATGTCGAGCAAATGTTAACAACACAGAACACCTTCACCAGAACAACTTTTTGTTGTTGGTGAAGTAGATTATGTGACAAATGTCGCATGGAAACACTTTTTGGCACAAATATTTATAGAATAGCCATCATGTCGAAGGAATTGGAGTCACGGGATGCTGTGGTACCGTTGTTTTCGCTACAACACACCTGGTAGAATGCACATTTTTGTTGTTGTTGCTAATATTAGATGTTTCGCTTGAAAGAAAATTGATAATTACAGTAGCTAGGGTTCCAAACAATTGGCAACAGATTTTCCTGCAAATCTTCAAAAAAACGCATAAAGAAAATATGCACATTTTCCCACCAGTGGGGTGTTTTCACCAAATGGAATTGTTGTGGATAGAAATCACTGCGTGATGACATAGTGCACACAAGTTTTTATGTACTGAATAAAAATCAAAAGTTAAATGTGTTTCCATTGCATTTTCAACTCACAAAAACTGTTGCGTTAAATAGCAAATGTGCCTACTATGGTCTTGGCCCATGCACTCTAGCCAACAGCTTGCAGATGCTGTGTGGGTAGGTTAATCTACATGATGCAATTATTATGGATAGCAAGAATGTTTTTATTTTTCAATGGGCAGCCAAGCATCGATCATCATGTCACTAGAATAAGACCCTAGATATGTAGTGGAAAGCAGCATCAAGATCACGTTCACTTTCGCCACCCTGTGAAGTATTTGTAGCCTAATAAACTGCATTGTTTCACGAGTCATAGTGGGAGACACACCACATGACTCAAAGTGAATTTATACTGAACAAAAATATAAAAGCAACATGTAAAGTGTTGGTCCTATGTTTCATGAGCTGAAATAAAATATCCCAGAAATGTTGCAGAAATTTTACCGACACAAAAAGATCACACCATGTCGAACGAAAAAATGATCTGTCGGCATTTAATTTTTTTTACGGAAACTTCCTGTTTCCATTGCAGTTTTTTAAATATGGTATGACTGTACTCGCATGAAAACTGTTTGGAAACGTGGTTATAAATAACTAAACGTACCAGTAGTGTAAGCATTTGCAGCTAACTGAGTCTAGTACTCTATATCTTCTCTATGCGTCAACCGGGGGATTAGCTCAAATGGTAGAGCGCTCGCTTAGCATGCGAGAGGTAGCGGGATCGATGCCCGCATCCTCCAAAGATTTTTGTAACAACCACGGTGTTTCTGTGGTTTATTCAAAGACCACGTGCGTACATTTCTAGGATTTGTGTAGTGGATATTTGTGTCCAATACAATAACTACGGAATTTTGTAAAGTTATTACTTGGAATATAATTGCATTGCCTTCAATATTATAATGCATGCATGTCCAACTGCTTTCATTGCGTTCTCTCTCGACTCTCTATTCCAGTAGAGGGCGGTATGTTCTCATCCAACTACATTACATCTAAAATAACTATAGAACCTGTGCAATTTCGACCATTATTCAGGCCTATATCAAGTGTATTTTCATAAACAGTTAGTTCATGATTAACCCTTCAAAAATGTAAGATTGTGGGAAGAAGTGTTATTGCACAAAGTTTCAAGTAGAAGGAGAAAGGGAGTGGGAAGGAAAGAGGAGAAGTGCTACAATTAGGTACCATTGCCATGGATATGTCTCTCACCATTGCTATGCTGTCTGGAATGTTAAATACACACATGAACACACACACACACACACACACACACACTCCCCCAGCTAAATTACACATTTGGAACAAATACAAACCAACTTAAGTTCTTGGAAAGGTCCCTCTCTAAAATGAAGCTCCTACCTGTTTAAATCAGGATGTAGATATGTGGCCTAGTGGATTCATTAGCCTAGTAAGAAGAGTTCTAGGTTCCCACTGAAATTAGGGTAAAACTTCAACTTAAATACAATTACTTAACCTGACTAACAGGTTGTTACATCAATCTAATTTCAACGTAATCATCAAAACTATTTATACGTTCAAATTGCTTTGAAAATTCCACGTAGAATGGTTAAAAATCTCACATAGAATCTACATGGAAATTGCAACACAATTCATTTCATGTGGTGTTGTTAATATGCTGAACATGCAACATCAGATCCACGCCACATTTTCAGCATATTTTATGTGTTGACATTTTTGCTTATTCTCACTGTTTAATCAACATCTGTTTTCATCCTATATTCAATAGTGTACAAAACATTAGGAACACCTGCTCTTTCCATGACATAGACAACCAGCTGAATCTAGGTGAAGCTATGATCCCTTATTGATGTCACCTGTTAAATTCACTTCAATCAGTGTAGATGAAGGGGAGGAGACAGGTTAAAGATGGATTTTTAAGCCTTGAGACAATTGAGACATGGATTGTGTATGTGTGCCATTCAGAGGGTGAATGGGAAAGACAAAAGATTGAAGTGCCTTTGAAGGGGGTATGGTAGTAGGTGCCAGGCGCACCTGTTTGAGTGTGTCAAGAACTGCAACGCTTCTGGGTTTTTCACGCTCAACAGTTTCCCATGTGTATCAAGAATGATCCACCACCCAACGGACATCCAGCCAACGGCAGGCCAGTCGTCGAAAACAGGTCATTGATGAAAGAGGACAAAGGAGGCTGACACACATTTTTCAGAGCAAAAGACGAGCTTCAGTTAGTCAACTTGGAGTCCAGTACAACATTGGTGCCCAAAGACCCATAAAATAATGCACAACTCGTCGTACCTTGACACGAATGGGGTATGGCAACCGACGACCTTACAGACTTCTACTTCTTTCAGCAAAAAACAAGAAACTGCGGTTGCAGTGGGCTAAGGTATGAAAACACCTGACACTGGAGAATTGGAAAAACATTGCCTGGTCTGATGAATCCCGGTTCCTGCTGTTTCACACTGATGGGAGGACTAGGGTATGGAGAAAACCACATGAGTACATTCATCCATCATGCCGCGTATCAACATTGCAGGCTGGTGGTGGTGGTGTGATGGTGTGGGCTGTATTTTCATGGCATACATTAGGCCCCTTGATAGAAGTGGAGCAATGTTTGAATGCCACAGGATATCTGAACATCATTGCCAATCAGGTGCATCCCTTCATGGCAGCAGTGTATCCATCTGCAAATTGATTTCTTCAGCAGGATAATGCCCCATGCCACAAAGGCTAGGATAGTCCAGGAATGGTTCCACAAACATGACAGTGAATTAGTGAATTAGCTTAGTGCAGTGGCCTGCCCAGTCACCAGATCTCAATGCAATTGAGCGTCTGTGGGATGAGATGGAACGAGCTATTCAGAGTAGAGATCCACTACCAGCCAACTTGACACAACTGTGGGAAGCATTGGCGTCAACATGGGCCAGCATCCCTGTGGAACGCTTTCGACACCTTGTAGAATCAATGCGCCAACAAATTTAGGCTGTTCTGAAGGCAAAAGGGTGTGCAACTCAATATTAGGAAGTTGTTCCTAATGTTTTGTATTGGGTGGTTGAAATTATGTTGAATTTCATATTTGATTAGGCATATTTTATTTGACCTTGTTTCAATGTTGTTAGTAAAATGGTATGTTTGAATCAACGTCATGGTTTCAACATCATGCCATCAACCTAAATAAAGAGATACCTACACTGAACAAAAATATAAACGTAACATGCAACAATTTCAAAGATTTTACTGAATTACAGTTCAAATAAGGAAATCAGTCAATTGAAATATTTTCATTAGGCCCTAATCTATGGATTTCACATGACTGGGAATACAGATATGCATCTGTTGGGTAGGGGTGTGGATCAGAAAACCAGTCAGTATCTGGTGTGACTACCATTTGCCTCATGCAGCTCTACACATCGAGTTGATCAGGCTGTTGATTGTGCCCTGTTGTCACACTCCTCTTCAATGGCTGTGCAAAGTTGCTGGATATTGGCGGGAACTGGAACACGCTGTCGTACATGCCGATCCAGAGCATCCCAAACAGGCTCAATGGGTGAGTAAGCAGGCCATGGATGAACTTGGACATTTTCAGCTTCCAGGAATTGTGTACAGATCCTTGCAACATGAGGCCGTGCATTATTACATTTACGTAATTTAGCAGACGCTCTTATCCAGAGCAACTTACAGTTAGTGAGTGCATACATCATTTATTTGTATTTTTCATACCCCCCGTGGGAAACGAACCCACAACCCTGGCGTTGCAAACGCCATGCTCTACCAACTGAGCTACATCCCTGCCGGCCATTCCCTCCCCTACACTGGACGACGCTTGGCCAATTGTGCGGCGCCCCCATGGGTCTCCCGGTCTATGACAGAGCCTGGATTCGAACCAGGATCTCTAGTGGCACAGCTAGCACTGCGATGCAGTGCCTTAGACCACTGCACCACTCGGGAGACATGCTGAAACATGAGGTGATGGCTATGGATGAATTGCACGACATTGAGCCTCAGGATCTCTTCAAAGTATCTCTGTGCATTCAAATTGCCATCAATAAAATGCAATTGTTTTCCTTGTCTGTAGCTTATGTATGCCCATACCATAACCCCACTGCCACCATGGGGCACTCTGTTCACAACATTGACATCAGCAAACCACTCGCTCACATGACGCTATCTGCCTGGTACAGTTGAAACCGGGATTCATCCGTGAAGAGCACACTTCTCCAGCGTGCCAGTGTCCATCGAAGGTGAGCATTTGCTCACTGAAGTCGGTTACGACATCGAACTGCAGTCAGGTCAAGACCCTGGTCAGGACGACGAGCACTCAGATGAGCTACCCTGAGATGGTTTCTGACAATTTGTGCAGAAATCCTTCGGCCGTGCAAACCCCCAGCTTCATATGCATATGGTGTGCTTGGGTGTCATGAGGAGGATGTTGTTTTTCTTTAAACAAGGCCCTAGAACATACATACTGTGTTCCTCTCAGAAAACCAAGTTGTCAGAGGCTCAGATCTCCTTTCGAGGCTTATTGACAAAATAATTTGCCTGACAACCTTAGTTACTGGAGAACTTGACCGATGGAAGGCCACTGAGTAAAGGCAGTTTTTGCTCAACACGGGTCCCATAGTATTGAAGGAGGTTGTTTCCAAAAAGGTATATCACCGCCAAGTTTATTATAGTTTAGTGATTTAATGAGTTTTATTTCTATTAATTAAAAAAATTAATAATAATCTGTTTAGTTTCAGTTAGTTTTCAGACTTTATTTACTCATTATTATTTAGTTTCAGTTCGATAAAAACATTTATATTTGGTTTTTATATTATTTATTTTCAGTTTTAGTGTTAGGGACTGGAAGTAGCCTATATGTGGGAGGCTAGGAACCATTTATGTGTTGTAGGCCTATAGTTTGGTTTTTTGGGATGTCACTTCTTTCCACTGGGGGGAAGTAATACATAAGGTGATGGGCCAGGACCATAGACTTGGATAGACGTAACATCTCTGTATCTGTGTCATGATGGCATCGGTGAGTGAATGGGCAGCGCCGTTGAGGCCATCTCCATCTTGAAATAGTACATTTTCTTCTTCACAAGTAAAATCCATTGGTTGATCCCTCCTGATGACCCGGCTGTCACGACTCTAACCGGGTCATCAGGAGGGATTAGCCAATGAAGTTGTAAGTCCTGCCCAGTTTATTAAATAACCTCTTGCCCATTTTTTCACCAATCCAATGCATTTTCAACTTTAGTAGTAGATGTAAGAAGAATCAAGTACCTTTACCTATATTTGACAGAATGAGAGTGGAAAAAACAACAAATGAGGTCATGTTATGTAATATTAAAGATGTATCACTGACTAACCCCTTCAAATAGGGTTAATAAAAACAGCTGCAACAAAGGCAAAAACATAGGCAATACAACACTTTCTTCACAAATCTCAGTTCACAGCCAGCATGTGTGTGTGTGTGTGTTTCTATTCAACCAAAGAAGATTTTCTGGGTTATCTTCAAGAAGACTCTACGTTCCAGAGAGGTGGTCGTTCAGTTTCTCAAGCCGGATGACAGTTGTCCACAGATAGAGAATATTGTCTCCACAAACTCTTGGGATGCAGGGGCAGAAACCAGATCCAGTGCCATAGCTTTGGATAAACAGCCAGTGGCGATTTTAGCATGTCAATCTTGGTGGGGCAATCATTTATTTTTATTTTTTTGCATGCCAGCAAAGCCACTACACAACACAACGCAACACTAAACAATACATTCATTGTACAGTCGTGGTCAAAAGTTTTGAGAATGAAACAAATACTAATTTTCACAAAGTCTGCTGCCTCAGTTTTGATGATGGCAATTTGCATATACTCCAGAATGTCATGAAGAGTGATCAGATGAATTGCAATTAATTGCAAAGTCCCTCTTTGCCATGAAAATGAACTTAATCCCCCAAAAACATTTCCACTGCATTTCAGCCCTGCCACAAAAGGACCAGTTGACATCATGTCAGTGATTGTCTCGTTAACACAGGTGAGAGTGTTGACGAGGACAAGGCTGGAGATCACTCTGTCATGCTGATTGAGTTAGAATAACAGACTGGAAGCTTTAAAAGGAGGGTGGTGTTTGAAATCACTGTTCTTCCTCTGTTAACCATGGTTACCTGCAAGGAAACACGTGCCGTCATCATTGCTTTGCACAAAAAGGGCTTCACAGGCAAGGATATTGCTGCTAGTAAGATTGCACCTAAATCAACAATTTATCGGATCATCAAGAACTTCAAGGAGAGAGGTTCAATTGTTGTGAAGAAGGCGTCAGGGCGCCCAAGAAAGTCCAGCAAGCGCCAGGACCGTCTCCTAAAGTTGATTCAGCTGCGGGTTCGGGGCACCACCAGTGCAGAGCTTGCTCAGGAATGGCAGCAGGCAGGTGTGAGTGCATCTGCACGCACAGTGAGGCGAATACTTTTGGAGGATGGCCTGGTGTCAAGAAGGGCAGCAAAAAAGCCACTTCTCTCCAGGAAAAACATCAGGGACAGACTGATATTCTGCAAAAGGTACAGGGATTGGACTGCTGAGGACTGGGGTAAAGTCATTTTCTCTGATGAATCCCCTTTCCGATTGTTTGGGGCATCCGGAAAACACCTTGTCCGGTGAAGACAAGGTGAGCGCTACCATCAGTCCTGTGTCATGCCAACAGTAAAGCATCCTGAGACCATTCATGTGTGGGGTTGCTTCTCAGCCAAGGGAGTGGGCTCACTCACAATTTTGCCTAAGAACACAGACATGAATAAAGAATGGTACCAACACATCCTCCGAGAGCAACTTCTCCCAACCATCCAAGAACAGTTTGGTGACGACCAATGCCTTTTCCAGCATGATGGAGCACCTTGCCATAAGGCAAAAGTGACAACTAAGTGGCTCGGGGAACAAAACATTGACATTTTGGGTCCATGGCCAGGAAACTCCCCAGACCTTAATCCCATTGAGAACTTGTGGTCGATCCTCAAGAGGCAGGTGGACAAACAAAAACCCACAAATTCTGACAAACTCCAAGCATTGATTATGCAAGAATGGGCTGCCATCAGTCAGGATGTGGCCCAGAAGTTAATTGACAGCATGCCAGGGCAGATTGTAGAGGTCTTGAAAAAGAAGGGTCAACACTGCAAATATTGACTCTTTGCATAAACTAAATGTAATTGTCAATAAAAGCCTTTGACACTTATGGAATGCTTGTAATTACATTTACATTGACATTTTAGTCATTTTTCAGTCGCTCTTATCCAGAGCGACTTACAGTTAGTGAGTGCATACATTTTTCATACATACCATAGTAATATCTGACAAAAAATATCTCATAACACTGAAGCAGCGAACTTTGTGAAGACCAATACTTGGCGGTCCTTCTTGTGGGCTCTAGAAAGAGGCCCGAGTTCCCGACTTGGAATTTCAACTTGGATGACCGTTCAAAATTATTTTACTTATTTTCCCAGTCGGAGCTAGTTTTTTTTCAGAGTTCCCAGTTGTCTTGAACTCACTGAAGTCGGAGATTTCCCAGTTCAGAGTTTCCGGTTGTTTTGAACGCGGCAGAAGTCATGCTGGATTGACAGCATGGCCAATGTATTTAAATTTACCAATCGGACATCAAAGAAATTGAGGAGAAAAAGGGGGTAAAATATTCAAAAATGTCAAAAGGATAAACATTCCCATGCAACACCATGGGCCAGAAGTTACGATCTTGTCTCATCGCTGCAACTCCCCTACAGACTAGGCGAAGGTTGAGAGCCAAGCCGCACTGCTTTTTGACACACAGCTCATTTAACCCAGAAGCCAGCCGCACCAATGTGTCGGAGGAAACACCGTCGTACTGACGACTGAAGTCAGCTTGCAGACTCCCCTCCCGCCACAAGGAGTCGCTAGGGCACGATGAGACAAGGAAATCCCGGCCGGCCAAACCCTCCCCTAACCCGGACGATGCTGTGACACAGCCTGGTATCGAGCGCCTCAGCACCCATTGTTGAATTTGCGATTTCCAACTTCCAATGGCTGATGAGCACCGATGCATTTTATCTATAATTTCTCTTTATATGACAAGGATTGAAAAGGATTTGCCAGTAGATTGTCAACTTGATTCATGATGATGACTACTTGTCTAGCTTGCTAGCTAAGATTTTGAAAGTATCATGTTGACATGATTGGTAGATATAATGTGATTTGATGTCATTTCATCTGTGGCCAATGTCCTTGAGCCTTCTTGGATGGGCACTTCTAGTGTAAGTCTATGGCAGAACACTGAGCCAATCACGGTGCAACTAGAGAACATTATCAAACCCTACGCTCCATATTTTCCACTGGCTGCCCCACCACCACAGAAAGGACTGAGCTAGGCTGAAACACCTGCATTTTGGAGTTGCTTTACTCAAGAAACCAAAAAATGGACCATGTTTGTATGTGGCTTTATTAGCTTTTTTTTTTTACATTGTTTGCAAACTGATATGTGCCACGTATTAATGCCAAAATAACATGCAAAGCAGGCAAAATAAATAAAAATAAATGAATGACGCGTCACCACTATAAACAGCCATCCTTGCCTGCCAGAACTGGAGAGGTGACTCTGTAAACATGTCCCCTTTACTTCTTCCTGGTATTTCTGCAGCTCACACAGGGCACTTAATGCCCTGCGAGGTTGACCCTTCCGACTGGACAGTGACCTCAGACACAATCTTCGATGCGAGGAAGCTATATTTCTGAAGCACTGTGGTCAAGATGCTTGCTGGATTAATCATGCTGGCATCTTCCTGGGGTCCTGCTGCTCCATGGCTCTACTCTGATTTGCTGAAGTACAAATGACTCTACTTCCCTCATCAGTGGCTCCATCTCTGTTGAGCGAAGTGCCAGAGACACACTTGGGTCCATCAGGCAACCTGCTGCAGGGGTTGGATCGAAGTTGGCTGCCAGAGGATTCAGTATGCATGAAGAGCGCTCACGCAGTGACTTCAGGAGGACCTGAGCCAACTGTTTTGCAACAGTAGTTGACTGCAAGTGTTCCTCAAGGTTGAGACAGCACGGCAACACATAAGACAGCGACTGGCTGTTTGAAGTTCGTCAAGCTGTCAGTTTGGGGCAGCAGGTAGTCTAGCGGTTAAGAGTGTTGGGTAAATGAAGGTCGCTGGTTCAAATCCTCAGGCCAACTAGGTGAAAAATCTGTTGACGTGCCCTTGAGCAAGGCACTTAACTCTAATTGCTCTTGAAGTCACTCTGGCTAAAAGCATCTGCTAAATGACAAAAATGTAAATCTAAGTTGGTCGGTGTGGATTGCGAACGGCTCCAGCAACTTCACAAGCTGTTCTAGCTTGGCCCAGTCATTGGTCAGCAAGTTGGTCGGTGTGGATTGTGAACGACTCCAGCAACTTCACATGCTGTTCTAGCTTGGCCATATCACGCTCCGTGCTCACCCATGATAGTGATGCACAAGCTAGGCCTATTTGAAACATTGGCATCTACTGGCAGTATTTAACTTCCAGATTCAGAAGCTCCAAAACTCCATTAGAAAAAAAGCTTAACCCCATTTAATTTTAGCCCAAAGTTTAGAATAATTATTTATGATGGTTTATATTTTATTTTAGTTAGTTTTGCTGTCAAAGATAATAGTTTTAGTTTTTAGTTTTTCAGTTTTACTAAATTATTTTTCCTATTTTAGTTTTTATTTTAGTTTCAGGTTTGGTTTACTATAATAACCTTGATCACCACTTTATGTCCCTCAGTGTAGCCATGTGAATTTTGCTAGATTCAGATGGTGACAGGAGGAGGCATTATCTTGATTATGCCAAACAGCTGCTGATGCACTTTGTTGAGATGAGCAACAGTGTCTATGGTGATACATTTACAGTGTACAGTCGTGGTCAAAAGTTTTGAGAATGACACAAGTATTGGTCTTACCAAAGTTTGCTGCTTCAGTGTTTTTAGATATTTTTGTCAGATGTTACTATGGTATACTGAAGTATAATTACAAGCATTCCATAAGTGTCAAAGGCTTTTATTGACAATTACATTTAGTTTATGCAAAGAGTCAATATTTGCAGTGTTGACCCTTCTTTTTCAAGACCTCTGCAATCTGCTCTGGCATGCTGTCAATTAACTTCTGGGCCACATCCTGACTGATGGCAGCCCATTCTTGCACAATCAATGCTTGGAGTTTGTCAAAATTTGTGGGTTTTTGTTTGGCCACCCGCCTCTTGAAGATCGACCACAAGTTCTCAATGGGATTAAGGTCTGGGGAGTTTCCTGGCCATGGACCCAAAATGTCAATGTTTTGTTCCCTGAGCCACTTAGTTATCACTTTTGCCTTATGGCAAGGTGCTCCATCATGCTGGAAAAGGAATTGGTCGTCACCAAACTGTTCTTGGATGGTTGGGAGAAGTTGCTCTCAGAGGATGTGTTGGTACCATTCTTTATTCATGGCTGTGTTCTTAGGCAAAATTGTGAGTTAGCCCACTCCCTTGGCTGAGAAGCAACCCCACACATGAATGGTCTCAGGATGCTTTACTGTTGGCATGACACAGGACTGATGGTAGCGCTCACCTTGTCTTCTCCGGACTAGGTGTTTTCCAGATGCCCCAAACAATCGGAAAGGGGATTCATCAGAGAAAATGACTTTACCCCAGTCCTCAGCAGTCCAATCCCTGTACCTTTTGCAGAATATCAGTCTGTCCCTTATGTTTTTCCTGGAGAGAAGTGGCTTCTTTGCTGCCCTTCTTGACACCAGGCCATCCTCCAAAAGTCTACGCCTCACTGTGCGTGTAGATGCACTCACATCTGCCTGCTGCCATTCCTGAGCAAGCTCTGCACTGGTGGTGCCCCGATCCCGCAGCTGAATCAACTTTAGGAGACGGTCCTGGCGCTTGCTGGACTTTCTTGTGCGCCCTGACGCCTTCTTCACAACAATTGAACCTCTCTCCTTGAAGTTCTTGATGATCCGATAAATTGTTGATTTAGGTGCAATCTTACTAGCAGCAATATCCTTGCCTGTGAAGCCCTTTTTGTGCAAAGCAATGATGACGGCACGTGTTTCCTTGCAGGTAACCATGGTTAACAGAGGAAGAACAGTGATTTCAAACACCACCCTCCTTTTAAAGCTTCCAGTCTGTTATTCTAACTCAATCAGCATGACAGAGTGATCTCCAGCCTTGTCCTCGTCAACACTCTCACCTGTGGTAATGAGAGAATCACTGACATGATGTCAGCTGGTCCTTTTGTGGCAGGGCTGAAATTCAGTGGAAATGTTTTTTTTAGATTAAGTTCATTTTCATGGCAAAGAGGGACTTTGCAATTAATTGCAATTCATCTGATCACTCTTCATAACATTCTGGAGTATATGCAAATTGTAATCATAAAAACAGAGGCAGCAGACTTTGTGAAAATTAGTATTTGTGTTATTCTCAAAACGTTTGACCATGACTGTACTATGTACATGGTCTCACTCACTTGGCAGATGATTTTGCATTTCACAACTGCTCACTCAATGACCTTAATTGCTTTGAGTTTGAGAACCATTTGCAGTGACTTAAATGTGCCATCAAAAGCCCACTGAGGCGACTGTCTGAATCAAGCCAAGTGAAACATACTGCCAAGAACATCCAACCATACATCAAGAATAACATGCGAGATGGTTGCTTCCTCCTCCAGGACAAATACTGTAGATTTGTCAAAGAAATAAGAAACGATGGAAACCTTGTTTGTGATGTCATTCACCGTACTCAAACGGACAACTTCTTTCTTCCATGTGCCTCCAAAGACTTCAACATCGCAAGTATCTAAAATATCTACAAATGCAAAATATATATTATTTATCCTGAGGACCTCATCAGCAAGGTAATACATATTGATTCCTCTGTTGCACAGTTTTGCCAAGTAAGATCAGATATATTGGAATAGTTTGGTTTGCAATTATGGCTTATATTATGTTGTCTAATAATGTCTATTTCCCCAGGTTCTAATCTCAGATGATGTGGGCCAGAGCAGTGTGGATGGAAAATGAGAAGGAAGTAGAAGGTGTTATTCCAGAGCACTGGATCAAATAGCAAACTCTGTGATGGCCCCCAAATTAATATGAAAAAGCAATAAAGGATTGGTCCCCACCCTCTCTGAAATTGAAGTCATTTCAGCTTCTGAGGATAAAACTGACATCAGGTAAATAGCAGATACATTATACCTGAAAATGCAATAAGAAACTGCTGGTTGTTAAAAATGACTGTTAAATTCTTCGAACCCTCACCCAACCATTCAGAATCAAAACAGCAATGTGAAGACGTTAATTACCGAAGTCAGTGAAGCGGAGGACATCTCCAAGAGAAACTGAAAGAGAATTACATTCAAATAATGTATAACTGGTATGTTTAAACACACATTGACAGTTTGTGTACATTCAATTTACTTGGCATGTTTTTATTCTGTATATTGTTGTGTGTTTAGAATTGCATGAGGAATGTAATCTCCCACCTCCAGCCACCACTGCCTCCAAGTCATTTAAGTATGGTAGTCTGTAATGCTGATGACTAATCGACGCCTTTGTTCCTAAACCCTAGCCACCGAACAACCACCTTGCCTTTTGATAGACTGGGAGGACCTTTAACCGTATTACTTTAACTGATCCATTCAAATTGACAAGAGTGTGGCTAGTGTTTGGGTTTAACGTTTGGTCATGTGTTTAGGGAAAGTTTAAGTCTTCTTCCACTTCAATAAAACGTAAACAAATGACAAATGTGTGTAGAAAAAGGCGGGATGTTGTTTTACATTTTCATGTTTATTTTCAGGCAAAGGTCTACACAAGCCTCCACCAAAATATGCCCAGAAGCACCAGAAAACCTGTGCAACTGCTACCAAGAAGCAAAAGCCTAAAATGCAGCACCCTTCATAACGTAACTCAACTCCTTATTCTTGATCGTTGTATTGAATGACATATTGTGACAGTATGAAAATGTATGCACTCACTAACTGTAAGTCGCTCTGGATAAGAGAGTCTGCTAAATGACTAAAATGTAAATGTAATATTGCCATGTAGTACTGGATGGAAAAGTCCTGTACATGTGTAATGCATTAGTGTCCTTTTGTAAAATGACAGATACCTGTCACAATCGTCGTTAGATGAAGCGGACCAAGGCGCAGCGTGATATGCATACATTCTTTATTTCTAGTACACACACGAACAAAACAAACGATACGTGAAGTCCTGGGTTGAACACAAACCTTCCGGAACAAGATCCCACAATAAACAGTGCCAAACAGGCTGCCTAAGTATGGTCCCCAATCAGAGACAACAAGCTACAGCTGCCTCTGATTGGGAACCACCCTGGCCAACATAGAAATACACGAACTAGAACAAAACATAGAAAATAACACATAGAAAATCCACACCCTGGCTCAACATATAAGAGTCCCCAGAGCCAGGGTGTGACAGATACCTCAGATCTAAAAGCTGAGGGGGAAGACATCCCATACCGGGTGAAGAGAGCAAATGTGATGAGTGTGATGGAAGGAGTCAGGCGCAGGAGGGTAATCACCGAACACAGAGTTTATTCCTTCGTGGATACACAAATGCGCTCAACGACACAGGCACAGGGGAAACTATCATCCCTGGCAAATACACAGTAACGGTAGAATCCAATAATACATAGACACAGGGGAAAATCTACCCTGGCAACAAAATGTATGAGTAGCTCCCCCGAGCTACACTACTCAAACAAATAACAATCACCCACAAGGACAAGGGGGCAGAGGGAACACTTATACACAGACTAATGAGGGGATTAGAACCAGGTGTGTGTGATTGACAAGACAAGACAAAGGTGATGATGATTGGGGCGGCAGTGGTTAGTAAGCTGGTGACGACGAACGCCGAAGCCTGCCCGAACAAGGAGGGGAGGCAGCCTCGGCTGAAGTCGTGACAGCAATGCACGGGTAAACTATTACCATATTTGTTTCGCTTTTAAATTAGGTAATGGTGTGTAAAGTATATATTTTGTGTTCTATACAGAACCCTGATAAATGGCCTCATGTCAACGATGAATATGAAAGGAAACCAAGGGAAGAGGGCTTTTGAGGACTCCAACCTTTGCAGCATTATATGTACAGTGGAGTCCAAATCATGACATTTTACATGACATTTGAATACCTTCTCTAGCTAATATTAGCTTTTCCCCTTTACAGCAGGTGTGAGTCTTGGCGAATCAAAGGCTACGGGGACAGAAATACTACAGGCGATGTAAACCTGCCCTTTCTGACAGTGCCTTTTTTTGGTTTATTGTATATCTCATGTGTTTCCTGAAGCCAGAAAAGCATTTTCTGCCTTTACTATGTATGTTTTGGGCTTGTACATCTATTTTTGTGGTGCAATTCATTTTCATTTAAACCATTCTTGACTTTGACTTTTTTTGCTGAACTGTTTTTACAAAGGTTCACAAGTTATTGCTCTAATTGTGTTACACAGAATGACAATAGACAACAGTAGTATAGACCCTAAGTCTGGAAGATACATTTTGCGCCATGAGTAGAATTGTATTATACATATCAGGGTGCTTTTCAAGTGTGCACCAACAAAGTCCTGGTTGATACAGTTTGTTTTCATATTCCTATCCTCATTTAATGTAAAGAAGCCTACATCACAAAATGGCAACTACTTCTAAACATCTAATCAACACACTTCATGATTGGTGATAATCCCTGTTGATTTCATGGTGTGTTTTTGGTCAAATCAGATCAGTGTGTTCTCAACCTCACTCCAATATTTAAATGTAGTTGATTATTAGTCGAGTATAGTTTCCAAACTCGATAGTATCGAAATAAAACATGAACTGTTGTCTGTCTTTTTGAGCAGGTGAATAAAGGTTTAAATCTCATTGATCAACGTCTCAACCAAATATTACCCACATTTCCATGTTGAAATGACGTTGTGTGGGCTGTGCTCACTCAAGATAACTATAGTTGGACAATAGGGAGGTGGCAGTCAATTGAACTTGTCTATTGTGTCTCTGCACTTAGGAGCCGAGCAACGTTAAAATAAAGACTCTTATACAGTTGTTCGCTTAATTTAGAGAACAAGTTGCAATTTAGAAGGTGCTCTAAGCAGTAGCATTTGATATTGCTCTCAGTTATCTGTTAACTAAAATGAGATACATTTGATCTCATTCTATCCTCCCACCAAAGCTGTGTTTGGGTGTGAGAAAGAGAGATCATGTTGCCATGGAAATGTCTCCCGTCCAGAAGGTTAATGATGAGTCTCGGCCACGGCTCAATCTGTTGGGTTGCCAGGCAACACCAACGGCGTCCCTTGTTGAAAAGCCTTTATATTGCAGGGCTGCATGTGCGTCACAGCCAAGCTTTGTAGAGGGCTAGATGATTGGTTATCTGCCTGCATTCTGAAGAGTCTGCTGAAAAAGTAACTGTATTGTCACATTTAACTTTTTAAGAATGCTCACAAAAACATTTTAGAGAGGGCACTTTTGCTCATAAAAAAGTCCTTTGTCTTGGCTGACTTCTTCGCCCAAACTCTTTAAAGTTCAAAAGATAAGCCAGGGCCACCATAGTTCACACAACACTGACAACCCAAATCCTTGGTGCTCTGACTTAGGACTGGGAGTAGGGAGCCCAGGGACTGGGGAGGCCCTTGTAGCAGTAACCTGCCTGAGTAGTTTTAACTGTCTCAGTTTCTATTGAGTGTGGAGGGGGTTTATAGCATGTAAATGGTTTTCACTGGCCTCCTCTGTCCACTGCTCCTCTGCCTGTTGCTGAGAGACGAGCTAGAAGTAACCAGACGCTCTGATAGAGAGGATAACACAGGCCTTTAAAACAATTTGTCCTCTCCCTCCTCTTTCCAACGCTCATAAGTCACAGCCATGGGGAAGGCAATGGGAGACAGGGAGAGGAAGAGGGGTGTAGAGATAGGGAAAAGGGCAAAGGGAATTAAACAATTGTGTTAAGTGGGGGGAGAGAGAGAGAGAGAGAGAGAGAGAAAGTGAGAGAATGAGGGACAAACCCCACTACACAACATTAAACTAGTGGAAAGGAGGGCAGAAGTGGACGATGACAAAAGGGTCAGATAGAGAAAACAAGTGACAGGATGAGAGGAGGAGGGCCATGTAGCCTATAGTAGAGGGAGCTACAGAGGTAGAGGAACATATAGAGGGATAGAGACATACTATACTTGGGGGCCAGGCCGTGAAATAAAACCCTTTGGAGCTGTGGTCAGTTCCAGCGTTCTGCTAGCCTAGCCTCCATTCCTCTCCATTCTTCTGGGTGTGTGACTCGCTACGGGAGATGACAGAGATGACAGCTACTGAAAAACTAGCGCTGATCTGGAGCCTGTGGACGGCAGTGAGCTTCGCAGCTGGACTTGGTGAGGAACTTAATTTGATATCCCCCTACACTACAGCGGGGTGAGCCATAGACATCTTTATGTATTTCTATGGGGTAAGCTTCACTTTCTTTTTGACTTCTCTTCTAATCGGATGTTTGATGCTGAAAGTTAATCTGGTTTGATATGGATTAGACATGGATGTGTTTTTTCCCCCCAATACTAAACAAAAAGGGATGTAGACTATCATATAAAACAATAATCTGCTCGTGAGATAACAGGTGTACTGGACTAACAAATACCTCTTCCAAATTGTGCAGAATTTACAAATTAGCAACGGTATGATTAATCATGTTCACATTAATTTATTTGGTAATCAAGTGGCAATGGTCAATGTTGTTCCTTCAGATGAGCACCCTTGCCCCAAAGGAGCCCAGGTCCATCTGGCCAGTCTGCAATGCTATTGGCTGTCAGAGTCAGCGACATCATGGCTGGAGGCGAAGGGTATTTGTCGTCAGGTGAAGGGTGGGGATCTAGCCGCAGTCCAAAGCACTGAAACTCAGACATTCATCCACAACTCCTTCCCATCGTGAGTAAACAGTTTATGATCTTTCTAACGGATTTATACAGTATATTCTGTCACCTGACTACACTGTAATTCACTTAATTCCCCACCACCCCCTCTTAAATGTTTTTGTATATGTATCTTTCTGTATAGAAAATCCACTGAGTGGGTCTGGCTGAGGGATGGCAGGGGAGAAGGGCCGGATAGAGGCGAGAGTTTGGGAACGGAAAGCCATCCTGGGTGGGATAGGGGCAGGGAGAGTCTGGGGGGCTGTACCCAGATGGCCCTGGGTTCACCAGGACAGAGGAGGAACACAGTGTGTGACGGACAGTACCTCTGCCTCTGTGAGAAGGTGGTTACAGGTGAGACTGCATGGAGAGTTTACTGCATTAATACGACATTGCAAACTATAATTCAGAATTAAATGTGTTTGTTGTCTTCATAGGGAGACCTAAGGGGTGTAACATTGTCACAAATTAACACATTTGTGAGCATGCTGTATATTGCAGTGTGCTAATGGATGTGTGTATGTTTCCGCTGTCTCCTGTAGTTTCCCTGCCTTCGTTAGACAGCTACCTGACAGGTGTTCCTCTCATGTCGGCTGTGTATGCCAGGTCACAGCTACAAGTCCTCCCTACAGTCCCAGACCCTGACCAAAAGAGAGTGGAGGTGAGTGGCATCATATGTCACACTGAGGGAACCGATTATGATACTCTTTTTGTTGTGGATTGACCTACTGTACGGCATTCATATTAGGATGTTGTCAGATTTCAGGCAAAACTCTTGATATGGATGTCGTATTCATCGCATCACCTTGTGCCGGCTTTAACCACAGCCATGCTAAAATCCCCCTCTTATGTCTGATTACTTTATTATCCTCCCCTCAGATGCTGCTGTTTCCTGGGCTGTGGTTCAGCCATGCTGGCCAGGTGGTATCAGTGGAGCTGGTCAGCCAGCCAAGAGAAGTGTCCACCTTGGTCAGAGTTCAGATCCTCCGGCCCTACTGCAGCCCCCACCATCACCTGGTGCCCCCAGGTAACAAAACGTCACCTTACAGAGGAGGAACTTTTTGAGGCAATTAAATATTTTCAGTCTGGAAAAACACCAGGGCTTGATGGTATACCAGTAGAGGTATATCAGACCTTTCTTGATGTACTCAAATATCCATTATTAGCATGTTTTAATTACTCCTATAAAAATAGTAGACTTTCAGGTACTCAACAAGAAGGTCTGATTTCATTACTACTGAAACAGGACCCAGGTTGTAAGTATAAAGATCGAGTCCATTTAAAAACTGGAGGCCTCTTACACTTCAATGTTGTGATGCGAAAATCCTGGTGAAATGCATAGCACATGGGACAAAAAAGGTTTTACCACATATTGTTCATCCTGATCAGACAGGTTTTTTACATGGACGATATATTGGAGATAATATACGACAATTACTTGAAACAATTGAACATTATGAAACATCAAAGATACCAGGCCTGGTCTTCATAGCAGATTTTGAAAAGGCTTTTGATCAAGTATAACTAGAATTTATATATACAGTGCCTTCAGAAAGTATTCAGACCCCTTGACTTTTTCCACATTTAGTTACGTTACAGCCTTAATCTAAAATGGATTAAATAAATACAAATCCTCAGCAATCTACACACAATACCCCATAATGACAAAGTGAAAACAGGTTTTTAGAAATGTTTGCAAATGTACTACAAATAAAAAACAGAAATACCTTATTTACATAAGAATTCAGGCTCTTTGCTATGAGACTTGAAATTGAGCTCAGGTGCATCCTGTTTCCATTGATCATCCTTGAGATGTTTCTACAACTTGATTGTAGAGTCCACTTGTGGTAAATTCAATAGATTGGACACAATTTGGAAAGGCACACACCTGTCTATATAAGGTCCCACAGTTGACAGTGCATGCAGAGCAAAAACCAAGCCATGAGGTCGAAGGAATTGTCCGTAGAGCTCCGAGACAGGATTGTGTCGAGGCACAGATCTGGGGAAGGGTACCAAAAAATGTCTGCAGCATTGAAGGTCCCCAAGAACACAGTGGCCTCAATCATTCTTAAATGGAAGAAGTTTGGAACCACCAAGACTCTTCCTAGAGCTGGCCGCCCGGCCAAACTGTGCAATCGTGGGAGAAGGGCCTTGGTCAGGGAGGTGACCAAGAACCCGATGGTCACTCTGACAGAGCTCTAGAATTCCTCTGTGGAGATGGGAGAATCTTCCAGAAGGACACCCATCTCTGCAGCACTCCACCAATCAGGCCTTTATGGTAGAGTGGCCAGACAGAAGCCACTCCTCAGTAAAAGGCACATGACAGCCTGCTTGGAGTTTGCCAAAAGGCACCTAAAGGACTCTCAGACCATGACAAACAAGATTCTCTGGTCTGATGAAACCAAGATTGAACTCTTTGGCCTGAATGCCAAGCGTCACGTCTGGAGTAAACCTGGCACCATCCCTATGGTGAAGCATGGTGGTGGCAGCATCATGCTGTGAGGATGTTTTTCAGCGGCAGGGACTGGGAGACTAGTCAGGATCGAGGGAAAGATGAACGGAGCAAAGTACAGAGAGATCCTTGATGAAAACCTGCTCCAGAGCGCTCAGGACCTCAGACTGGGGTGAAGGTTCACCTTCCAACGGGACCACGACCCTAAGCACACAGCCAAGACAACGCAGGAGTGGCTTTGGGACAAGTCTCTGAATGTCCTTGAGTGGCCCAGCCAGAGCCCGGACTGGAACCCGATCTAACATCTTTGGAGAGACCTGAAAATAGCTGTGCAGCAATGCTCCCCATCCAACCTGACAGAGCTTGAGAGGATCTGCAGAGAAGAATGGGAAAAACTGCCCAAATACAGGTGTGCCAAACTTGTAGTGTCATACCCAAGAAGACTCAAAGCTGTGATCACTGCCAGTACTGAGTAAAGGGTCTGAGTACTTATGTAAATGTGATATTTCATTTTTTTCATTTTTTTTTTATTAGCAAGGATTTCTAAAAACCTGTTTTTGCTTTGTCATTATGGGGTATTGTGTGTAGATTGATGAGGGAAAAAAACAATTTAATCAATTTTAGAATAAGGCTGTAACCTAACAAAATGTGGAAAAAGTCAAGGGGTCTGAATACTTTCCGAAGGCACTGTAAATGTCTGGATTACTTTAATTTCGGTGAATCTCTTATACAATGGTTTAAAGTTCTGTACAGCAAACCCAGATGTGAAATAGTAAATAATGGTTACTTCTCAGAAAGTATTGCGCTTTTAAGAGGAGTAAAACAAGGCTGTCCGTTGTCTCCATATCTATTTGTTATGGCCATCGAAATGCTAGCTATTAAAATTAGATCCAAGAAGAACATCAAGGTATTAGAAATCCAGGGGATAAAAACTAAAGTGTCAATGTATGCCGATGACTCAAGTTTTTTCTTATGTCCACATCACTTTTTTAGCCTCTCTGGACTAAAACCTAATTATGACAAGTGTACCATAATATGTATTGGATCGTTAAAAGACACAGTGTTTACCTTGTAGTTTACCAATAAAATGGGCGGATGGTGAGGTAGACATACTTGGTATTCATATCTCAAAAAATTTAAATAAACTTACCACAATCAATTTCAATAGAAAGTTCGCAAAAATAGATAAGATTCTGCAACCATAGAGAGGGGAATACTTGTCTATTTATGGAAAAATCACATTGATTAACTCTTTGGTCCTACCACAGTTTACTTACTAATTGTGATGCCTACTCCAGACAACCCGTTTTTGAAATCATATGAGCAAAAAATATTTCATTTGATTTGGAATGCTAAGCCAGACAAAATTAAACGTGCCTATTTATATAATGAATATGAGTTTGGGGGGCTAAAATTATTAAATATTAAAGCTTTACACCTATCAATAAAAGCTTCACTCATACATAAGTTATATTTAAACCCAAAATGATTCTCCAGTAGATTATTAAGAAAGGCTCATCCTTTGTTCAAAATTTTTATTTTTGCATTCATACAGATTACAACTTCTCATTTCCAACTAATTGAAAATGAAATGTTGTTTAAAGTATCGCCCTTTCTCAAACAAGCCATACAAAGCTGGTTACAATTTTAGTTTTATCCTCCAGAAAAGATAGAACAAATATTACAACAAATATTATGGTTAAACTCAAATATACTGATTAATCTCTACGGGATCGGTGTCCCTTATACGGGACGGTTGTTGCTCAATATGTGATATTTGACTAGAATGGTGTTGTAAACAACAGCCAACTTTCCGGGACATAGCTATGTCTTATATGGGCAGAAAGCTTAAATTCTTGTTAATCTAACTGTAGTGTCCAATTTACAGTAGCTATTACAGCTAAAAAAAATACCATGCTATTGTTTGAGGATAGTGCACAACAACAAAACACTTTTATCACGGCAACTGGTTTGGTACATTCACCTCTGAAGGTAAATAATGTACTTACATTCCAAAATCTTGCTCTGATTTGTCATCCTGAGGGTCCCAGAGATGAAAAGTAGTGTAGATTTTGAAAAATCAATTTTTATATTCAGATGTAGGAACTGGGTTCTACAGTTTGACCTCTGACTCCACACCCACCCGGCCATCTAGATGTGTGAAGGTTAGTGTCTTTTCTGTAGGGAAGCTAATGATCCATCATTTATGACATTCCTGGGAGTGTGCAAACTTAAATGTTGTATTACCATAGCATTTTTGTATGTTCTCTATAGTTTTGTACTTGAAAACCAATTTGGCACATTTGGGAAAACTCCTGGCAGACTTGATACAAAATATTGTGTAGTGATGTAATTCTTCACTGGATCAGTCTGAAACTTTGCACACACACTGCTGCCATCTAGTGGACAACATCTAAATTACACATATAATCCTACATCACAGTCTGGCCTTTCCCTTGCATTTCAAAGATTATGCAACAAAAAATAAATAGAAAACACGTTTTTGTGTTTGTATGATCTTTTACCAGATCTAATGTGTTATATTATCGTACATTAATTTCACATTTCCACAAACTTCAAAGTGTTTGTTTTCAAACGATATCAAGAATATGCATATCCTATGCATATCCTTGCTTCAGGTCCTGAGCTACAGGCAGTTAGATTTGGGTATGTCATTTTAGGTGAAAATTGATAAAAAAGGGTCCGTCCTTAAGAGGTTCATAAAAAACCATTCTTTATGGATTTTTTATTTTTTTTATGTTATTATGTTTATTAATGATATTATGAATAGAAACGGTGGAGTTATGTCACATATGCAGCAATCAAAAATATAATGTATGGGAATGTCAGCTCAATCCAAACTTATAACCAACTGATTGGAGCATTACCACAAAAATGGAGGAGGCAAGTGGAAGAGGGAGAAGGTAGGGAACTTGTTTGTCTGCCATATATTAAAGATACAAATTGGCTGAAAATAAATGGCTAAAATAGAGAAATATACCAGTTTCATTTGAAGACAGAAATGTTGACATCTGTGCCATACAGGTTGCAAAGTAAATGGGAAGAGATTTTCGATGTACTGATTCCATGGCACATGGTTTATGAACAGATACAAAAAACAACACTTTATTCAACACTTCAAGTTTTTCAATTTAAATTATTATACTATGTAGCTTGTTTCTGGTCACAGGTTCAGGAATGGTTAAAAAATCACAACATTCACTTAAAATGAACCTTACAAATAGCAGTGTTGGGCGATTTAGAAAGCCATAGTGTGAATACATAATATAATAATACTCGTAGGAAAAGTTTTCATCTTTAGCTCACAATCTGTGGATACTATACAATTAGAAAGGTTAAACATTTATGTAAAACATCACAGCACAAATGAAAAATATATGGCACATGGAAACCAAACAAGGGTGATTTATGGTGATAGGTGGGATGGGCTTAGAGTGGCTGAGGGGTGGGAGTTTATGTTCGGTAATGTATTATTGTTATGTGATTGCTGTATATAAAAGCAACATGTACAGTATGTAAAATGTGTATGCAAAATGTGTATGTAAAATATATGTATATGTAGCAGATAAGCTGTAAAAAAACAAAAAAGACGTGTACTCCGAAGAGGTGGGATGGTGGATGGGTTAATAATAAAAAAGATAAACAAGAAAAAAGAAAAAAGAAACACCACCTCAGGTTATTAATAAAGATGTTGTTGTATTGGAAGACTTGCCCTGTGTGTGTTTGTGTTGATTCACTCCTGTTTGTTTTTGTGTTTCCCTGATGTATGATGATCGATCTTTCAGTATACATAACTGGTTCTCTCTCTCTCTCTCTCTCTCTCTCTCTCTCTCTCAATCCATATCTCTCTCTCTGCAGGTTGCAGCTCTCTCCTGAACCCGTTCAGTTGTTGCTCTACCACTCCTCTGTGTAACACTACGGGAGGCTGTGCCCTGGGACAGTACTGGTGCCACCTGTTGGAGGCCTGTGTCCCTGTCACCAGCCCCTGCAGTCCCTACAACCAGTCCCCCTCTACAGGGGAGCGCAGCTACCCCCTGCCACCCAGATACCCTGACATACCCCCCTTCTACCACCTGGTGGCAGACTTGCCCATGAGAGTGGCTCCTTGCTCAGAGCCTGCTCATATTAGTGTATGTGTGTGAGATGTTGTTATTTACAGAGGGTTTTTTATTTACTTATTTACAGTTCTTATTTACATGCTTTATGCTTTGGATAAGTCGAATCAATAAAATTCTCTCTCTGTCAGATCCTGCCAGAGAGGGAGATCAGTGTTTACCCCGATGACATTCTGTCCGTCCAACACACCGGGAGACCTGGAACCTTCCTGAGTTGCCGCGACAATGCCTCCTCATCCTCCTCCCCCTGGCGACAGAGCTACCTCTCCCTGCAAGGGGCGGAGTGGGGGGGCTGGTGGGAGGGGGGCCTCTCGTCCCCGCCAAATGGAGGACAGTGGGTGGACGGGGTTGTGTGCGACCTACGGGTGCTGTACGTGGACACACTGCACGGGCATGGCTATATTTCAAGTACGGGCCAGAGTGAACTTAGTGGCTTCACTCATATCGGGAGCATCAGTACGCCCATAAGTATGACCCCTGAAACCTCAGCTCCTGCCCCAGCAAAAAGTCACATTTCTGGGCTTTGTATGATCCATCCCCTGCCTGATGGAGACAACCAGATCCATATATTGGTTGACACTCCTGTACTCATTGTGATTAAAATATTATCTGGAAAAGGGGCCACCAGCTCCTGGTTGGCTCCGGTGCTCCAGAGAGGGGTCCCTTTCCTCCCGTCCTGCCCAGGAGGGTTACCTGACTCTTGGCCTGGTTGTGAGAGAGACTCCCCTGACAGCTGGTTCTCCCACATGTCCCTGGTGCTACCCTCAGTGGGTGTCCACACTCTAAACGTCAGTGCTGTGAATGGAGTGAGTGAACAGAGTACCTGTGTACAGGTGTGTGTCTATGAGCCGGTGGCTGGGCTCAGTGTAGAGCCACATGGACACCTGAGGATGCTGGTGGACTTGTCACAGGTGAGTTAGCCCGACTTCATCGATAATATAAAGTTGTATTGTATTTTATAGTATTTATCCAAAAATCTGTGTTTTCTTTATGCATGTTTGAAAATAATCTGCTTTTCTTTTATTTATTTGTTCTGCTGATCACATCTCTGCTACTGTATTGAACTTATACATTGTCACCATTCTCTGTTTTTTCTAAGACATTTACAGCCACGGCGGAGACTGGTTCCTCAGTAAAGTACACCTGGGTGATTGACGAGCTAGAGAAGTTTCCCTATGAGGGAGACACCTATAGTGTGATGTTCAAGAAGCCAGCTGAGTACAAACTGAAGGTACTAAGCTCATCCATTTCATATGATTTATCTTAAGATAAAACAACCTTGTTTTTAATATAATACCCATATAACAGAGTAAAGTGGCCCATAGAGTCTCACTAATAACTTGTCTCTGTTCCTCCAGGTGACTGCAGCCAATGCAGTGAGCTCCCAGACCCTAGAGGTCACTCTGACTGCTGACACCATGACCCCTCTGGCCGACCCAGAATTCCTCTCTGTCAAGGAGGTCATCGCTGTGGCCGCGCTGCGTCTCTACACTTTCAGAGTCAAAGTGGATGTCTCCCTAGGTGTCACTTTCAGGTTAGGGTCATTTTCTGTTTTCACAGAAGTATTTGCTTGGAGTGATATTATATCAATGAGGGTAGCATATCTGTTTCCTTCATATTTTCTCATTAACTACCATCCCATTACTCATTAACTGCTGCTGGAAGTGGTGTTGGAGGTCCCGTACGGGGCACTCTTCCCTCTGGTCTAAGGAGATCCCATTGCCCCAGGGCAGTGAAGAAGAGATTGCTCTACATAGGGTGCCATCTTTCAGATGGGATGTTAAAAAACCCTAAGATATTGAATATTATTTCCTGTAGGTGGTCTTTTGGGGATGGCAGTGCCCAGGAGAACCACACCTTTCCTGCCCCGTTTGAATCCCAGGACAGGCCAATGGAGCGAGGAGTGAGACAGGTGTATGTGCAAGACTCTGTGAGCCACGTCTACCTACAGCCAGGTAAACATACCTCTACCAATCTGTAAATTATTGTAATTCATTCTAATAGTATAGATGCTTGCATATCACTCCTCTTTCCATTCAATACAATAGGGCATGTCTCCATTAATCTACAGTGCCTTTGGAAAGTATTCAGACCCCTTGACTTTTTCCACCTTTTGGTAGGTTACAACCTTATTCTAAAATTGGTTAAATTGTTTTTTTCCCTCATCAATCTACACACAATACCCCATAATGACAAAGCAAAAACTGTTTTTTAGACTTTTTTACTAATTTATAAATAATTATACATTTAAATGAGACCCTTTACTCAGTACTTTGTTGAAGCACCTTTGGCAGCAATTACAGCCTTGAGCCTTCTTGGGTATGACGATACAAGCTTGGCACAGCTGTATTTGGGGAGTTTCTCCCATTCTTCTCTGCAGATCCTCTCAAGCTCTGTCAGGTTGGATGGGGAGCGTTGCTGCACAGTTATTTTCAGGTCTCTCCAGAGATGCTCGATCGGGTTCAAGTCCGGGCTCAGAGACTTGTCCCGAAGCCACTCCTGCGTTGTCTTGGCTGTGTGCTTAGGGTCTCTGTCCTGTTGGAAGATTAACCTTCGCCCCAATCTGAGGTCCTGAGTGCTCTGGAACAGGTTTTCATCAGGGATCTCTCTGTACTTTGCTCTGTTCATCTTTCCCTCAATTCCTGACTAGTCTCCCAGTCCCTGCCGCTGAAAAACATCCCCACAGCATGATGCTGCCGCCACCATGCTTCACCAGCATTCATGCCAAAGAATTCAATCTTGGTTTCATCAGACCAGATAATCTTGTTTCTCATGGTCTGAGAGTCTTTAGGTGCCTTTTGGCAAACTCCAAGCTGGCTGTCATGTACTTTTTACTGAGGAGTGGCCTCCGTCTGGCCACTTTACCATAAAGGCCTAATTGATGGAGTGCTGCAGAGATGGTTGTCCTTCTGGAAGGTTCTCCCATCTCCACAGAGGAACTCTAGAGCTCTGTCAGAGTGACCATGATTCCTTCAACCTTCCTTCAACCTTCAAGCTTGGTTTTTGCTCTGACATGCACTGTCAACTGCGGGACCTTATATAGACAGGTGTGTGCCTTTCCAAATCATGTCCAATCAATTGAATTTACCACAGGTGGACTCCAATCAAGGTGTAGAAACATCTCAAGGATGATCAATGGAAACAGGATGCACCTGAGCTGAATTTCGAGTGTCATAGCAAAGATTCTGAATACGTATGTAAATACACTGACATTTGCAAAAATGACTAAAAACCTGTTTTCGCTTTGTCATTATGGGGTATTGTGTGTAGATTGCTGAGGAAATTGTTTTATTTAATCAATTTTAGAATAAGGTTGTAACTTAACAAAATGTGGAAAAAGTCAAGGGGTCTGAATACGTTCCGAAGACACTGTATATCACTCTGTCTCTCACTCATGCAGATGACTACACACTGACTGTACAGGTCTACAACCAATACGACAACATCAAGCGGGCAATATCAGTGAAGGTACGGCCTCCATTGACTCGTATACTCATCTTTCCATCTCCTCCGGTTCCCCTGGTCAACCAGACCTTTCTTCTAGAAGCCTCTTCACACCCATCTCACTACGGAATCCTCTACACTTGGAACTTTGGGGACGGTTCAAAACAAGTCCAAGGATTCCATGGCAAAGTTAGCCATGTTGCTCGGACCACTGGGGTTTATAACATGACTGTGTGCGCTAACAACACCTTGACTGCACTGACAGCCTGGGTGGCCGTGGCAGTGGTGGAGAAGGTGTCTGGACTCCAGTTGAGCTGTAGTGGACCCAGTGAACTGAAGTCTGTGACTGAAATCAAGGGCAAAGTGGCTTCAGGTTCCAGTCTTCACTGGGACTGGAACTTTGGTGACGGGTCTGGACATAAAAACATCACAGACAACTCTGTATCCCATGTCTACGAGTCCCCAGGGAGTTACACAGTCAGAGTGACTGTGTCTAACGCATTCAGCCAGGCTAGCCAGTCCATCAGTCTGGAAATCTACAGGTTGACCATCAGTGGAATTCTGCCATCGGAGTGTTCGGAGACAGAGAAAGAGATACAGCTCCAAGCACTGGTGAATGGGAATGTTTCCATGCTGACTTTCCATTGGAATTTCGGGGATGAATCACCTTTGTCAGTACAGAAGGGAAAGTCTGTTGTTACTCACACTTATTCAAACCCTGGGATTTATAATGTTAACGTTACTGTTCTCAGTATAGTAGGATCTGTCTTTTATGATGCCAACGTTTGCATTGAGGCCCCCATTACTGGGATAACCATCTGCCCATCACAGGATGCTGTGGCAGTAGGAGAAGAGGTGTGTTTTAATGCAGTTGCTGACTCAAAAAGACAACCCACTGGATATCAGTTCCTGTGGTTCAATCATTCCTCCAACAGCTCTCCTATAAGAGGACTGGCTCGTCATTGCTTTGTGTATAAGGAGGAAGGGATCCATGATGTTTCAGTGATGGCAAGTAACAAAGTCAGCCAGAGAATAGCCCAAGCCACTGTTGCTGTGCAGAAGCCTGTGAGTAAACCATCCATAGCACATAGTAGTCAAAGCAACACACTGACTGTCAATGAGAAGATTACACTTTGGGTGAAGAGCTGCACTGGGACCAATGTTTCTGTGCAGTGGGACTTTGGTGACGGCTCACCACTGGCAAAGAGTCAAAATGTCTCCCATGTCTTCACTTCCGCAGGCAGGTTTACAGTCAAGGCCACAGCTTCTAATGCAGTTAGCCGGGATTCTGTTAACCTGGAAGTGAACGTACTGCTTCCTGTGTCAGAGCTGACACTGAAAATCAGCCAGCCATTTGCAGTAGTAGGGGAAGAGACTGTCATAACAGCAGTTGGCAATGTTGCAGGTAATGTCAATTTCTACTGGTCAGTGGATGGCCCTGCTACCCCTGAGCTTGGGATGTCTCACTTTCAGTATGTGTTCCCTAAAGCAGGTGTGTATCAGGTCAAAGTCACAGCCCAGAACCTGGTGAGCCAACAGGAGGCAGCCATTTTGATTGTAGTTTTAGAGAGAATACAGGGGCTTCAGATCTCAAGTCAGAGCCTGACTTCCATGAGTTACATACCAACCAGAGAGAGTGTCTTGCTCACTGCGTCAGTAACACACGGCTCCAATGTCACTTACCATTGGCTAGCCAACCAGAGAGGTGTGACCCAAACTGCCAGTGTTGGTGAGCACTTTCCGTGGTTCACTGAAACTCCAGGTAATATATCTGTTGAGTTGACAGCTTCCAACGGACTTGGTAAGACAACCAGCTGTGTTTCTCTAAAGGCAGTGGAGCGAGTTTCAGGGGCTAGAATGTCAACAGCTAGAGACACTGTACCGTTAGGGAAGTATATCAATATCTCTGTAACTGTGGAGACCGGATCTGACCTCCAGTATCTCTGGAATGTGAGCTCAGACCTTTCACCCTTACAGAACAATGTTCCTTTTCTTCTTTACGTGTTTGAGACTCTGGGTTCTTGTTCTGTCAGTGTGTCAGTCCAGAATGTTCTCGGTTCAAGCAACACATCCAAACATTTCACAGTTCAGGAGGAGGTTACAGATGCAGACTTTCAGATAGGTGGCAAGACACATCCGTTCTTTATAACGTCAAATACTCAAGTTGCACTCTATGGATATGTCCATAAAGGGAATGATCAGCACTGGGAGTGGAAAGTTGTTGGGTGTACTGGAGGTGCTGTGGTTTTGAACAACAATCAGTCAGTTATCTACACCTTTACAGATGTAGGGGTCTATAAAGTCTCTCTGAATGTCTCTAATGGTATTAGCTGGCAGACAGTTTCACACAGAGTCACCATCCAGGACACTATTCAGGGCTTGACTCTAAACCTTAGCAGGTCTACAGTCTGCGCTGAAGATCATATTGCTTTTACACCAGTCGTTTCCAAAGGAACCAATGTCAGCTTCTCTTTAGCCTTTGACGAAGTTGAGTCATCAAATGACCTTGTTGAGGTAAGCTTCACCACCTCCACCCTCCCAGTTGGGTCTCACTCTGTCACAGCCCGAGCCTGGAACCAGGTGAGCAACTCCCAGGTGTCATTGACCGTCCAGGTGGTAGAGAGGATCGGGGGCCTACGATTGGTCAACTGCTGTTCCACTGCTCTTGAAGCTCTAAAGGAGATCCCTTTCCAAGCAAATGTCATGAGTGGTTCTCCAACCGATTACATCTGGACGATCCAATTAGAAGGGCTTCAGCCCTTACAGGTAATTGGACAGGAAGTGATGTATACCTCACCCGGAAGTGGTTCATTGTTTGTGGGTGTGATGGCCAGCAATGGCTTCTGCTCTGAAACCCTGAATGAGACAGCCATTGTTCAGTTGCCCGTGAGGGAGGTCAAGATTGTTTGTGATTCTACAGCAACCTTTAGAGGCTATAGTGTCAGATTCTCAGTCACAGTAAATGGTGGCAGCAATTTGAGGTTTCAATGGGTCTTTGAAGACTCAAGTGAAGGAGTTGTCATCACAAAATCCAGTACAGTGAACCACACATATCTCACTGCTGGAAAATATATTGTTAAAGTCACAGCTTTCAATAATGTCAGCCAGGTCTCCACACAACTGCTCACTGAGGTGAGAGAACTCCAGTGCTCCCTCCCTCAAGTCACTTTAGTCCAGGGCCAATCCACAATCCTCAAGTCTAGATCCAGCTACTTTGAAGCAAGCGTAGACATCAAAGGCTGCACCGCATACAAGACCATGTACCTATGGGAAGTGTTTAGGGGGAGTGGCTGTGGAGCTGACAAGACTGACAGCAATCTGGTAACCCAAAGCAGTGGACATCCAGTAACCCTGATTAACCTGGGGATTGTGACTACGCCACTATTGTCCCTCCCTAAGCAGGCCCTGGAGGTGGGCCAGTACTGCCTGGGGTTCACTGTCTCTCTCCAGGGAACCCCTCTACATCTGCACAGGACGTCCAGGCTCTCTGTGGTTCACAGCTCCCTGGTACCCATCATCAGGGGGGGATCGCATAGACTGGTGCCCAGCCACAGTGACCTGATCCTGGATGGGTCAGAGTCCCATGATCCTGATGTGGATCTGGGAGAGGAAGGGGAGCTGAAGTACCACTGGGATTTCATCACTGAGGTAATTGAAATCATTGCCTTTCTACTATTTAGGTAGAAATTGTTCACTTACATTTCTGTTAACTTATATTGCTGTCTTACCTTGATGTTTTCTCAAAATTGTACAAATGGTATCTGTTTCTGCCTGAAGAACTCTACTGAGTGGTTGTCCCAGGACCAGGACCAGCTTTTAGGGTATAACAGCAGCAGGTTGACTGTCCCCAGCAGGAAGCTACAGCCAGACAGGGTCTACCTCTTCACCCTCACTGTCCAAAAGGAAGGGAGGAGACCTATCTCCACTACACAGTCTGTGAGTCTCACATTATCTCTACACACCACAATATCTTTATGCAACGAAGGTGGTTCAGCGAACCATGCACTGTAAATGGGTTGCCGTGAATTTGACAGTAACTTACAGGCAGCTAGTGGTAAGTAAGTTGCTGTATTTCATATTGCAGTACAATTACTGTAATCTAAATACAGTATCAAAGCAAGTATTGTGTAATGACACACAGTAAAATACCATAGAATTGACGGTATTATACTGTAAAAAATGTCAATGCTACTGTTGTCGTAATGAATGAATGGATGGATTAATTAATTAAATTAATTGAGGGGAGATGGTGTTTGTATTTTACAGGATTTTACTGTAATTACATGAGATTGGTGCAAGCAGGTTGGCTGCTAGGTAATGTTTTACACATTACAGCATATCAATTAATATTTTGTATTTTATATCCCTTGCACTTGTAGAGGCCTTAATGGTCCAATGCAGCCATTTTTATCTCAATATCAAATAATTTCTGGGTGACAATTAATTACCCTACTTTGATTGTTTAAAATTAAAATGGTAAAAAATACACAAAAATAGAAAAATAGCTTCTTAGCAAAGAGCAATTTTTCTAGCAAGAATTTTGCTGGGACTGGTCTGAGTGGGAGGGGAAAACTGAAAACTAGCCTTTATTGGCAGAGAGGTTTGGAACACTCTTTCTTATTGGTCTATTAACTAATTTACCACCTGGTGATGTCATCCCACAAAAACAGGCAGAAATTTCAGCCGGTCCTTTCAAACAGCTCTTACACTACAAGGGCTTTGTTATAATTTTCACAATTTCACAGTATTATTCCAAACTCATAGTGTGGAAATATATATAAAACACAGGAAAAACACATTTTTGACTGCACTGGGCCTTTAACAAAGGCTTCCAAACTGGAAGTGACTACAGGGCAAAACAGACAAATGCGCAACCATTACAAGTTTAAGACTTGCTGCCTCTCCAATCTGTCCGCTATACATTTTTTATTGATGGGGCACTACTACCACATACCAGTTAAACTGGTACAGCATTCTCACTAATGGGTGCAACAAATATAGCCTCTTACAAGGCACGCCTCAAAGTATGTTAATGAGCCAGAAATAACAATACCATGTACCCACTAGTGGTCAAAAGGTTTTTGGCACTCGAAAAATGCGGTACGGTACTGTATTCTGTGGGATGGAATTACAGTACCATTCGAAATACAGCAATTCTTTCCCCATCCACATAATTTCCCCACAATGCACCATCATTTACAGTATGCAGCAGTAAAACTTTTCACAGTATTTTACTGTTGATAATATCCAAAATTACCATATAAAGTTTTCAGTTTCAGTGTGGTTGTGGGATGTTTATTTGATAGTATATTCATGTCAAATACTCCTCCATGCCTCTAGGTGGCGGTATCTAAAGTTGCAGTGCTTCCTGTAAGTGTGGAGTGTGTTTCCTGCAGTACTCTCTCTTCTTTCCGTGTCAGCCAGAGTCGCCCCATTGTGCTCTCTGGTTGTTGTGATAAGTGTGGCAGCCATGTTCAGGTAAGTTCTCCTCTACGTAGCTAATTGGCTGACCTAAACAACATTTACAGTTTGTGACAAAATTAAATAAAGTCAGCATAAAGCAGCTGTCATGGCTGCTTTATGCTGGACTTATGACGGAAAGTTGATGTATGGTCTTTCTGTTTTCAAAGTACAAATGGAGCGTAGAGGATCAGAACGGTGTGACCCTTGACCTGAACGAGGTCACCACTACGGGCAGTCTCTCTCCTGACCTGGTGGTCCGACCGGAGGTGCTGCAGGAGGGGTATAACTATACCTTCACCCTAAATGTTACCCACCCTGCTGGGGGAAGATGGGGGTGTGCTAGCCTGACCCTCCTGCCCAACCCTCCACCCCATGGAGGGGTGTGCACTCTTACCCCAGGTCCTGGGGAGAGAATACGCCTGCTGGAGACTGTGGTCACATACAACTGCTCAGGTAATACAGTAGAAACAAAGACTCAAATATTCAATCAAATCTTATTTTGGTGTCTTTGCCATGTTTTACCATGGTGTACCAGATGTCCTGTATTTACTCTATAGGTTGGCTGGATGAGGATAGTGAGTCCCCCCAGCTTATCTATATTCTACAGGTGGCATCATCATGCCCAGGCTGGGGCAAAGCATGTCCCCTTCTCACCCTCTACAGGGGTACCCAGCGTACATTTGGCAGCCTAGTTCCTCTGGGGGAGGCGGGGCCAGAGAAGGACCTGTCAATCATCTCTGTGATCCTGCAGGTAGAGGACCACCTGGGGTCAAAGGTCACCGCACTTAACAGGTGAGTTGGAGATGAGTTTAAAACTGAGAATGCAGGGAAGAGGTTCCGACCTCAAGAGACCTCTTGAGGTAAATTGTCAAAAGACAATTTATGGATGCTTTTGTTTTTTCAGAACTATAACAGTGCTGAGACCTGTGGATGGAGATGGGATCACAGAGTGGCTGAGGAACAAGAGTCAAACCGAACTATGGGGTTTACTCCAACAGGGTAACCCACAGCAGCTCATTCCCTATTCCATTGCCCTCACCAGCCAGCTCAACCAGGTATGAACCTTACCTTTGTCTTTACCTGGCTGTGTCTCTCTTCTCCTTAACGTTATCTTTCCTTTACATGTCTATCTCTCTCCTCTCGGTCACAGGTGGATCAGACTTTGAGTGAGCAGGATCTCAGGGACAGGAGGGAGATCAGGGGGAATGTGACACAGGTGCTGGCCTCTTTGTCTGTGTCCTCTCTACAGGATGCAGCCCAGATCAGCTTTGCCCTGGCCCAGTCCACTGTAAGTAACCTGTCCGTAGTTTACACAGACAGAGTTTGTGCCATAAAAGCCTGGCAAAAAGACCCACAAATGATACAGATTTGTCCTCGATGTCTGAATGCCACTGTGCGTTGTCTCCTGCAGGCAGTCCCAAGTGAGGTGGTGTGTGAGGGCTGTCAGGAGAATGTTCTAGAATCTGTGGGGAGAATGATCAGGGTTATGGAAGAGCAGACGGGACTAGGAGACGACACAGCCATAGACACAGGCAGGAACATCCTCCATGTAATAGGTACTGTACTAGTTTCTGAGTGGAATTGACAGTTGGAAATAGAAGGATAAAAGGTGGAGGATACATGCTCATAGAGCAAGGACAGGAACTAGTTCAAGATTTTTGACCAAAAACTGTTATTTCTCTCTCTGTCTCCAGGCAGTTCATTGGCTGCTGTGTCCGAGTCCAAGCTCATCTCCTCTGGTCCTCACACTCACTCTAACGTATCTGAAACTGCAGTGTCAGCCCTGGACCATGCCAGGGCTCTCATGCGTATTCTGATGCGCTCGCGGAAACGCGACGAGGAACCCCTCTCTCTCTCTGCTCCACAGATCAGTGCCGTTGGTTACCATGGAAACCCCTCAGAACTCCTCTGCACCACTGATCCCTCCGTCGACACCCGCCAATCAAACCAGTCCAACAAATCACAATTAAACCCTTCTTCTTCCTTCTTCAATGACAAGCCAGAGTCATACCCACCATACCCGCCCTGCCAGTTCCTCATTCCCCCCTCTCTCAGTGCCCAGCTCCAGCGTCAGGTCCGGGGGTCTGAGGTGGTACAGATTCTCCTGGGTTTGGAAGGGGGGTCTGAGTTCCTCTCTGCAGCCAACCCACCCATTTCTACTTCTCTGGCTGCCATGGAGTTCACCACGCCCCAGGGACAGCCCATACCCATTGCTAACCTGGACACTGACAGATCTATCAGGGTTACTTTGCCCAAAATATATACTGTAGGAAGGATCAGCACTGGGGATCGGGCTAGTGGTGGGAGTGGAAGTGGGTCTGGGGCTGGGGCTTGGTCTAAATCTAGTGGTATTGACAGAGACGAGGGAAGAGCCCCAATGGTTAACTTTACACTCCGAGCCAAAGGGTGGCTGAATTTTACAGTGAGGGCAGTGAAGAATATGGATCCCAATGCTGGACTGTACATCTCCTTAAACTTCAGCCTGCTTCCAGGAGCTTCTCTGGTGGGCTCAGGACATGTGAGAATCACAGTGGCCACCCAGCCAGGTCATCCTGCATCCCATGATTCCCTAGTCAGAGAGCTGACTCTCTCCCTCTCCACCCAGACAGCCATGGAGGACACCATCTTCCTCTCTCCTCTGTAAGTGTTCTGTATCTAGACAGTTATGTTTTCCAAAACCTTTTACAAGTGTTTACTTTTACACAGACAGAATGTTGTGAGGCCTGATTTTCTTCTATACATGGCATATGATGATGACATCCCAGTAATTTACTAATACAGCTTGTTGTCTATTATTTCTCTACATCTCTAGACTTAACAGCACAGTACAATCTCTCTTTGTGAACCTGACATCCAGCCTGAGTGGAGCTCCAGTCCGGGCCTCAGTGTGTGTGTTCAGCTCTCTGTGTCAGTACTACAGCCTGAGGGAGAGGCGCTGGAGCACTGAGGGCCTCCGGCCACTGGAGGGCAGCACCCTCCACTCAGCACACTGCCTCACTCAGCACCTCACCATGTTCGGGGCCAGTCTGTTTGTCCACCCAGACGCTGTGGTGCTACTGCCACCGGTATGTTTGGGATACTCCTCAGGTTAACACAATAAATGGTATAGCTCATTAGTACATACAGAGAAAATAAATGTTAGCAGCCTTCGATAGAAAAGTTAGAGGAATACAGAATTCTGAGACATGATCATACACTCAATATGGCCACCTGTTCACCCACCTTGGAACACAGCTTTGAATTGGAACCCCTTCTACTGATGCTACTAATTTTAATTATATGTCCCCGTCCATCTCCCCACCACAGTCCAGTGGTCCAATGCGTAATGTGGTTGTGGGGATTGTGTGTGCTGTCCTGGTTCTGATCCACTTCCTCCTGGGTCTGATCACCCACAAACTGGACCACCTGGAGAGCCTGAGACTATGCCATGTACCACTGTGTGGCCGACCTGGACGCTACAGCTACAGAGTCCTGGTCAAAACAGGCTGGAGACGAGGAGCAGGTAAGGCTCGCAGATCTTAGACGACTGGGTAGGTGTAAGCAATAGATCCACCCATTTTATGCCATATTGCTCTGTCTCACCTATCCAGTCCTAACAGAAGTGAGTGGGAGTGAACGAGGGCAGAAGGGAGAGAACATCTTGCTGAAAGAGCATCTTGTTAAAGTGAAATGCAAACCTGGTTCACGTTTATTTGTATTTCCCATCAGGCACGACGGCCCATGTGGGCATCAGTCTGTACGGGGTGACTAAAAGCGGTTCACGCCACCTGCAACGGGAGGGGGCATTCCAACGAAGTGGTCTGGACCTGTTCCACCTGGAGACGGACAGCAACCTGGGAGAGGTGTGGAAGATACACCTCTGGCATGACAACACAGGTAACTACTGTAGTCTCACATTGCCATACTTCGTAGTCTCGTATTCACTCGCCTACTGGAACACGAGGAAAGCAGGAGATCGAGGCTCCAGGTAGTAAGGTTCCAAACAGGTAACACAACAATACCTATAAGTGTGTTTGTGTGCATGCGTGTGTGTGTCCCAGGTCTGGACCCGTCGTGGTACGTGCAGCATGTGGTGGTGTGGGACCCTCAGACAGACCACCTGTTCTACTTTCTGGTAGAAGACTGGCTGTCTGTGGAGAACGACAGGAACGAAGGAGGAGGGACAGTGGAGAAGGAGATGTTGGCCTCCTGTAAGTACTACAACTCTCTGTATATGTCTTTACACTCAGGGAGAGCAGAACTGCCTCCAAAACAGATTTCTCTCTCTCTCTCAGGTCCTGTGGAGCTGTCTAAGTTCCGACGTGTTCTCTCCTCCCAGCTGGCGTTTGGAATGCTGGAGCGCCACCTGTGGCTGTCTCTATGGGAACGCCCCGCCCTCAGCCGCTTCATGCGGGGGCAGAGGGTGACAGTGTGTGCCCTCCTGCTACACCTCTACCTCGCACTAGGGGCAGTGTGGTACGGGGCTGTGGGTACAGAGGGGCATAGGTGAGATGGCAGTCTAACCAGAACATTCCAGGTGACAATAGTGTACACAATAGAAGGTTCTTGTGAAATAGCTCAGGTGGGATTCAATCAAACTCGCACTGTGGATAACTTGCTGCGCTGAAGAACAATGTTGTTTTGCCTGAGACACTCTACAACTCTTTGTTACATATCCCACATACTCTGCATTAACTATGTTAAGTGAATGAATCAGCCATTTTATGGGTGCTGTGTTTCAGTGGACCGGTTTCGGCTCGGTTGCTTGTAACCTGGGAAACAGTTGCCGTGGGGATGACAATTGCCATCCTGGTGTTTCCTCTCCAGTGTCTCCTCTGCTTCCTGTTCCGAAAGACTCACAGCCAGGTACCTTTCCTACATCTCTCTCTCCTTCTCCATCCATATTTCCTGTTGCCCCGTCAACAAAAAGAATCCTATACGCCTATTAAACCACATTGTTATCATTTCTATCTATAAAAAGCTTAGTCGATCAGAGGTCAATGTGATAGTGTATTGTATATTTACTCTGTTGATTTGGCAGGCTTATCGTAATGTGGAAAGTGCTTGACTGAGATGGTGCTTGGGTCAGCTACAAATGTTGGGTTTCCCTTTCCCTGTGTGTGTTTCAGGTAGCGGTGGATATGTCAGTGCCTCCATCCCCTGTGTGTCAGTCAGTGGAGATGGACGTCTATCTCGGCCAATCAGATATGTCCTGCTCCTCCTTCCTGTCTTTGCCTGGAGGACCTGATCCGTCAGGCCTGGATGGAGACACACCCTCTTCTGTAAGAGAGCAAACTCTCACATGTATCAATGCATGCACATACACAAATACACAGCTCTTTCTGATTCTCTTGTGAAAGTTGTAAACTGAAAAAGCTGAAAGCTATCTTTTACTTCTCTCTTAGCTGATGGGAAGCAAGGCATTCAACGCTGAGTTCTGGAATGCCACTAACCTGGGAGTGGAGAAGGATGAAGATGGCATGACACTGTGGTCATCCTGTGACAGCCTCACTGACCTCCCAGGGCCCTCCTGTGACAGCCTCACTGACCTCCCAGGGCCCTCCTGTGACAGCCTCACTGACCTCCCAGGGCCGTCCTGGGAAATAACCTCGGACCCCTTGGGGTCATCCCTGGGTCCTGCCCGTCTGCTGAAGAGGAAGAAAGCCCTGATGAAACTATGCCTAGCCTCACCCTCCTCACCCCAATTTCTTGTCTGCAACTCCCCACCATCCCAATCCTTATCTGGCCTGCCTCCAGACCCCAGCCACAGCCACAGCCACAGTCACAACCTGCAACCCAATGTCTTTACCCTGTCTGGTGAGTGTGTGTCCCATATGTGTTAATATGACTCCTGTGTGAATGCATCTAAAATGGTTCTGTTGTCTCTCATGGTGTTTCAGAGGAAGACCTGCTGAGGTCTATAGCAGCAGAGACAGGCAACAGTCCCTCAACATCAGACAGTGGCCGCTACTCCCCCAGGACGACCTCTCTGTCCCACACGTAAGACCTGCCTGACCAGTACACTCCAGACCTAAACCCCAGATAATACAGGCCCTGTCTACAGTATATGCCCCCAATGTATATTCCTCCTTCCCTCTTTCAGTGGAGAACAGAGTTGATCTGACTGAACTCGATAGCAGAGAACAACCAGTCATAGTACTTTGTATAGCACTATTGCCTGTTGGGAAAGAATACTTCTGAGTCTTACTCATCTCTCTGTGTGTTTTAGCCAGAGCCAGGGCAGTTCCAGCAGTGTTTGGTCTGAGCTGAGTGTGGACAAACCACTCTATGGGACAGAGATCCACAACCCCCCCTGCTCTCCCACCTCTCTGTATGGGACAGGGCTGTTTAGGCCTTCCTCATCTCTCTCTGTCTACTCCATCGCCAGTACCTTCCTCCCCAGTCCCTCCCCTGACTCCACAGACTCTACCACACGCATAGGTGAGTCATTAGCACTCACTAACCCAAACCTTTGTTACGATTCCCTCTAAGAATAATGACCTGTCTTCCACTCTTTATACCAAATGTAATACTATGTGGGTGCGAGAGTTCCCCATTTAAAACTTTCTATGAATTATGTCTATTTTGCATGAAAATCCAATGAACTATCTGAATATTCATATCAAGCAACTTCATATTTGCAGACATCATAGAGCATAGTTTCTTCCATGTTTTCACCCCCCAGGTGTGGCCCGTGGCAAGCCCAGCTGGCTGCTCCCGCCCTGGGCACTGCGTGTAATTTACCCCCTGGTTGTGTTGTTGCTGGGGGCCTGCCTGGCTGTAGTAGGCCTCTATGGGAGTCACTTCTCTAGCTCAGTGGTCCTGATGTGGCTCATCTCAGCCCTGTCTGCCTTCCTCACCTCCGCTCTGCTGCTGGAGCCTCTCAAAGTAAGCAGATCGAGACATAGACACGGGAGGCTCAATAGTCAATGCAACAAATTGTCAGCAATGAATGCTTTCACCATGCCAGAGAGAGAGATACGCAACCATATGGCTTCTGTATTTCCTGTAGACCCATGTCATTGTTAAACGACAATTGCTGGCTTTTAATCTTTTCAGCCTAAGAGAGACAGGTATGCACCTTATAACCTTCACTATTAGTATTGGCTATTTAACCCTTGTATGTCCTCTCCTCAGGTGTGTGTGCAGGCGTTGTTCTATGCTGTGGTGTTAAGGCCTGTAGACCCTGAGGTGAATGATCGGCTGGGGCAGGAGACCGTCATTAAGAGGGAGGGGGGCAAGCAGAGGGGCAAGGTGCTCCCCCCTTGTGGGTTCGGCCTACTGCAAGCCAAGGAGGAGGCCAGGAAAGTGAGAGCGCTACGATCCCTCATGAAGGTAAAACAGGAAACAAAAAAACAACAACTCCCATAAATCCTTATAGTAACCTCTGGAATGAACATATGTGGTGTACTGTTTATATTCCTAACCACCTAGTACTGGAATTGAAATAACATTATCTTAATTCTTTATCTTTTATGTCTTTATCTTCCTGTCTCCTCTCTTGTTCATTCTCTCTGTATACTCTCTCTCTATCTCTCTTTCTCTTCTCTCTCCTCTCTTCTCCTCTCCTCTTCCCAGCACTGTGTGTGCCACATGTTGTTCCTGTTGGTGGTGTTGATGGTGAACTACCAGGACAGTGTTCAGGAGACCCAGGGAAGACTGCTACACTCTGCCGTCAAACACTCACTGACCACCAACCTCAACACCATCACTGGGTAAGGGCTGCGTGTGTCGTGTGTGTGCATGTGTGCGTGTACCCTGTACTGATATGTGTATTGGTGTGTGTTTGTAGGCTGTGTCCACATGTAACTCTCTGTGTTGGTTTCAGGTGGGAGGGGGCGTGGCTGTGGATGGACAACATCCTGGTGCCACACCTTCATCAGAACCCCGCCCTCCACCTGGTGGGGTTACCACGGATACGCTGTATACACACTCCAGACCATAATAAGGCCGTCTCTCTGGGGAACAGCAGTTTTACCACACGCCAGCTTCTCTCTGGCCTATACAGCACACACTGGACCACAGCACAGTGAGTCACAGACACAGACACACACACACCAGTCCACACAAATTATCCTACATGATTCTTTGTACTCTTTCCTTCTCTCAGGTTAAAGGCTGTGTCCATTGACTTCACCCAGTACCATAGAGAGACTAGTCTGTTTGTGTGTGTGTCGGTTCTGCTAGAGAAGACCCAGATACACACACTCATCTCCTCCCTCTCCATCCATCCTCTACTCATCCCCCCATCCTCCTCAGGACCAGACCTGCAGATTGCACTCATGGTAACATTTGATAAACAATTTGTTTATATGAAACAACACTATTATTCCCATTCATTTGGGATAGGGAATGCAAAAATGTAAGAACTTCAATAGGTTCCGTTCTGAGACACTCAGGTTTTGAAACGTTTCTACCCTCCCCTCCTTCCTCCCCCCCAGGTGCTTCTGCTCCTCTCTGCCCTCCTCTTTCTGGGGGTGGAGCTATGGGCCATGGCTACAGCCCAGTACGTGCGTCAGAGCTGGCGCTGGCTACAGCTCCTCCTCACCTCTTTGTCCCTGGCGACGGCCGCGCTGCGATTCTGCTTCCTGTCCCAGGCTGCTTCCTGTCTGTCCCAGCACCGCTCCATACCAGACTCCTTCACTGAGTTCCACAGTGCCGCCCTGCTGGCCAGGAGGTCCACACAGATATCAGCCATACTGCTCACTCTGCTGGTACTCAAGGTACTGGATAACTTAAAGATAGTTCCTAAAGAATTATATTATTTGAATGGTTCCGAACTCAATGGGTAAGGAATCCACATTTTGTGCCACTACCATCAAAATGCTAAAATGTGTGTTTCAGATGGTGGGTACTCTGAGGTACGTGCGGAGGTGGGTGGTGTTTGGTCGAGTGCTTCAGCTGGCATGGAGAGAGATGGCTGCTGTGGCTCTACTAATGATCTTACTGCTGCTGCTCTTCTCTCACACTGGACACATGGTAGGATATGTAATATGCAGTGGTGGAAAAAGTACCCAATTGTCATACTTGAGTAAAAGTATAGATACCTTAATAGAAAGTTGCTAAAGTTAAAGTGAAAGTCACCCAGTAAAATAGTACTTGAGTAAAAGTGTTTGGTTATAAATGTACTTAAGTATCAAAAGTACATGTAATTGCTAAAATATACTTAAGTATCAAAGGTAAAAGTAAAAGTATAAATCATTTCAAATTCCTCATATTAAGCAAACCAGACGGCACCATTTTCTTGTTTTTTTGAGTTGTCAGGGAAAATGTATGGAGTAAAAAGTTCAATATTTTCTTTAGGAATGTAGTGAAGTAAAAGTAGTCAAGAATATAAATAGTAAAGTATAGTACAGATACCCCAAAAAACTACTTAAGTAGTACTTTAAAGTACTTTTACTTAAGTACTTTACACCACTGGTAATATGTAACAAGGTTCTCCACAGGAATATGTGAGACACAGCTCACTCCATGGGAATATGTACTACCTATTCATGCATGTATGTTTGTGTCTCAGCTCTTCTCCGGGTCTGTGGATGGGTTTGTGTCTGTGCACCAGGCTGGTGTGTCTGTGCTGTCTGTGCTGCGTGGTCGCCTGGTCCTCCAGAGGCTCAGCAGGGCTCACCCTGTCCTCGGACCCCTCTATGCCCTCTCTCTGCTGGGGATGGGAGGTTGGCTGCTGGCCCGTCTCTCTGGAGCTGTTCTGCTCCGCACGTACAGGGTTGTGCAGGCTGAGATGTACAGGCCAGCCATGGAGCCCCATGACTATGAGATGGTGGAGTTCTTCATCAAAAGACTGAAGCTCTGGATGGGACTTATTAAGGCCAAGGAGGTATGGAGGAAATTAATTGATGAATTAATTTATGCATTTTATTCAACACAAATTGAAACTTCTGAAATCTCCCTCCCTTCTCTCCACAGTTCAGACACAGGGTGAAGTTTGAGGGCATGGTGGTGCCTCCCTCCAGATCATCCCAAGAATCATGTCTCTCCACCATCTCGTCCTCCCTCTCCTCCCCCCATCCCCTGTCCTCCGCCCTCTCCCTGGGTTCTGAGGACTCGGGTGTGTCCGCTCCGGGTTTAGACGTTCAGCCCAACCTGGACCGCCTGCTTTCCTGCGTCAACAGTCTGCTCTCACGGTTCGACCACGTTAACCAGCTGACCGCAGACATTCACGGTCTGGAGACGCAGCTAGAGGAGGTGCAGAGCAGGAGGAGGAAGAGGGGGCCGCAGGGACTTGGAAGAGGAGAAGAGGGAAGAGAAGGTAGAGGAGTGGCGATGGGCAGTAGGAAAACTCTGCTACCCCCTCAATCTCGCATCTCCCTCCCTTCCTTTCCTCCTTCTTCTTTCAACCCCATTACCCTTCTCTCCTGCCCTCCCTCCACCAATCCCTCCTTCGCTCACGTTCACAGCTCCTACTCTGAGTCTGTCATTCTCCAACCTCACCCACACCCACCCAGAGACACTCACCTCTCCGAAGCAACCAAGCTCACACAAAGGAGCTCTGGCCTGGGCTTGGGCACTGGGCCTTCCGGGTGTCCTGGAGCCAGGCAGTTTCCTAGACGTCGAGCCTGGCACTCAGGGAGTTCTCACTCGGCTGATGCAGCTCAGAGGCCCCCCCAGGCCCCTGGTGGTGGTATTGGGGTCAACACGAAAGCCAGGCCCTGTAGTGAGGAGGGGGACAGGAGACGTGCCAGTGAGGGACTGCCTGTGAAGAGACGGGCCTGGATCTCAGAGGGGCCTGAGACAGACATAGTCTAAAACTGAGAGAGAGACTGAGACAGAGATTAAAGTGCCTATTACTGTGGGTATACAGTATCTAGTGTATGAAGTTTATCCAGCTATGTATCCAGCTATGAAGTGTGTAGTACTACTTCGAGACAAGTTTTCCCACTGTTGTGTACCTCTTTACTAGTGCTTCTGCATTAGATATTCTACATACGTATGCTGAGGTTGTATACCTTGTACTTCTTGTGTATCTACTGTATAATAAATATTTAAATAGAGGATTATTTTGTCATCTCCAAGAACCGTGGAATATATTTTTCCTGCTGATCAATACCAGTAGTAACATTGGGTTTGGTGTTTAATGTCCTCTATATTTTCTATCTGTACCAAGTAGTGACATGCAGCATTAAATAATCACCAAGTTATTTGTTTACGTTGTGAATTTCCTCAAATGTCAAATCAAATCACATGTTATTTCTGTCTGTAATAAAGCCCTTTTGTGGGGAAAAACTCATTCTGATTGGCTGGGCCTAGCTCCCCAGTGGGTGGGCCTGGCTCCCAAGTGGGTGGGCCAATGCTCTCCCAGGCCCACCCATGGCTGCGCCCCTGCCCAGTCATGTGAAATCCATAGATTACGGCCTAATTTATTTATTTCAATTGAGTGATTTCCTTATATGAACTGTAACTCAGAAAAACCTTTGAAATAGTTGCATGTTGTGTTTATATTTTTGTTCAGTATATGACTTTCTAGCACGTCAAGCTAGCTTACAGAGTAATAACTATAGCCCCATCGATGTGGGTGGGGGCGTGCTCATCCCTCCATCTCCTGTAATTCACGATCAGCTCCTTTGTCTTACTGACGTTGAGGGAGAGGTTGTTGTCCTAGCACCACACTGCCAGGTCTCTGACCTCCCTATAGACTGCTTCATGGTCGTCGGTGATCAGTCCTACCACCGTCGTGTCATAAGCAAACTTGATGAGGGTGTAGGAGTCATGCGAGGCAATGCAGTCATTGGTGAACAGGGAGTACAGGAGGGGACTAAGCACAAACCCTTGAGGGGCCCCAGTGTTGATGGTCAGCATGGCGATGTGTTGTTGCCTACCTTCACCGCTTGGGGGGCGGCCTGTCAGGAAGTCCAGGATCCAGTTGTAGAGGGAGGTGTTCAGTCCCAGGGTCCTGAGCTTGGAGGGGACTATAGTGTTGCATGTTGAGCTGTAGTCAATGAACAGCATTCTTACATTGGTATTCCTTTTGTCCATGTGGGTGAGGATAGTGTGGAGTGCAATAGAGATTGTGGATCTGTTGGGGTGGTATGTGAATTGGAGTGGGTTCAGGGTGTCTGGGATGATGGTGTTGATGTGAGCCATGGCCAGCCTTTCAAAGCATTTCATGGCTATAGATGTGAGTGCTACAGGGCGATAGTCATTTAGGCAGGTTACCTAGGCGTTATTGGGCACGGGACTATGGTGGTCTGCTTGAAACAAGTTGATATTACAGACTGGTTGAAAATGTCAGTGAAGACCAGGGTTCGATCCCGGGCTGTATCACAACCAGCTGTGATCGGGAGTCCCATTGGGCGGCGCACAATTGGCCCAGCGTCGTCCGGGTTAGGGGAGGGTTTGGCCGGAGTAGGCCGTCATTGTAAATAAGAATTTGTTCTTAACTGACTTGCCTAGTTAAATAAAGGTTAAATAAAAATTAAAAAAAGACACTTGCCAGCTGGTCAGCGAATGCTGTGAGTAGGCATCCTGGTATTTAATCTAGCCCCACGGCCTTGCAAATGTTAACCTGTTTCAAAGGTCTTACTCAGTCAGCTATGGAGAGTAAGATCACACAGTCATCCGGAACAGCTGGTGCTGTCATGCATGGCTCAGTGTTGCTTGCCTCGAAGCGAGCATACAAGGCATTTAGCTTGTCTGGTAGGCTCGCATAATGAAGTAGGCTATCGCTCTGTGTGCAATGGTGGCACTACAAGTGCATCATCCAGTATGTTACTCCTACTATTCTCCTATATTTCTATCACATAACAGTTTAGAAGGCAGTGAAAGAGTAGAATACCCAAAACTAAGTGAAAGATTTGAATACTCTCACACTGCCCCCTCAAACTCAACTCTGGACCTCGAAGCCAGTTCCACTGCGTTTTTTCATTGTTCCCCTCTAATCAGGGACTGACTTAGACCTGTGACACCAGGTGGGTGCAATTAATTATCAGGTAGAACAGAAAAACAGCAGGCTGCGGACCTCGTAGGGTAAGAGTTGAATACCCCTGGTATAGCCTATGCTCCCATGTAGTTTATTGCTACGGTGTGACCAGAAGTTCTTGGAACTTTGACCAGAAACTTGCTGGAACTGAGCTGCTTGCCTAACCAGACGTTGTCCTCCCCACAGGGTGCCGCTGATCAAGGGGAAGAGTGCCCGGGAGAGCCAGAAGGAGCAGGGTCTGTGGGATGAGTACAGGGAGAAGTACCCCTCGAACCCCACCTCCAGGTTTGACGACCAGAGCCTCTAAGTCTCCGGCGAGCCCATGACCAACGACACTGATGTAAGCAGAATTGTCAGAATGAATTATTGAACCACAGACAAGATCTTTAGTTTGAAATCAACAATTTGATTGCTGATTACCTATAGGTACTTTGGTCTTATTCTGGTAAGTCTTATGATGCCATAGGGTAGGGGAAGGTACACTACCATTCGGGGATGTAGCTCAGTTGGTAGAGCATGGCGTTTGCAACGCCAGGGTTGTGGGTTCGCTTCCCACGGGGGGGTATAAAAAATTATGTATGCACTAACTGTAAGTCGCTCTGGATAAGAGCATCTGCTAAATGACTAAAAATGTAAATGTAAATTCAAAAGTTTAGGGTCACTTAGAAATGTCCTTGTTTTCCATGAAAACATACATGAAATGAGTTTGAATAGGAAATATAGCAAAATGAATAAGAAATGTAGTTGTAATAATTGTGTCCTTCAAACTTTGCTTCCGTCAAAGAATCCTCCGTTTGCAGCGATTACAGCCTTGCAGACCTTTGGCATTCTAGTAGTCAATTTGTTAAGGTAATCTGAAGAGATTTCACCCCATGCTTCCTGAAGCACCTCCCACAAGTTGGATTGGCTTGATGGGCACTTCTTAAGTACCATACGGTCAAGCTGCTCCGACAACAGCTCAATAGGATTGAGATCCGGTGACTGTGCTGGCCACTCCATTATAGACAGAATACCAGCTGGCCGCTTCTTCCCTAAATAGTTCTTGCATAGTTTGGAGCTGTGCTTTGGGTCATTGTCCCGTTGTAGGAGGAAATTGGCTCCAATCAAGCGCCGTCCACTGGGTATGGCATGGCGTTGCAAAATGGAGTGATAGCCTTCCTTCTTTAAGATCCCTATTACCCTGTAGAAATCTCCCACTTTACCACCACCAAAGCACCCCCAGACCATCACATTGCCTCCACCATGCTTGACAGATGGCATCAAAGCATTTTTTACATTTACATTTTAGTCACTTAGCAGACGCTCTTATCCAGAGCAACTTACAGTTAGTGAGTGCATACATTTTCATACTGGCCCCCCGTGGGAAACGAACCCACAACCCTGCCGTTGCAAGCGCCATGCTCTACCAACTGAGCTACAGGGGACAAGCACTCCTCCTGCATCTTTTCATTTGGTCTGCGTCTCACAAATGTTCTTCTTTGTGATCCGAACACCTCAAACTTCGATTTGTCTGTCCATAACACTTTTTTTCCAATCTTCCTCTGTCCAGTGTCTGTGTTCTTTTGCCCATCTTAATATTTTTTTTTTATTGGCCAGTCTGAGATATGGCTTTTTCTTTGCAACTCTGCCTAGAAGGTCAGCATCGCAGAGTCGCCTCTTCACTGTTGATGTTGAGACTGGTGTTTTGCGGTTACTATTTAATGAAGCTGCCAGTTGAGGACCTGTGAGGCGTCTGTTTCTCAAGCTAGACACTAATGTATTTGTCCTCTTGCTCAGTTGTGCACGGGGGCCTCCCATTCCGCTTTCTATTCTGGTTAGAGACAGTTTGCGCTGTTCTGTGAAGGGAGTAGTACACAGCGTTGTACGAGATCTTCAGTTTCTTGGCAATTTCTCGCATGGAATAGCCTTCATTTCTCAGAACAAGAATAGACTGACGAGTTTCAGAAGAAAGTTATTTGTTTCTGGCCATTTTGAGCCTGTAATCAAACCCACAATTGCTGATGCTCCAGATACTCAACTAGTTTTATTGCTTCTTTAATCAGCACAACAGTTTTCAGCTATGCTAACATAATTGCAAAAGGGTTTTCTAATGATCAATTAGCTCTCTAATGTTAAACATGTAAAGTGTGGTGTACCGGAGGGCAGTTCTCTTGGCCATCTACTCTTTTCTATTTATACCAATGACCTGCCACTGGCATTAAACAAAGCCTGTGTCCATGTATGCTAATGATTCAACCCTATACGTGTCAGCAACCACAGCTAGTGAAATCACTGCAATCCTAAACAAAGAGTTGCAGTCAATTACAATGGGTGGCCAGTAATAAACTGGTTCTGAACATCTCTAAAACTAAGAGCATTTTATTTGGTACAAATCATTCACTAATTTATAGACCTCAGCTGAATCTGGTAATGAATGGTGTGGTTGTTGAGCAAAATATATTGATTCAATGGTTGTAAAGATGGGGAGAGGTCTGTCCGTGATAAAGAGATGCTCTGCTTTTTTGGACACTACACTCCACAAAGCAAGTCCTGCATGCTTTAGTTTTATCTTATCTTGATTATTGTCCAGTCATATGGTCAAGTGATGCAAATAAGGACCTAGTTAAGCTGCAGCTGGCACAGAACAGAGCAGCCTGTTTTGCTCTTCATTGTAATCAGAGGGCTAATAATACTATGCATGCCAGTTTCTCTTGGCTAAGAGTTGAGGAAAGACTGACTGCATCACTTCTTGTTTTTATAAGAAACATTAATGTGTTGGAAATTCCAAATTGTTTGCATAGTCAACTTACACACAGCACTGACACACACGCACCCCACACACACACACTTACCCCACCAGAATTGCCACCAGGGATCTTTTCACAGTCCCCAGGTCCAGCACAAATTCAAGGCAACGTACAATATTATACAGAGCCATGATTGCATTTAACTCCCTTCCATCTCATATAGCACAAGTGAACAGCAAACCTGGTTAAAAAAATAATAATAAAGCAACACCTCACGGCACAACACCTCTCCCCATGTGACCTACTTTTTGTGTGTATGTACTGACATGTATGTGATAGATGCATGTTAATGTACATACATTTAATGTATGTAAAGTGTAAAGCCTTCTGTCTGTAATGTATTTTTCGTTATGTGTGGACCCCAGTAAGACTAGCTGTCGCCATTGGCGTCGGATAGTGGGGATCCTAATAAAATCAAATCAAAAAACCTCACACAGCAAAAGCTGTTTAAGTCATGGTCTCTTCTCACTTCATTTCTCCCGCTCCTCCCTCTATTTCTCGCTCTTTTCAGAATGTGGTGAACTGTAACATTAACAACAAGCCAGCAATGGTCTTCCACATCCACGGACAGGCCTTCACTCTCCCAGCCTCCACCCTCCAGGTGTGTGTGTGTAGAGCTGACGTAGCCCTGAGGTGACCGTAATATTGTTTTGACTAGTTCTCTCTCTGCCACCCGTACAGTCCCCCTACTACGGCTGCCGCACCGGTCTCCAATCTGGTAACTCCAACCTGTGAATCCTGGGTGATATCAGACAGTACTTTTCCATCTTCAACAGAGCCCAGAACATGGTGAGCCTGGCCTTGGCTAGATAATCGAAGACTGATCAGCGATGGATATCTCGGAAAGCCATATGAACAACAACATTGTGTTTCTCAAGTGCAATATCTTTTCTAAAGCAAGTTATAAACTAAGGCGTAGCATTATCAGTGGTTTGATGGTCTTCTTTTTGGTTCATACATACTTTGATTATGAATAAAGCGTGCACTGCATGATCAAACTAATAACATAAAAACAATGTGCACCCATTCTCGTTCCTGTAGTGTCACCATGTGGCCAATCATGTAACTACTCAAAGGCCCCAAAGTCAGTGTTGCCAATTTAGCGACTTTGTCTCTATATTTAGCCAGTTCTGACCCTTCCAGCAACTTTTATTGGTAAAAGAGGCTAGTGACAAATTCAGCTACTTTCAGGCTGCCTTTGGGGTGTTTTGCCACCGAGAGTTTCTACATTTTAGTAATTTAACACATGGCCTTATCCAGAGCGACATACAGTTTGTGTATTCATCTTAAGATATGTGGTTGTCCCACCGAGCTATCACAGGCATAGTGAGTACACTTTTCCTCAACAAAGTAGCTATCAACAAAGTCAGAGCTAGAAAGGGGGGGGGCGTCGGGAGTCAAGTGCAAGTGTTGGTTCAGGAAAGTATATTTTTTGTGGGGGGGATTTAAGATACTCTTTGAAGAGGTAGGGTTTCAGGTGCTTTCGGAAAATGGGCAGGGACTCTGCCGTCCTAGCTTCAGAGGGAAGCCGGTTCCACAATTGGGGTGCCAGGACAGAGAAGCGCTTGGACTGGGCTGAGCAGGAGCTGCCCTCCCGTAGGGGTGGGAGTGCCAAGAGACCAGAGGTGGCTCCATGTTGGGGTGTAGGGTTTGAGCATAGCCTGAAGGTAGGGAGGGGCCTCTTGCTGCTCCACAGGCAAGCACCATGGTCTTGTAGTGGATGCGAGCTTCAACTGGAAGCCAGTGAAGTGTGCGGAGGAGCGGGGTGTCATGGAAGAAAACCAGGCAGGCTGCAGCGTTCTGGATAAGTTGTAGAGGTTTGATGGCACAAGCAGGGAGCCCAGCCAACAGCGAGTTGCAGTAGTTCAGACAGGAGAGGACAAGTACCTGGATTAGGACCTGCACCGCTTCCTGTGTGAGGTAGGGTCGTACTCTACAGATGTCATAGAGCATAAACCTGCAGGAGCGAGTCACTGCTTTGATGTTTGCAGAGAATGACAGGGTGTTGTCCAGGGTCACACCAAAGTTATTTGCACACTGTGGCATTGTCAACCGTGATGAGAGGTCTTTGAGTGGTCAGGCCTTCCCCGGGAGGAAGAGCAGCACCGTCTTGTCGAGGTTGTGCTTGAGGTGGTGATCCGACATCCAAGCTGAGATATCTGCCAGGCACGCAGAGATGTGTGTCGCCACCTGGGTGTCAGAAAGGGGGAAGGAGAAAAGTAGTTGAGTGTCATTCGCATAGCAATGGTAGGAGAGACCATGTGAGGATATAACGGAGCCGAGTGACTCCAGTTAGGAGAAATGAATAGCCCTGTGCCATTCCCGCGACAACCAGATACTCTTGGACTATGAGAGAAAACATAGTCAGATGGAGAGATCAGCTGGAGTAGCGGTGTTCTCTGGGGTGATCAGTGTCTCCGTCAGGGCCAAAAAGTCAAGGGACTGAAGGGACGCATAGGCTGAGATGAACTTAGCGTTCTTGACCTCAGATCGGCAGTTCCAAAATAAAAACTAAATTAGAAGGGTTGCAGCCAAGGGTGGGGAGCGTCTATAAAGGTTACCGTGAGAGGAGCGAACAGGTATATAAACACACATAGTTGCCAAAGCTACAAAAGAGAAAAATGACTTGTCAGAAAATAACTAGGTAAGATACTCAATTGAGAGAGTGGTGTGGAGCCTTCCTCTCTTTCCTTCCTCAAACAACTACGCAGAACAACTCTGCAGAACCATCTTTGTTTGGCGACGGTCTTAGTTTTGCCAATGAGACCGACACGACTGCCGCTTACAGCTGCCACTGAGAAGCCAGGGGAGACTGAAGTACTAACACTAATTGCCTAGCAGAGGTGAAGAGCACACCTCCCTGTACTAATTGCTGATTGCCTAGGAGAGGAGGAACCACTCCCCTCCAATACAACCACTGATTAGGATCTCGTCACAGTATCTCTATGCATTCAAATTGTCATCGATAAAATGCAATTGTGTTCGTTATCTCTAGTGTATGCCTGCCTGCCTACCCATACCATAACCTCACCATGGGTTACTCTGTTCACAATGTTGACATCAGCAAACTGCTCGCCCACACGACGCCATACAGGCTGTCTGCCATCTGCCCGGTACAGTTGAAACTGGGATTTGTGAAGAGCACACTTCTCCAGCGTGCCAGTGGCCATCAAAGGTGAGCATTTGCCCGGTTACCAAACTGCAGTCGGGTCAAGACCCTGGTGAGGATGACGATCCTACAGATGAGCCTCACTGAGATGGTTTCTGACAGTTTCTGCAGACATTTTTCGGTTGTGCAAATCCACAGTTTCATCAGCTGTCCATGTGGCTGGTCTCAGACGATCCCTCAGGTGAAGAAACCAGATGTGGAGGTCCTGGGCTGGCGTGGTTACACGTGGTCTGCGGTTGTGAGGCCGGTTGGACTTACTGCCAAATTCTCTAAAACAACATTGGAGGCGGCTTATGGTAGAGAAATTAACATTAAATTATCTGGCAACAGCTCTGGTGGACATTCCCGCAGTCAGCATGCCAATTGCACGTTCCCTCAACTTGAGACATCTGTGGCATTGTGTTGTGTGACAAAACTGCATATTTTAGAGTGGCCTTTTATTATCCCCAACTCAATGTGCAGCTGTGTATTGATCATGCTGTTTAATCAGCTTCTTGATATGCCACACCTTTCTGGTGGATGGATTTGTGCACAAAACTGGTGAAAATCTTTTTGTATATTTGGAACATTTCTTTTATTTCAGCTCATGAAACATGGGACCAACACTTTACATGTTGCATTTATATTTTTGTTCAGTATACATTCAGAAAAGAGGTGAAACCACTCCCCCTCCAATACAGCCACTGATTACAAAAACAAGTCACAAATTGCCCTGCCCCTTAATCCTGGTTGATGTGACAACAATCATCTGCACATTATGAGCAGTCACAGTTCACACACCAAGTAGGCTACTGGGAAGACAGGCAGCATTTGAAGTAGATGGCCCTAGCTAGCAAAAAGACAGTACTAGACAACAACAAATAAAGACAAAAATTATACTTATCACTCCTGGAGATATCAGGAGTCCTCTATCTATAGAATGAAGCACACAGAGATGGCGCCTGAGAATCTGGTTATATACACTCAGAAAAGAGGTGAAACGACTCCCCCTCTAATACAGCCACTGATTACCAAAACAAGGTCACAAATTGCCCCTTCATCCTGGTTGATGTGTCAACAATCATCTGCAAGTTATGAGCAGTCAGCAGTTCACACCAAGTAGGCTCCTGGGAAGACAGGCAGCACCTAAAGTAGATGCCCCTATCTAGCAAAACGCCAGTACTAGACAGTGGAGGCTGGTGTCAGGAGCTATAGGAGGACAGGCTCATTGTAATGGCTGGAATGGAATTAATTGAAAAGAGTCAAACGTGGTTTCCATATGTTTGATACCGTTCCATGTATTCCATTTCAGCCATTACAATGAACCCGTCCTCCTACAGCTCCTCCCACCAGCCTCCTCTGGTATTAGACAACGACAAATAAAGACAAAAAGTATACTTATCTCTCCTGGAGATATCAGGCGTCCTCTAGCTATAGAAATAAGCTATAGAATGAATCATTTGGGTGACTTTTCCCACCAAATTCTGACGCAAACGAGAGTGGGAGAAGCTGTCTGTGCAACAGAAGTCACACACACAGGCAAAGACGCAGAAGTAGAGATGGTGTGCGGAGGGAGAGGGTGCGAAAACGCTACATCGGGGACCGCAACTGTACTGCACTAAGGCGAATTGGTGCTGTGACGTCGTCGCGGCATCGGCAAAACATAATCTAGCGACTTCTAGCGTCAAAACAAGGAGCCAATAGCGATTCTCACAAACAAAAAAATGGTTGGCAACACTTCCCAAAGTCAATGCCAAAACTGTCAGAGTTGGTTGGTCGGAGAGTTGCACTTGCTGTGTTAGGCAAACCTCCACTGAGCCAGCCAGCCCTTTGACAAGCCACATTGGATTAAGATGTTACGACTCGTATGGACACGGACGTCGTCAAAAAAAAGCCGCGTTGACCCAGCTCGCCTGCTAAGTATCGCTGTCCTGGGAGGTCACCACAAGCAGCACAGCCCAGAGCTGAGTCGGGACATCAGCGGGCTCACACCACTCCCTGCTAGTGACAAGTCCCCCTCGCTGCTGAGTCCCAGGACGTCCCAATACTGCTTCAGGTAAAGTAGCTAATGAAATGACACATAACATGACAATCGTCTAGGACGTGACAACAGCTTGCAACTGGCTTGTCAAATTGATTGATTAATCGCTAACTAGCTAACGTTAGCTAGCTATAATAATGCAACAATTGATTGGCTAGCTAGCTGTGGATTACATCACTGTCTTGTGCCTGCCTGGGGATCTAGCGGGTCGCCAAGTGGTCTTGCACGAGCTGTTGTTAGTTAGCTAGCTAGCTAGCAAGCTAGATGCCATTCGCCCTTGGTCTAGCCAGCTAGCTATTTACCAGATTATAAATAAACCTGATGATACTCTTTACAGTGTTGACACGATTGCTAGTGAACACCGGACATAACAATTGGTGATGCTTTACGGTGTGTTCTGCAGTTTAGAGAACTAAAAGGCTAGTGTTTTTAGCATACTTGACAGCCAGCACTGTCTGGTTTGACAGCTGGCACTTGGCTGGGTTCGCGCATGGAGGAAGTAGCTAGCGAGCTAACTAGTTACAGTAGCTAGCGATTATAGTAAGCAGCTACTGTCTAGCCAACACTGATATCATGCAACACTCATACCACACATGCCAAGTATGCACGTAATTCACCCAGCAATAACCTTTCTATAAACATAAACAACATGTGACTTAGTTAACATGAACAGATCTTAGCATTGATGGCACACTCCACAGTATGTAATTTGCAGTCAGTCATTTTGATGTAGTTTACAAATAGTTTTCCAATGATGTTCAAAGCGCTACATCTGTGTTTCACTTGAACCACCAGTATGACTAGCAGAGCCAGTCTGAGTATGGCGTCTGGGAGTGAGGGGCAGGGAAGCCCCCCGTCCAACCCCCAGAGACCCCCCAACCGCCTGGGACAGGAGAGGTCCCCTTACCTGCTACAACACGCACACAACCCGGTGGACTGGTGGGTTAGACACACACACACACACACACACACACACAACCCCGTGGACTGCTGGGTTAGTCCACTTATTATTCTCTTTCACCAGTAGGCCTAATCAAAAACCTAACAAACTACACTGAGCAACAATATAAACGCAACATGTAAAGCGTTGGGCCCATGTTTCATGAGCTGAAATAAAAAATCCCAGAAATTTTCCATACGCACAAAAAGCCTATTTCTCTACAATTTTGGGCACACATTTTTTTCATATCCCTGTTAGTGAGCATTTCTCCTTTGCCAAGATAATTCATCCACTTGACAGGTGTGGCATATCAAGAAGCTGATTAAACAGCATGATCATTACACAGGTGCACCTTGTGCTGGGGACAATAACAGGGCACTTTAAAATGTGAAGTTTTGTCACACAACACAATGCCACAGATGTCTCAAGTTTTGAGGGTGCGTGCAATGAGCACGCTGACTGCAGGAATGTCCTAATTTATTTATTTAAATTGACAGATTTCCTTATATGAACTGTAACTCAGTAAAACTTTGAAAATGTTGCATGTTGCGTACAATTTTTTGTTCAGTGTATGTAAACAATGTAAGATAGTGCCAGTTAAATACATGAATCTATCCCACCTCCCAGGTATCCATGGGGACAAGAGGCATTTGACAAAGCCAGGAGTGAAGACAAGCCTATCTTCCTGTCAGTGGGCTACTCTACCTGTCACTGGTGCCATGTGATGGAGAGAGAGTCCTTTGAGGACGAGGAGATCGGAAAGACCCTCAGTGACAACTTCGTCTGTATTAAAGTCGACCGCGAAGAGAGACCTGATGTGGACAAAGTCTACATGACCTTCGTGCAGGTGTGTGTGTGTGTGTGTGTGTGTGTGTGTGTTTAAACATGTAGTAAATAAGTCCCCATATCTGCTGTGTTTATGTTAATCTGTGTTGCTGTCCCTGGTCTCTAGGCAACCAGCGGAGGTGGTGGTTGGCCGATGAGTGTGTGGCTGACCCCTGATCTACGACCTTTCATTGGGGGCACCTACTTCCCCCCCAGGGACAGTGGCCGGAGACCTGGACTCAAAACTGTCTTGACCAGAATTATGGAGCAGGTAATAATAATGTCCAAGCTGTATTTGGAAAGTGCTATTCATACATTGAGTTCAAAGCTCATACAGTGCATTCAGAAAGTATTCAGACCCTTTGACTTTTTCCACATTTTATTCGGTTATAGCCTTGTTTTAAATTGGATTTTTTTTTAAATCATCCTCATCAATCTATACACCATACCCCATAATGACTAAGTGAAAACAGGTTTTTAGAAATTTTACCACATTTATGAAAATGTAAAACAGAAATACATTATTTACATAAGTATTCAGACCCTTTGCTATGAGACTCGAAATTGAGCTCAGGTGCGTCCTGTTTCCATTGATCATCCTTGAGATGTTTCTACAACTTGATTGGAGTCCACCTGTGGTAAATTCAATTGATTGGACATGATTTGGAAAGGCACACACCTGTCTATATAAGGTCCCACAGTTGAAAGTGCATGTCAGAGCAAAAACCAAGCCATGAGGTCGAAGGAATTGTCCGTAGAGCTCCAAGACAGGATTGTGTCGAGGCACATATCTGGGGAAGGGTACCAAAACATTTCTGCAGCATTGAAGGTCCCCAAGAACACATTGGCCTCCATCATTCTTAAATGGAAGAAGTTTGGAACCACCAAGACTCTTCCTAGAGCTGGCCGCCTAGCCAAACTGAGCAATCTGGAGAGAAGGGCCTTGGTCAGGGAGGTGACCAAGAACCCGCTGGTAACTCTGACAGAGATCCAGCGTTCCTCTGTGGAGATGGGAGAACCTTCCAGAAGAACAACCATCTCTGCAGCACTCCACTAATCAGGCCTTTATGGTAGAGCAGCCAGACGGAAGCCACTCCTCAGTAAAAGGCACATGACAGCCCGCTTGAAGTTTGCCAAAAGGCACCTAAAGGACTCTCAGACCATGAGAAACAAGATTCTCTGGTCTGATGAAACCAAGATTGAACTCTTTGGCATGAATGCCAAGCTTCACATCTGGAGGAAACCTGGCACCATCCCTACGGTGAAGCATGGTGGTGGCAGCATCATGCTGTCTGGATGTTTTTCAGCGGCAGGGACTGGGAGACTAGTCAGGATTGAGGGAAAGATGAACGGAGCAAAGTACAGAGAGATCCTTCATTGAAACCTGCTCCAGAGTGCTCAGGACCTCAGACTGGGGTGAAGGTTCACCTTCCAACAGGACAATGACGCTAAGCACACAGCCAAGACAACGCAGGAGTGGCTTCGTGACAAGTCTCTGAATGTCCTTGAGTGGCCCAGCCAGAGCCCGGACTTGATCCCGATCGAACATCGCTGGAGACACCTGAAAATAGCTGTGCAAAGGTTTGAACACCCCCTTTCCTGGGGGACAGTTTTATGACCGGTCGTAAATTCCTTGCAGAAACTTTATTTTCCGTGCCATGCAGTATTGGGAGAGGGAAATTCCCTGTGAGACAAAGGAAGTCTTCCCGCCAACATCCAAAAGTGGATAATGAAACAATATTCCTACTTAAAATAATGTGGGAGATGGTCGGTGGGGACTTAAAGAACAATCATGTTGAATTCGTTACTATGTTGTGATGTCAATAAAGACGGTGGAACAACATAACTGTATCTCTGGGGGTGTACACTTCCCAGTTATGAGGTTTGCATCTAATTGTTGTATAAAACAAATGATTAAGTATAATAATA